>NW_028241749.1:0-1200000 GCF_964263255.1 Lissotriton vulgaris | reverse complement strand
TTAAAAAGATAAAACTAAAGATACTAAAAAATTCGGCGAAACTCTGGTATCAAGTAAGAAGCTCATTAAATATCCCTTATTACAGCTCCCTGGCCCCCATATGGGGTTCTCCAGGCACCCCTGAGTGCTTAAAAGATGCCCTAGCAACCCCTTTAAGAATGGCGGGAATTGACAAATGGGGCCAACTGATGACAAAGAACTCTATAATGCCCTGGGAACAACTTACAGAAATAACTAACGGAACTTTGTCAAAATTTAAATATTACCAACTCACAAGCTGGGCAGGTTCTCTGACGGAGAAAAAAACAGGAAATATGGAAATAGAGAAAGAGATTATCAAAATCTCCCCAATAAAAAAGGAAATTTCAAAATGGTACTGGGCTATAATCGCTGCAGGAGACGAGAATACCTCAATATCGGAATCTATTTGGAGTAAAAACATCACAGAGCCGGAACTTGAAAACTTATGGCAGAAATCATGGGAAAAATGTTGGACTTTTATTAAACCAGCACGTCTAAAGAGAAATCACTTGTTCACACTGCATAGGGCATACTGGACACCTAAAAAATTGTCTAAATTCAAAGGAGCAAGCACAAAATCCTGCCCTAAGTGTGGGCTTGAAAATGCAGACGATATACACATGTTTCATAGATGCCCGCAATTCGATCTCTTCTGGCTGGAAGTAGGTAACACTCTATGTCGGATATTGGGAACAAACCTAAAAGTGAGTACAACTTTAATTATTTTTGGGATATGTACCAAATTTAATGTAAGTAACGTGAGGTTAACTAGAAAACAAGAAAATTTGTTATTTGTTTTGATACTTCTTGCTAGAAGAGAGATATGCCTGAATTGGATTAAAACAGTACCACCTTTACCTGAGGGCTGGCTAAACTCCATTATAACAACTCATAAACTCGACAGGAAGGGAAAACCCTCCAAAAGGTTTAACTTCTGGGAAATTTGGGAAAATTACTGTACGAGTAATATGTAAGGGTAATCTGACAACACCTTAATAAGTCCAATGATTAATGCGGTGACAATAATTCAGACGGGAATAATTCCCCGCCGAGTGGCCATGATGGCTAGCTCTCACCCCCTCCGCAATGAATTATTGAATATGGTAAAGGACAAGGAGGACTAAATACGACAGATCCACCAAAGGGATACTCTAAGTAATCGGCAAAGTAAAGAATAAGAGTGAAGGAACAAAAGTGGAAGTCCTAAAGTTCTCCGCTGCATTTCCTTATACATTTCATGCGCAAATGAGGACATAAAAAAAATAAATAAATAAATAAATAAATAAATGATATGTTAAAGACGACATATTAGAATTATGGGTCATATTTTCATAACCCAAAACGGCACAAGTGCACAGTGAATGACAAGTTCCTACAATTCAGACGTTCTTCTGCCATTGAAGGGATTTCAGATTGCATCACCCCAAACAGAGCAAAAATTGAATTTCTTAAATTCCGTTATGGCACTTATAAAAACTCCACTTCTACATGGACAAATGGTAGCACAATTTGCACTACGTGTGATAACAAAGTATTTGAAACAGTTCCCATGTTCTTTTCTTCTGAAATGCTTATCAAACTGCAGGCCGAATATGGATCTGACCCCTTTCTATAAACTTGGACCTCCGGTCATTCCCCGGAGGCCTTTCGGATCATGCAGACTGACTCTACTTAATTAGTTGTGTTCATTCTGAGCAGATTGTTGCACAGTGTATGGCTTTCTAAGAAGAATGTTGGGCAGGACTTGTAACTAACTACAATAGACATGTTTTCAGCAATTCAAGGCTTGGCACTCTGGCAGTGCTCAGCATTTGTATCATGCCCTTGTTTGCTATTATACTTCTTATCTGTTTGTAAAAAAAATGAATTCTAATGTACAGATTTTGTTGGATTTTTTAGATGCTTTTTGTATGAATATTATGTATAACCAGGCTAGCTATGCGCTTTATGAGCTTGGCTTGAATTAAACATATGTGACTTGACTCAATATATTTGAGTGATGGAATTGTATGACCTCTATCACATGACAAGCAGTTGAAAATAATTGCTTTATTCAGGGTAGCATGTTTGTTGACCTAAATTAAAACCCAAAGCAACTATGGAGCAAGCTTCATTTGATCAATCGCATAGGTTAAGCCAAATTTCTCAAGCACAAAAAATGAGGCGTAGAAGGTGAAAAACCTAATAATTGCCTGCAAATTCAGGTATCTTCTATTTGCAGGTTGGTGACACACCAGCAACCCCAAATCCCTGCCCCATAAATAAGACCGGTAAGCATTTATGTTCATATATTTGAGTGAGTGGCCGAATTGGTTTGTTACTCACACTCCTATGAAAATCAAACAAATTGCCCACAGAATGATTAAAATGCAGACATCTATTCGAGATACAGTGCAACCATGTCCTGCATGAATCAAATGAACCCAGATAAGGAAAGTTCTTTATCTTCTCAATCTGCTTCCCCTTAATGTGGATAGGGCTCATTTTCCTTGTTTTCGGTTCAGACACCATAAACTTTGCTTTTGAAAAGTTTATCTCTAGGATTAGGTTGTTCATAAACTGCACAAAGTTTGCAATTCGGCCTCTAAAACCATTAGGTGTGCGTGAGAGGACGACTGCATTGTCTACTTATCGTAAGGCCGGGACTGCAATTGAGTTGATCTTTGGCATGCCCTTCACTGTAGATTGCAGAAAGGCATTTAGAACATTCATGTACAATAAACACAAGATATTGGCCAACATGCACCCTTCACATACTCCTTGTGCTAAGGCAAAGGGCTCAGAACATTCTCCATGCAGCCAATACCTTCTGAGGTGGTGACCCCAGAATACAAGGCCCTTAAGAAATCAGCCAAATCTTCATCCAAACTCCAGTCTGTCAAAATATTCCATAATTTATAGCACTTTACTTTACTGAAGGCACTACTGAGGTTCATGAAGGAGAGCAATAAAGTCCCCATTCTTTATATACTGATCATTAGGTGTACAGTAAAGGCACTGTTCTTGAGTACCAAGCCCTTCTCTGAAGCCATTTTGGGATGGGGAAATCACCTTGGCCTGATCAACTCAGGTCTTGATCCTACTACACGCCCTACAGTCTTGACTATAGAGTATAATAGTGAAATTGGTCTATAGCATCTAGGATCTTGTCTACAACATTTTTCATAGACTGTGACAATCACTGCAATTTGCCAGGAGAGGTTTGTTAGTGGCTGCACAATTTAATGCATTAGTAATTATGGGTTTCCAGAGCTCTCTATTCTCCATATAAAGATCGGGATTATGTTTATATAAATGTATTCATAATAAATTTACAGCTGCATTTGAAAGGTACTAACCTCATCATCACACAATGAATTGTAGGAAGAAAAGCTTGACACTTGGGTATTTGATACCCTGGGAGGAGTCTCACTTGGTTGACCTTACAACAATTCAGCTAACCATTTAATGCTAATCTAAACTTTTACATGGAACAATGGGTTGTTTAACGAAATATCACTGACAAAAATATCAGTGACATAGCAAAAAGATATTGAAAGCACAGATATCAACTGTTGTTTGTGTGTAAAGTCAGCAATATGAAGAACAAAATATGGACAACCACTATATTAGCATGAAATAGTTACGTATATAACATTCTATTATACACTATATTAACTTTAAAACATATATTAAGTTGAAAAATAATGCTATCTTATAAACATATAGTTGTATTATAACATGTACTTAAATGATAACTTACAAACATTAAATATATACTTTAAAATCTCAAAAAACAGCAAACCTTATAATGAAAAATGAAAGTATTATTTAAACCTAAGAATACAAATAATTAATAAAATGACACACAGTAGATACTGAAAAAATGTATACAATAAAATTAACATAACTAACTGTAAAAATGGTTTACTTTAATTAAAATTAAAGCATATATATATATATTCACTGAAAAAACCATAGGTTTCACACCAGTTATAGTTAGGAATTAGCATTTAAAAAACCTATTATATTCACTGAAAAAACCATAGGTTTCACACCAGTTATAGTTAGCTGGAAATTTTACTGACATAAAACTATTGAAATTCCACGTTATAGTTAGTTGGACTCACTATAACTTGCGCGTGTAATGCACTGCTGATGACGTCACATATTACATCACTCATGACATGGTCAGTGACATCACTCATGACATCACTGATGACACCATCCTTGTGACAGAGTGACAGACCTCCTTTCAGTGTAATGTAACCCTTAAAACACATATTCGAAAATAGAAATTAACATTTTCAAAAAAATTGAGATATCCATACCAGTTACAACAACCAATCCAGTAATACCACCATCTATATACACATCCACTCATTCACCAACAGTTCTACATAGTGACTGATACATATACTCACTCATCATATGTAGTGATACACCTATACATCTTGTTACACACCGACAGTCATCCAAAAGTTACTCACACACATACTCACACATGCAAATTTAACTATTGAACATCCATTTATTTGTATATACAACTATACACACACTACCACCTTACTTCTAAGGAAACTTACACATACTTACTCTCTTGAACAATCACTTATAGAAACACATACTTATTTAAACAGTAACTCTTACAATCTCACATATACTCACTTATAAACATCAATACTCACATATACTAGATTAAAACATATGTCGTTACTGATAAAGACACTAGTGAGACAGTCATTCACTCATTAACACACACATATACACACTCATCCACCCATACAGTCCTGCACATATGCTGTCTTCAAAACACATACAAACAGTGAGTCAGTCATTGATGCATCTATGTGCTAAGTAATATCCCCACTAAACCATACAGAGACTCATACTGATACTAAAAAAACATCTAATAACCCATATAGACACACATGTAGCTACTCACCAACCCATGCAGCCAAATATACACAAAGTGAAACACTGATACATATATTTAAATATTTAAACATTACTCGCTAATATATGTATTCACTAAGATACACTTAATAAGCCAGCTAACCAATCAATTTTTTTAAAAAAAACATTCATTAAAACACTTATTTAAACATTTATTCTTCCATCGACCTTTACATATACATATATAAAACATATTTATTTTTCAGAAAGACACACATTCACTGGATGGTGTCATCGGTGATGGCCCCCACATCAAACCTAGGGGGTCAGGGGGGTCTATCCCTGCCCCCTTATGGTCATTACCCCCTTTTTTTTTTCCACCTCTTGTGTCTCGATCCTACCGAGACACAAGATGGCGGCCGCTCCGGACTGTTTCGAATGTTTACAGACACCCGAGAGCCAATCAGCTTTTCGTGTGCACCTCGCGTGGCGCGCCCGGAGCGCTCCCCGGTGCGCGTACCGGGGCGCTGCCATAGATATATATATTTTTTTGAACCTAAATTACTCAAAATCCACTGGAGCACATATCTTGAGACATAGCAAAGGCACATCGGGCTACCAGTCCCTACAATTTTGCCAAGTTTGGTGGTAATCCATTCAGCCGTTCGGGGTAAAAGTGAGTTCGACCGCCCTATGGAAATTAACATGGGGAAAACACGTTTTGGGACCCCCCTTTTATCTCAGCCCCCGCTTGACAAATCCCCCTGAAACTTTCAAGAAAGGACCGGAGCTCCGCGTGGCAAATTTGAGGAAATTTTCAGGCAGATTCGTCAACCGGCGCCAAAGTTATTCTAAATAGAATTTTGAGATTTTGCATTGAAAAAAATCCTAACTATAACTACCTACTGGCGACTGCCAGTAGGCAATATATATATATATATATATATATATATATATATATATATATATATATATATATATATATATATATATATATATATATATATATATATTATCTACTGGCTTGTCGCCAGTAGGTATATATAGTTAGGATTTTTTCCCTATGGGATTTTTGAAAATTCTATGTCTAATAACTTTGGCGTTTGTGGACGGAATCGGCTGAAATTTTCAGGAAAATGGCACATTTTGTTTCTGAGCAGCCCCTGAAAATTTGGGGGGTTTCCTCAAGGGGGGGCCGAGAAAAAAGGGGGGTCCCAAAACGCGTTTTCCCCATGTTAATTTCCATAGGGCGTTTGGCCTCACTTTTAGCTCGAACGGCTGAATGGATTTGCACGAAACTTGGCAAAATTGTAGGGACTGTTAGCCCGATGTGCCTTTGCTAGGTCTCAATATATGTGCTCCAGTGGATTTTGAGAAATTAACGTTCAAAACAAGATATATATCTGTAACAGCGCTCCGGGCTGCGCTCCGGTCCGCTTACTTTTCGCGAAACGGAACTTTGCGATGCGAAGCTGATTGGCTCTCCGGTGTCTGTCAGCATTCTAAACAGTCCGGAGCGGCCGCCATCTTATCTCTCGGTAGGATCGAGAGAGAAGAAGAGGTGAAAAACGAAGGGGGAATTTAATGAAAGGGGGCAAGGTATATCCCTCTTGACCCCCTAGGAATGTTGTTGGGGTTATTAAAGGGTCCCGTGGGGAAAATAAAAAAATATATATTTTTCACGGTAGAAGCGCTTCCCGGGCCGCGAACTGGGCCGCAAACTGGTAGCGAAACGGGAATTCGCCATTTTTTGCTTCGTTTTAATTAAATTACTAGGTATAAGGGGGTGCGGGAGACGTATCCTAATCCCTTATGTTTTCTGAGGGTGGCTGAGGAGGCTCATATATGTTGATATATGTCTTCCAGCGGCTGTGCGTGCGCCATCTTGTCTCTCGGTAGGATCGAGAGAGAAGAAGAGGTGAAAAACGAAGGGGGAATTTAATGAAAGGGGGCAAGGTATTCCCCTCTTGACCCCCTAGGAATGATGTTGGGGTTATTAAAGGGTCCCGTGGGGAAAAAAAATTGATTTTTCACGGTAGAAGCACTTCCCGGGCCGCAAACTGGTAGCAAAACGGGAATTCGCCACTTTGTGTTTCGTTTTAATTAAATTACTAGGTATAAGGGGGTGCGGGAGACGTATCCTGATCCCTTATGTTTTCTGAGGGTGGCTAAGGAGGCTCATATATGTTGATACATGTCTTCCAGCGGCTGTGCGTGAGCTTTTTTTTTTTTTCTGCGTGACGTCTGTTAACGTTCGATTCGATGGAAATCAGGAAGTGTTGACCGCCAATATGTCAGTGCGATAAAATATTTTGTTATAAATGAATCCTTATTGATAAACATTGTCTGCGCCATCTTGCCTTTTTTCCAATGCCACAATTTTGTCGTGCACGGCAGCCATTTTAGATGTCAGGCCGGTCCCAGGCTATCACCTAGCCCTGCGGATGTAGTTTATGGCCCCAGCTGTAGAGAATCCAGACATGCCAACCCTCCCGATTCAGGCGTGAGACTACTGATTTCAGTGCTAGTCTCCCGCCTCCCGATTTCTGCAAGCAAAAACCCGGGGGCATATTACCAACAACTAGCGATAATTTTTGTCTCTAACTTGTTTAGAGACAAAAATTATCGCCGCACATCGGCGATTTTTATCGCAGATAAACCTTGCTATTAGCAAGGTTTATCGCAAATGCGATAAAAAACGGCCGCAATGCATGAATATCGCTGAAAAGTCAGCGATATTCATGCATTATCGAGAAAATGCTCTTAGCCATGTTATCCACCTCCCATTGGATAACATGGCTAAGAACTGCTCAGGGCAGGTGTTAGCTTTTGGAGATATTCGCGCTTAGCGCGAATATCTCCAAAAGTTGGTAATAGGAGATAGCGATGTTAGGGACTGTTTCCAGTCGCTAACATCTTGGCACGCCCACTTTGCATGTCATTAGTGATAAATATCACTGACATGCAAAGCGGGGCCCAAGATGGTCGCTATCTCCTTTTAGCTGTCACTAACTGGTGTTAGCGACAGCTTGGTAATAGGGAGATAATTTTATCTCCGCTTTTCTGGCTTTTAAAGCCAAAAAAGCGGAGATAAACCCCCTTGATAATATGCCCCACGATTCCTCGGGGGTTTCAGCTGACAGGGCTTGGTATTGTGTTACATGCTAATTCTTCCAGGAAACGTCAGAGGGTCGATGCAGGGGCTCTAGAAGGGGTGATAAACCATTTAAGCCTCATGAACAAGCGCATGGTCTTTTGAAGATCTGTGAAGTACTCGGGGCGGCGGTGTGTGTGTGCCCTCTTTCAGGAGCGGGCGGGGGGGCACTGCCAGCAACTTGCCAGGCTAGGCAGTGTTCAACACTTGCATCACCCTTTCTCTGCCTGCTATTGCGCTCCATGCTTCGGAAAGGTAAGAAAAAGAACGTGCATTTGAGTTTGAAATGTCCGATCCTGTAGCAGTACACTTGCAAAGCCCACACATGACAATAACCCGATTCAAGGCCCCATTCACCCGATTTTTTAAAAATATATAGCACTCCAACAAAGTAGGATTATAAAACTCTATTAACTTTTAAATATAACGAAAGCAACAAAAACTGTAAATACATTTAAACATTTTTTGACAAAAAAAAGCTACAATGGTCAGAAGCTGTCTTTTGTGCGAATAGTCCCAAGGCAGCACAACGTGCTGAGTTCTGGACGGCACCCAGGTGATGTCACCTGGGTGCCGCACTGGTTTTTGGTTTCCTACAATGCAGCTCAGAAAAACAGCGTGGGGCGTCCCGGGTGGTGCGGGGGGAGGCCTCGTCAGTAGCGGTCTGTTGTGCGAATAGTCCCAAGGCAGCAGAACGCACTGAGATGTGGATGGCACCCAGGTGATGTCCAGTAAACTGCCGCACTGGTTTTGATATCCTACAATGCTGCTCCGAAAATTGGCGTGGGGCGGCCTGGGGGGGGCGTGGGGGAGGCGGCGTGAACGGGCCTCCCCAGGTGGCGGCCATCCAGCTGAGTTGCGCCCGCTCTTGCGGCTACAGCGTCTCGCTCACCATGTAGTTGACTTCCGCCCACTCTTGCAGTGCAGCGATAGGCGGCTGCCACAGGACTCTTAAAATGGCGGACGGTTCTTCGGTTTTGGGCCTGGTCCACTAAAATGGCCCTGGGACACCTTGGAACTCGGACGCTTGCCTGCTAGGGCTTGGGATCCATTCTCGAAAGCGTCCCCTCAGCCGTGAAGATTCTACAAAAGTCTTGGGGGCCCTCGACTCCTGCAGGCTTCCGGTGGGGAGCGGCTGCCATGATTGCTCGCGGAATGACCACGACGGAGCCACGAGATGGTGGTGCTCTCATGCTGACGCCAGCTTCAGTCTGAATCATCCAGAAACAAGGTGGGGCTTTCATCGTTTGGGAAAAAAAATGTTCTAAACCAATGAAAAGTGTTATTTTTAGGTCATATGACCAAGCCTTCCATCTTTAGGAAACCAAAAGTAAAATGAACCAATGAAAAGTTTTATAAACAAGTCACATGACCTGTTATGCGGCATAGGGCTACAAAAAGTGTAGAAAATCCGTTTGCACGTGAGGCGGCGTCAGTAGCGGACCGATGTGCGAATAGGCCGAAGGCAGCACAACGCGCCGAGATCCGGATGGCACCGAGGTGGTGTCCAGCAAGTTGCCGCACTGGTGTGGCCATCCTACAATGCTGCGCCGAAAGACGGTGTGTCCAGCTGAGTTGCGGTCACTCTTGCAGTACAGTGACTCGAACGCGCCGAGATCCGGATGGCACCGAGGTGGTGTCCAGCAAATTGCCGCACTGGTGTGGCCATCCTACAATGCTGCGCCGAAAGACGGCGTGTCCAGCTGAGTTCCGGTCACTCTTGCGGTACAGTGACTCGAACGCGCCGAGATCCGGATGGCACCGAGGTGGTGTCCAGCAAGTTGCCGCACTGGTGTGGCCATCCTACAATGCTGCGCCGAAAGTCGGCGTGGGGTGCCCCGTTGGCTTATGAGGTGATGTCAGTAGTGGACCGATGTGTGAATAGGTCGGAACCAGCACAAGGCGCCAAGATCCGAATGGCAAGTCCTGGATGTTGAGTGCCATAGTTGAGAGTTCTGAGCAGTGCTTGTAAGACTGTCTGAAGCTTATTTGCACCTGCTGCAGCTTCAGTATTGCCCTGGTGTGGCCAAAGATCGCACATGACATAGGCGGCCGGCTCTCGAGGTCCGGCGGAACTTTTTTCCTTTTCCTTTTTGCTTCTTGTCCCACAATCCGTTTCACCTGAAGACACGACCAGGTCCCTGAATGTGTGCAGGGGGACGTTATGGATTGAATCAAAATGGCGGCTTCACACAAACCTGACTCAAGCGTTGCTGTTGATGCTATACAGACAAAAATTGGTTTTCAGTTTGTACATTCTTCAGGATTTTTTTTTCCATCCAAGGCTGATTGAGAGTTTGTAGAAAAATGGCTTCAGATTTTCCACATACTACTCTTCAACATTCTTCCTAAATGTAACAATGTGAGACTCACTAGGAGAACGGCTGTTTATCTTTCCTTTCAAAATGCTGCCAACAATATTTTCTGAATGGAAGACACCATCTTGTAGCATAAAGGGCCGAAATGGGTTCTGGTCTGGCCGATGGTTGGTGGAGACATTTTGACTATAACTTGCACCTGCCCGGCCTCGCCCAAAATGGCGCCGGTATAAATGGGACTCGTAACTCCTTGTTGTGTACTGGTTGAACAACCTTGATATCACGAGATATGAATGCAGTTTTGATGCTCATGGCGGGCGGGGACGAGAATTGATTGAATATTTTGACATCCCTATTGATATTAAGTTCTGATGTGTTATTGAGTACTGTACTATTGAAAGTTCGAATTAACGTCACCCATGGTACTTGCCCGCAAATGTATATCTAGATGATTTTTTTGTAAGTGGCCCTGTCGTAATTTAATTACAAAATGTACGTCCATCGATTCCGCAACTGTTAGACACCTTAGTTCTTGCAACCTAATGGCCCGCTCGTTACGTTCCTCTATAATGTAAATGTCTCCTCATCATATACGATTTCAGTTTGCTCCGTGGCCGGCCCACGTGGTTATAGGCCCGTATTTGTATACTGACATTTTCACAATAAAGGTTTTTAAAACAAAACATGGTAGTAGTATTTACATTGGTAAAGTTTTTACTTTTAGTCACTGTTTTCGAATCAGTAAAAGGCAAGTGAAATAAAGCAGTCCAATTACATGACGGATAAAAGGTATAATACGTAGGAACGCAGTAAAGATAAATGGTCAAGGGCAGTTGTGTTTTCCACTCCTGCAACATAAAGTGATCGATAAGAATCTGATAATCAGGCGTATCGGCGACTAAGACAGCAGGCCGAGTCTCTTTTACTCAACGGCCCCGTCATGGAACGAAGAAACGCCCTTTTTCTCGAAAAAGGAATATATTTTACTTGCAGGACAGTTGTAAATTTTCCGGGAAAGTACATTAGCCTGGAATATTATAACATATATGTTTAAAAAAAAAGTTCGAAATCAATAAAAAGCGTATTTTTTAGGTCATATGATCAAGCTTTTCATTATTAAAATAACAAAAGTAAAATGAACCAATAAAAAGTTTTATTAACAAGTCACATGACCTGTTATGCTTACGTTACGCGCTGCGCGCCGCGCCCCGGATCACTTCCGGGTGCGCTAACGCGGCGTGTCATATAACGCATTACGCGACAACGTAGGTCAAGAATATAGTCAAAATGTCTCCACCAACAAGCGTTCGGAACACAACCCCTTTCAGCAGTCCAAAAAGTTCTGTTAAATGACAACAGAGGAGACAGGCAACAAGAACCATCAGTCAAAGAGGGGAGGGCAAGTTCTTCTCTACCGGGTCATGTTGGGGCGCTACCGGAACTGATCGAATTGGTAGTCTACAGTGTTTCTGGATGTTTCAGACTAAAGCTGGCGTCAGCATGAGAGCACTACCATCTCGTAGGTCCGTCGTGGCCATTCCACGAGCAAACATGGCAGCCGCTCCCCACCAGAAGCCTGCGGGAGTCGGGGGCCCCCAAGACTTTTGTAGAATCTTCACGGCTGAGGGGACGCTTTCGAGAATGGGACCCAAGCCCTATCAGGGAAGCGTTCGAGTTCCAAGGTGTCCCAGGGCCATTTTAGTGGACCACGCCCAAATCTGAAGAGCCGGCCGCCACTTTGAGAGTCCTGTGGCAGTCGCTTATCGTTGCATCGCAAGAGCGGGAGCAACTCAACTACATGGTGAGCGAGACGCTGTAGTCGCAAGAGCGGGCGGTAAACAGCTGAATGGCGGAAGAGGCACAGTGTAGCAATAGCAGGCGGAATGGCAACTACAACGGTAAAGGGGCGCCCCACTACAGCGTGTCTTCAGGTCAAACGGATTGTGGGACAAGGTCCAGAATAGAAGAGTCATCAAAAGGCAAAAAGTTCCGCCGGACCCCAGGAGCCGGCCGCCTATGTCGGGGGCGATCTCAGGCTAAACCGGTGCTATAAGACTTGGGGAGGGGGTCGGAGCCAAGCGTCTTCTCCGAGTCCGTGCCATCACACCGCCCCTCGGGGGCCTCCGTCAAGCGGTTTAGGGAGGTACCATATCACATTGTTTTCAAATGCAGTCAGGTCCACAAACGACCCTCGCTTACTTTGAGAATAGTGAAGCTGCAGTAGGTGGAAATAAGCTTCAGACAGTGTTACAAGCGCTGCTCAGAACTCTGAACTATGGCACGCAACATCCAGAACTTATGCCATTTGAGAATGGCAGTGACATCGAAGCAACTCAGGGACCAAAACCATTAATGTACTTTCACGTATGAAAATCTTACTTGGGGAGGGGGCAGGAGCGAAGCGCCCCCTCCCAGTCCGCGCCACCACACCGTATGTTGAAAATCTGAAGCCATCGTTCTACAAACTCAACCAACCTTGGATGGAAAAATCTAGAAAAATGTACAAACTGAAAACCTGTTTTGGTCTGCATAGCATCAGTAGCAACGCTTGCTATCAGAGTGCATGAGTTTCATGCTTGATCGATTGAGCTAGCCGGATCGGGCAATAAAAAGTATAAAATAGTTATGTAAATAGTTATTTAATAAAATGTTTTACCCTGTTTCTTTGCTGGTGTGTTGTATATATTTTTAATATTTGCATAGGGTTTGTCGTTATTTTGGGCGGGGTGGGTGACGGAGCCGAGCTGTCTTGCAGCCCTCATGGTGTGGAGCTCAGTTCATCTCACTATTTTCGTATTTCTCATGAAGGGTTGTTCCTAATATTTCTATTTTAGCGAGGTCAAAAAGAGATCCAATTAGTGGCCTACTGATTTTGCTCGATTCATTTTATTTTTTTACACGATTTTTCACGATTTTTCACTATCTGCAAAGACTAAACAGAGTATTGCGACTTTGTGCTTGTTTGTAAATAGAGAATGAACCAAAGAGAACCAATTCTAAAACAGTAAATGCTTGGATAACAATCAATCAAATGGAGAGACAAGCAGGCACGACGGATTACAACGGGGGTAAAGGCCTGCGTTAACTACTCTTCACTATCTGCAAAGAGAGAGTACTACTAAGAGAAAAGAGGGGAGGGGGTGGGGCAGCGTTCAAAGCACATCAGCGTGCATAAACACGAAAAAGTTTTTACCTATCACGTACTTGACATTTGACAGCTTTTGATATTTGCTATTAAAAAACCATTGAAATTCACAGAAAAAACCATAGGTTTTAGGCCATATATAGTTAGGAATTTGCATTTACAAAACCTTGAAAATTCACTGAAAAAACCATTGGTTATAGACCATATATAGTTAGGGATTAGCCTTTTCAAAACCTTATTTTACTCACACAAAACCATTGAAATTTCATATATAGTTAGTTGCACTAACTATATATCGCGCACCCGCAATCCACTGCTGATGATGTCACATATTACATCATTCATGACATGGTTAGTGACATCACTGATGACATCACTGATGACATCTCAAATGACATCACTGATGACATCTCAAATGACATCACTGATGACATCTCAAATGACATCACTGATAAAATCACTGATAACATCTCATTTGACATGACTGATCACATCACTGATGATATCATTCATGTGATAATACCATGAACCTCTTCAGACTCTAATATAACCTTAGATACAATCAGTGTAAACAGACAGTCACAGACTGTCACTCATCCATGGAGTTACTCACACACCTATTCAGTTATGCAAAAAATCAATCACACCTCCATTTTCTCAACTATACAGTTATATTCACCTTACTTATTCAAACATATACTAACACATATTTACTCTCTTATACAATCCCTGATACATGTTCACAATGATCCATACAGCCACTCACACATTCACTGGCTCTTATGCACAGTTATTTATATATGTCAACTCTCACATGTACTGTGCTTTACATTTGTACTTACTTTGACATGTAGCACTGAGATATCCATTCACTCAGTAATACACTCATGCACAGTCAACCGCCCATACAGCTGTTTCCACATGCACTTTTGAACCCATACATATAGTGAATCAACTACTCACACATCTATGTACAGAGTCACACACCTCCCAGCCACCCATACACACACACTCAGTTTCCCATACAAATACTTGGGAAACCAATGAATAACCCATACAGTTACTCATATAGCTACTGATCAACATATGCAGCAGTTTGTAGAACAACAGATATAATGATGCACAAATTAAGACAGTTTAGTCACTAACCCATGCACTCAGTGAGACACATTTAATCACTCACTCATACAGTCAGTCATGCACCTACTAAATCCTTCATCCAGACACAAATACATCCACTCATTCTTCAATATGTAAGACATATTTTAACTTTACAGAAACATACAGTCACTGGATGTTGTCATCAGTGATGTCATCAGTGATGTCATTTGAGATGTCATCAGTGATGTCATTTGAGATGTCATCAGTGATGTCATTTGAGATGTCATCAGTGATGTCATCAGTGATGTCACTAACCATGTCATGAATGATGTAATATGTGACATCATCAGCAGTGGATTGCGGGTGCGCAATATATAGTTAGTGCAACTAACTATATATGAAATTTCAATGGTTTTGTGTGAGTAAAATAAGGTTTTGAAAAGGCTAATCCCTAACTATATATGGTCTATAACCAATGGTTTTTTCAGTGAATTTTCAAGGTTTTGTAAATGCAAATTCCTAACTATATATGGCCTAAAACCTATGGTTTTTTCTGTGAATATATATATATATATATATATATATATATATATATATATATATATATATATATATATATATATATATATATATATATATATATATATATATATATATATTACCTACTGGCGGTCGCCAGTAGGTATATATAGTTAGGATTTTTTCTCTATGGGATTTTTGAAAATTCTATGTCTAATAACTTTGGCGTTTGTGGACGGAATTGGCTGAAATTTTCAGGAAAATGGAACATTTTGTTTCTGAGCAGCCCCTGACAATTTGGGCGGGTTTCATCAAGGGGGGGCCGAGAAAAAAGGGGGGTCCCAAAACGCGTTTTTCCCATGTTAATTTCTATAGGGCGGTTGGCCTCACTTTTAGCTCGAACGGCTGAATGGATTTGCACGAAACTTGTCAAAATTGTAGGGACTGTTAGCCCGATGTGCCTTTGCTAGGTCTCAATATATGTGCTCCAGTGGATTTTGAGTAATTTAAGTTCAAAAAAAGATATATATCTGGGCGGAGCCTAACAACACATCTGATCTGATTGGCTGTCAGCACTTCATCCAAGAAGTGTTGGCAGCCATCTTGGGACCAATATACATGATAGCACCTCATTAAAAAGCATTGTAGTTAATAGAGGGTTTTAGGACTTTAGTTACATTATAAATCATTTGTTGATGGTACCATACTCGTTTTAGGAATTGTGGTGGGTTCTAAGGTGATTTTACCATGTGAAAAAACCTTCTGCTGTGATATCATGAATATTGTTTGAAAGAAAACTAATATCCCATGATTTTCCCACAGTGGTTTGGAAGGGGATCTATAAGCTAAACTGAAAGCATATTTTCTGTAAATTCACATTATCTTTCTCAGTCATGTGAAAATGAAGTCTGACATTCTCAGTAAAACATGTACATCCAACAAGGACAGAGACTGTCAGTTGATTCCTTTGTGTTCTACTGCAGCCTCCTAGAGTGTTCTAAAGAACAACTAGAGCGCTAACAGTCCTACTTATTACAAAGGTATGGCACACCTGAAGCCATCTTGATTGGAATAAAGTGGTAAGTCTTAAAACATTTAATTTAAAAAGAAACAACATGAGGGGGTATATTTTGCCATAGAAAGTATGATTAGTGCTGCAGAATGAAAAATTAGGGCACATTTTGAGTGACTTCTCAAATCCTTTTCTATTTCATTAAAACATTCTGACATGCAGTCTCCCAAAATGGCCACCAGAGACAAAAGAGCCCAAATGTAGCCCAAATATCACCCAGATGTAGCCCAAGTATAGCCCAATGACAGAATGTCCCAGAGTGTTCTAAAGAACAACTAGAGCGCTAACAGTCCTACTTATTACAAAGGTATAGCACACCTGGAGCCATCGTGATGGGAATAAAGTGGTAACTCTTAAAACATTTCATTTAAAAAGGAACAAAATGAGGGGGTATATTATGCAATAGAAGGTATTATTAGTGCTGCAGAAAGAAAAATTAGGGCACATTTTGAGTGACTTTTCAAATCCTCTTCTATTTCATTAAAAAATTCTGACATGCAGTCTCCCAAAATGGCCACCAGAGACAAAAGAGCCCAAATGTAGCCCAAATATCACCCAGATGTAGCCCAAGTATAGCCCAATGACAGAATGTCCCAGAGTGTTCTAAAGAACAACTAGAGCGCTAACAGTCCTACTTATTACAAAGGTATGGCACACCTGAAGCCATCTTGATTGGAATAAAGTGGTAACTCTTAAAACATTTAATTTAAAAAGGAACAAAATGAGGGGGTATATTTTGCCATATGAATTATGATTAGTGCTGCAGAAAGAAAAATTAGGGCACATTTTGAGTGACTTCTCAAACCCTCTTCAATTTCATTAAAAAATTCTGACATACAGTCTCCCAAAATGGCCACCAGAGACAAAAGAGCCTAAATGTAGCCCAAATATCACCCAGATGTACCCCAAGTATAGCCCAATGACAGAATGTCCCAGAGTGTTCTAAAGAACAACTAGAGCGCTAACAGTCTTACTTATGACAAAAGTATGGCGCACCAGAAGCCATCTTGATTGGAATGAAGTGGTAAGTCTGAAAACACTCAATTTAAAAAGGAACAACATGAGGGGGTTAATTTTGCCATAGAAAGTATGATTAGTGCTTCAGAAAGAAAAATTAGGGATCATTTTGAGTGACTTCTCAAATCCTCTTCTATTTCATAAAAAAAATTGTGACATGCAGACTGAAACATGCACTTTGAATACCAGCAGCAGACGTCCCTGGTGAGCAGTAGCTTTACTACAGTGATCTAATGTGCAACTAGAGTGCTAACATTCAGAATTTATGGCAAATGTGTGACACATCTGAATGCCTTCTTGATGGAACCAAAGTAAACAAGCATTGAAAATGCAATAGATCTCGCCCTCGTTTAAGTTAAAGCCATTCTGTTTGTAATGAGGTGGCTTTTTAGCTTTGCTTTTATTAGTGTTTTTTCAACTTTCATGTAAATAACATGCATCTGTATGCATATAAGTATATGTATGCATGCATTTATGTTTGTATTTATATAGATATACAGATGATATATGTTTATATATGTATGTATATAAATATATATATTCACTGAAAAAAACCATAGGCTATAGACCATATATAGTTAGGAATTAGCATTTACAAAACCTTGAAAATTCACTGAAAAAACCATAGGTTATAGACCATATATAGTTAGGAATTAGCATTTACAAAACCTTGAAAATTCACTGAAAAAACCATAGGTTATAGACCATATATAGTTAGGAATTCGCATTTACAAAACCTTATTTTACTCACACAAAACCATTGAAATTCCATATATAGTTAGTTGCACTAACTATATATCGCGCACCCGCAATCCACTGCTGATGATGTCACATATTACATCATTCATGACATGGTCAGTGACATCACTGATGACATCACTGATGACATCTCAAATGACATCACTGATGACATCACTGATGACAACATCCAGTGACTGTATGTTTCTGTAAAGTTAAAATATGTCTTACATATTGAAGAATGAGTGGATGTATAAGTGTCTGGATGAAGGATTTAGTAGGTGCATGACTGACTGTATGAGTGAGTGATTAAATGTGTCTCACTGAGTGCATGGGTTAGTGTCTAAACTGTCTTAATTTGTGCATCATTATGTCTGTTGTTCTGTAAACTGTTGCATGTGTTGATAAGTAGCTATATGAGTAACTATATGGGTTATTGATTGGTTGCCCAAGTATTTGTATGGGAGACTGAGTGTGTGTGTGGGTGGCTGGGAGGTGTATGACTCTGTGCATAGATGTGTGAGCAGTTGATTCACTAGATGTATGGTTTCAAAAGTGCATGTGGAAACAGCTGTATGGGCGGTTGACTGTGTGCATGAGTGTATTGGTGAGTGAATGGATATCTCAGTGCTACATGTCAAAGTAAGTACATATGTAAAACACAGTACATGTGAGAGTTGACATATATAAATTACTGTGCATAAGAGCCAGTGAATGTGTGAGTGGCTGTATGGATCATTGTGAACTTGTATCAGGGATTGTATAAGAGAGTAAATATGTGTTAGTATATGTTTGAATAAGTAAAGTTTGTATAACTGTATAGTTGAGGAAATGGAGGTGTGATTGATTCTTAGTGACAGTCTGTGAGTGTCTGTTTACACTGATTGTATCTAAGGTTATATTAGAGTCTGAAGAGGTTCATCGTATTATCACATGAATGATATCATCAGTGATGTGATCAGTAATGTCAAATGAGATGTCATCAGTGATGTCATCAGTGATGTCATTTGAGATGTCATCAGTGATGTCATTTGAGATGTCATCAGTGATGTCATCAGTGATGTCACTGACCATGTCATGAATGATGTAATATGTGACATCATCAGCAGTGGATTGCGGGTGCGCGATATATAGTTAGTGCAACTAACTATATATGGAATTTCAATGGTTTTGTGTGAGTAAAATAAGGTTTTGTAAATGCGAATTCCTAACTATATATGGTCTGTAACCTATGGTTTTTTCAGTGAATATATATATATATATATATATATATATATATATATATATATATCTCAGTTAAAAAAGATAATAAATGTAGACTTGTAGGAGTCGCATTTCAGTACTTCCCTATCAACCTGACTTAACAGTAGGGAACGTGTTAAACTTCCGTGGAGTCCTGTTTACTATTCTCATTCCAACATAATCAACAGAAAGGAAAGTGTTAGACTTGGATTGATCAGATTTACTATTTCCTTCCCAGTACATCACTACAGTGTCAGCAACAGCTGGCAAAATGAAAACATTAGAATGATGAAATTAAATTTTCCTATGTTAAGGTAGTAAAAAAAAGTAGCATATATATATATATATATATAGAGATCGCGACGATTATGCTACAGGAAGGGTTTTTATCTTTTCCTGCAAATATGACAATGTAAAAAGAAAAGCTTTGACCAGCCAGCTATCACCCAAGGATGCCACTGATGGTGCCAGTACCAGCACTGTCCAAAAGGACTCTGATGCAACTAATAAGAGCTAAACGCAATTGTAGTTCACAAATGGGTTATGAAAAAGAAAAAAGAGTAATGACCCAAAGATTTCTTGAAAGAGGATACAGTAAAAGTGTGTTCAGACAGACGGAACTAAAAGTAGATCAGATGGTGAGAAATGATTTGTTAATCCCAAAACAGCGGGAAAAATAAAGAACAAGTGAGATTTATCTCAGACTACAGCTGTCAATCTTGGGAGGTCAGGAGGAGTTTGAAGAAATTTTGGAACATTCTGCACTTGATAAAGATCTAACTGAAGTTGTATGTGAAAATCCTTCTTTTACTTGTAGAAAAGCAAAATCACTAAAGGACACACTAACTACAGCTTTAATTAGAGACAAGGCCAAAACCAATCAGATTCAGGGATTTTTCATTTGCAAAAAATGCAAGGCATGCAAGAATAGTAGGAATTGCAAAAGTTTAAAGATTTCTGCAGATCAGGCTCCCTATAAGATAATGAAGCATGTTGGTTGTAATACAGAATATGTTGTGTACGCGTTACAGTGCCCATGCAATAAGTTTTACATAGGCAGCACAATGAAAAAGGCCAAACTCAGAATACTTGAACACTTGAGGGCGATCAAGAATGTAAACCAACAATATCCAATTGCACGCCATTTTGCAGCAGAACACTAGCAAAATTCAAACTTGTTAAAATTCTGTGTACTCGATCACGTTGCATATCGGGAAAGGGGCGGTAACAGAATGTTGGAGTTAAGGAAACTTGAATCTAGATTTATTATTAAATATAACACCATACACCCTTTTGGTCTTAATTTGGACGAGGAGCTTTCAGTTCATTTACAGAATTATTTTATAGATTAAATATGTATAAGGCTGTCTCTTTTCAAGAAATTTCATTCTTTGATTTTAATTGGTTTTAATTATTAGTAGCGATGACTTTTTGATATAGTTATTAAATGTTGCCCCTTATTTTCTTACTTTTAGATATGAAGAAAGAAAGATTTTTGTACACCTGAAGATGAATGCCCACTGGGGCGGAATCTCGCATTAATGTGCAGTGCTGTGTAGCTCGATATAGCACTGGAATGTTTATATCATGATTTGTTGCCAAAAACGCCTACAGTGGATTCTTTTAATATTTTTTTAAGAACACTGCATTGTCATATTGTTTTTTTGCCCACTTGGGCTTTATTAACAAAACAAAGAAAAACACAAATGGATAGTTTTTCATGTCGTCCTAATTGTCAAAAGACTATTGATGGTAATATGTAACTTCGATCAACATGTCAATTTATACTTTGATACAACATACATGCTTTCAATCTTTATTGACCAAGTTTAACACGAACAAATGTGGCAACATTGTAACTCTTTCAATGTTATGTATCACGTGCACTTGTTGAAATCACTGTACCTTTAAAAAAGAATGGCCGTGAAACAAGCCTCACCCGTGACAAAGAAGTGAGGAAACTTCGAAACACGTTGGGTGTTTCCCGAGTGTGCCAATGAATCGCACTGAGCACTATTTGAGGCCTCAGCTCTGGTTTTTTTCCTAGTGAAAAATTTGTTTACCAGGAGGTGTTTGAATGGTTAGGGGTTGGTGACCCCGCCGTGTGCCCGCCTTCGAGAGAGGCTCGAGCACGCCAGAATTTGGTGTTTTATATATATATATATATTCACTGAAAAAACCATAGGTTATAGACCATATATAGTTAGGAATTAGCATTTACAAAACCTTGAAAATTCACTGAAAAAAACATAGGTTATAGACCATATATAGTTAGGGATTAGCATTTACAAAACCTTAATTTACTCGCACAGAACCATTCAAATTTGCATATATAGTTAGTTGCACTAACTATATATCGCGCACCCGCAATCCACTACTGATGATGTCACATATTACGTCATTCATGACATGGTCAGTGACATCACTGATGACATCACTGATGACATCTCAAATGACATCACTGATGACATCACTGATGACAACACCCAGTGACTGTATGTTTCTGTAAAGTTAAAATATGTCTTACATATTGAATAATGAGTGGATGTATAAGTGTCTGGATGAAGGATTTAGTAGGTGCATGACTGACTGTATGAGTGAGTGATTTAATGTGTCTCACTGAGTGCATGGGTTAGTGACTAAACTGTCTTAATTTGTGCATCATTATGTCTGTTGTTCTGTAAACTGCTGCATGTGTTGATCAGTAGCTATATGAGTAACTATATGGGTTATTGATTGGTTGCCCAAGTATTTGTATGGGAGACTGAGTGTGTGTGTGGGTGGCTGGGAGGTGTGTGACTCTGTGCATAGATGTGTGAGTAGTTGATTCACTATATGTATGGGTTCAAAAGTGCATGTGGAAACAGCTGTATGGGCGGTTGACTGTCTGCATGAGTGTATTGGTAAGTGAATGGATTTCTCAGTGCTACATGTCAAAGTAAGTACATATGTAAAACACAGTACATGTGAGAGTTGACATATATAAATAACTGTGCATAAGAGCCAGTGAATGTGTGAGTGGCTGTATGGATCGTTGTGAACATGTATCAGGGATTGTATAAGAGAGTAAATATGTGTTAGTATATGTTTGAATAAGTAAGGTGTGTATAACTGTATAGTTGAGAAAATGGAGGTGTGATTGATTATTTGCATGACTGACTAGGTGTGTGAGTAACTCCATGGATAAGTGACAGTCTGTAAGTGTCTGTTTATACTGATTGTATCTAAGGTTATATTAGAGTCTGAAGATGTTCATTGTATTATCACATAAATGATATCATCAGTGATGTGATCAGTAATGTCAAATGAGATGTCATCAGTGATGTCATCAGTGATATCATTTGAGATGTCATCAGTGATGTCATCCGTGATGTCATTTGAGATGTCATCAGTGATGTCATCAGTGATGTCACTGACCATGTCATGAATGATGTAATATGTGACATCATCAGCAGTGGATTGCGGGTGCGCGACATATAGTTAGTGCAACTAACTATATATGCGAATTTCAATGGTTTTGTGCGAGTAAATAAAGTTTTGTAAATGCTAATCCCTAACTATACATGGTCTATAACCTATGGTTTTTTCAGTGAATTTTCAAGGTTTTGTAAATGCTAATTCCTAACTATATATTAAGCATGGGCGAATTTTGCGAATCTCGCGTTCGCGAATTTTGCGGATTTGCGAACTCGCAATCCGCAAAATCCGCGAATTCTCGCGAATTTGCGGATTTTTTTTTTGTGTTTGCGCGGGTTTCTGCCAGTTCGCGAGGGTTTTTTACAATGTCGCAAATTGCGAACTTACCTGTCGGGTCGCAAGTTTCGCGAACTTGTTGTTTCTACGTGTCCAGCCTGTTTGGGACACTCTTCTTCATCACTGCCACTCTCTGTCACCACTGCCACTCTCTGACTACTCATGCCACCCTCTGGCCCACCCATGCCACCCTCTGTTTCATCACAGCACCCTCTGGTTGTCCAGTCAGTGTACATTATTGTGGCAACGCAAGCACACCTTCCCTGCCTCAAGTGACCTGAATTAATTTGGGGCTGATTAATGTGTCACAGAATATTTTTTTAGCTGGCACCTGCTTCCTTAGTGCTTCCTGATTAGTGATCTTTTGCACTTGCTAAGTGCTTTCATTGTTGCAAAATTAGTTACAACACCTGCCCTGCCCCAACTGACAATAATGCATTAGGGGCTGATTAATGGATTTGAACTTCCAGCCTGGCTCCTGCTTGTCTCCCTTAGCTGTAATTCAGGACCTTTGTGGCATATGTGTAACTATTCTGAGGTTCAGAGCAGGGTCACATAATAGTTTCAACTGGCAACTGAACTCTGGAGGGGCCCCTCAGGAAGCACTACAGGAAATGGCTACTAATGATGAGCCTGAACTTTTGAACCTGGTAAGTAGTTACTTTCAGTTTTGCTAAGATCGTATTTCTGCAATTTTGCACTTATTCGCGGGGCGCGAACTCACGCGAACAGTGCGAACAGTGCGAGCAAAATCCGCTGCTCGCGGATTTGCGGATTTTGCGGGAGATTCGCTAATCTCGCGGATTGCGAATTTACCGAAAATCCGCAAAATCCGCGAGCGAAACGGATTTTCCGCCCATGGTTACTATATATGGTCTATAACCTATGTTTTTTTCAGTGAATTTCAATGGTTTTTTATTAGCAAATATCAAAAGCTGTAAAATGTAAAGTACGTGGTAGGTAAAAACATTTTCGTATTTATCCACGCTGATGTGCTTTGAACGCTGCCCCCCCCTCCTCTTTTCTTTTAGGAGTATTCTCTCTTTGCAGATAGTGAAGGGTAGGTAACACAGGCCTTTGCCCCCGTTGTAATCCGTCGTGCCTGCTTCCCTCTCCATTTGATTGATTGTTACCCTAGCATTTATTGTTTTGGAATTGGTTCTCTTTGGTTCATTCTCTATTTACAAACAAGCACATAGTCGCAATACTCTGTTTAGTCTTTGCAGATAGTGAAAAATCGTGTAAAAAAATAAAATTAATCGAGCAAAATCAGTAGGCCACTAATTGGATCTCTTTTTGACCTCGCTAAAATAGAAACATTATGAACAACCCCTCATGACAAATACGAAACTAGTGAGAGGAACTGAGCTCGACACCATGATGGCTGCAAGACAGCTCGGCTCCGCCGCCCACCCCACCCAAAATAACGACAAACACTATGCAAATATTATAAATATATACAACACACCAGCAAAGTAACAGGCTAAAACGTTTTATTAAATAACTATTTACATGGCAGCCTGCTGCAACATCGATCCAAACAAGCCTTTGTATTTTGGGCTCAAAATAAACCATCAATAGTAAGATTTTCATAGGTGAGTGTAGGTTCATGGTTTTCCATCCACAGACTAAAAGCCTGGAGTGGGAGTGAAAGAACAATAACTAGGTAAGAAGGAAGGCAGAGGTTGTGGGAAGGACTCTGGATATGGTAGGTTGCTCGGTCCCTGAGATGCTTCGATGTCACTGCCTTGCACAAATGGCATAAGTCCTGGATGTTGGGTGCCATAGTTAAGGGTTCCGAGCAACGCTTGTAACACTGTCTGAAGCTTATTTGCACCTGCTACAGCTTCACTATTCTCAAAGTAAATGGGGGCTGTTTGTGGACCTGACTGCATTGGAAAACAATGTGATGCGGTGCCTCCCTGAACCACTTGACGGAGGCCCCCAAGATAATTGCGCCTGCTCCACACCTTGTCCCACAATCCGTTTGACCTGAAGACACGTCCTGCAGTGCCCTGGTCCGACCATCACATATACCTGCGCCAGGAGACGGCGTGGGGTGCAGTAGAAGGGAGAGGCGCGCGAACAAGCCTCCCCCACCTCCCCAGGTGGAGGTTTCTCAGCTACACCCCAGCGCTTCACTCGACCAGCTGACTTGCGCCCGCTCTTGCGACACAGTGCCTCTCTCGGCCAGCTGAATTGCGCCTGCTCTTGCTATTACAACGTCTCACCCGCCATCCAACGGAATTGCACCCAATCTTGCGGTACAGTGACAGGCGGCTGCTACGGAGCTCACGAAATGGCGGTCGGCTCCACAGACTTGGGCCTGGCCTGCAAAGATGGCTCTGGGCAACCGTGGAACTCAGACGCTTGACTGCTAGGGCATGGGCCCCATTCCCAAAAGAGTCCCCTCAGCCTTGAAGATTCTACAACAGTCACCGGGACCCCCGACTCCCGTAGACTTCCGGTGGGGAGCGACTGCCATGATTGCTCGCGGAATGGTCACGACGTAGCCACGAGATGGTGGTGCTCTCATGCTGACGCCAGCTTCAGTCTGAAACATCCAGAAACACTGTAGACTACCAATTCGATCAGTTCCGGTGGAGCCCCAACGTGACCCGGTAGAGAAGAACTTGCCCTCCCCTCTTTGACTGATGGTTCTTGTTGCCTGTCCCTTCTCTTGTCATTTAACAGAACTTTTTGGACTGCTGAAAGGGGTTGTGTTCTGACCGCTGGTTGGTGGAGACATTTTGACTATATTCTGGACCTGCGTTGTCGCGTAATGCGTCATATGACGCGCCGCGTTAGCGCACCCGGAAGTGCTCCGGTGCGCGAGGCGCAGCTTCCCGGAAACGATCCAGAGCGCGGCGCGCGGCGCGCAGCGCGTAACGTAAGCATAACAGGTCATGTGACTTGTTAATAAAACTTTTCATTGGTTCATTTTACTTTTGGTATTCTAATGATGAAAGGCTTGGTCATATGACCAAAAAATAACACTTTTCATTGCTTTCGAACATTTTTTTTTCCCAAATGATGAAAGCCCCACCTTTTTTTTCTCACTCTGACTTGTAAAGCAAAGGACCCAGATGCATTTACAGTTTATCACTAACAATGTTCCAGGCTAATGTATTTTCCGGGAAATTTACAACTGTCCTGCAAGTAAAATATTCCTTTTTCGAGAAAAAGGGTGTTTCTTCGTCCCATGAGGGAGCCGTTGAGCAAAAGAGGCTCGGCCAGCTGTCTTAGTCGCTGATAGGCATGAATATCGGATTCTTATTGATCACTTTATGTAGCAGGAGTGGAAAACACAACAGCCCTTGACCATTTATCTTTACTGCGTTCCTGCGTATTATACCTTTTAACCGTCATGTAATCGGGCTGCTTTATTTCACTTGCCTTTTACTGATTCGAAAACAGTGGCTATTATTCAAAACTTTACCAAAAAAGGTACTACTACCATGTTTTGTTTTAAAAACCTTTATTGTGAAAATGTCAGTATACAAATACAGGCCTACAACCACGTGGGCCGGCCACGGAGCAAACTGGAATCGTATATGATGAGGGGACATTTACACTGTAGAAGAACGTAACGGGCGGGCCATTAGGTTGCAAGAAGTAAGGTGTCTAACAGTTGCGGAATCGGTGGACGTACGTTTTATAATTAAAGTACGACAGGGCCAGTTACAATAAAATTATCTAGATATACATTTGCGGGCAAGTACCATGGGTGACGTTAATTCGAACTCTCAATAGTACAGTAATCAATAACACATCAGAACTTAATATCAATAGGGATGTCCAAATGTTCAATCAGTACTTGTCCCCGCCCGCCATGTGCTTCAAAACTGCATACGTATCTCGTGATATCAAGGTTGGGCAACCAGTACCCAACAAGGAGTTACGAGTCCCATTTATACCGGCGCCATTTTGGGCAAGGCCGGGCAGGTCCAGGATATAGTCAAAATGTCTCCACCAACCAGCGGTCGGACCAGAACCCCTTTTGGCAGTCCAAAAAGGTTCCGTTAAATGACAACAGAAGAGATAGGCAACAAGAACAATCAGTCAAAAGAGGGGACGCTTTCGTGAATGGAGCCCATGCCCTAGCAGGCAAGCGTCCGAGTTCCAAGGTGTCCCAGGGCCATTTTAGTGGACCAGGCCCAAATCCAAAGAGCTGGCCACCATTTTGAGAGTCCTGTTGCAGCGGGCTATCGCTGCACCGCAAGAGTGGGCGCAATTCAGCTGGATGGCGGGTGAGTCACTGTACCGCAAGAGCGGGCGAAACTCAGCTGGATGGCGGGCGAGACGCTGTACCGCAAGAGCGGGTGGAACTCAGCTGGATGGAGGGTGAGGCACTGTGCCGCAAGAGCAGGCGGAACTCAGCTGGAAGGCGAGTGAAACGCTAAGAGGCACCCCACTGCAGATGAGGTGCCTCCACCTGGGGAGGCGGAAGAGGCCCGTTTAAGCCGCCTCCCCCCCCCGGGCACCCCACGCCGTCTTTCGGCGCAGCATTGTAGGATGGCCACACCAGTGAAACTTGCTGGACACCACCTCGGTGCCATCCGGATCTCGGCGCGTTGTGCTGCCTTCGGCCTGCTGTAGCAGCAAGTGCGGCCGCAACTCTGCTGAACGGCGAGTGAAACGGAAAAGGGCGCCGCACTGCACATGAGGTGCCTCCACCTGGGGAGGGGGGAGAGGCCAGTTCGCGCCACCTCCCCCCCCCCCGGGCACCCCACGCCGTCTTTCGGCGCAGCATTGTAGGATAGCCACACTAGTGCGGCAACTTGCTGGACACCACCTCAGTGCCATCCGGATCTCGACGCGTTGTGCTGCCTTCGGCCTATTCGCACATCGGTCCGCTACTGACGCCGCCTCACAGGCCAACGGATTTTGTAGGCTTTCTATAGCCCAAAGCCGCATAACAGGTCATGTGACTTGTTTACAAAACTTTTCATTGGTTCATTTTACTTTTGGTTTCCTAATGATGAAATGCTTGATCATATGACCTAAAAATAACACTTTTCATTGGATTGAAATTTTTTTTTTTCCCAAACGATGAAAGCCCCACCATTTTTTTTCTCACTCGGCAATCCAAAAAGGTTCCGTTAGATGACAACAGAGGGGACAGGCAACAAGAACCATCAGTCAAAAGAGGGGAGGGCAAGTTCTTCCCTACCGGGTCACGTTGGGGCTCCACCGGAAGTCATTGAATCGATAGTCTACAGTGTTTCTGGATGTTTCAGACTGAAGCTGGCATCAGCATGAGAGCACCATCGTGGCCATTCCGCAAGCAATCATGGCAGCCGCTCCCCACCGGAAGCCTGCGGGAGTCGGGGGCCCCGATGACTTTTGTAGAATCTTCAAGGCTGAGGGGACGCTTTCGAGAATGGGGCCCAAGCCCTAGCAGGCAAATGTCCGAGTTCAAATGTGTCCCAGGGCCATTTTAGTGGACCAGGCCCAAATCCGAAGAGCCGGCCGCCATTTTAAGAGTCCTGTGGCAGCCGCCTATCGCTGCACCGCAATAGTGGGCGCAATTCAACTGGATGGTGGGTGAGACGCTGTAGCCGCAAGAGCGGGCGCAACTCAACTGGATGGTGGGCGAGATGCTGTAGCCGCAAGAGCGGGCGGTAAACAGCTGAATGGCGGATGAGGCACAGTGCAGCAAAAGCGGGCGGAAAACCGCTGAATGGCAACTGAAACGGTAAAGGGGCGCCCCACTACAGCAGACGAGCCTCCACCTGGGGAGGCCCGTTCACGCCGCCACCCCCCCCCCCCCCCCCCCCCCCCCCCCCGGGCGCCCCACGCCGTTTTTCGGCGCAGCATTGTAGGATGCCAAGACCAGTGCGGCAAGTAAAGGACATCACCTGGGTGCCGTCCAGATCTCAGCGCGTTGTGCTGCCTTCGGACTATTCGCACAACAGACCGCTACTGACGCCACCTCACAGCAGCCCATTGTTGCTTTGTTTAAAAAAAAATGTTTTAACGTGTTTACTTTGTAGGAGCGTTGTATATATTTATAAGTTATTAAAGTGTTATAATCCTACTACTTTGAGGGAGTGCTATATATTTTTAATGTGACACATAATTGTGAAGACTTTGATGTACAAAAAGGCATCCCTGGAATCTTCCGCTTCAGGCTCGGTCCCACACACCCTCACAGTGAGAATCCCCTCCCCAATCACAATACAGGGTCGTTATCAGATAGTAGGAACGCGTGTGGTGTGACGGATCTCATGGGGTGGGGGCCTAGATCTACTGTAACTCCGGTGAATAGGGATGATTCTTTACAGTTGGGGCCATAAACTACATCCGCAGGGCTAGGTGATTGCCTGGGACCGGCCTGGACAATCAGACACAGAGGAAGAGGAGTGTCAGAGGGTGCGGTAGTGAATAGGGTGAAAGGGAGGTGTCGGGCAGGCACAGGGTGTGATTCTCAGGGAAGAGCAGCGCAGATGGGGGGAGGTTTATGGCCCATGCATGAGAGAGAGAGCGGGGGTGACCAGTGCGTGGGGGAGATTCTTGCGAGGGTGGGGAGCCATGCTGAGGATCGGCGGCGTGCAGAGAGTGGTTCTGGTCAAGGCATCTAAAAATGGCTACTGTGCACGACAAAAGTGTGGCATTGGAAAAAAAGCAAGATGGCGCAGACAATGTTTATCAATCCGGATTAATTTATAACAATTATTTTTAACAATATATTTACTCGCAGTGTCAAAATGGCGGTCAACACTTCCTGATTTCCTTCGAATCGAACGTTAACAGACGTCACGCAGCAAAAAAAAAAAAAACGCTCACGCGCAGCCGCTGGAAGACATGTATCAACATATATGAGCATCCTCAGCCACCCTCAGAAAACATAGGGGGTCAGGATACGTCTCCCGTACCCCCTTATACCCATTTCTCACATTGTTTTTCCTCCATCTTGTAATTTAATTAAAACGAAACACAAAATGGCGAATTCCCGTTTCGCGTCCCGGTTCGCTACCCGGTTCGCGAACCGGAAAGCGCTTCTACCGCAAAAAATCAAATTTTTTTTATTTGCCCCACACGGGACCCTTTAATAACCCCAACATCATTCCTAGGGGGTCAAGAGGGGTCTACCTTGCCCCCTTTCATTAAATTCCCCCTTCGTTTTTCTCCTCCTCTTGTCTCTCGATCCTACCAAGAGACAAGATGGCGGCCGTTCCGGACTGTTTAGAATGTTGACAGACACCGGAGAGCCAATCTGCTTCGCTTCGCAAAGTTCCGTTACTGGAAAAGTTCGCGAACCGGTGCGCTACCCGGGACGCTGTCACAGATATATCTGTTTTTTTAAACGTTAATTTCTCAAAATCCACTGGAGCACATATATGGAGACCTAGCAAAGGCACATCGGGCTAACAGTCCCTACAATTTTGCCAAGTTTCGTGCAAATCCATTCAGCCGTTCGAGCTAAAAGTGAGGCCAAACGCCCTATGGAAAAATGAATGGGAAAAACGCGTTTTGGGACCCCCCTTTTTTCTCGGCCCTCCCTTGATGAAACCCCAGCAAATTTTCAGGGGCTGCTCAGAAACAAAATGTGCCATTTTCCTGAAAATTTCAGCTGATTCGGTCTACAAACGCCAAAGTTATTAGACATAGAATTTTCAAAAGTCCCATAGAGAAAAAATCCTAACTATATATACCTACTGGCGACCGCCAGTAGGTAATATATATATATATATATATATATATATATATATATATATATATATATATTACCTACTGGCTGTCGCCAGTAGGTAGTTATAGTTAGGATTGTTTTCTATAGGAAATCCGCAACATTCTATTGGGAATAACTTTGGCGTCGATTGAGGGATCTGCACTAATGCCGCTATGTTATTTGTCTAGCGGCATCAGGAAAGTTTAATTATGCACATACCACTTTAAGCGCAAAGCCGCTCCCATGTTTTGGTGTATTTAAGACCCTTGTTTGTTTCAATCAACGTCATGTGATCAAGCCTCGTTTGGAGGTGAAACGCGTTATGGCGGATGGCTGGCGGAATTATTGAATAAATCACCGAAAAAATCAGCACTAAATCTGGGCTCACTCTCGTTATTCTACATCTACTTGCGGAAAAGAATGGCGTTTTCTTCATATATATATATATATATATATATATATATATATATATATATATATATATTACCTACTGGCTGTCGCCAGTAGGTAGTTATAGTTAGGATTGTTTTCTATAGGAAATCTGCAACATTCTATTGGGAATAACTTTGGCGTCGATTGAGGGATCTGCCTGTAATTTTCCTGAAATTTGCCTCGCTGCGCTCCGCTCCTTCCCTGAAAGTTTAGGGGGGAGTCGTCAAGCGGGGGCCGAGATAAAATGGGGGTACCAAAACGTGTTTTCCCCATGTTAATTTCCATAGGGCGGTTGGACTCACTTTTAGCCCGAACGGCTGAATGGATTTCCACCAAACGTGGCAAAATTGTAGGGACTGGTAGCCCGATGTGCCTTTGCTATGTCTCAAGATATGTGCTCCAGTGGATTTTGAGTAATTTAGGTTAAAAAAATATATATATATCTATAAGCTCGCCCCGGTACGCGCACTGGGGTGCGCTCCAGCGCGCTACGCGAGTTTGCGAGCGGAAAGCTGATTGGCTCTCGGGTGTCTGTCAACATTCCAAACAGTCCGGAGCTGCCGCCATCTTGTGTCTCGGTAGGATCGAGACACAAGAGGTTGCAAAAATAAAGGGGGAAATGACCAAAAGGGGGCAGGGTAGACCCCCCTGACCCCCTAGGTTTGATGTGGGGCCATAAAAGGGCCCCGCGGGGCAAAACAAAATATATTTTTTTTTTGCGGAGCGTACTGGGGAGCATACCATGGGGAAAAAAGAATGACAGAGTTTTAAAAAAATTTAGCATTTTTTTATAAATTGGCGGTAGTTCTAAAAAGAACTGTTTTTTTTATTCTTTTTGTTGTTTTATATTTTTTTATTGTTTTTTTTGGAACATTTTTTATTTTTTTGGCTTTTATGAACAATTTTATATTTTTTTTGTAATTTTTATGGGGACAAACAAAAAACAGGGAATTGTAAATGGCTCAACTGGAGCAAAAAAAATCGGGAAAAAATTAAGAGTTTTTTTTGCACTTGTGGTTGTCTCCAGCACGGTTAATCAGTTTAATACTTTGCTCTCCATAGCAAACTGTAGTTCCGCAAAATTTACAAACTATTTTAAAATCTCCAAACTGGGGTTGGATATTTGGGACCATCTCCCTTGTCTCTGGACCCGATGGATTGGGTTGTTTACTTTGGGAGGTGCTGGGAGAAGATTGGGGAGGGTTTCTGGTCAGTTCTCTGACCTCTGCCGCAGCATAGTTGTTTGGGTGCAGGCGTTGCATGTGGCGAATCATAGTATTGTTGCCAAAAGAATACTTTTTGGCAGGGTTCCCCCGGGAAAGTACAGTGGCACAGGTCAGACATGTAACTTTTGGAGCATTAACTTTCTTTAGTCCCCTTAGGATTTAAAAAAAACCCAGACAATGTGCTCCTTTGGTTTATTGGGGGTATTATCTTCAGGCAGGAACCGCCTCTCCTTCTCCTCCTCCTCCTCCTCCTCCTCTTCTTCTTCTCCACCACTGTGGTGTTGTGGTGGTCCTTGTGGTGGTGGTGGTGGTGGTGGTGGTGGTGGTGGTGGTTGAGATGCTCCTGCTGCTGCTGCTACTGTAGCCATTTCTCACGACAAATAGGTCTGCTAACAGGTCTTCCTCAGTCAAAGTACAAAGTGAGAAAGAGGAAAAAAGGTGGGGGCTTTCATCATTTGGAACAAATGAAAAGTTTTATTTTCAGGTCACATGACCCGACGCGCTTACGCTACGCGCCCCTGGGAGCTTACGTAGCACGATCGTATGCGCTCGGGTGCTTCCGAGTGCGCTTACGGCGTGCATATCACGCGGATGCGGCTACGCGATACGTCACGATGATGTTTTCGTTCGCGGCAATAGCGCAAACGGGATGCTCACCGGGGCGCGCCGCAAGACTGCGCTTTCTGGTGCGCACACCGGTACGCGCACCGGGAGCGCTCCAGGGCAAAAAAAATAAAAAATGAAGAATATACATAAAAAATAGTATTACATAAATATACAATATAGGATTCATTATAAAAAATATTATTATGTGTTTCAAGAGTTACATTACAGTGAAAGGAGGTCTGTCACTCTGTCACAAGGATGGTGTCATCAGTGATGTCATGAGTGATGTCACTGACCATGTCATGAGTGATGTAATATGTGACGTCATCAGCAGTGCATTGCACGCGCAAGTTATAGTGAGTCCAACTAACTATATTGTGGGAATTTCAATGGTTTTATGCGAGTAAAATTTCCAGATAACTATAACTGGTGTGAAACCTATGGTTTTTTCAGTGAATTTAATAGGTTTTTTAAATGCTAATTCCTAACTATAACTGGTGTGAAACCTATGGTTTATTCAGTGAATTTCAATGGTTTTTTAATAGCAAATCTCTATAGGTATGAAAAGTAATATTTTTTATAACGAATTTTATATTGTATAATTATGTAATAATATTTTTTATATTTTGACTTTTAAAAAAAATGTTGCCCCGGAGTGCTCCCGGGGCGCGTACCGGGGAGCGCCCCGGTCAGCGCAATTTTGCTGCGCGCCCCGGGGCACGTACCGGGGAGCATCCCGTTAGCGCTATTGCCGCGAACGAAAACAACATTGTGACGTTTCGCGCAGTCGCGTGATGCGTCATATGACGAACAGCGTAAGAGCACCCGGAAGCACGCAATCGCATACGATCGTGCAACGTCTCGACGCGTTTACGCCGCGCGCCCCGGGGCGAGCCCCGAGCCGCGTAGCGTAAGCGCGTCAGGTCATGTGATCTGAAAATAACACTTTTCATCGGTGCAGATCAGTTTTGGTTTCCAAATGATGAAAGCCTAAGTCATGTGACTTGAAAATAACACTTTTCATTGGTCCAGAACAGTTTTGTTTTCCAAATGATGAAAGCCCCAACCTTTTATCCTTATTCTGACTTTGTCCTTTGACTGAGGAAGACCTTTTTGGAGTTCTATCTCTACTCTTTACTAGTTTGAAATGGCTGAATTAGCAGCAGCAGCTGGAGGATCTGCCCCACCACCACCACCACCACCACCATCTAAAAGACCACCAGAAGATTACATTGGTGGTCAAGAGGATGAGGAGGAGAATAATGAAGAGGAGGAACAGAGAAGGGAATTCCTGCCTGAAAATAAACAGCCCTACCAACCAAAAGAGCACTTTATTTTGAAGTTCTTCAAAATCCCAAGGGGTTTTAAAAAAGTCAACGCTGCAAAGGTGACTTTTTAATTTGTGATGCTGAGTTGTCCAGGGGGAACCCTAACAAAAAGTATTCCTTCGGGAATCATACAATGATTCGCCACAATTATTCTAATGCAGAGTTAAGGGACCTCTGCAGTAAGCTAGCCACATCAAAGTCTAGAACCTCAACATCAAAACAACCCGCTCCATCGGGTCCGGGGGTAAGAGACACATTGGCTACTATTCAACCTAAGTTTGCCGATTACAAAATCGTGTGCAAATATTGTAACAAGACACTTTGCTATGGTGAGCAAAGTATCGAACTTATGATGGTTGCTGGTGATAACCATAAGTGTCCAAGAAAACCCTAAATGTTCCCGATTTTTTTTTCTCCAGTTGAGCCATTTACAATTCTCTGTTTTGTGTTTCTCCCCATAAAAAATAAAAAAATATATAAAAGTGTTCAGAAAAGCCCAAAAAAGAAAAAAATGTTCAAAAAAACAATTAAAAAATATAAAACAACAAAAAGAATAAAAAAAACAGTTCTTTTTAGAACTACCTCCAATTTATAAAAAAAATGCTAAATTTTTTGAAAACTCAGTCATTCTTTTTTCCCTATGGTACGCTCCCCGGTCCGCTCCCCTATGTTTTTGCCCCGCGGGGCACTTTTATGACCCCCACATCAAACCTAGGGGGTCAGGGGGGTCTACTCTGCCCCCTTATGGTCATTTCCCCCTTTGTTTTTGCCACCTCTTGTGTCTCGATTTTACCGAGACACAAGATGGCGGCAGCTCCGGACTGTTTGTAATGTTTACAGACACCCGAGAGCCAATCAGCTTTCCGTGCGCAAGTCGCGTGGCGCGCCCGGTGCGCTCCCCAGTGCGCGTACCGGGGCACGCTTATAGATATATATATTTTTTTTAACCTAAATTACTCAAAATCCACTGGAGCACATATCTTGAGACATAGCAAAGGCACATCGGGCTACCAGTCCCTACAATTTTGCCAAGTTTGGTGGAAAACCATTCAGCCGTTCGGGCTACAAGTGAGTTCGACCGCCCTATGGAAATTAACATGGGGAAAACACGTTTTGGGACCCCGCTTGACGAATCCCCCTGAAACTTTCAAGGAAGAACCGGAGCTCCGCGAGGCAAATTTGAGGAAATTTTCAGGCAGATTCGTCAACCGGTGCCAAAGTTATTCCAAATAGAATTTTGAGATTTTGCATTGAAAAAAATCCTAACTATAACTACCTACTGGCGGTCGCCAGTAGGTATATATAGTTAGGATTTTTTGTCTATGGAACTTTTGAAAATTCTATGTCTAATAACTTTGGAGTTTGTGGACGGAATCGGCTGAAATTTTCAGGAAAATGGCACATTTTGTTTCTGAGCAGCCCCTAAAAATTTGGGGGGGTTTCAGCAAGGGGGGGCCGAGAAAAAAGGGGGGTCCCAAAACGCATTTTCCCCATGTTAATTTCCATAGGGCGGTTGGCCTCACTTTTAGCTCGAACGGCTGAATGGATTTGCACGAAACTTGGCAAAATTGTAGGGACTGTTAGCCCGATGTGCCTTTGCTAGGTCTCAATACATGTGCTCCAGTGGATTTTGAGAAATTAACGTTCAAAACAAGATATATATCTGTAACAGCGCTCCGGGCTGCGCTCCGGTCCGCTTACTTTTCGCGAAACGGAACTTTGCGATGCGAAGCTGATTGGCTCTCCGGTGTCTGTCAACATTCTAAACAGTCGAAAGGTGAAAAACGAAGGGGGAATTTAATGAAAGGGGGCAAGGTATTCCCCTCTTGACCCCCTAGGAATGATGTTGGGGTTATTAAAGGGTCCCGTGGGGAAAAAAAAAATGATTTTTCACGGTAGAAGCGCTTCCCGGGCCGCAAACTGGTAGCGAAACGGGAATTCGCCATTTTGTGTTTCGTTTTAATTAAATTACTAGGTATAAGGGGGTGCGGGAGACGTATCCTGATCCCTTATGTTTTCTGAGGGTGGCTGAGGAGGCTCATATATGTTGATACATGTCTTCCAGCGGCTGTGCGTAAGCTTTTTTTTTTTTGCTGCGTGACGTCTGTTAACGTTTGATTCGATGGAAATCAGGAAGTGTTGACCGCCAATTTGTCAGTGCGATAAAATATTTTGTTATAAATGAATCCTTATTAATAAACATTGTCTGCGCCATCTTGCCTTTTTTCCAATGCCACAATTTTGTCGTGCACGGCAGCCATTTTAGATGCCAGGCTGGTCCCAGGCTATCACCTACCCCTGCGGATGTAGTTTATGGCCCCAGCTGTAGAGAATCCAGACATGCCAACCCTCCCGATTCAGGCGTGAGACTACTGATTTCAGTGCTAGTCTCCCGCCTCCCGATTTCTGCAAGCAAAAACCTGGGGGCATATTACCAACAACTAGCGATAATTTTTGTCTCTAACTTGTTTAGAGACAAAAATTATCGCCGCACATCGGCGATTTTTATCGCAGATAAACCTTGCTATTAGCAAGGTTTATCGCAAATGCGATAAAAAACGGCTGCAATGCATGAATATCGCAGAAAAGTCAGCGATATTCATGTATTATCGAGCAAATGCTCTTAGCCATGTTATCCACCTCCCATTGGATAACATGGCTAAGAACTGCTCAGGTCAGGTGTTAGCTTTTGGAGATATTCGCGCTTAGCGCGAATATCTCCAAAAGTTGGTAATAGGAGATAGCGATGTTAGGGACTGTTTCCAGTCGCTAACATCTTGGCACGCCCACTTTGCATGTCATTAGTGATAAATATCACTGACATGCAAAGCGGGGCCCAAGATGGTCGCTATCTCCTTTTAGCTGTCACTAACTGGTGTTAGCGACAGCTTGGTAATAGGGAGATAATTTTATCTCCGCTTTCTTGGCTTTTAAAGCCAAAAAAGCGGAGATAAACCCCCTTGATAATATGCCCCACGATTCCTCGGGGGTTTCAGTTGACAAGGCTTGGTATTGTGTTACGGTGTTACGTGGTAATTCTTCCAGGAAACGTCAGAGGGTCAATGCAGGGGTTCTAGAAGGGGTGATAAACCATTTAAGCCTCATGAACAAGCGCATGGTCTTTTAAAGATCTGTGAAGTACTCGGGGCGGCGGTGTGTGTGTGTCCTCTTTCAGGAGCGGGCGGGGGGGGGCACTGCCAGCAACTTCCAGGCCAGGCAGTGTTCAACACTTGCATCACCCTTTCTCTGCCTGCTATTGCGCTCCATGCTTCGGAAAGGTAAGAAAAAGAACGTGCATTTGAGTTTGAAATGTCCGATCCTGTAGCAGTACACTTGCAAAGCCCACACATGACAATAACCCGATTCAAGGCCCCATTCACCCGATTTTTTAAAAATATATAGCACTCCAACAAAGTGGGATTATAAAACTTTATTAACTTTTAAATATAACGAACGGAACAAAAACTGTAAAAACATTTAAACATTTTTCACAAAAAAAAGCAACAATGGTCAGAAGCTGTCTTTTGTGTGAATAGTCCCAAGGCAGCACAACGTGCTGAGTTCTGGACGGCACCCAGGTGATGTCATCTGGGTGCCGCACTGGTTTTTGGGATCCTACAATGCAGCAAAGAAAAACAGCGTTGGGAGTCCAGGGTGTTGCGGAGGGAGGCCTCGTCAGTAGCGGTCTGTTGTGCGAATAGTTCCAAGGCAGCAGAACGCGCTGAGATGTTGATGGCACCCAGGTGATGTCCAGTAAACTGCTGCACTGGTTTTGGTATCCTACAATGCTGCTCCGAAAATTGGCGTGGGGCGGCCCGGGGGGGGGGCGTGGGGGAGGCGGCGGCCATCCAGCTGAGTTGCGCCCGCTCTTGCAGCTACAGCGTCTCGCTCACCATGTTGTTGAGTTGCTCCCACTCTTGCGGTGCAGCGATAGGCGGCTGCCACATGACTCTTAAAATGGCGGACGGCTCTTCGGTTTTGGGCCTGGTCCACTAAAATGGCCCTGGGACACCTTGGAACTCGGACGCTTGCCTGCGAGGGCTTGGGCTCCATTCTCGAAAGCGTCCCCTCAGCCGTGAAGATTCTACAAAAGTCTTGGGGGCCCTCGACTCCTGCAGGCTTCCGGTGGGGAGCGGCTGCCATGATTGCTCGCGGAATGGCCACGACGGAGCCACGAGATGGTGGTGCTCTCATGCTGACGCCAGCTTCAGTCTGAATCATCCAGAAACAAGGTGGGGCTTTCATCGTTTGGGAAAAAAAATCTTCTAAACTAATGAAAAGTGTTATTTTTAGGTCATATGACCAAGCCTTCCATCTTTAGGAAACCAAAAGTAAAATGAACCAATGAAAAGTTTTATAAACAAGTCACATGACCTGTTATGCGGCATAGGGCTACAAAAAGCGTAGAAAATCCGTTGGCACGTGAGGCGGCGTCAGTAGCGGACCGATGTGCGAATAGGCCGAAGGCAGCACAATGCGCCGAGATCCGGATGGCACCGAGTTAGTGTCCAGCAAGTTGCTGCACTGGTGTGGCTATCCTACAATGCTGCGCCGAAAGTCGGCGTGGGGCTCCCCGTTGGCCTGTGAGGTCGCGTCAGTCAGTGGGGGCTGTGCGTCTCCCCCAAGATGGAGGCTCCTCGGCTGCAGTGCGGCGCCCCTTAGCGTTTCACTCGCCGTCCAACTGAGTTGCGTCCGCACTTGCGGCTACAGTAGGCCAAAGGCAGCACAACACGCCGAGATCCGGATGGCACCGAGGTGGTGTCCAGCAAATTGCCGCACTGGTGTGGCCATCCTACAATGCTGCGCCGAAAGACGGCGTGTCCAGCTGAGTTGCGGTCACTCTTGCGGTACAGTGACTCGAACGCGCCGAGATCCGGATGGCACCGAGGTGGTGTCCAGCAAGTTGCCGCACTGGTGTGGCCATCCTACAATGCTGCGCCAAAAGACGGCGTGTCCAGCTGAGTTCCGGTCACTCTTGCGGTACAGTGACTCGAACGCGCCGAGATCCGGATGGCACCGAGGTGGTGTCCAGCAAGTTGCCGCACTGGTGTGGCCATCCTACAATGCTGCGCCGAAAGTCAAATGAATTCAAGTGAGAGGCCTAATTTCACTTGTGTGTGTTGTAGACGCACTTATTATAAGAATCAGACTAAGTTGAAGACTGTCTGAACCTTATTTGCACCTGCTGCAGCTTCACTATTGCCCTGGTGTGGCCAAAGGTCGCACATGACATAGGCGGCCGGCTCCCGAGGTCCGACGGAACTTTTTTCCTTTTCCTTTTTGCTTCTTGTCCCACAATCTGTTTCATCTGAAGACATGACCAGGTCCCTGAATGTGTGCAGGGGGACGTTATTGATTGAATCAAAATGGCGGCTTGACACAAAGCTGACTCAAGCGTTGCTGTTGATGCTATACAGACAAAAATTGGTTTTCAGTTTGTACATTCTTCAGGATTTTTTTTCTCCATCCAAGGCTGATTGAGAGTTTGTAGAAAAATGGCTTCAGATTTTCCACATACTACTCTTCAACATTCTTCCTAAATGTAACAATGTGAGACTCACTAGGAGAACGGCTGTTTATGTTTCCTTTCAAAATGCTGCCAACAATATTTTCTGAATGGAAGACACCATCTTGTAGCATAAAGGGCTGAAAGAAGTTCTGGTCTGGCCGATTGTTGGTGGAGACATTTTGACTATATCTTGGACCTGCCCGGCCTCCCCCAAAATGGCGCCGGTATAAATGGGACTCGTAACTTTTTGTTGTGTACTGGTTGAACAACCTTGATATCACGAGATATGAATGCAGTTTTGATGCTCATGGCGGGCGGGGACGAGAATTGATTGAATATTTCGACATCCCTATTGATATTAAGTTCTGATGTGTTATTGATTACTGTACTATTGAAAGTTCGAATTTCAGTTTGCTCCGTGGCCGGCCCACGTGGTTATAGGCCCGTATTTGTATGCTGACATTTTCACAATAAAGGTTTTTAAAACAAAACATGGTAGTAGTATTTACATTGGTAAAGTTTTTACTTTTAGTCAATGTTTTCGAATCAGTAAAAGGCAAGTGAAATAAAGCAGTCCAATTACATGACGGATAAAAGGTATAATATGTAGGAACGCAGTAAAGATAAATGGTCAAGGGCAGTTGTGTTTTCCTCTCCTGCAACATAAAGTGATTGATAAGAATCTGATAATCAGGCGTATCGGCGACTAAGACAGCAGTCTGAGTCTCTTTTACTCAACGGCTCCATCATGGAACGAAGAAACGCCCTTTTTCTCGAAAAAGGAATATATTTTACTTGCAGGACAGTTGTAAATTTTCGGGGAAAGTACATTAGCCTGGAATATTATAACATATATGTTTTAAAAAAAAAAGTTCGAAATCAATAAAAAGCGTATTTTTTAGGTCATATGACCAAGCTTTTCATTATTAAAATAACAAAAGTAAAATGAACCAATAAAAAGTTTTATTAACAAGTCACATGACCTGTTATGCTTACGTTACGCGCTGCGCGCCGCGCCCCGGATTACTTCCGTGTGCGCTAACGCGGCGTGTCATATAACGCATTACGCGACAACGTAGGTCAAGAATATAGTCAAAATGTCTCCACCAACCAGCGTTCGGAACACAACCCCTTTCAGCAGTCCAAAAAGTTCTGTAAAATGACAACAGAGGGGACAGGCAACAAGAACCATCCGTCAAAGAGGGGAGGGCAAGTTCTTCTCTACCGGGTCATGTTGGGGCGCTACCGGAACTGATCGAATTGGTAGTCTACAGTGTTTCTGGATGTTTCAGACTAAAGCTGAATGGAAGACACCATCTTGTGGCATAAAGGGCTGAAAGAAGTTCTGGTCTGGCCGATTGTTGGTGGAGACATTTTGACTATATCTTGGACCTGCCCGGCCTCCCCCAAAATGGCGCCGGTATAAATGGGACTCGTAACTTTTTGTTGTGTACTGGTTGAACAACCTTGATATCACGAGATATGAATGCAGTTTTGATGCTCATGGCGGGCGGGGACGAGAATTGATTGAATATTTCGACATCCCTATTGATATTAAGTTCTGATGTGTTATTGATTACTGTACTATTGAAAGTTCGAATTTCAGTTTGCTCCGTGGCCGGCCCACGTGGTTATAGGCCCGTATTTGTATGCTGACATTTTCACAATAAAGGTTTTTAAAACAAAACATGGTAGTAGTATTTACATTGGTAAAGTTTTTACTTTTAGTCACTGTTTTCGAATCAGTAAAAGGCAAGTGAAATAAAGCAGTCCAATTACATGACGGATAAAAGGTATAATATGTAGGAACGCAGTAAAGATAAATGGTCAAGGGCAGTTGTGTTTTCCTCTCCTGCAACATAAAGTGATTGATAAGAATCTGATAATCAGGCGTATTGGCGACTAAGACAGCAGGCTGAGTCTCTTTTACTCAACGGCTCCGTCATGGAACGAAGAAACGCCCTTTTTCTCGAAAAAGGAATATATTTTACTTGCAGGACAGTTGTAAATTTTCGGGGAAAGTACATTAGCCTGGAATATTATAACATATATGTTTTAAAAAAAAAAGTTCGAAATCAATAAAAAGCGTATTTTTTAGGTCATATGACCAAGCTTTTCATTATTAAAATAACAAAAGTAAAATGAACCAATAAAAAGTTTTATTAACAAGTCACATGACCTGTTATGCTTACGTTACGCGCTGCGCGCCGCGCCCCGGATTACTTCCGTGTGCGCTAACGCGGCGTGTCATATAACGCATTACGCGACAACGTAGGTCAAGAATATAGTCAAAATGTCTCCACCAACCAGCGTTCGGAACACAACCCCTTTCAGCAGTCCAAAAAGTTCTGTAAAATGACAACAGAGGGGACAGGCAACAAGAACCATCAGTCAAAGAGGGGAGGGCAAGTTCTTCTCTACCGGGTCATGTTGGGGCGCTACCGGAACTGATCGAATTGGTAGTCTACAGTGTTTCTGGATGTTTCAGACTAAAGCTGGCGTCAGCATGAGAGCACTACCATCTCGTAGGTCCATCGTGGCCTTTCCACGAGCAAACATGGCAGCCGCTCCCCACCAGAAGCCTGCGGGAGTCAGGGGCCCCCAAGACTTTTGTAGAATCTTCACGGCTGAGGGGACGCTTTCGAGAATGGGACCCAAGCCCTATCAGGGAAGTGTCCGAGTTCCAAGGTGTCCCAGGGCCATTTTAGTGGACCACGCCCAAATCTGAAGAGCCGGCCGCCATTTTGAGAGTCCTGTGGCAGTCGCTTATCGTTGCATCGCAAGAGCGGGAGCAACTCAACTACATGGTGAGCGAGACGCTGTAGTTGCAAGAGCGGGCGGTAAACAGCTGAATGGCGGAAGAGGCACAGTGTAGCAAAAGCGGGCGGAATGGCAACTAAAACGGTAAAGGGGCGCCCCACTACAGTGTGTCTTCAGGTCAAACGGATTGTGGGACAAGGTCCAGAATAGAAGAGTCATCAAAAGGCAAAAAGTTCCGCCGGACCCCGGGAGCCGGCCGCCTATGTCGGGGGCGATCTCAGGCTACACCGGTGCTATAAGACTTGGGGAGGGGGTCGGAGCCAAGCGTCTTCTCCGAGTCCATGGCCATCACACCGCCCCTCGGGGGCCTCCGTCAAGCGGTTTAGGAAGGTAACATATCACATTGTTTTCAAATGCAGTCAGGTCCACAAATGACACTCACTTACTTTGAGAATAGTGAAGCTGCAGTAGGTGGAAATAAGCTTCAGACAGTGTTACAAGCGCTGCTCAGAACTCTGAACTATGGCACCCAACATCCAGAACTTATGCCATTTGAGAATGGCAGTGACATTGAAGCAACTCAGGGACCAAAACCATTAACGTACTTTCACGTATGAAAATCTTACTTGGGGAGGGGGCAGGAGCGAAGCGCCCCCTCCCAGTCCGCGCCACCACACCGTATGTTGAAAATCTGAAGCCATCGTTCTACAAAGTCAACCAACCTTGGATGGAAAAATCTAGAAAAATGTACAAACTCAAAACCAGTTTTGGTCTGCATAGCATCAGTAGCAACGCTTGCTATCAGAGTGCATGAGTTTCATGCTCGATCGATTGAGCTAGCCGGATCGGGCAATAAAAAGTATAAAATAGTTATGTAAATAGTTATTTAATAAAATGTTTTACCCTGTTTCTTTGCTGGTGTGTTGTCTATATTTTTAATATTTGCATAGGGTTTGTCGTTATTTTGGGCGGGGTGGGTGGCGGAGCCGAGCTGTCTTGCAGCCCTTATGGTGTGGAGCTCAGTTCATCTCACTATTTTCGTATTTCTCATGAAGGGTTGTTCCTAATATTTCTATTTTAGCGAGGTCAAAAAGAGATCCAATTAGTGGCCTACTGATTTTGCTCGATTACTTTTATTTTTTTACACGATTTTTCACGATTTTTCCCTATCTGCAAAGACTAAACAGAGTATTGCGACTTTGTGCTTGTTTGTGAATAGAGAATGAACCAAAGAGAATCAATTGTAAAACAGTAAATGCTTGGATAACAATCAATCAAATGGAGAGACAAGCAGGCACGATGGATTACAACGGGGGTAAAGGCCTGCGTTAACTACTCTTCACTATCTGCAAAGAGAGAGTACTACTAAGAGAAAAGAGGGGAGGGGGGCAGCGTTCAAAGCACATCAGCGTGCATAAACACGAAAACGTTTTTACCTATCACGTACTTGACATTTTACAGCTTTTGATATTTGCTATTAAAAAACCAATGAAATTCACTGAAAAAACCATAGGTTATAGGCCATATATAGTTAGGAATTTGCATTTACAAAACCTTGAAAATTCAATGAAAAAACCATTGGTTATAGAACATATATAGTTAGGAATTTGCATTTACAAAACCTTATTTTACTCGCATAAAACCATTGAAATTCCATATATAGTTAGATGCGCTAACTATATATCGCGCACCCGCAATCCACTGCTGATGATGTCACATATTACATCATTCATGACATGGTCAGTGACATCACTGATGACATCACTGATGACATCTCAAATGACATCACTGATGACATCACTGATGACATATCAAATGACATCACTGATGATATCATTCATGTGATAATACGATGAACCTCTTCAGACTCTAATATAACCTTAGATACAATCAGTGTAAACAGACACTCACAGACTGTCACTCATTCATGGAGTTACTCACACAACTAGTCAGTCATGCAAACAATCAATCACACCTCCATTTCCTCAACTATACAGTTATACAAACTTTACTTATTCAAACATATACTAACACATATTTTCTCTCTTATACAATCACTGATACAAGTTGTCAATGATCCATGCAACCACTGACACATTCAATAGCTCTTATACAGTTATTTATATATGTCAACTCTCACATGTACTGTGTATTACATATGTACTTACTTTGACATGTAGCACTGAGATATCCATTCACTCACCAATACACTCATGCACACAGTCAACCACCCGTACAGCTGTTTCCACATGCAATTTTGAACCCATACATCTAGTGAATCAGCTGTTCACACATCTATGCACAGAGTCACACACCTCCCAGCCACTCACACACATACTCAGTCTCCCATACAAATACTTGGGCAACCAATCAATAACCCATATAGTTACTCATATAGCTACTTATCAACACATGCAGCAGTTTACAGAACAACAGATATAATGATGCACAAATTAATACAGTTTAATCACTAACCCATGCACTCAGTGAGACACATTTAATCACTCCCTCATACAATCAGTCATGCACCTACTAAATCCTTCATTCAGACATTTATACATCCACTCATTCTTCAATATGTAAGACATATTTTAACTTTACAGAAACATACAGTCACTGGATGTTGTCATCAGTGATGTCATTTGAGATGTCATCAGTGATGTCATCAGTGATGTCACTGACCATGTCATGAATGATGTAATATGTGACATCATCAGCAGTGGATTGCGGGTGCGCGATATATAGTTAGCGCATCTAACTATATATGGAATTTCAATGGTTTTATGCGAGTAAAATAAGGTTTTGTAAATGCAAATTCCTAACTATATATGTTCTATAACCAATGGTTTTTTCATTGAATATATATATATATATGTCCAGAGAGAGAGAAAGAGAGATAGCATAAAACTATATTTCCATAAACATATAAAAATATTGTTTATATTTATTACTGAAACCTAAAAGTAGTGGAAAATTAAAATAAATGTATGCATGAAATATTAACTCATATCAATTCCAAAACTTAAAGTAGATTTAAAACACATCCCACCCAATTATACTAAAATTCACAATATTTAAAAAAATTAACGCTATATATTTAAATACTGCACACAAAACCCTAAACATAATATCATTCTTCAGAATCCATATTATTAAAATAATCAAAAAGTAACACCATTATCTAATTAACAAATACATAAAGTATTACCAAATTTTAAGCATTATTAAATACCTAAATAAAATTGGATTATTAACAAATTAACACTTTTAACAAATGTATATTTAATTCAAAAAGTATTTGAAAATGTCTCCCTTTATTCCCCTACAAACTCAACAGCCCACAAAATATTTACAGAAAGTAAAAAAATAACCCTTAAGCTATACACCTATTCTGTCCATTTACATTTTTGGCATCACAATATTTTTGACACAATATTTGTCTCACAATATTTTTGAAACAATGTTTTGGCGGAATACAAAACATGCTGCAGGATTTAGTACACATGGTGGAGTGTCTTCCATAGATGCAGAAATCCTCAGAAGCCTTGAATAAAATTGTAATGAAAACACATTAGTGCTAGAACTGTGAAATGGAGCATTTAAATTCTTGCTTAAGAACACTGAAATGGGACAGATGTAAGCAGTGGGCAGCAAAAGGTCTAGTTATGCCACTTAGTATAAGGTGCTACAACTGTAATAACATAATACATAGCTGAAAATAAGTTAGATTAATATTGAGACTGGTATGGCAAAGTTATGGTTGTAAAAATATGTTTTGTGGTACACGGTCTTTGAACTTTCTTCATGCGGTTTAACGATTTGAGCGGGCATACATAAGACCAAGTAACCAGGAGAAGGGTTCCCTGGAGCGTTAAGTGAGTGTCCATCAAGATTTGTAAAAGTCCAAATTTTATCCAAGTTGTGAATAAAAGTCACATCTAGTCATTACTGTAGCATTTTGACTCATTTATAACATTTCCAATATTTTCTTACATGAAGGTATTTTTTTATCTGTAGTTGTCTTGTTTTAAAAAATGTGATTTTAATAAATGTAAGACTTGTAAATTAATCTGTATTAATGATATTGTAAAAACTGAACGTGATCTTCTCTGCAGCAGTAGCACCTGCAAATATATAGGTGGGAACTCAGTGACATATCCACTACTTGTTATGCATGCTGGATGTTGATACTGCTTTGTACTTAGGAAATAGGATACAGGTTTTTTAGGGTTGATTTACCTTTAATTCAGATGCAAGGTTCACAGGCAATGCCTAAAATCAAGTCAGTCAAACATTTTGAATAGTTAAGTATGCTGTTGAAACTTGTGCCCTAAAGTTGTACTCCCCCTTTTCTGTAGTTTAGACACCAATCTGACTATACTCCTACAACATGTCCTTTGGAAGGCTGTGTTGATTGTAGAAGTGTTTGTGTTTTATACCCGATTCTTCCTTGCTTGTGAACATGTTTTACCGCTGCAGTGAAACGCCTTGTAACCTGATTGTTTGGCATTCCTTTTCAGAACCCCTAATATTGATGGATTGGCAAAAGAAGGAGTGAAGCTTACTCATCACATTTCTGCTTCTCCAATGTGCACACCAAGCAGAGCAGCTTTCATGACTGGGCGCTACCCATCCAGATCAGGTATATCACAGCACATGCACACACTTACTGAATAGTCACCTTGCAAAAGAGAAAGAGAAGGAATTTAAATTACATTGGCCCTATTTTTCCTGATTATGTGAGATCTATGCAAGGAACCTTTGTGAATACTCTAGCATTTCCGTTAGGGAATATTCAGTGTATTTTCCATAAGAATCTGCGTCTTACTCCTGTCTTAGGTGGTTATTACACCTGATTATGCAAGCCTGATTCGCAAATAATTTACTGTGAGGACTTTGGTGTGACGTGTTCATCCATTTCTAAGCTGCAAAGATGTTTATCAAGCAGCATTGCGCTGCTCCTTGCATATATCAGCTGGGGTAGAGTGCAAATGTGCGTGAGGGTTCACTTTCAGCAACAAAGTGCATGTGTGTGTGAAATATGAATCGTAGCTGCTGGTTGCTTCTTTGCAATGCTTTGCAACGCACTGCATTCCTTTCAGTGGCCTGAAATCCTTAGTAAATCTGGCCTGTACTATACACTTTGCAACTAGTTTTCAAAATAAACACACATAGTTACACAATATTTTATTTGTACCATGTGCATAGTACTGCAACTAGAGTTAACGGAAAAGCATGTTGAGAGCTTTGCACAGCATTACTTTAAAACATATAACATTCTGTGTATAGGACGTTCAGAAGAGCCTGAAAGTTAACATATTTCATCAAAGCTTCAGATCAGATAGAGTACCATTTGACCTTTATGAACATAATTTCTCAGCATGGATTCAACTGTTGACTGTTTTAATGTATGTGTATAAATCAAACACTTCCTTAGTCCTGAAATTATCTTATAGAATTCCACTTTAAAAAAAGAAATCGTAAAAATCAAAATTATTACTGACCGAGCTGCGAAATTGATTCTTCAGCAAAGAGCTTGGGGAGAATTCACCTTGCGAGACTGCAAGAATGGGCTGATAAAGCAGGGATTGTATTAATGGTGCGGCTTGGATTCCTAACCGGGCTTTACAACAGGGAGCTCTGTCAACATCACTATTTACTTATGGAAAATTATGTTAATAATAAAAAACAAAAACCTATAGGGGTTAAGCCCAAAGGACCCAGGCCAGGTAGGGCTAATCGAAATTCAGAGCACAATACAATAAAACCGGCTCCGTACTACGGTACACTCCTACTACTCATGGAGTAACGAATAGTCAACTCTTTTATCTGTCCGAATTGAATTTTTATTCGACCATTCCTGTTTCTTTAAAGGTTAATCAAAAAAATTTGGGGGGACTGAAAAAAAAACATAGACTTATCAAATTCACACATGAACTCACATGTATATACAATTCAAAATAACATACACTTAAAGAAAAAAATGGACTTAGAAAATGTGAAAAAATGATTAGCAACAGCTTGCTACATGACAAAATCAGCAAATTAATTCATATCAATTCTGATGCAAAACACATTTTTAGAAAAATTTACATCATATACAAAATTTAGTAATGAACATGAACATATCCAATGTTATGAACCACTTATGTTATTCCAGCTACAGCGTCAAAAGAGTATCTGAATAATGTATCAATCCTTTATCCAATAGTTTCCTTCAACACTCGCCGCATTCAGAATTAAGTAAATGCCTCCCAAAATGCCAACACGTTTCAAGACCCAGGCAAATAGTACTAGGACTATCATTAGGGCTTCATATAAATGGACCGGATATTCTACAAAAAACAAAATAAATAAATGATGCAAAAACAGCGTCAACCCGGACTGACTCGCTCTCTTGCACATGCAACTAACTCAGTGTGTACCCGTTTTCTAGAGTCGGAGCAGCCTCTCCAGCTCGTTTACTCCAAGAGTTTTTGGCTTTTCTGCCACTGGACTCATTTATGTTACGGCCTACGAGGTTCCCTTAACTTTGCCAGCATAAATTTCTAAAAAGAAAGAACCAAAATATTGAACATATCTACTTCTACTCTAGACTTACAACCCCAGAGGGAAGCACCAAAAAGATATGTACCTTTACTGCAGAGTATGGGCAGGACTGAGTTCCTTGAAGACTCTTTATTCTACAAATGAAAAAACAATATTGTCTTCATTTAACAATGTATCCAAACAGGCAAAATGCATGAAGCACTTTAAAACACTATTAACAAGCGGACTTACTTTAATCACCAATTCAAAACTCTGGATGCAATGGACTATCCTTTTGCTCAAATACAGGTATGCTTTCCCTCACTGGTATTATATATAAGTACAAACGTAAGCACATTTAAGCATACGGTGGTATGTTTTTTAGTATTGTAATTTTTAACCAAACAAACACAGGGGCAAAACAGTGACTTACTTTTCACTCGAAAACGAGAAGGAATATTCAACTCGTGCACCATGCTGGTTGTGACTCAACTTGGCATCTTAAACCAGAGCAATTCCTCTTTGGAGAGCTATTGTTCATGGGAAAAGGGATTTTGCCAATCAAAACTCTCCAAAGTCCCTCTTTTTGCAAATGGTCAAGAATTGCATTATAGGATTATAGGATTTGTAGTATACATACTACACTCTGGATAATTCAGCCATACCATTAAATCCAGTGGAGGCACTATCAAATTTTAAAATGAGATAAGCTTCCTTTCTCAATAATGCAGTATCAAAATAGCGTTTACTTGTTTCGAAGCTAGAAAAAAACGTCTATTTAAAATCCTTCTCAGTGTGAGAATTGTCAATAAAGTGTTGCACCATAGGGGCAGTCAACACTTTCTTTTTAATCCTAGAGAGGTGCTGTGTGATTATTTGTTGATTTGTTTTGCTAACATATAATAAGGCACACAGGCAGACAATTGCATACACTATGTTTTTTGATTTGCAATTAGTAAATTCTGAATGGCGCCATTTGGTACCATTATGGGAAAGTTCAACACCTTCAATGGTTGAATCGCAAGCTGCACACGTTCCACCTTTATGATGGCCCTCAACAGGTTTTAATTGCCATTGAAATCTTAAAGACTGTTTATTTTGGATGGGAAAGATGTCTGCTTGTACTAGTTGTTGACCAATAATCTTGATTTTTCTCATTGCGAACAGGGGTTTTGGAAAGCCAAATTCTAATTATTCAAGCAAGTGCCAATTTTTAATTATAACCTGCCTGAATCTGTTTGTATCCGTGTGAGAAGTTGGCCTGGTATATGATGTCCACTATTCTAGTTGGCACCTTGCACAAGTCCAAATGGCCCTTATTGATGGTAGGTTGTAAAGTCAACCCTATAGAAAGCTATCCTACTGGTAGCTGTGGAGAGCAGCCTTCAGGCTAAGACTTAGAGGCGAGTTAAGCTTGTTGTTTTACCAATTATAATCTCTTGAATGATCAAATGAAAGCACACCACACAAGGTATATATCAAATATATATGTATTTATTCTAAACACAGCCCCTCTGGACTCTTTGAGGTCAGAGGTAAAAGTACAATACAAGGAACTTAATTAGCATACGATAAGTTGCACAGTATACGTTATGCCCTAGGGGCCTCACAAACCATATACTAAAATAGTGCTATAAGAACCACGTGAGAGTTAGAAAGCAGGCCTAGGGCCTGTAGAACCGCTGGGGCTATCTATGACCACCCAAGGTCAGGATGCATGAGCCCCACGGGGGACGCTTGCAATGTCTAAACACAGCTGTGGATCATCATTGACTTTCTATGGAGAACGAACAAGTTATAATTTTAAAGATTAAGGGCACTTCTAGGTGAACTACCATGGAACCCTTTTAGACTAGGACACTTCAAGAGTCAAGACCCATGGGAGCACCAGAGTACTCGTGTTACCTCCCCCAGGGAAGCCGGGTGCATAGGCGTCTTTTGGTGTCTGGTTTTGTCGTCGATTCCTATGGAGAGCTGCGAAGAAATGCTGCAGGCGACCAGAGGAAAAGTGTCCGGGTGGATCCAAGGGTGGATCAGAGATGTGAAGAACCTGAAAGCAGAGGAGACAGAGTCTGGGTCACTAGCCAGTGACCAGGATGGCGAGGAGAAGATGCCAGCGGATGTCGGGTGATTTCAGGTGAAAGAGGTAAAGCTTGAATCTTCAGCCACGAGGACCAGGAGACGTCGACGACAACCAGGAGCTGAATTCGAGCTCTACCACAAAGAATCTAGTTGACTGCAGTGTCAGAAATTGGATGGGGCCCAACAGGCCTTGGCAACAGCAACCCACACAAGATGACAAGATTGGTTTCAGTTCAGACCAGCAAGGTCTGAGGGACTCCTCCTTTGGAGAGGAGTGGGAGCACATCTGGAGCAACCAGGATATCTCACTAAATCAAAGATGACCCTTTGTGGGGGCTCGCTAGCCAACAGACTAGGAACTGCAAAGGGGCCTCAAGCGGAATTTCACAAATCGGGCTCACTGGACACTCGAGGAGTGTAAGCCTCAGAGCTTCGGTGCAAAAGGTGCTCGGGGCACGGGCTTCAAATACTCCAATGCACAACTTCAGGATACCTCGGGAAGTAGGTGCAGTTGCAATGTTGCAGGATGTCCAGGAGTTCCAGTCCTACATCTCTCGTGTTCGCTACAGGTCTCAGCTTTGCTGTGAGCGCAGGTCAGCAACCAAGATGTTTGAAAGTCTATGTCCTGTGTTGCAGATTCTTCGGAATCCGGCAGGAGCCTTGAAAATGCAGACTGGCAAAGATGCAGTTGGTGCCTGTTTGAACAGGGTGAACACTCCTTGACCACAAGGGAGATTTCTTCTGTCTTCCAATCGAAATGGAATGTCGAAGGTCCAAGATATATGTTGCAGAGTTTTGTGCAGGGTAATCTAAAGTCCTACGGACTGCGGTTCTATACTTAAAGTAAGTTTAGGGGTTGGACTAACTCTAGGGTCTCTCCTCTGGGTGGACCTTGGGAAGGGGTGGTTACACCCTTCCCCTTTGTCCAGTTTCACACCAGAGCGGAAGCTGAGCACCCCAGCAACCGGTTTGAACTGGGAAATGCATGGAGCACCTTGTGTACCCCAGGCAGTGTCTGAAAAGCATTCACTGAATGCAACCCACCCTGCCCCAATACACTAAAGCCTGTCTGGGGAGGTGCTAGCGCCTCCCTGGACAGGAAACCTATTGTCCAGGCCTCCCCTGCTGAAGTTTCATCCAGCAGCAGGAGGGCAGACTTGTGTCTGTGGCAGCAGCATCCATTTTGTGATGCTGGGGCTCTGATTAACTTTAACCGGGTTTACCAGTAACTACATGTCTTCTCCCTCTTGAAGGGTGGAATGCTACCCCCCCCCCGCCAAAACTGGCGGGGGGTAGTATTCCAAAGTGTTTGAGACCTTACACGACATGTTTTGATAAAGCCAAACCAAAGTTAGCATTAAACGCGAGGATTATAATGCACTTAAGGGTATATGGTATGGCCATATCACGGAACAGCTATAAGGAAGGTATTCCGAAAGCTGCAGTGGGGCTCAGCTCATGCTAGGGCACCCTCTCACACAAAACCAAGCACTCTGCCTTCAGGATTGTCAAGGCCTGCCATAGGAGTGACTTATAGGTTAATATGTGTCTGTTTTAAATGGTATTGGACAAGAATCCAGAGCACACTTTGTGTATCAAATTGAATTTCAAACTTTAAACGGTCAAATGGTTAAAGCGATGGGATAGATCATACACGCATAAGTATTTCAAAAACGAATTTTATTGTTCAACAGTGTTCTTTCCTCAGAATCACTGTGTGTATCACTCTAGCCTACACGTGTTTCATCACAGCATGTGGCTGTGAATCTTCAGGGCTGATCTGAATGATCAAGGCGCGTTATCGGGAGACCGGTGATAATTCCGTCCCGGTCCTAATCGGGATGTTTACGTGTAGTGGGAGAACGGTACCGAGGGTAATCGGTTGCCGTTTCGTCAAACAATAAGGATCGTGTGTACCAGTTCACACAGCGTCGGTGCTATTCGAGCTGTTAGCCCGATGCAGCTCCCGTTCCCGCATTCGGAAACAGGAGCTGCATTCGGCTCAACCCACGGGCTAACAGCTCGAATAGCACCGACGCTGTGTGAACTGGTACACACGATCCTTATTGTTTGACGAAACGGCAACCGATTACCCTCGGTACCGTTCTCCCACTACACGTAAACATCCCGATTAGGACCGGGACGGAATTATCACCGGTCTCCCAATAACGCGCCTTGATCATTCAGATCAGCCCTGAAGATTCACAGCCACATGCTGTGATGAAACACGTGTAGGCTAGAGTGATACACACAGTGATTCTGAGGAAAGAACACTGTTGAACAATAAAATTCGTTTTTGAAATACTTATGCGTGTATGATCTATCCCATCGCTTTAACCATTTGACCGTTTAAAGTTTGAAATTCAATTTGATACACAAAGTGTGCTCTGGATTCTTGTCCAATTACATTAGAGAGGGGTTTCAGAACCTCTTCTCTCACAGAGGTTAAGGTTTTCCTCTGCCAAGAAGCACCTAATTCTATACCACGAGACTTTAATACTTACCGTGAGAAGCTGAGCGCCATATTCCTGAACACTTAAAAACCTTTTCTCTGACTTTATAAATGTTTTAAATGGTATGGCTACAGAACCAGGGTGAAGCAGAAGGTACAGAACCAAGGTGGTGACCAGAAGAAGCAAGACCAAAAGGTTGGAGAGAAAGCTAAAGACCAGAAGTCTTCATTAAACGCAATATCATGATATTTCCCATATACAGATCCAAGATGGCGGATTGACACCGCCAGGAGTGGAGGTCGCTGAGCCGGGTCCAGGTCTGAAAACACAGTAACGCTATGACCCGACACAGTATACAGCGCTGACCCGTGAACTGCTGTTATACAATTTAAACTACATTACGGAGCAACCTGCGGAGCAACCTGGAGGACTCGAGAGGACTCACCTCGATCTTTTAATATTTCATTATTGAGTAACATTGATGAACACGGAGACGGAGGTTGATGTGGAAATTACGGCAGGTCAGGAGCCGTATCCAAAGCTTATTTTATTTTGCCGGTGTTAAAAGAGCTGAAACACCGCAACTGCCGCGAGTAACTGCCAGTACACGGTGGGGCTGGGAAAGCCTGTTAGAGTGGATCAGGCTGGGATCGGCATCAGCATCAGCAGCAATCCGCTGGCCAGGTCTGCGTTCCACCATAGCACCGGCAGCAGCCCAGCCGGAGAGCGCGAGCGTCAGCAGGATGGCGCCGAAACCTCCCACGCGGACAACGCGTAACACAACAGCGAGCGGGAGAGCAGGAGCCTCGGCAGTTTCACTGTCGGTTACTGCAATCAACGAGATTCTGGCAAGCAAGAAATCCATCGTGGACACGGCTCAGAGCACGGCTCAGAGCACAGAGCAGCAGATACAGCTTGGAGCAAGCGGGGGAACAGGAGCGGGAACCCCGACGGCAGCGGCAGCGGAGAACATTGCAGAAACGGCTTTAAAAAACAATCAAGGTAACATAGTCGATAGGGGTCAAATGGGAGGCAATGCTGCAAATATAGAGGAAGGAGAGCAGAATAACCTTAAAGACCCTGTGAAACAATCCCAAAATGACATTATTACAGTTGCCACAGCTTCCACAGCTCAGGCTAATATTGAGGTACTGGCTTTAGAAACAACTCAGCTGGGGAACGGAGCAAATGATCTAACTCCTACCATTTGCACTACCACTATTAACAATACTAGTAGCACTTTGGCCCATCATACCGATCCTCTAGCACTTCAACCCTCAATACTGAGCTCATCCAATACTGATACCAACGCTATGACTTCTTCTAGCGCCACTAATGCTACTAATGGTACTAGTTTCTCCCTCGATAAAGGCTGTGCTGTGGAGGTGACAGAAACTGAAGGAATTGAAAATGATGATAACGCAGACATAGGTGAAACAGATGAAGAATATGTGGATGTCAGTGAACAGGGGGGTATCACGCCCTTATGTTTGATCAAAGACAAAAATAAAACTGTACCTAAAAAGTCGAAGGGGAAAAGCAAGAATAAGATGGTTAAAATGACGGGCAAAACTAAGACAAACGCCTTGAAGGCTATCGCTGAAAATAGCCCTATCAGACAATGGGTACAGGCTAAGGGTGGTGTAAAAACTATGGCTTTGCGACTATCTGGTAATAGCCCCAGTGATGTATCCACTGTACCCACAGACAAAACAAAAGCTGATGTTCCATTCAGCCCTAATCAACCTATTCTCGCTGAGAAATTAAAGGCTACTGGAGTTAGTACAATGGATCAGCTACAACCTCATTCTTCTGCATATACCCCGATATTTATCAGAGACAATCCTGCTTCAACTTCTGTGTTAATTGACTGTAGCAATACCAGCTGTAATAGTGGGAATAGTGGCAATAATGGTAGTGACAGCATAATTGAAGATATGCGTGATATGCCTAAGGCTACCGCTCCGGATGTATTAAGGACCCCATTAGGTGAATCTATACAAGTAACGCACTTGGGAGACAATACTTCATCCTCATCAACTGGGGCAACTGAGTGGATACCGCAGGGGGAAGTGACTGCTTCTTTTCAGACAATCTTGCACCTCTTAAATGAACAGAAACAAGAGGCCAAAACTCATTATCAGCAAATGAGAGAAGACAACAATAGAACTCAAATTTCTTTACAAGAGATGGCATGTAAATTAGGAGCAGTGTCACAGGACATTGAGGAGTTGCAGCAGAGAGTGGCTGTTTCAGAAGAGAAATCGCAGAGTTCTGAAGCAGAATTGAATAGGCATGCTTCACAAATATCCCAGATGCAGGCCAAACTGGAAGATTTGGAGAATAGGAATAGAAGGCAGAATCTTCGTGTCTTTGGTATTGCGGAAGGAGCGGAGGGGGCAGATCCGAGGGCATACATTACTCATTTGTTTCAAAAGGCTTTTCCTGATCTCTCAGACTGGGACTGGGATTCACAGATCCAGCGCGCGCATCGATTACCCTTATTCCAGAGAGATAAGAGCGGCAAATTTCCAAGACCTATTCTGATTTACATTGGCAACTATCTGCTTCGACAAGCCATCTCCTTAAAAGCACGCCCTAATACCCCAGTTACTATTGAGTCAGTCACCTTCTTTGTGAGATCGGATTTAAGTAAACTATCGCTAGAAAAAAGATGGAAGCTAAAACAATTTATAGATCCGATCAAAGAACTCGGGTTTCAAGCTTATCTGCAAGAACCTGCAAAGCTGAAAGTGATAAAAAACGGCCGTTCATATTTTTTTTTGGATGTAGATGAGGTCGAAAAAGCAATTACCTCCTGGAAAACTGGGAAATGACTGAGCTAAGGACTAATGTCAAGTCGATACTGGCGTAACAAGGGTGTTATGTCTCTTTCTTTCTGGTCTTATTGGCCTTATTAGACATATTGAAGTTAATATCTTTTTTAGTTTCTTGCCACCCACAAAATTTTCACGGGATATTAATTGATTGCTTATATGATAGTGAAGAGGTTAAAATTGAAATAATGAGAAAATGTGTAGTATTGTGTAGTATTGTGTCGTATAGACTAACTATAAATACCTGGACCTGATTAGCGTCCTATCCACCCACCAACTGCCAGGTGAACGGCAGTCAACAGGAAGGGGGGATCCATAGGTAAACACGGGGTGGGGGGAGGTAGTATTAGAGTGTGGGGTGGGTTAAGGGAAGTAATGGTTTGGGGTAAAAATTGCATCAAAGGACACAAAAATGACAAAGAAAAAATTAAGACGTTTTACAAGGCACTGATTGTGATTATTTTTGGTTACATGGGTAAGGAAATATATAATTTAGAATGCATTTAATAAAGTGCTTAACCTGGAATGTTTCAGGATTAAACAACAAAATCAAACGCCGTCTTGTCTATGAGGAACTCAGGATGTATAGTCCGCAAATAGTAGTTCTAACTGAAACACATATTGCCTATAAAGACAAACAACTGATCAAACATTTAGGATTTGATCCAATAGTTTGCACGGAATTTAATGCTTCAATTAGGGGAGTAGCGATCTTAAAACATAAAGGACTGAAATGTGAAATAATTAAGACTCTAACCGATAAAGCTGGCAGATGGGCGATAGCGCAGATAAAGTTAGGAAATTTCAAACTTACAATATGTGGAGTTTATGATTCTAATCAAGATGAACCTATAATCTTTGATCAAATTAATATGGAACTACTTGGATGGGGTGGAGAGATTATTGTGTTAGGAGATTTTAATTGCATAATGAATTATAACTTGGATATCACAAGAAAAAATGCTTTTCAAAGGATGAGGAAAACTAGAGCTGCAATTGTGGATCTGGCAGCAATTCATCTTTTAAAAGATGTATGGAGATCTTTAAATCCTGGTATTGCTGGTTATACTTTTTGTTTGCTGCACATAAGGTATGCTCACGCATTGACATGATATGGGCCTCAGGCTTGATTCTTGATAAATGCAAATGTTTTATGGATATACATCCAAGGGTGACGTCTGATCATAACCCGATCTCTATAACATTTACACTTACAACTGAGGAAAAATCTACTCGCTCCTTCTCTTTTCCTCGTTACTTATTTTCTGACGCAATGTTTATAAATCAGCTCAAAGAGCATATAAAAGAATTCATTGATATTAACAGACAATCCAGCTTACCATGGATAGTTTGGGATTCGTGTAAGGCTAGCGTACGGGGATTTACCCAACAATATATCTGGCGACAAAACAAAGAACTTCGAACTATAGATCAGCAAAGGTTAAACGAAATCAGAGATATCGAACTCCAGATATCTGATGCTATTTGTACTAATGCTTTAAACTTAGAAGAATTAAATTTCAAATTAATTGAGCTTAAAGCAGCAATGTTTATAAATCAGCTCAAAGAGCATATAAAAGAATTCATTGATATTAACAGACAATCCAGCTTACCATGGATAGTTTGGGATTCGTGTAAGGCTAGCGTACGGGGATTTACCCAACAATATATCTGGCGACAAAACAAAGAACTTCGAACTATAGATCAGCAAAGGTTAAACGAAATCAGAGATATCGAACTCCAGATATCTGATGCTATTTGTACTAATGCTTTAAACTTAGAAGAATTAAATTTCAAATTAATTGAGCTTAAAGCAGCAATTAAAAACCTTTTGAGGGACAAAAGCATTAATAAACTTAAAAAATATCATCTAGAACAGTATGAAAATGGAGATAAAAGTGGGAAATTATTGGCTTACAAAGTTGCGGAAGATCGTTCCATTAATATGGTTAAGGAAATTAAAGGGGACAATAATCAATTATTTAGTGATCCAAAATCGATTCTACAACAGTTTGCTTCTTTCTATCAAACCCTTTATACACCGGAAGCTGCTATCTTAGATGACTCTATTAATAACTATATTAATGTTAACAAAGTCAATAACTTAGATCCAGAACAATCGGCTCAATTAGAGGCCGAGATTACGCCTTTAGAAATTAGGGGCGCAATTAAATCTCTTGCAATGGGTAAAGCTGTAGGGGAAGATCTTATTCCTTTGGAACTGTATAAATATTGCACTGAAGAATTACTACCACTATTTGTTGAGGTGATTAGTGCTATTGGTAAAGGGCAACAAGCACCCAGATCATGGAATCTAACTCAAATTATTATTTTTTTTAAAAAAGGTAAAGCACCACAAGAGAGGGGATCTTACAGGCCTATCTCACTTATTAATAGTGATGCAAAAATCTTTGCCAAAATACTGGCTACTAGATTAGCTCCGTATATGTCCCAACTTGTCTCTCCCCAACAACATGGATTCATCCCTGAGCGTGACACCACAGCACATATTAACATGGCTATATCAGCTTTCGATGCAGCACGGTTTAAACACACCCCACTCGGTATGATTTTATTAGACGCTGAAAAAGCATTTGACCGGGTGGGGTGGGGTTTTCTGTGGGCCGCACTACAAGCATTTGGTATTAAAGGAAAACATCTACGATGGATCCAATCTTTATATGATAATCCTATGGGTAAGATTTCATATATGGGAAAGTGCTCTTCTTTGTTTTCCATTAAAAGAGGGACAAGGCAAGAGTGCCCTTTATCACCATTACTTTTTGCTCTTGCAATAGAACCTTTTTTAATTGCTCTACAACGTCAAACACTAATCCGCCCTTTTTTCAATGGATCAGATAAATTAGATATAACTGTATATGCTGACGATATTGCAGTTTTTTCCCCAGATGTTGCTAAAACTATGAAAGGTATTTCAATAGAAGCTGGCATTTATGGCTCAGTTTCTGGTTACAGACTTAATACCACCAAAACTCAAGTCATCATGAATTACCAACCTACTACTCCTGTTCCTGGAATTAGAAATGTAGCCACCTATTTAGGTGTTAAAATATGCTCAGATATTGATTCCATCATAGGACTAAATTACGAACCTTTATTAAAAGAAACTGCCATGCAACTTAAGAAATGGCATAAACTTCCAATCAATATGATTGGTCGAATAAATTTAATAAAAATGAAAATTCTGCCTAAATTCTTGTATTTGTTTCGAACAATACCTCTGCGGGTCAATAATTCCTTCTTCACCAGACTAGAAGGTATCATTGGCAGTTTTGTATGGGGATATAAAAAAGCCCAGCGTGCTGTATCACTGCTTAAACTCTCCTTTAGTCAAGGAGGACTGCTTTTTCCGGACTTTAAATATTACTACTGGTCAGCATTTATGACTAGGATCTGCAGTTTGGCATTTCTGGATAAATGTTTATACTTTCACAAGTTTCTACTAGGATTAGATGTCAATATGTTTCTGTATAGGATAAATGACCCCAACTATTTTAAAAGGGTTAAATTTAAGACCATAAGGGACACTGTGAGTATCTGGCGATCTATTATGGCTAAATGCAATACATCTCTTTTTCACAGTCAAACACCTTTATGGGGCAATCCCGGCTTTCCTGCTATTTTTCATGACACAGCCTGTCAAATGTTTCTAAACTCTGGTATTAGATTTCTGGGGGATTTATATGATCATCTTGGCTTTATGGCATTTGATAAAATGAAAGCTTGCTATAACCTACCAGAAATGGCTAGGTTTAAATACTATCAGATTAGAGATTACTTAGTGAAAAAAATAGAACTCATTGCAGTCTCAGAATCTGAGATATGGGACTGTATCTATAGGGATGTTGATAAATCTATCATAACCCTGGGTTATAAGCTCTTTTGTGATCTTAAAACCGGTGATGCTATTATTTTAACAGAGAAATGGAATAGGAAACTGGCAATGAGCATCCCTACAGAACTAATTGTCACATCATTTAAAAGCCTAAATACATCAGTTCAATCTTCCAGCCTAAAATTGCAGATGTTTAAAACAATCTGTCAATTATATTACACGCCTGAAAGGATACTTAAATGGGCAAAGAACAACAATCATTCAGATAAAACGAAATGCCCTAAATGTGATTTGAGTGGTGCGGATATTGTCCACATGTTTTTTACCTGCCCTCACCTTAAAGAATACTGGGAAGGAATAACTAAGGTTATCACTGAGAGGCTGGAGCAACCCTTCTTATTCTCAAATATTGATGTTTGCGTAGGCGTCAATGGGGGTGAAAGGTTTAAAGATCTGTTGAATATCCTAATCACTTGTGGAAGGTTAATTATTGCCAGAGCATGGATTCAAAAGAACCCACCAATAGTTTTAGAATGGTGGAGTTTAGTAAAGGAGATCCATAGTATGGAAGCCGCTATTGCAGATTCAAGGGGATTGCAGGCCCGACGAAAAATTGACAGAATATGGGGGTTATTCATGTCTTAGTAATATTTCTTAAAATATATGCTTATCGATTCTTAACTTTATGTTTCGCACTGTCTAAATAATGCTATATATTTATCTAAATGCAATTATGGAATACTGTCACATTTTTGTTTCTTTTTTCTTTCCTGAAAAAAAATGAATTGTTTATTGCCTATGTGATCCTATGATGCAAATAAAAAAAAATTTAAAAAATAAAATAAACGCAATATCATGAGACAGCAGCAATTGGCCATTGGGAGTTTGAAACAGGACACATCGATGGTGATAAAACAAGCCAATAAAGGCTATGCCGTATTCATCTGGCCTAGGGAAATGTATGTGCCTGAAGGAAGGCAGCAGGTGGAAAACCAGGAATGGTACCACAAGGTTAAGGTTGATACAACTAAGTCTACTAAAGAGGGTGTTTTTGGAATATTTAGAACAGGGTTCGACGGGGGATTCTTGGGTCCGAAAGAGTTTGAATATTTGTCTAAAAAGTTCCCAAGGATCCCAGTCTTATATTTTTTACCCAAAGTACATAAGAGATTGGATAATCCCCCTTGCAGGCCAATAGTGGCCGGGAGTGATTCTCTATTAGAGCCCATTTCCAAATACGTGGTCTTTTTCCTCAAACCCTTCTTGACCCAGGTACCTTCTTATGTGCATGACACAGCTGATTTTATCAATAAGATTGAAGGCCATGAATTTGATGAGTTGACCCAATGGAAGGTGTTGTTTGACGTCACCTCATTATACACGCAGATACCCCAAGATGAGGCACTTCAAGTGATTGAGGCCTACTTGGAAGAAAGACCTCGCCCCCATAGGGTACCCTTACAGTTTATTCTTCAACTTGCAGAGGTCGCCTTAAAGAAAAATTACTTCAGTCAGTCAGTCAGTCAAAAATACTTTTATTTGATCTCGTTAAAAATCATAAAAGAGTGGTGAAAATTCAATGATACAAACATGTTAAAGAAAAAAAAACAGTTACTTAATTGGATAAAATGTTGAGGGTTAAAAAGGAGCTAACAGAAAAGAAATGAAAACACAATGCTGTCATGACCTGAATAATCGTCCATAGAAAATACATTAAGTAAAACTTTCATGTTAAAAGAAGTTTTGAACAGAGAGAGGCGGTGCTGTACACCAGGGGCCCAGAATTTATGTTAATGCAGGAGAAGAACAAGGGTCCAAGTGGTCTTAACTGAACCACTCCAGTTCATTCTTGTTTGTTGTCTAATTCTTTGGCTGCCATTTTCCAAAGCATAATGGCTTTGCAAGAAAGTTCAATGGAGTGGCCTCCAAGACAATGTATGACTGCCGCTCTGCATGTCCGTAGCTGATTTTTTATCAGCAACTTGCGGAGGACCCTTTTCCGAATTTCTAGTAGTGTAGGGCAGATGCATAGTAGATGTAAGAGGCTCTCTTCTCCTTGTCCACATAGCCGGCATTCTTTTGTTGACCATACTTGTTTCCATTTTGGGGTTAGGTCCTTCGTAGGGAATGACCCCAGCCGTAGCATGGTCAGATAATGCTTTTTATGTTGTGAAAAATGGTCTAACAAGTATGGTTGTGGTTTGAGCGACTGGTAAGAACTAATCACTGCCCAAGCGTGTTTTTTCTTTGAGAATGCAGTTTTATCCATTAGCTGTGAAATTTATTTGGTTGCGCTGTTTACTGCATTTTTGAAGCCAGAAAAAGGGGTGTTTGTATGCCATGCCCCTTCGAGGTGTAAGTCCTTGAGTGAACCTTTTAGGACCGTGACGATGGAATTATTTAACATCGCTTGCTTTTCGATTTCTTCCCAGCAGGAGTGGGCTAATGTGTTATCTTCTGCTTGCCTCATCCGCCAATTACTTCAGATTTGATGATTCCTTTTTATTTCAGATCAAAAAATCAGCTATGGGCTGTCCGTTTGCACCAGAAATGGCGAATCTCTTTATGGCCAAATATGAGGATAGATTTATTTTTAACAACAATCCATTTAAAGAACATATAGCGCAATGGTTGCACTATATAGATGACATCTGGTGCTTGTGGAATGGGTCTAAGGAAGAGTTGGAAAGCTTCTATGGCTGTCTAAATACCTGCCATCAGGATATTAAATTTACATCGACCATGAGTAGGACAGAGCTGACGTTTTTGGACGTTGAAGTGGCGCCTAATAATAAAAAGTTAACAACTACTTTGCATAGAAAAGCAACTGATAAAAATACCATCCTTCACCATACAAGTGCTCATCCCAAGAGCTTGAAAGAAAATCTTCTGTATGGACAACTATTAAGAATACGCCACAACTGTTCATCAAAATCAGATTTTGAACACCATGCAGCGCTATTTAAAGAACAGATGATCCTTCGTGGGTACCCAAAAAAGCTCTTGAAGCACTCAATAAAGAGAGCCTGGTACACGCCTCGGGAAGATCTTTTACAAAAGAAGGAGAGACCACCATTGGAACGTATGATTTGTGCAACCACGTTTGGTCTGGATACAAACAGATTCAGGCAAGTTATAGCAAAAAATTGGCACTTGCTTGAAAAATTAGAATGCAGCTTTCCAAAACCCCTGCTCCCAATGAGAAAAAACAAGAGTATTGGTCAACAACTGGTACGATCAGACATCTTTCCCTTCCAAAATAAACAGTCTTTAAGATTGCAATGGCAATTAAAACTTGTTGAGGGCCATCATAAATGTGGAACGTGTGCAGCTTGCGATTCAACCATCGAAGGTGTTGAATTCTCCCATAATGGTACCAAATGGCGCCATTCAGAATTCACTAATTGCAAATCAAAAAACATAGTGCATGCATTTGTCTGCCCGTGTGCCTTATTATATATTGGCAAAACAAATCAACAAATAAATCAAATAATCATGCAGCACCGCTCTAGGATTAAAAAGAAAGTGTTTTTATTGACAATTCCCACACTAAGAAAGATTTTAAATGGACGGTTTTGTCTAGCTTTGAAACAAGTAAACACTATTTTGACATTGATGCTGCATTATTGAGAAAGGAAGCTTATCTCATTTTAAAATTTGATAGTGCCACGGGATTGAATGGTATGACTAAATTATCCAGAGTGTAGTGTGTATACTACAAATCCCATAATGCAATTCTTGAGCATTTGCAAAAAGAGGGACTTTAGAGCGCTTTGAATGGGCAAAATCCCTTTTCCCATGAACAATAGCTCTCCAAACAGGAAGTGCTCCGGTTTGAGATGCCGAGTTGAGTCACCACCAGCATGGTGCACGAGTTGAATATTCCTTCATGTTTTTGAGTAAAAAGTAAGTTACTGTTTTGCCCCTGTGTTTGTTTGGTTAAAAATTACAATACTAAAAAACATACGACCGTATGCTTAAATGCGCTTACGTTTTTACTTCTTATAGATAATACCAGTGAGGGAAAGCACGCCTGTATTTGAGCAATAGGATAGTCCATTGCATCCAGGGTTTTGAATTGGTGAAGATGCGGTAAAGTAAGTCCGCTTGTTAGTAGTGTTTTAAAGTGCTTCATGTATTTTGCTTGTTTGGACACATTGTTAAATGAGGACAATATAGTTTTTTCATTTGTAGAATAAAGAGTCTTCAAGGAACTCAGTCCTGCCCATACTCTGCAGTAAAGGTACATATCTTTTTGGTGCTTCCCTCTGGGGTTGTAAGTCGAGAGTAGAAGTAGATATATTCAATACTTTGGTTCTTTCTTTTCAGAAATGTATACTGGCAAAGTTAAGGGAGCCTCGAAGGCAGTAACATAAAAGAGTCCAGTGGCAGAAATGCCCAAAACTCTTGAAGTAAACGAGCTGGAGCGGCTGCTCCAACTCTAGAAAACAGGTACACACTAAGTTAGTTAAATGTACAAAAGAGAGAGTTAGTTCAGGTTGACACTGTTTTTGCATCATTTATTTATTTTGTTTTTCGTAGAATATCCGGTCCATTTATATGAAGCCCTGATGATAGTCCCAGTACTATGCGCCTGGGTCTTGAAACACGTTGGCATTTTGGGAGGAATTTAGTTAATTCTGAATGCGGCGAGTGTTGAAGGAAACTATTGGATATAATATTGATACATTATTCAGATACTCTTTTGACACTGGAGCTGGAATAACATATGTGGTTCATAACATTGGATATGTTCATGTTCATTTTTAAATTTTGTATATGATATACATTTTTCTAAAAATGTGTTTTGCATCAGATTAATGTATGAATTCTTTGCTGATTTTATCATGTTGCAAGCTGTTGCTAATAATTTTGTCACAGTTTCTAAGTCCATTTTTTTCTTTAAGTCTATGTTATCGTGAATTGTTTATAGTTGTAGGTTCATGTGTGAATTTGATAAGTCTATGTTTCTTTTTCAGTCCCAAAATATAGTTTTGATTAACTTTTAAAGAAACAGGAATGGTCTAATAAAAATTCCATTCAGGCAGATAAGAGTTGACTGTTCATTACTCCATGAGTAGTAGGAGTGTACGGTAGTACGGAGCCGGGTTTATTGTTTTATGTTCTGAATAATAAAAAAAGGCTGCACTCATTTGAAGGCATTTTTATGGGAAAGGCATGCAGTGCAGCAAATCATGTTGCTGCTCTGCGTGACTGGGACAGGGCATGAATGCACTGTATTTAAAAGAATATGACACATTCCTGCCTTTGTCCCTGCAATGGTGCCATTGTAGCATCAACACAGGCACCCTTGCACCAATGTGTTGCCTGCAGGATTGTTTTTCTGCAGGAATCAATCCTGAGAGACATATTCCTCTTTCTGCAGAATGCACCACACATAGAAAGAGGAAGTAACAAGAAGATATAAAGATATTTCTCCTCATTATGCCTCCCCTGGGAAGGAGTATCTTTTTAGCACATTCCTAGGGCTACCACTTTTGTAAATCTTCTTTGTAAGTATGCTTAAAGATTCAACACACATGCAAAAAGGAAATAATTAGGAGAAATACATATATTTCTCCTTGTTACACCAGCCTCAGAGACGCACAGAATTTTTGATGCAAATCAATCTCTACAAGTCTTTGTAGGGATGGGTTTGCTTCAAAGTCCACGGGTGGATACATGGGTCTGTGTTAGAAAAGTAACGCAAAGCCTTGTAAATCGGGGTTTATATCTAATAATGCATTGTAGATGTAGTGTGTAATGTTTGCTTACAAATACATGGAGAAGAACAATGATCCTAAAAATGCAACATCTGAAATCAGCTTTTATGTTAACCTCTACAACAAATACAAATTAAATATCATTTTAACTCAAAGGCCTATGGATTAGCAGTTTGAAATTGTATGGAGCAAGTCACACATAATGTTGCTATTTAAGGCACTGCTTACACTGCGAAATTAGTTAATTTTTAAACATTTGTGGATGAGCTGGTCTATGCTGTGGAGACAATTGTATGTAATAAAGTTGACTTTTAGCGTGTACACTACATTAAAGTCGAGTTGATTTTTTGTTGCAGTAATAATTTTGTGTCCTTCATTATTACCTATGACAATTTGTTTTAAATTGCACATGTTTGTTGTTTTTATTACATGTATTTTGTAATTTATTTATATGTACCATAATAACCCATGGTACCGATTGAATCTTCCTATACTTCCACCCTTAAGGCCCCCTTGAATCCTAAAACCCCCTTAGCACCTGTTAACACTATTGTTCCCTGAACCCTAAAGGTATGTTACTGTCCCTTAACGCTAGCCTTTCCTGGACCCTAAAACCCCCAAAGCATCACTTAAGGCTACTCTCCCTAGTCCTTAAAACTCCCCTACTACTTGTTAATGCTACACTCTCCTGATCTTTAAAAACCCCTACTTACCCCAGAATGCTACCATTCCCTGAACCCTACTGAAACCTTCCTTCCCCTTCACTCTATCCTTTACTGAAAGCTAAAAACAATTTATTATCACTTTACGCTGCACAGTCCTGAACCTTAAAAACCCTGAGCCATCCTTAATGCAACCCTTCACTGAACCCTAAAATGCCCTGTCTACCCCTTAATGCTGCCAATCCTTGAATCCTACCAACCCCTTTCTTCCCCTTCTTGTTACACTTCTCTAAATCCTTGCCTCTGCTCCTAGTACACTTATCTTTGCCGCATCAGGCACATGTTTTTGGAGGGGTTTTATTTTGCTCCCACAACTTTTTTCTATTTTTTCAGTAAGCAACGTTTTTTTCACATCTTTTTTGGTTCTACTTTGTTTCTACTTTTTTAGGAGAGCATGGCAGTAAAAAAGGGACTGGATGAGGCGCGCCAAGCCGAGCCGCAAGATGGCCGCCTTATCTGTCGGCTGAGCTGACCGAGCATAAAAATCCGTCCATTATCCGATTAAAAAATGCCTAACCTGGGGCTTTAACATCAGAATCATCAATCAGAAGGGCTGCGGACTGGATCGATATCTCCTGAGGCCAGAAAGGTGATACAGAACCCAAGTAGAGCGTTCTGCGTCACCGGGCCAGACTGGTCGGGTGTATCACTTGCAGTAAATTACCTCCGGAAGTGCTTCCTTGAGCGGCTGACTGTTGGGAGATTGCGGGCGGCACCCCAGCGAGCCGGGTGGAGGGACTCGAACCATGGCCGCCACCATCGGTGGGCCTCAAGTGCTGCGAGCGGGCCGCAGATGATCAGCAATCGGAGGCAGAGCAGGGAGGAGGGCTGAGAAACCATAGAGAGGAGCCGAGGGGCTGGCTGACACATCCCTGCAGCATTGGCACTGATGCCACGATTGGCCCTCACCGTAGCAGCAGGCAGACCTCCCGGGGTGGCTGAGGTAAAGGGGAAGCCCGCGCTAGTTGGGAGAGTGGTGCAGAGCGGGGCTCCCCATTGAACTATTTGAGAAGCTCCACGCGGCTCCTCGCACTATGGACCGCGCAGGCTAGAACCGCCACACCGCTATACTGCAGGAATGGCACACAGCGGCACATTTGCAAGCTATACCCCGATCTCCACAACTACAGTCGGGTATGGTGCTGGCCTGCTTAGTGACTTGTAGCAGTTCAAGCAAAAGATTCAGTGACCGGGAGGAGGTGGGGACCCCCCGTGGCTGCCTGGGGACACTGCGCACCGCTCTGCCTGGCTGGCCACAGCAGCCATCGCATGAGTGGGCACAGACTACTGTTAAGGGGATCCTGCGGTATAGGCCCTCCCTCCCCCGACGCTACCTCTGGTGTACAGCTGAGGTGCATACTTGGGCCGGCTTTGGTGCGCAGTTAATCACACCCTGGAGCTGGGGGCCCAAGACGGGCTGATTCAGAGTCCACACTTCGGCATTGACCGACTGTGTCGTACAGGAAGGCGAATATTGGTGGCCCACTGCTGCCCGCTACTCATTGCTCTCAGTAGCAGTAGCAAGTAAGCCTGATCGGAGAGACTTGCATACACCATGGCGGAGGGCCGCAGTACAAAAGCAGCCCTCCAGGCCAAACTGACAAAATATGCATGGGAGGGGGGTCCCAGCGGGAGCCCCAAAGGAGGATTAACTGCAACAGACAAATCAGAGCCTGGAGGGAAGACAAAGGAACCAATGTTGCAGGACATTCTTGAAGCCATAACCACCATCTGCACGTCCTTTGAGTCGCGTATTGACACAGTGTCCACTGAAGTCTCTCTTATCAGGGAAGATATGCGTTCAATGAACTCGCGATTAAAGGATGTTGAAATCAAGGTGACCTCCCTGGTTGAAGACATGTCAGAGTTGCAGAGAAAGGTAGATGATCTGCAAAAGCATACTATGAAACTGGAAGCGCAGTTGGATGACTATGAAGGGCGCTCCAGGCGCAACAACGTCCGCATAAATGGGGTGCTGACCTTTTCGTAGAAGATTTGATCACTACTTACCTCAAGCCATGAGGCCTCTCCAACTTCTTCTTAGTGGAGCGAGCGCACTGGGTGCCAGGAGGCCGACTGAAGCCTGGAGATCCCCCGGACCACTTCTTGCCAGGATCTTCAACTTCCGCAACAGGGATGTCATCCTTCAGTGTGCCTACTCCACCCTGCCGGTGGAATTCCAAAACAGTCACATCACTTTCTTCCCGGACTTCACCCTCAAGGTGCAACGACAACAACAAAGTTTCCTGGAAGTGAAGAAGGTGCTCCGCGACAAAGACTTGAAGTATGCTATGATGTTCCTGGCCAAGTTGAGGGTAGGATCGGAGGGGAAATCCTGGTTCTTCACCCCCGGAAGAGACATGAGACTGTCTGGAGGGATAGCACATGGCAGGCCGCCTCAAAACCCCTGCTCGGGATGTGAGGAGAGATGGTGATGCCTGAGCTTCTGGGGGTGGCTCGCCGCATCGAGATCTGAACGAGGCGACGGGCAGTGCCAAATAACTCGTCTGTATGTTTTCCCTTTAGGAGGTGGAAGGTATTTGGGTGGACAGAGGGCTTTAGGGATTCAGCTGCCCCGAGAACTGCGTTGGACTTTTGTGGCCTGGAGTTTGAATGTCGTAGATTACTTTGACAAAACTATCCCCTTAAACTTTGCTTGTTCCCCTGCTCACTCCGTGGGCAGTGAGGAGTGTTTATTGGGACCTTGCCAATGCTCTTAGCATAAGCATGTTATGCCTTAAAGTAAATATTGGTATGACAAAATTACTCAGGGACGGGTGCTTGGTGCAGCTGCACAAACGCCTAAGTTCTTGGAAGGGTGGGCAATAGGCACTCTGCTAGTTTGGTGGGTGGGAGGTTGTGTTACCGCCGAGCAGGGAGGCAGGGTGAGGGGCCTGGGGGAAGCTATGTTGGGGTTGTGGGGCGGATGGGAGGGGATTGTAGTTGTGTGTTGATTTCAGTGTTAATTTTGTTCAGGCATGTAATATCCGATTGGTCTTGAGCATGATGCAACAGATGAGGTGTTTGTAATGTTCTTATTGGCTACAGTGCTTAAGAAAGCAATGACATTCTTCCCTTTTTCCCCTTTGATGTGCTCTTCTCTGGGGTACCTTGCACCTTTGACACCGAGTGATGGGTACCATGCATAGACAGAAACTCAACTTGTTATCCTGGAATGTAAATGGGCTGGGAGATAAAATAAAAAGAGGGGTGGTTCTCCAATTCCTGAAACGGCACTCACCTGATGTTGTTCTTTTGCTGGAGACCCACCAGTTGGGTAACGGTTGTGAGGCCCTGTCTCGTGTGAATTCCAGATGATGGTTGCTCACTCCGCATTTGGCTCTGGTTCATAAGTCCTTCCCCTTGACTGTCAATATGGTTGGTACGGACACCCTAGGCAGGTTCGTGGTGGTGTCCGAGGTGTGGGAGGGGGCTGCCCTTAACCTGGTATCAGTGTATATTTCACCAGGTTTACACAAACAGGCATTTATTGACCTTGGTGATCTTCTCCTGAACCTGCCGGACGGGAGATTGTTGATTGGGGGGGGATTTTATTTCCATTGTTTCTGATTCCCTGGATCGATGGCCCCAAAAGGACCTGCAAACATCACGCAAATGCATACATAGTTTTATGAGGGCTATGGGCCTAGTGGATGTCTGGGGGTGTCTATACCCCAGCGAGCTCCAATATACGCATCTCTCAGGGCCCCATTGCTGCATGTCGCACATAGACTATATACTTACACTCACAAAGCAGATCCACAATGTCAAAGATATTCAACATTTGGATAGAGGGATTTCGTGCTGTGCAGGGTGGAAGTGGGGGAACCCATGGTTGGCCGGGTGGCACCACTTAACTCCTGGTATCTTACTATTCCCTCCGTTAGGGATAAAGGACGGAGCGAATCTGACCTTTATTTTCAGGTGGACCAGGGTTCGGTCAGTTCATCTGTCTCCCTTTGGGAAGCCTATAAAGCTCTCATTCGGGGGTAGTGTTGGGGCAAATTGCTGGACAACGCAAGGAAAAAACTGCAGATCTGGTGCGCTTAGAGGGGGATGTTCTGGTCTTAGAACACGCAGTCCGTACACAGGACTCAGACGAGTCGCGTCACAAGCTCCTAATTAAGATGAAAGAATTCTCTGACTTGGCCACTGACTCTGCTAAAGCACATTACAGGGCGACTCTTAGCAGGATCTATGACATAGGCGATAATGTAGGCAAGCTGCTGGCATGGCTAGACCGCAGAGATGGGGCGAGGCACGTAGTTTGTTACTGTACCTCATCACATTGTGAATGCTTTTGGAGAACACTACTACTCCCTATATACTTCCCGCACAACCTTTCAGAGGACGAGGCTTCATTTCTACTCCGCAATATTTATGTACCGGCTTTTACTGCAGAGGACAGCTCTGATCTGGAGCGTGACCTCACCGTAACTGAAGTGGAGAAAGCCATCCATGACCTGCGTGGGGGAAAGCATTGGGTCCCAATGGGATCCCCAAAGAATTATTTAAGCTGACGGCGAACAGGACTGCCCCTTATCTCACGGACATGTACCAGGAGAGTAAAGAGATTGGAATTCTTCCCGAGGACCACAGACTGGCTACCGTCATTGTCATCCATAAACTGGGCAAGCCGGCAGATCAGGGTTCTTAATATAGGCCTATTTTGCTGCTCAATTGCTAGGCTAAGATCCTCGCGAAGGTCCTTGCCACTAGTCTTTTGCAGGTTCTTTCCACCCTGATCCACCCGAACCAGTCCGGGTTTATGCTGGCAAGAAACACATCTCTTAATCCCTGCCAACTACACGGTGTACTCTGCAGGACAGATACTATTAGAGAGGATGCTGTGGTGGTGTCCCTAGACGCTGCATCGGCCTTCAATATCATTGAATGGCCATACATGTTTGCGGAGCTCCACAAGCTAGGATTTGGCCTGGAGTTTATTAAATGGGTGCTCCTTTTATATTGCCAACCATTGGCGCAGGTGGTCATCAATAATCGGAAATTCCCTTTTTTTTCTTTGGGTAGGAGCATCAGGCAGGGTTGTCCTCTGTCACCGCTCCTCATAGCCTTGGCCTTGGAGCCCTGGCGGTGTGGATCCGTTGGGACCCTGCTATCAGGGGCCTGAGATGGGCTCATGGCTGGGAGGACCGCCTATCATTGTATGTGGATGACATCCCGCTTTATCTAGCCTCCCCAGCAAAGTCGCTTAACGTGGTAATAGATATACTTCACATCTTCGGTAGATTCGCAGTATACAGGATCAACTGGTCCAAATCTGTGCTCTACGTCCTTAGTGAAAAGAAGCCCCGACTCATCCGGGGTTGCCAATTAACAGAAGCTGTGGAAGGGTTTAATTATCTGGGAATCTGGGTATCCTAAGACCAGCCTCGATTCTATGAGACTAACCTTCAGCCTCCGCTAGCACATCTTAAATCTGATGTACAGCACTGGAAGTCACTTCCCCTAACTATCCTGGGGCGTGCGGCATTAGTTAAGATAATGTCCCTCCCTCGACTTCTGTATGCGCTGCAGAACACGCTTCTTTCATTTGCGGCATCGTACTTCAAGGAACTAGAGTCTATAGTGCGGGAATTGCTATGGGAGGGTAAGCCCCCCCACATCACCACGCAAAAACTCACGTTGGGATGGTTTGACAGTGGCATTGGGCTTCCGGATATGAAAAGGTATTATTGAGCCTCGCAGCTCGTTGCTATCAATCAATACAGATATAGACGGCACGATGACTTGGCCTTTCAGATAGACCAATGGCTCCTCCCAGGAGGCGGTTTTGAGGGGGCGTTGTATAGACCAACTCCGACATCCGCCCTGTCCGGTTTGACTAAACATGCCGTGCAAGTATGGAAAGACGCTACTCGAAGCCTGGGTTAGGAGGGTAAGCTCGTCAGGGCCATGCCGCTCTGGCACTGTGACCAATTGGGTTGATTGTCGCGTTCCCAGGGGTTCGATAAATGGGAGGTCATCGGTATCTCCAGAATTGGGGACCTTTTTAAATCGGGCGAGGTCATACCATTCTCCCGATTGCTGCAAGAATACAAAATGGCCAAATCAGGCACACTCTGCTTGCAGCTCTCCCTTAAAGGGCTGACCTCCCTGAGTCCTCTCCGCTGGAGTACAGGATAATGGATGGCGATTTGCCTGAGAAGGCTATATCTCTCATATATAGGAAGCTCATTAATAACATGCCCGATCCCCTGATCTACCTTAGAAATAAATTGGACCACAACGTGGCTGGGCTGGATGACGAGGAGTGGCGGGCTGCGGTGGCATCTCCACGTGAGGTCGCCATTTCCTCCAGACTCCGATTGGTCCAACTGAAAATCCTTCACAGAACATATTTGTTTGGACCCTCATTGGTTCATATGGGCTATGCCCAAGACAGTAGTTGTACACAATACTGTGGGCATTGAGGGCACCTTTATTCATACTCTGTAGGAATGTGCTATAATACAGAAATATTGGGAAGGGCTGGCACATCTGATGGAGGAGGCGATGGGACAACAGATACAATGTAACATCAAATTGATTTTATTGAATATTTGGGACCCCACGAACCTCAGAGCTAAGGAGAGGATTTGGGTGGCTTTTGACTTCATGGTGGCCAAGCAAAATATTGCACGTCTATGGAGGGCCCCAAACTCATCCAGCATTGCCGATTGGGCCAAGGACATGGACTGGTGTATGGTGACGGAAGTTCCTATTTATGCCTCCAGGGGGTGTCTGACGAAATGGTCACAAATACCGGGGTCTTGGAACACTTTTTGAGGGGATATATGTGAACCACCTGGGAGTGGAGATGAGGGAGCTGCTGAAGTTGTATAGCATGTGACTCCTGATGACATTTATAATGTACTGTGCAATGAGCTACTAATGCCGTATCAATGTGCTCTACGGATCATCTGAGCAATGTTGTGCTTTGATTGCTTACATGCCTCTTTTTCAATAAAAATAAATAAATAAAAAACAAAAAAAATTAGACTGGATGAATAAAACAAGGATGAAACGGTTGCACTTCTGTTTCAAGCACTAACATCACATGTGGATGCGGTCACTTGAGTTTATGAAGTAGAACAGTCTAACATTTTTCCTAAACCACCACTGGTAAATAGCAGAAGAGGGCCATCTGATATATGGGTGTGGCAATTTTTTGGACGCTACAGATGGATCAGATCAGAAATCTGCAAAGGATGTACTCTGTAAAATGCTGTGTGACAACGTAGGACAAGCCACAGATTCTACAATCTGGAGAAACTACTGTGATGAGGAAAATGCAGTCATTTCTTTAAGACCACATTCCATTATTGCGTACTATCATCTTTATCCCGGCAGATGTGGCAGACAAATTGATTCACTGAGCAGCAATTAGAAGGTACTGCCTCATCACTCTGTGTTCAGTTGTGTTAATCTTGTTGTTTTTACCTCTTCTAGTACCTCTGACAGATGCACACTGTCTTTCAGAAGAATTGATGTGCATTGAAATTTAGACTCATGGACGATGGTTTGAAAAAGAAATGCATATGCACTATTTGGCTAACATTATGGCAAGCATGGTCGATTTTTCTAACTATTCGATGTATTGAAAATCCACTACATTGAACAGCAAAACAAAAGTGCAAGGCCAAAGAAATAGTATATTTAGAAACTGGCTGCACAAAATGACAAGTATCTCTTCATTTGGAAAACAAAAGATGACTGCTTAAAGCATATCCACGATCCTTGGCAATAGTTTGTACAAATATGTTTGGATGCATCTCATCAGATACGTAGTCAAATTATGGAACTAGCACATTCTGCTTCATTCTAGACATTTCACAACCAGCCCATTCTGTCGGAGGACTTTTTTTCAAATCCACTTTCACAGCATATTGCTTGGCCCAATAGAGTCCCCCATCGCCAATAATTTAACAAACTGCACTCCTCCAAAGATATGACACCTAATGAAGTGTAGGCTGGCAATGAAGAGCATTTGTTTTGTTTTCCAAGCATTTTCATTCTTGAACACTATCCTCCACTTGGTTACTTACCCCCATGTGATATACTCTGCAAAATATGAGTTTGAAAATTAATACAACGATTTGAAAAAACATGCAATATTGAAGAAACAATCCCAATACTATTAATATCCATAAACATCAATACACCCCAACTATGCAATACTTACATAATATTTGGAAACATTAAATACATGTTAATACAGTCAGCATTTGAATATAAAACAAAAACAATGATGGTACACCTGTTTTACTACTACTACAATCACCATTAACTCTTTGATATTACAAATCTTGATGGACATGTTTAAAATGTTAAAAATCAAACTACTGCTGGAATAAGACATATTCCAGGTAGTCTCTTACACTTTTCAAGAACAGCTCCAACAGCGATTTGACAAACATCAGAAATGCCCAAATCTAGCATGTCTCAGGTGCAAGCAACAGTTTTGATGTCAGTCATCCACGGTTCCTGTTACCTGAGCTGAAGCCAAATATTGTACATGCTCCTGAAAGAAGTCAGGACACACACCTCATGTTTCTCCACATCTTAAACCTACTCCATCCTCCTTGGTGGAGGTTGTTATCCTAGAGTATAGGTACTACAACAGGGCCATTAAGAACGCTTCCAGCAGAGAAAGTCACCAGCCAAACAAGGATGACCACCAGGGTTGACTTTATTCCTCTGCCTCACCCAAGTTATTCGCTCCTTTCAGTCCATGATAGATACATATCTGAACAAGAAAAGTACATGGAGAGGGAGAACATGAGCTAAAGTACACCCTGTGAAGTCTCTGGGCCTTTCTTGTGAGACCACACTAAGCTAAGAGAATTGAAGCAAGCAAAATGTTTACTTGTGGCTCACATAGCTTCACAGAAATAACACCATGGTGATGCTCCAGTTAAAAAAACCAGTGATGAACATAGCAGAATGAGCATAGAAGAGTAAACAAATAGAGGAAGGGCTATGTTAGGGGGGAAGTAGTGCCGGAGATTAAATACAATCTCTTGAGCCTATGTCCTGATTGTACTAGCTTTAAATGCGTCATGCTCAGAGTTGACAGGGAAGAATAGGAAGGGAAGAGAGGCATAGATGTCCACTAACCACTCAAAAAAACACTTTTTTGCCACTGCAGAACATTACATGCTATGTAGTCAAAACAAAATGCAAAAAATATTATAGTATTTAAAAGAATTACACAGTTTATTCAATATAATAACGTACAATATTGTGCACATCAGTGTCATACATAAGATTAAAAAAAATGTATCAATACACATAAGCATAATAAAACATAAGTAAGAACACAAGTTGTTGACGCAGCGTTTCGGTATTGGTTTTACACCTTCATCAGGACAGTTCTCTAGTTAGTAAAAGAAACATACAATTAGTGTACTTAATCTTAGACTTCTTTTTTACATTGTGTTATATTTAACAGTTCTATCGTTCACAGATTGTTTACAGATTGTTTTCAAAACAGTATGGCACTATGCAGGGCAAACAAGTGGATTTTAATTACAAGATGTGGTTCGGAATTGCATTGGAACATTCCTTGGGCACAAACAATTTCTTGGGGATTTCTACAACAGACCTCAACATGTGAGTAGGCTACAAGCTACTTCCATACCTTATATGTACGGGTTCCTATTCCCGGCCTTTTCTTTACATTTAGGCTGTCTTCTTGTTGTTATCGGGACCTTTTACTTGATAAAATTTGTGTCCTTAGAGTCATCAATTTAAGGGTCACTATTTCCGCTTTGTCTTTTGGGTTTCTACAAATAAAATTAAGAAGGCATTTTTGTCTATACTCCCTTGTGTTTTACTCTGGGGACTATGCTAAGCAGTTGAATTTACCTTAAAATTAGGTGTATTCGTTGTCTGTGGGTACTTCATATAGTTCCTCCCCTTTGTATCATCAATTATACGTTCTCACTCTTTGCTTTGTCTCATGGACTTCTACGTATGAAATTTGAGAAGACTATTGATATCCATGCCTTTTATAGGGTTTCTTACTAAATTGCTCATATTGTTTCGGATGCTTTACCTTAAAATTGGGTGTATTCGTGGTCTATGCGTACAAGGAAGCCACCTAGGTTTGTGTTAAATTCACCTGTAGCTAAATGAAACACATAAAAACTAATTATTATAACCATCTTGGCAGTCTTGGTGACTTCATTTTACCCAAGGTTCACAAGAGCCTCCACTTACCCCTTTGGACTTCCAGGCCAAATATGCGCGCATGACTGGTTGTCGTAATTTTCACGCTCTTATTGTTTTGGGGCCTTTCTTCAGTGGTTTTTCAATTGACCATCTAAAGGTAATGAGAAAAATTCATTCATTTCTCCATCTAATTTTTATGATGCGCAGTGTTAAACTGTCTAGTTCTCATTTTTACTGTTTTTTGAATTGTCAATCGACCTACTTCTTCCTGTTGTGAACACTATGCGTCTTTCGTTGGAACATTACGCGTAGTGTTGGTTACAAACACAGAATCATGCTTCCCTAATTATGTTCATCGTATCGGTTAACCATCATCTTACTTTCATCCTTTCCTCAGCATATTGTTAATCCTTCTAATTATGGACGATAGCTGCCCAAATGTTATTTATAACTTTTCATGTAACCATGCTTAATGCAACATTATCGAATTATAGATATTGTGTCTCGCTAAAAGGAGATCAGTATTATCCATTAATCTACTCGCCCGCACTTATTCTCTATCTACGCTAATCGCGTATACGCTCTAGTTTATCCTCTCATGCTGATAGCTTCTAATATTAACAAGCATGCTATCGGTGATTCTTCAGTTTCATGCCACACTGCTACGTCTAAGTTTCAGAAGTTATTTGCTAAGACTTATTTTTAGCGAGACACAATATCTATAATTCGATCATGCCGCGTTAAGCATGGTTACATGAAAAGTTATAAATAACATTTGGGCAGCTATCGTCCATAATTAGAAGGATTAACAATACGCGGAGGAAAGGATGAAAGTAAGATGATTGTTAACCGATACGATGAACATAATTAGGGAAGCATGATTCTGTGTTTGTAACCAACACTACGCGTAATGTTCCAATGAAAGACGCATAATGTTCACAACAGGAAGAAGTAGGTCGCTTGACAATACAAAAAACAGTAAAAACGAGAACTAGACAGTTTAACACTGCGCATCATAAAAATTAGAAGGAGAAATGAATGAATTTTTCTCATTTCCTTTAGATGGTCAATTGAAAAACCACTGAAGAAAGGCTCCAAAACATTAAGAGCGTGAAAATTACGACAACCAGTCATGCGCGCATACTTGGCCTAGAAGTCCAAAGGGGTAAGTGGACTCTTGTGAACCTTGGGTAAAATGAAGTCACCAAGACTGCCAAGATGGTTATAATAATTAGTTTTTACGTGTTTCATTTAGCTACAGATGAATTTAACACAAACCTCGGTGGCTCCCTTGTACGCATAGACCACGAATACACCCAATTTTAAGGTAAAGCATCCGAAACGATATGAGCTATTGAGTAACCAACCCTATAAAAGGAATGGATATCAATAGTCTTCTCAAATTTCATTCGTAGAAGTCCATGAGACAAAGCAAAGAGTGAGAATGTATAATTGATGATACAAAGGGGAGGAACTATATGAAGTTCCCACAGACAACGAATACACCTAATTTTAAGGTAAATTCAATTGCTTAACATAGTACCCAGAGTAAGACACGAGGGAGTATAGACAAAAATGCCTTCTTAATTTTATTTGTAGAAACCCAAAAGACAAAGCGGAAATAGTGACCCTTAAATTGATGACTCTAAGAACACGAATTTTATCAAGTAAAAGGTCCCGATAACAACAAGAAGACAGCCTAAATGTAAAGAAAAGGCCGGGAATAGGAACCCGTACATATAAGGTATGGAAGTAGCTTATTGCCTAATCACATGTTGAGTTCTGTTGTAGAAATCCCCAAGAAATTGTTTTTGTCCAAGGAATGTTACAATGCAATTCCGAACCACATCTTATAATTAAAATACACTTGTTTTCCCTGCATAGTGCCATACTGTTTTGAAAACAATCTGTGAACGATAGAACTGTTAAACATAACACAATGTAAAAAAGAAGTCTAAGATTAAGTATACTAATTGTATGTTTCTTTTACTAACTAGAGAAGTGTCCTGATGAAGGCGTAAAACCAATACCGAAACGCTGCGTCTACAACTTGTGTTCCTACTTATGTTTTATTATGCTTATGTGTATTGATACATTTTTTTTAATCTCGTGTATGGCACTGATGTGCACAATATTGTATTGTATTATATTGAATAAACTGTGTAATTTTTTAAATACTATAATATTTTTTGATTCTGTTTTGACTATATAGCATGTAATGTTCTGCAGTGGCAAAAAGTGTTTTTATGAGTGGTTAGTGGACATCTATGCCTCTCTTCCCTCTGGGGAATTATAGGGACGTCTTTGACTTCTGTTGATAACCTTTCTCCTTGTCCCTAACTGGACTCATAAGGAGACCTCCCTTTCTTTTTATTTATAATAGGAAGGGAGCATCCAAAAAGAACTACTCCTGCAACTAGAAGTGGTTGTATGTCGGCATACGTTAATAAAATAGTCTAACATAATTATGGTATCCTTAATATTGTTAACAAACACATTGTCCAGCTGTGTTGATTTTCTATTATTAACTCCTTTTGTGGAATGCCTTTAAACAATTTTTAGGGCACAATATTCAAGGTAACATAACATGTGTATTTGTAAAGCCCACGATTGCCCGACGGTGTCCTGGCGCTGAATAACAGATGTTTATTGTTACCCAACTCAAAGATATATTTACTGTAATGCATTGCAATGCAATGCAGCCACCAAAGTTGGTGTTGCGCTTCGTTATGCAAGTGAGATAGAGAGCAGTAAAGCGTCAGATCTACAGAGATATGGCACTGTTCTGCTCTCTCTCAAGGACTGGTGTTCAGTCAGGCTGCCAAGCTCCATTCATACACCACCTCATTCTAGTGCTAGGATATCTGCGTGAGACTAGCATAGGTTTAGTACCTGAAAGGTACCTCTCCAGTACAGAATACTATGCTTAGACTAACATGTAATCTTTTCCTACTTTGTATGTGTGCTGTATAGTGCAGCACACATGCAAAACCAGAAAAGTTTGGAGAAATAAAAGCATCTCTCCTCAAATGCCAGTGTCAAACAGCAGGTTCTTTTCTGTGTAAAACCCAGTGCACTTCTGTTTTAGATAGGATTTTGTTGAAAAAATGTGCATGCCTATTTACCACCCATACAAAACCCTTGTGACCCTAAGCACTGTCTAGTGCCGGGAGACCCTGTTGGGTAGCTGTGCGCTTTATAAGTGTAATAAACATAATAATAATATTAAGCAATGCATAGTAGCTATAGGCTCTGCTTTACCTTCTGTGAGTTTCCACTGCAAAACCAGCTTTGCACTGGAAGGGAAATTTTAAATAAACATATTGCACCTATTTGCAACACTTTTGTGATGCAAACCAAATACAAAATGTTAGTATATATAACTCTTACTTTAAGATATTATAGTACCCTACCTAAGATTGTAAATTGTGCGTTCATGTAAGCCTGTCTGCATCATTGCCACCAACCATTCTTCCTGAGAAGGAGCAGATGAATACTTCCAATGGCGTAAAATGCAGTGTGTAGAAGATGAGTCTGTGGCTTAGAAAGTTTTGGAAAACAACGGAAGTCATGTAAAATAATGGTGGCAGATGTAAGTGGTAAAGTTAATGCCATTGTAGAGTTCAAAGTTTTGCCAACAAAGATCCAGAAGGGTCTGGTGCATGGATATTCGCAAATGATATGTGTTATGTCACAACCAGGATTAGAACATCACCAGCAAAAAGTATGCGATAATAACCCAGCTTGATGTAATTTAACCGGTGACCAGTGCCAATCATGAAGAATTTTAAAGATACCGAATTTGAGACGCACTTCTCGAACGCCTTTGTGCAACCCCTCCAGAATGTGATCCCATTGAGCATTGGAGTACATAATAGATAAGTGAGATTGCCATTTAGTCCGAAGAGTATGTGAGAGAGGTTGTGAAAAAAGAGGGAGCAAAAAGGTTTTATGAAGACCAGAGGTCACCCCCTTAAACTTCCCCCATAGTTGCAGATAAGATAATATTGGAGAAACCTGAAGCAACCAAGGTGGAGAGCCTAATTGTTTTTTAAGACATTGTTTAAGATGAACGTATTTAGAGGAATGTAGGAGTGGAAGAATATATTCCTCACAAAGTTGGGGAAAAGTTTTAAAATCTCCATCATGTATAGTTGATCCAGAAAAGAAATGCTGGCTTCTCTCCACAAAGGCCAGGATAAAGTACGACCATTGATACAAATAGCTGAATTATTCCACAAGGGAGCTTTAATGTGAATTCGCGGATTCAAACTTAATACGCAATGACCCCCCTGCCAAGATCTATACATGGCTGATAAGATAGGATTTTTAGGATGCAAAGAACTAGTACCAGTACCGTATAAAAGGGATAGTCCTGAATCCTGAGATAGAAGATGACGTTCAATTGATACCCATTGTGGAATGTCTTTAAATTTGGGTAGAAAATATGAGAGTTGAGAAATGTGTAGGGCAAGTGAATAATGTTCAATGGATGGAAGACCCATGCCTCCATATAACTGATGGACCTTTAATTTAGCAGCAGCAAGGCGCGGTTTAGCTGTGCCCCAAATAAAGAGCTTTATCTTGGAGTCGATTGATCTAAGAGTAACTAAAGGAATTTGGAGGGGGAGCATACTCAAAACATAAATGAATCTTGGTAAAGTAACCATCTTAATAGCTTGAACTCTACCCCATAAAGATAATCCTAGAGCTTTCCACTTATCAAAATCCCTCTGCATTTGAAAAAATAAAGGAGCTAAATTATCCGCAACCATATTTTCCAAACCTCTATTAATCAGAATCCCGAGATACTTAAGGTGTGAAGATTGCCAGTGAAAAGGGAATCCAGAAATTGCTGATTTCGTAGTGCCAACTGAAATAGGTAACGCTTCACTTTTGTCCCAACTTATTTTATAACCAGAAAAGGAGGAAAAATCATTAATAATTTGAAGAAGGGCTGGGAGAGATCAGGGGAGGTTAGTAAGAGTAAGAAGAATGTCATCTGCAGGTAAATACATTTTAGAATGGCCAATTGGAAGTGGGATACCTGTAATATCATCAGATTGGCGAATTGCAGCAGCAAGAGGTTCCATCGCTAAGAGAAAAAGAAGAGGGGACAATCGGCAACCCTGGCGTGTACCTCTGCGAATTGGAAATGTGGAAGATAAGAAACCTCCACAGTTGACTTGAGCTAATGGGCTATCGTATAATAAACGTACTTTACTAATAAATTGGTCACCCAAACCAAATCTATGCATTATTGTAAAGAGATATTCCCATTCAATGCGATCAAATGCTTTCTCAGCATCAAGTGAGAGAGCCAAGGCATCTTCTGCAAGATGTTTAGCAGTCCATAACGTGTGAGCCAATGTACGAAGATGATTTCGGGAAGAACAGCCTGGGACAAAACCCACTACTTGGGAATTATGTATCAAGGAGGGTAAGACTTTGCGAAGACGGGACGCAAGAATACTAGCTAGAATCTTAATATCCAAATTTAAGAGGGATATAGGGCAATAACTTCCGCATAAAAGAGGGTCTATGCCTGGCTTGGGTAGAACAGCTATAATTGCTTTATTAGAAAGGGGGCCCAAGGAGAATTCTTTGTCAGCCTCTAGAAACGCACCATGCAAAGTAGCTATCATATTCTGACCAGTTCATCTATAAAATTCGGCGGGAAACCGTCCTCTCCAGGGGCTTTATGATATGGCAGAGCAGTGATAGCCGAAGAAATCTCGTCTCTCGTGATATTACCTTCAAGTAAGGCTCTGCCATCATCCGAAAGCTGTGGAAGATTCACCTTCTCTAGAAAAGTTGACATTTTATCCAAATCAAGCTGATTACTTGGGGTATATAGAGATCTATAAAAGGAGGCGAATTCATTAACTATTTCCTGAGGTCTGGTGAGTATTTCACCCTGGGTTGACTTAATAGCTGGAATAGCCATAGCAGCTTCTCTCTGACGCAATTGTGCAGCCAATAATCGGCAAGCCTTTTCTCCTTGTTCGTAATGTCTCCCTTTCATCTTCTGCAATGCATACTCAGCCTTAGATGTAAAGAGACCATTAGAAGACATGCATGCTTGTTCCAACAATTTGCGATTCTATAAAGTAGGGTTCAATATATATAATTGAGAGTAATGTTGAATGTCGCGTTCTAGTTCTGTTTGTTTTGCAATATTATTCTTGTTGATAAGAGCAGCATCCCGCATTAACTGCCCTCTAATAGTGGCTTTTGCTGCTGCCCAAATTGTTCTCTTAGAAGAGACGGAGTCCTCATTAATAGTGAGATAATCTTAGAAATGAGATTGCAAAAGAAGCTTACCCCCTGGTATCCTATATTTCTGTAAACTCATTCGCCATGGTTTGCGTCCTGGTTTAGATAAACCTAAATCAAGAGATATAAGAACAGGAGAGTGATCAGATAAAGCAGCTTCCAAAATGTTAGAATCTGTGACCAATTGAACTGCTTTATGAGATAACAGAAAATAATCCAAACGGGAAAATGTGCCATGCAAGGAAGAAAAGAATGTATATTCCTTATCATGTGGATGACTGAGACGCAATGGTCAACCAAACCATTATCAGAAAGTATGTCTTGTAAGATGGCCCTATCTGCTGCATTAACCCCTTCAAACTGACCCGTTTTGTCGAGGATAGGATCTTGAACCAAATTCCAGTCCCCTCCGATGAGATATTGGGAAGCATTGATCTCAGTAAGAAGACGATTCAATTGGAGGAAAAATAGTTTTTTAGTACCAATCGGAGCATAAATGGATCCAAGACAAATTGAAGAATTCCCAATTCGTAATTTAGCGAAGACATAGCGACCATCAGGATCTGACCATGTCTTGGAAATTGTGATTGGAAGCGATCTCAGGATATTAATAGCCACACCCCATTTACGGACAGGGTTAGGGTTGGTGGGGTCATTCCTACGTATGCTGCTATGAATGACCTTCCCAACCCAGTCTCTATTGAGTTTGTTAGATTCAATTTCATCCAGGTGCGTTTCCTGCAATAAAGCTATGTCCACATGTTTGGACTGCAAATATGAAAGAACTTTCTTTCTTTTAATGTAATGGGTGAGACCATGTACATTCCATGTAACAACAGATAAAGGATGAGCATGAGTCATAGTGGAAAATATTCAAAGACATAATAAAGAAGAAGATAGAGGGGGTAGGGCAGAATAGGAGAGGGAGTTACTCTGGTTATTAAGTAAGAAAAGACGTGATAGTATCAGAAACGTATAAGATAATAGTGCAGAGAAAGGTGGGAATCAAACAGGCTAGAGGTATGTGAGTAGTCAAGTAGAAATGAGGCAGATGTTATGTATTTGAAAGAATAATTAGAAATAGAAAAAAGTAGGGGAAAGGGAGATTAGAAGAAGTGGGTGTGAGAATAAGATATGAAGAAAAGTTAGGAAACCTAGACTGTGAACCGCGGGCCTGGGCACACTAGAGCACCGCCGCGGGACAGGACCCCATCCAGGAAAAGAAAAAGTATGGATCAGCGGAGTAGATGATAGTGTAAGGTAAGGAGCCCTGGGGAATGAATTAACAAAGAGATATAGATACAGTAGAATATGATAGAGGAGTGATGAAAACAATTTAAGAATGCCTTAGGTAGTAATTAATCAGCCAAATACTATAATGACTATCTTAGATTATGCCCTGCAGTATCTTGTTACAGCTTATTAACAAAATATCAACAAACTGAACCTTAACATGGTAAAACAGTAAGAATACAGTATGGGAAGAGTGCAATAAATGATGGCAAAATTATGAGGAATTCAAATAACAGCAGCTTTTAACAAAATATGAATGACCGATAAAATGAGCACTCATAATTAAAAGAACTCAAAAGGCACATAGCATATTAACACTTAATATCCAAGCTAAAGCTAGAGAAATACATATTAAAATGGTATACAATAATGAAGGGTAACGTGTTGTACTAAAGAATAAAATAAGGAGGGGGAATATGCATAATCATAGAATTTGGACGTATAAAGAAAGGGAATACCAATACCTACCTTAATCCATTGAGGAACATAGGAATGATAAAACATACAGAAATAGATAAAGTAATTCCAATACCCCGAAGAGGGATTGAGGATGAAGAAAAAACATGCAATTTACTAAGAACTATGTCTAAGCATATGACAGGCAATTTAATAATAGGTAGATAAACATCTCAAAGCAGGATAATAATATTGAATATAAGTTATCTAATAGTAATATTGATGAAGAAAAATCAGAATTGAATACAAGATATGGCAAAAGTACAACAAAGCACAAAAACAGACAGTTAAATAATAGTAAACTATTCAGTCAGCATCTGAAGGAGTTTTAAGAGGTGATCTAGATTTTTCTCTCTGCAGCTCCTTTGTAAGTGTAGAGACAGAATGGAAAGCTGAGGCTTTATCTTCCTGGGAACGATTGACTCTATTCAAGTCTCTACCCCGTTGTCTGGAGTTACTAGATGCTCGTGGGCTTTGCACCGGCAGTTGTGGGGAAAAGGAAGAAGACAGTTGGAACTATTCACAATGGGAGGACTGCGTATCCATGTCCTGAGATTTGATGTCATCTAAGACTTTTTGTAGAAGTTCAGGGTCATAGAAGTCCTTGGTTTCTCCATTTTTGGTAATACGGAAGCGTGCACGCTCAAACAACCCATATTTAATGTCTAACTGACGTAGTTGAGGCCGCTTGGAGAGAAACGGCTTCCGTCTTTCATTCGTCTCTTTAGAAAAATCTGCTGCTACCTGAATAAATATGACCCTTAAAAAGAAAAGAGCCTCCTGAGCGAGCTGCAGTCAATATTTGTCAGGTTTGCTCATGACGAAGAAAACAAGCAATAATTGGCCTCGAGCGTGCAGCAGGGTCTGTGCGTAGAGGGCCAATTCTGTGAGCTCGTTAAATTTCAAGAGGTGGAGTAAAGGAAATTCCAGTCATTATTGGAAGGGTATCACAGAGGAATATTTTCGTGTTGTGTCCTTCAATATTTTCCAGAAAGCCAAAGACGCGGAGATTGTCTCTTCTACTGCGATCTTCTAAGATCTTGGTCTGAGCTTTGGACTGTATCAAGGTGACTCTCCATGGCCATTATTTTAGAGTCAAGACTTTCAATTCTAGTATGAAAAGTTGTAAGGTCTGCTCTAATCGATTTAGTTTCTTCAGCCAGAGATGTAATTGTGATATCCATCCCTTCCAATCGACGATTGACCGCAGAAAGCTCCTGCAATATACGTTGCATGGTGTCCGTTAAATTCTGGTCACCATGAGAGGGCGCAGCTTGGGGCATATTCGTTGAAGAGGACGAGTTCCCTTTCGTTGGCATAGCAGTAGACTGTTTCAAAACTTCTGTAAAGAGTGGTTGTTTAGGTATTTTACTCCCATTCCTATTAGTAGACATTTGTATATTGTGCTTCATAGACGCTCTACAGTAATGTATTGATGTGGTTACGTGGTGAGAAGCAATTATGAAAACAAATTCACAATTGACAACAATAAGCAGAAAATAGCAATACAACATATAATGCAATATCTCAAACTGAGCAAGTTATATATATCATAGGTGAAGGCAATAATAACATTTCATAAAAAAATACATGCTGAGGAAAATCGGGAGTCGCCTCAAATATTTAAAGATGTAAAGAACAATAGCGGGCAAAGTTGTCAAAAAAGATGAAGCCGTTTGTATTTACTTAATATTATGTTGCCTTGACAGAGTGACAAACATATAAACTCTTTTTGGCTGATGAGGTGATGAAGCAATCCAATAGATTGTCCGTACAAGCTGATATGGTGAAAGGCTAGGATCAGGTAGAAAGGCGTTATCTACTTAAAGAGGTGTAAGCAGAACAATTTAATTATTCATTTTATTTATTTATTTTTGCGATTTGTACAGCGCACAACTACCCGGAGGTGTCTCGGCGCTTTAAAGATCAAAAACTACACGAACAAGGGTATCTATTGTGCAAACAGCTACGTCTTAAGCTGTTTCCTGAAGCTGAGTAGCGTGGGGCAAGTCTTAATGCCCAAGGGGAGTGAGTTCCACAGTCTGGCTGTGGCCACTATGAAGCGTCTGTCACCCCAGTTGACCTTTTTTGTACGCGGGACGTTCAGGAGGTGGGCTGAGGATGAGCGAAGAGTTGTTGGTACCTCTAAAGGTCTGAAGGCTAATTTGAGGAACTGACGACCAGTATTGTTAATGGCCTTATATGCTATGCATAGAGCCTTAAACTTTGTGCGACTTCTCACTGGAAGCCAGTGCAGTTTACGAATGAAGGGGGAATTGGAGTTGTGTTTTGGAATGTTGAGCAGAACCCTGGCTGCAGCGTTTTGCACCAACTGGAGCTTATTAAGCACCTTTGCCTGAGCATTGAGGAGGAGGGAGTTGCAATAGTCCGCTCGTGAAAATACGAGGGAGGTGATCAGGGTCTTTGCAGCTGAGGTGGGAATGTAAGGTAGGATTTTTTTAATTTTCCTCAAGGTGAGAAAGGATAAGGAAACAACATTGTTTACATGATAATTGAAGAGAAGCCGATCATCGAAGATGACTCCGAGGTTTCTTACTTTTGTGACAGGTTTGGGCGGGGGCCCTACTTTGCTTGGCCACCACTGAGGGGACCAACAGGGCTCTAGTTTGCCAAAAAGCATAATCTCAGTCTTGTTGGAATTCAATTTGAGACAGTTGGCCGCCATCCAGGAGCTGATGGCCAACATTCCCTCCTGGAAGTTGACGGCCACCCTGTCTCATTCCCGGTGTATTGAAAGGACTAACTGAGTGTCATCAGCATAGGTGGTGAGGCTGATGTTGTGTTCCTTTATCACCCTCGCTAAGTCCGATACGTAGATGTTGAAAAGAGTCGGACTTAGCAAGGAACCCTGTGGGACACCGCAGGGAAGGGAAAGGGGAGATGAGTAGAAGGAACCCAGTTTGACAGTTTGGGACCGGTTGTGTAAGAAAGATGCGATCAGGTCCTTGGCTTTGTCTTCCACCCCCATGGCTGCGACCGGTCGATCAAGATGTTGTGATCGACCGTTTCGAAAGCCGCTGACAAGTCCAACAGTATCAGGACTGCCGCTCCTCCTTTGTCTAACGTGTGTCTGATCTCATCCGCTGCTTTGATGAGCGCTGTTTCCGTTCCGTGTGCTTTCCTAAAGCCAAATTGTGTGTCGTCCAGTAAGTTATGGGTGTCAATGAAGTCTGATAATTGTTGGTTCATGAGGCTTTCGAAAATTTTGGATGGAAAGGGTAGGCATGCAATTGGTCTGTAACTAGCAGGATCAGTGGGGTCAAGGGAGGTTTTTTTTAGAAGAGGCCTGATGATCGCCTTTTTCCACACCGACGGGTAGGTACCTGCTTGGAACATATTGTTGCATATAGTGGCTATTGCAGGTGAGTTGGCCTCAGGAATGAGGTTGAGGATGGAAGGGGGGTCTAGTGGTGAGCCTGATTTGATAGTAGTGATAAGGTGTGAGGTTTGTTCAAGTGTGACTGGGTGGAAGAAAGAAAAGGACGGGGGATTGGGGGAGTGGTTGAGAACAGGGGATTTGACAGTGGGAGCAGCTTGAGGAGTAAAAGCATATGGAGGTGACTTTGTCAGTGAAGAAGTCCGCCAGCGAGTTGCACAGCTCTTGAGAGGTGTTTTTTGGTGGAATGGGAGGATTAGTCAGGTGGTTAACTACATGAAAGAGCTTTTTGGTGGAATTTTCTGCTGATTTGATCTGGGTGACGTAGTAACTGCTTATTTCTATAACTAACTGCTGCTTGTATTTAATGAGAGCGCTTTTGTATGTAAGTTTGTCAGTGAGGCTGTAGTGTTTGCGCCAGTGTCCTTCTAAGTTCCTACAGAATTGTCTCTGTAAGCGCAGATTTTCGGGAAACCAAGGGGCTGAGGGCGAGGTGCAATTTCGGGAAATGAGTTTTGGTGGTGCGAGGGCGTCTAGGTCGCTATTGAGGTGTAAAAGGTAATTGTTAGAAGCTATTTCTGTATCTGAGTCAATGATATCTAGTGATGAGGCCAGAGTGGCGGATAGGTGAGGGATAATAATGTTTTTCCAGTTCCTGGAAATGACTGGGAACGCGGATTGTGACGGGGGGACTGTGGGATTATTAAGCCTGATAGCAAAAAAGACCGCTGAATGTTCTGTCCAAGTGAGAGGCAGTTGTGAGGAGTAGAAAATGCCTAAATTGTTTGCGAATATCACATCAAGGGTGTGCCCTGCAATATGTGTGGGGGCCGAGACTAGTTGGTTAAGTCCTGCAGCTGTCATGTCTTCAAGGAGTGATACAGTATCGTTGTCAGTGTCGGCCTCTAGATGAAAATTAAAATCCCAGAGAATGGTAAAATGAGGCGTTCCTGCTACACTTTCTAGAAGGCTGTTAATGCTGGCGAGGAATTTAGTGTGAGGGCCTGGGGGACGGTATACTAGATTCCCTGTGAGTGACTGATTGCCAGTGAGAGTGATAATAAATGAGAGTGCCTCGCAGCTCATATTGAGAAAGGGGGTGTTTTTTGTGCGGAGGTGTTCTCTATAAATGATGGCCAGGCCACCTCCTTTTTTTATCGGTCTGTCTAGTCGGTTTACACAGAAACCGGGTGGCAGAGCAGCTGTGAAATCCGGGTCTGCTGCCGCGTCTCCCCATGTTTCCGTTATGAAAAGTAAGTCGAGGGAGTGTGCAGTAATGAGTTCAAGGATGTCAAGTTTGTGTTTTGGGGGGGGGGGGGGCGTTTCGAAAGCGCTGCCTGCAATGGTTTAGGCCGGTCTCCTTTTGGGAGGGGACGAGTGCATAATTTACAAGTAAAAGGGCCACAGGTCTGCTCTGAGAGGATGAAGTGGGGTGGGTTGTGCGAGAGGTGCGGGGAAGGTCTGAGGGCTAGCAGTTGAGTAGAGCTGTATGTCAGGAGTTGAGTGGATTGAGCAGGGGAACTTGCCCGTGGCCAGAGCCAGGCGCGGACGGGCGCAGACGGGCATGACTCTGGCGCGACTCCGGCGCGCTGATGGCGCGTCCGCTGCGCACGTCCGCTGCGCTTGACTGAGTGCATCGTCTTATGTACCGGGGGGAGGCGGAAAGCTACAGAGCTAACCTTGCTGGTGGTGGCACACCGGAAGTGGAGGGGGGAGCCTTCCGGTTGTGGCGCTCGTTCCCTCCACACAGCCAAACTTTTGGTGGTGGAGTAGTAGAACACGCCTGGGCAGAATAGGTAAGCGGTACACCGATTAATCCAGTGACATAGTGAGCGAAGTTTACTTTGTGCCAATATTTAAAAACAAACAGAGTCAAACAGAGTGGTAAAAATTACAGTGCGCTGTGCTGCTGTCGCTAGGAGCAAGCTGATTAATCTCCTACCATCGGCGAACAAGAGCGGGACTGCTATTTTAAAAAACCACGCAGAACAATAGTTTGCAAGGGATATAAAGCCACTGTCTTAGCTGACGCTATTTTCTGCAGAATAACAATAAAAGACCATGTACCATTCCTCAAAGATGACACATAAAATTACATACAATATCATGAAAAGTCCTCTTGAGTAACTGAATGTAGAAATTTCTCCCTCACATCACATGTCAAACTCTAGTAAAACAATATCAACACATATGATTAACAAATCATAGCTATGAGAAATAGTTTTGTTTGTTTACTACATTGTTTTCAGATGTATGAAAAGCCTCTTGAAATAATGAGTCGTGTGGTGCATCCCCAAAAATTCCCTCTCACATTATATAGCAAAAGTCAGTAATAACAGAATTGCCATGGAATGAGAAGAAACATGTAGAAATTCACCTCATATCAACATCAAAATAGTCACAGCCAAATGAAGCTCCTCATAAAATTTCAGGAAAACATTATAAGCGAACAATGACTTATGATTGCAACTGTAAACTTCATATTGTTGAGATAATATGTATAAAAACTTCAAACCACTGCGCTAGTCCTACTTATTACATTTTGAAAAATAAAGGACTTCCTGGGATACTGGTAGCAATAATACATTTGGAAGCGCTGTTCTCTGACTTTCCCTTAACGAGGTTTCCAAATGACAATTGAAGAGATTCTGTGGTAAATTATTTTAGAAAGCTGTTGATCTAGCTGGTGACATTCTGAAAATAATTATTCCCCACAAATACAGGAAGTATTGGTTCACGTGGAAAGCTGCTCTTTACTGTTTTGTAAAGGTTTCCAGATGGCTATTAGAGAGGTTGTAAATCAGAGTTTAAAGTGCTGGCAATTCATATGTTAATGGTAGCAGAAAGGCAGTGTGTGAGGTGCTTCAGCTACTCAGCTGTGCTTCGGTTTTCAAAATGCCATGAAATAATAATTTGTCATAATTAACCCCAGAAAGGGTTATTCACTCACAGGATTCAGCCACAGTGTAGAAAGGCAAAGACAGTTCTTTCGCGCAAGAAATCACTGTCCACACTTCTTCAAGGAGCAAGAAAGGCCACTTTATTTTAAGACAGGTGCATAATACATTTCTTGAACACATTCATTATTTATTTATATCATAAAATTCCAATCTACACATTATGCCTAAAACTCCCTACCTAACAGAACCCGAAACTAACTCTTGACTAATACCCCCAGGATTACCCAACGAGCTACCCTTCAGGATGGCCAACCCGCTCCAGGCTGCCCACCCCACTAGCAAAAACCGCCTCCTAAAAGAACAAAGACACCTGTCCTAAAAGTGGCAAGGCCCGAAGACCAGAGCAGCGCCTAGAGCACCGCCAAGTAAAACCTAACTAAGGAATAAAGGGAGGGTGGGTGGGGCAAAAAGAACCTCCCTTCCCTTGCCTCCCGCTAACGCCGTGCCCAACCGCCAGCCTGACTTCCCTTTATTACCTCCCCCCAATCAACCCCACCTGCTTACCTGATTCTCGCGCGAACGCACCCAGGGAAAGACCAGCTCGCGCCTGGCTCTCCCTGGGTCCCCCCTCGCACAAGAAATCACTGTCCACACTTCTTCAAGGAGCAAGAAAGGCCACTTTATTTTAAGACAGGTGCATAATACATTTCTTGAACACATTCATTATTTATTTATATCATAAAATTCCAATCTACACATTATGCCTAAAACTCCCTACCTAACAGAACCCAAAACTAACTCTTGACTAATACCCCCAGGATTACCCAACGAGCTACCCTTCAGGATGGCCAACCCGCTCCAGGCTGCCCACCCCACTAGCAAAAACCGCCACCCAGGAAAACCTTTAGCGTTTTCCTGCCCCACCCAAAGAAGGAAGGGAAGGAGCACCCCACAACTGCACCTGAAGAACTGTGGCAATTAAATCTCTGAGCTCCAGAAGGAAAAAAGAAATGCCTAATGTAGATAGATGGACCCCGTCCTCACAGAATAAATGCTTCTCTGAAACTTTCAAATTATGATGAGCCAAACTGTATATACATAAATGATTACAAAACGTCGCATTGTTCTCTTCACTTTGCGTCCTGCCTTCTCCATGGCGGAATAGCTCCTTGCCCCAGTCCATTGCAATCGAGGCACGAACTCAGTCCATATCACCATGATGATCACCCATGTGGTCTTGACGACTTCGAAATCATGTTTCATTAACTTTAGCAAAGTCAAACCTGATAGAGAAACTAAGTCGTGTTCTCCAAGATGCAGCAACAGAGATCCGAAGGGCCCCCCAACCCTTTGAAACCATAGAAGCCAAGGCGGGAAAAAGACCGCCCCAGCGCATGCCCCCTGCGCCATGCCAGGAGACTTCATGTGTCAGACTGCTGAAACCAAGAGATCTCCCAGAAAGCTGACGCGTAGCGACTACAGCAGCCCGTTTAACAAAAGAGTGCCCCAGGATCCACACCCTCCTTTTGTATCCAGCAACTGGGGGCCAAAGACCTAGGAGAAAAAGAGATGTCAGGCAAAGCAAAGGCGGACTACTTTCTCACATACTTCTACAACATCTAGAACGCCAACGCCCAATACGACGAATTTGAGACCAATCCCACCCCAACCTGGCGGCCTTGGTCGCCGCGCCAATCCTGAAGGAATGGGTGCCGAAACTGAGAAGGATCCCTTCCCAGGCCCAACAAAACCTTGCGGAGGACAGCTAATGACTGAGAAACAAGGATGGGACTGCCATCAGCATGACAAAAAAAAATAAAATTGTCCCCCGGGATACAATGAGGAGAAGACACAAAAAACCTCCCAGTCCCCCACAGGGCAGCATGCATACACACCGCTGCTACCCAGAAACACCCACCTACCCCTCCCCATCTAATCAGTGTTGGACAACCTCAGCCACAGGCGTACCCTGTCATGTTCCACCACCACCTCGCTGCTGGTCATTCCCACTCATCCCCTCAAACCCAGCAGTTCAGAGGCCCGAAATGCCCCAAAGAATAACCACACAAAGCACAAACGAAATTTGTGGCACTCCAAAGCATCATAGCAGCACACCTCCAAGTGCGATAACAGCAAGTGAAGCAAATCAAAGGTCACCGTCTGCCGTAGCTTCTAACCACCAGCCCGAAACCTACCCACCCTTTCAGAACTTTACGAAACAACACCCCCCCCAACCGGATCCCTCCCCCACCAAAGCTGACCGTAGAAAGACACCCCGGCCAACTTGCCCGAAATGATCATGAGGGAGAGGCCTTTGTCTGCTAAATGTAAAACAAACTGCAATAAAAAGTGTTCATCAGATAACCCAGCCCTGACCGGACCTGCCATCTCCTCACCAAACTGCAAAAAAAAACTCATGCCAGGCCTTCAAAGAACTCCGCCATGCAGAGGCAGCTACTGAATGTGCGACCAAATGGTGGACCCTCAATCCCCCAAGTCCCATACGTACCGTGGGATTGCCGTTGGTTCCAGGTCCGCCCCGGGAGCCCATTTGCGGAATATGGACCCTTGAAAGCGAGATAAAGAATCAGTGATACAAATAATGGCTCCAGGAGCATGCCGAGCTTTAAAGACAATATTCAGTTTGTAAACCGCAACATGAAGGCGCGCAGGAGCTCTAGTACCCGCAAATCGCGGGCCCTTTGTTTATTAACAAGGTCAACTACTGCCATAGCGGCCACGTGAAACAATACGGAGCGAATCTGAAATTCCTCCCCCCAGATACACAGAGCAACCAACAACGGGAAGAGTTCCAAAAACGCAATGCTGTGACCCTGTTCTTTCCAGCGCACTGGCCAGCCAGCCGCGCACCAACGACCTTCCCAAGATGCCGAAGCCGTGAGCTCCTGATGCATCTGTGAAAAGCTGCACCTGCCACACCATGTCCTCATCCGCAAAAAACAAGGACACGCCATTGGATTCTTGCAGGAAACGCAACCAGATATTCAAATTAGCACGGACAAGCAGTTGTAAGGCGCACACGAATGATGAGGAATGCCGGCGCCGGACATCGAGAGGCCCAGACGTCGACAAAAAACGACCTACCCGCCCGAACAACCCGACAAGCAAAATTGAGGCACCCCAAAAGTTTCTGGACTTTCCGCAGCCCCACTTTGTGGACTCCCAACACCAAGCGTATTAAATCAGTCATCTCCCGCACGGTAGCAGCAGGCGCCAGAGGAAAGCCTAAATCCCTGGTCATAGCCTGAAAGATTGCCAAAGCTGCCTGATACTGCCCGGACTGACCCCCACCCCTGAAAAGAAAGTCATCAAGGTAATGGCAGACCAGGACGTGGCCGCTGACAAAAAGGAAGCGCCACTGCAGAAAGGTACTGAGGGTCTCAAAGAGGGAACATGACACCGAGCAGCCCATGGGTAATACTTTATTAACATAAAAAACATCCCCCAAAATGCATGCCCAAGAGACCAAAAACCCACTGATGGATAGGAAGGAGCCGTAAAGCCGACTGAATGTCACTCTTTGCCAGCAAAAAACCCCCAACGCCTGCCCTGCGAACGAGCCGTAAGGCGTCATCCACTGAAGCATATGGCACGGTTGAGGCAGCTGGGTCAATGAAATCGTTGACGGATGCACCCTCAGGCCAGGACCGATGATGGATGAGGCGAAAAACTCCCCCACCGCCTTTTTGGGACCACCCCCAGTGGAGAGACGATCCAATCAGGGAGAGGACAACTCAGAAAAGGACCAGCAATCCGATCCCTCAGCATCCAACTTCTTCTGCACAAACCTGAGGGCACTCCCTCGCAGACCTCAGATTGTCAGACCACCAACCCACCCGGGGACCCTGATATCCAAACCGGAACCCAACCCTGAAAACCCCAGAACAAAGTCGCAGCAGCCTCAAAGTCAGGATAGTCCACCAACCACAAAATCAGAATGTGCTGCTTAATAGGAGTAGGAGCCCTCATGTACAAAGTGCGGAGGTTGTCCTCTACCCCCTGAACCCCTCCCCTGGCCACCAACCCGCTGTCCGTGAAAACACTGTGTGAGAGCATGCCGCCCCCCCCACACTGCGCACACTCATGGCAATCGTTTTGGCAGGATACTATCCTCCGTAACCATGTTTGGAACAGCCACACCATCCCCAACTGTAGAAAACTTCCCCCCGTAGGTTGCATAGTAGAAACATTCAAAACCACTGGCCGCTCAAGCCTCGGTGTCAGAGCGACTCGCTCACCAACAATCCCATCCCCCGCACCAATTAATCTTATACTCTTAACAGGGAGACTCTCCCTTGGTTTCCACACAGCCCACCATCCATCCTTATCTCTTGGCAACTGTGCCGACTGCTCCCGAAAATCAACATGATCCCCTGTAGAAGGTCTAGTCCTCGCGAGTACCGCTGCGGGACAGGTTTTTCAACAGCCACCCCATCCCCAACTGTAGAAACATCCCTTGTAGGTTGCACATCAGAAACATTCAAACTCACAGGCCGCTCAAGCCTCGGTGCCAGAGCGACTCGCTCACCAATAACCCCATCCCCTGTACCGACTGATCTGGTACTCTTAACAGGGAGACTCTCCCTTGGTTTCCACACGGCCCACCAACCATCTCTACCTCTCGGCAACTGTGCCGACTTCTGCTGAACATCCACCTGATCCATTTTAGCTAGCCTACTCCCCCTGTCTCACGTACCGCTGCGTGCTCCGCACATGACTCCTGCAAAATACGAGAAACAGGGGGTTGCCCCAGCCCACCCCTCTGGGCCCGTGCTGCCAAAAGCCCAACCCCCTTATCCCTCAACTCCCCTCCTTCCAAGTCATCATCTTGTACATCCAACTAGAAAGCTTCCCCAGAAAATTAAACTTTTGCACTGCCACTTGGCATCGCCCCATCACCAATTCCCCCATCAGAAAACTGCCAGTCAACATCATGAAAGCTCCGCGCGCGCAAAAATTTCCAGAAGAGAGATCCGCTCCAGATAACTCTCCCGGGATCCCACCACTAGAAACAGCCGTAGGGACAGCTCCCAAGCCCGAAGAACCAGTCAACAGCCGCTCAGCCGGAGGAACAACTCGAAAACTGCGGCCGCTCAAACCAGACTGTGAAGAATCCGCAAAACTACCTCCCCCCCCACAAAGGCAAGGGAAACACCCCTCGAGGACCCAGCAACCGGCGCCAACCCAGAGACACCACCCAACCCGGTCGTCATACCACCCTGCGAAGGAGCGGGCTTCACCCAAGGAGCCGGGGACAGCACCTGGCTGGTAACAGGGGGCGCCCACCATGGGCCTGAGGCTGGTGGGGAGCAAAGGGGAGGGGGGGGGCAGCAGAACCAGAAACCATGGGACTGGGGGCCAGGGGGGGTGAGGGGGGGGGCACATCACCAAGGTGGGCAAAGTCAGTGGCCGGGGGGGGGGGGCCGGGAGGGAAAAATGGGCAGTGCAGCAGGGGGGGGCGGGGGCAATTCTGGGCAGCCCTGAGCCAAGTTACTGGGTAAATGTTGGAGAGCTTGACCCCAGCACAGGGGTGCAGGAGACAGCAGGTAGCGCTGCCCATTCACCCGCAAATAGGGCGAAGCCCCGCCTGCCAAACCAGGCACTGAAGGGTAAGGGGCCCCCGGTAAAAGGAGCAGGAACATGGGCCCGGCTGAGGCACTTAGGGTCGAGGCTCCGCCCTCGCTGAGCCCCATAAACAACAGAAGACTTCCTGGTCTTGCCAGGAGGTGGCCCAACCAAATGCGGGGCCTGCCGGCCCACAGAGCGCCCCCGCCTCCCCCCGGGCGCCCCACGCAATACAGCACCTCCCAAAGGCAAAGGCATACCTGCTGGTGGGCACCTGGGTCAACCGGCGGGGGCCCCGAGTCTGCGGGAACCTGGGCCGGCATCTGCAAAGCCGCCGGCATGGCGACCTCTCCGTCGTCATCGTCGTCCGGGTCAGGTGACACACAAGCAGACACCGCCCGCGGCCCGCCCTCAGCAGCCTTGCGGGGGGGGGGGCGGGCCAACCAACCTACGCCTACCGCCGGCACTCCAGGCCGCCTGAGGTCCTCGCGCCCAGCGGCGCAAAGCGTCTGGACAGCCCGCCTGACCTCCGCCGCCTCCTCCATGGCCCCCTGACAGATTACCAGTAAGCTAGCAGGGCAAAAAGAACCTCCCTTCCCTTGCCTCCCGCTAACGCCGTGCCCAACCGCCAGCCTGACTTCCCTTTATTACCTCCCCCCAATCAACCCCACCTGCTTACCTGATTCTCGCGCGAACGCACCCAGGGAAAGACCAGCTCGCGCCTGGCTCTCCCTGGGTCCCCCCACCGGCATTAAATTATTAGAGCCCAGAAGAGTGCAGACCTGTTTCCGTTATATGCGAATGTTTTCCAGTCAGAGTTAACCCTAAAAAGGGTTATTCGAGTCTGAAATTCAGCCACAAGTGTGGCTGCAATGATGTCTGAGCTTATTTATCTTCTTTTTAAATTCAGAAGCGCCTCAATTCAAGAACAGCTCCCGTGACTGGAAAGTCTTTCATTTACTCTGTGAATAACAACTTTGACACTGACCTTTATCTGTGAAGACCCACTTCACATTTCAAAGTTGAAAACCAGAGAATTGTCTGCTCCCATATCTCTGCTGTCAAGTTCAAGTGTTCACAGGAAGGCAGGCCTGTGCATTAGGCAAGGCCCGGCAAGTGCTCCTCTCCTCAGGCCTTCCTCATTACGCAAATCCGGGGATTCCAAATAGGTCATGAGGTCAAAGGCCCGGCTGCGCTCTTCTCCTCAGGCATTCTTCAGCTTGAGAAAAGCCCTCCAAAAAAAGGTCACCAGTCAGAACAAAACACGCTGTTCATGACCAGATAATTTCACCTTCTGGAAAATGTCTAATTATTAGCCCCAAGCTCAATGTAAATGAGACTCTGGATGTGTGCCGTCCCGGAGCGGAGCTCTTCTCTCAGGCGGCCATTCTCCCTCGTGGCCAGACCACGCCCCCTCTAAAATGTTTTTTGAGTTGGCGTTTTTTCTACTGTTTCATTATGTTCAAGCTACCAGAACAGTAGTATTTGGATAGTTCTTCAGATGAAGATGTTCCGGCAACGAAGAAAAAAAACATTTCTTGGAAAGTTTTTAGCATTCCATTTGGTGAAAAGAAAGTAGTAGCAAAGGAGGTCCAATGCAACATTTGCAACAGGATTGTATAGAGGGGTACCAGCAAGAAATATTCACATGGCACTAGTTCCATGTTGAAACACTTGAAAACAATACATCTCAGCACCTGGCAAGGGCTCAAAAAGCTTATGATGCTGACCAATCCTCAACATCTGTGTGTGAGTGACTGCATGTATGAGTGAGTGGTTGTGACAGTGACTGTATGGGTGAGAGTGGCTGTAGGACTGGCTGCATAGGTGAGTTAGTAGGTGTGTGTGTGGTTATATGGATGTGCATGGGTACATGAGTGGCTGTAAGGGTGAGTGGCTTTGTGAGTGGTTGTATGGATGAGTGAGGACTGTGAGTGGCTATATGGGTGAGTGAGTGTGTGTCTGTGTAGCTGTACGGGACAGTTGATTGGTGTGTGAGTGGCTGTATGGATGAGTGAGTGGGACTGTGTAGCAAGGTGGCAATATTATGTGGCATGGCTGGGAGGCTTCACCATGTAATATTAACAATATACCCAAAAGTGGACATCAGATTCACACTAGCAATCCTTCTCTCAGTCCTGGATAAATGGGAAAGAGCAGCCAGGCTTACTTAGAAAAACTTGTGTATAGCATTTTACAGTATCAACATTGTCGATAAGTAATTGACATGACTCAAAAAAAATCAGACATCAATTTATAAAAATGTAGCTTATTTTTATATAAGGTTAGACACCAGAATAAAGGATATACAGTACATAACCTGAGTTATAAAGTTTGTAATGATAATAAAATTAATACTTTTCAGAGCTGTCAAACTTTATCAGTGCGGTCAATGGGAAAAGTACAAGGTGGCTCCATGGAGCCCACTCAGAGTTAAGGTTTTATGGGTCCACAGATTGTCAAATACTTTTACCTTGCTCAGGGAGTCTGGGTGCAGAGGTGAATTGGCTGCTGAAATGCAGTACTTGAAGGTTGAATGCATGGTAGCCCCTTGGAGGTGAAGCTTGAAGGGACCCCTGGACCAGGAAGCACCAGGCGGAACAGCTCTGACTAGCTTGAGCATCTTGTGTGCAGATGTGTATCTGGTTACCCGTGGTGCTGAACGTGATTGCAGGAGCTGGCTTTACCAGGCGTGCCAATACAGAAAGGTTTGGGATGCAAGTACTCACACCTGTGCCACAGAAGGAGAAGAATGACAGAGCAAGAAATTCCCTCTTCTTGGATTGTCGAGTAAAGTAGTCAATAGTCAGCGAGACCACCAACAATCCTTGGCCACAGCAAGAGCAGTGATAAAGCAAATCTTCCATGAGTTTTGGGAGGCTGAGACTTGCTGAGGTTCAGGACTTTACTTCCCAGAAGGCATCTGACTGGTTACTCTAGGGCTGGCCCTCAACCAAGCCCAGTGGACAGTTCTTCAGATCGTGGAAGTGTGGTTTGTGCCTGCCAGTTGCAGGGGAATAGTACCTCTAGTAATAGGAAGTTCTGGGGAAGTCTTTGGGTTGCAGAGGGGTTTGCCTTCCTTTTGGGGCAAATCTCTGGTCGTGGACATGTCGCAGTCCAGTGGGTGCAGGAGGGATTGCCATAGGTACAGTACTTCGTACTTCTGCTTTGTGGGGTTCTGCTTTCCGCTGACACGAGTCTCTTCTTTTTCCTCTTCTTCAGAGCAGATCTCTACTTCTGGTGTCAGGGGTGCCCCCTAAATCCTGGGTTTTTGGGGTGTTTAGGGGTGTTAGGGCTATTAGCCAATGGGTTATGTGTCCTGATGCCAATCCGTCCCTGAGTTGAATACATTCGGAGGGTGTATGTCACCAAACTACCCAGAAACCACTATTTGTGGGACTTTCAAGATGGCATGAGCCCTTTTCAGCTGTACAGACTCACTATCCCACCCTTGAGGAGTGGCTAGCTTTTGGGGACAGTACGTCTCCTCCATACCTAATATCCCACCTGCGCACAAACACAAGTGCCTGTGGGCAGGGTTGTCTTTATCTCCACTGGAAGACAAGTCACTTACATATCGGAGGTGGTGAAGCCTTTGAGGTTCACCGCCCTGATGGGTCTTTCGCTAGCTATCCTGGGAGGGTGGAGATATGACCTCTTTCCTGCCCAGGCCTTTGTCTCACGTCATTTGGGAGTGATAGCACCCACCAGCAGGAGGTCAAACTTCCATCTTGGTGACAAACTACTCAGAAAGTCCTCCAAGGCACAAGGGAACTCTATATCCCAGTGCACCACCACTAAGGATGCCACCTGGGTGCATGCCTCCTCACTCTTGACACAAGAATTGTGTCAGGGGTGAACAATCATGTTTGATACCAAACACAACCATATTTGGTGGTACCATCGTGACGCTGACTCTTGGTTTTGTCCAGCAAAACACACAAGATGATGGACGGAATGTTGCACAATGGCAAATCATTCACCCCCAGTCACAGATCTGGGTTTAATCCATCGTTATTTTGCTCACCAAGCCGCCCCAGTTCAGGCACAGCCATATGCAAAACAATCTTGACCATGTGCCTCATGGGAACAGTCCAGCCCAAACTGCCAAGCCATGTCTTCCCTGGACCGGAATCAAGCATCCTAGGACCGGTTCCTGGCTATCAGCCGTCATCAGCCAGGATAGCTTGATTCCAGTGGCGTAGTGAGCACGGGACCCACGTCTGGGCATACCCTTCCCACATAGGGTCAACAGCAAAACACACAAGATGATGAATGGAATGTTGCACAATGGCATAATCCCCTTTGGTATCTCTTGGTTTTGTCCGGCAGCCTGTCCGCATTAACCTATGGACAGCCTCAATACCAATCCTGGCATATGCGAATGATGCGGTCCTAATAGCCAGAATGGGTGTTGCGCTCCAACACTTAATAAATGCCTATGTAGGGTTTATGTCATCACTAGACCTAAAAGTTAATGAGCCCAAATCTTTCCTTATGGTGTCAGGTACTTTACTTCCCAATAGGCTACCATCTTTTTATATAGAGACTAGAAAATTAGAAATATTGGAGACTTTCTCCTATTTGGGAGTTTTATTTGACAATAAACAATCCTGGGTGCAAATGGTGAAGTTCAGGGCCACAACAATGGAGAGAACTTGGGTTGCAATTCCAATTTTTGGAAAAAACTGGGATCCAAACCTATATCAATCAGAGTACTTGTAAAGCGCACTACTTACCCGTGAGGGTCCCAAGGTGCTGAGGGGAGGGGGTGGAAGGTACTGCTACTACTCGAAGAGCCAGGTCTTGAGGAATCTTCTGAAGGCGAGTAGGTCTTGGGTCTGCCGTATGTGGGTAGGGCGGGTGTTCCAGGTCTTGGTGGCGAGGTAGGAGAAGGATCTGCCACCGGAGGTCGTTCGTTGGATGCAGGGGACAGCGGCGAGGGTGAGGCTGGCGGAGCGGAGCTGGCGGGTGGGGGTGTGGAAGCTGAGTCTGCTGTTCAGGTAGGCTGGTTCGGCATTGCGGAGTGCTTTGTGTGCGTGGGTGAGGAGCTTGAAGGTGATCCTCTTGTCAATGGGGAGCCAGTGCAGGTATCTCAGGTGGGGGGTGATGTGGCTGCGGCGGGGGACATTGAAGATCAGTCGGATGATAAGGAAGATTTACAATGGAAAAGAAATTTCAGTAGCAACATACGGGGCTGGATTGTTGGGGCATGGCTCTCCAACAGACCCGATTCAAAAGATAGAGAACATTTTTTAAAAAAAGGTTTGCATCTCTTCCGGCATCATTTTTTAATTCTGTTTGCCATTTAGAATTGGGTTTCCCTTGCATTATACACAATAAGACCTGCACCAATTATGTTGTGGTATTCAATTTGGAGAATAAATAATGTGGATGTAAACAAGACCATGTTACGGAATTGCTTGTCATTAGGCAATGTACATAAAATTGCTAGACTATGTTAAGACCACATTATACACCACATTATATATCCCGGAACTGTATACAAACCCAGGTTCTTTCTCCAAATTCCCAAAAAAGAAACTTAAGTCCTTGTTCTTGACTAAGGCAGACTATGCTAGGAAGGAGAGATGTTGAGAAAAAACAGTAGCTAATTCCTATCACCAGATTCCTTGTATAAATAAAGGGGAATACTCTTAACCAGAGAAAGCAAATAACCCCCAACACAGGTTTATTCTTTTAGGATTTCGCACCATTTTGATTCCTTTGATGCTGGCCTTTCCAGTAGGTAATACCATCATAGTGATTTGGACTAATGTCCCTGTGATAATTTATCAATGCAATCTGACTTTAATTTTTTCATTTTTTTTTAATATTACAGAGACCCTGATGTATTGTACCATTCCTAAGGCAGTACAACTTTAGCCAATGTCGAATTGCTCTTCTTTTTATGAAGAAGCTTGTGATCCCTATCTCTGTTTCTTTGTGGCATCTTTTTTGTGTCCCTGCCTGCGTATCAGACGCAATTTATAAAGGAAAATGTTGTCAGTTTTAATCAATTGTCTCCCATAAAGTCTCATTGTAAATAGGAAGTGTAATCATGTTTCTTAGGTTTGAGTTTTTAACAATATAGATAAAACTATTGCTATTTTTTGATATATGTTTGTATAATCCTAAATAGGTCAGCCTTTTTAAATGTGTTTTAAGTTCTTATTAATTAAATGGAAGAAGGAAGGGTAAGATTTGCTGTATGATTAAATAATGTGCCCAGAGTTACTTGAAGTCTATTTTGGTAGAGTCATAAAGGCTCCCTTTTATCATTAGTTTGTATTGACTCTTTAAGAGGATGTTTAAGCTGCTTCTTTTTAAAATGGTATACTTTTATGATCTATGTCATTTAGTTAGATTGAATAAAGTTTTACTGACTGACTGACTGCCTGTGACTTACAGTAAACTCGAGGGGCAAGGTTACTAAAGAGGTATATATGTCTGTACATATATTCCTTCACCATTAAGATGATGCACCCTGCCTTCTGGGCTTTAGGAGGCCTACTCTAGGGGTGTCTTAGATACCTTAAGGCAGTGAAGTGACCTTGCCACACACATGATGTGTGCAGAGTCGGACACAAGCAGAAAAGTCGCTCAGTAGGCTGCGGTAGAAGCCCTGCAGACTTTACTTTTACTTGGGTCACTCAGGGTGGTACAAATAGTACTGCAGCCCTTGTGACGGCTCAAAAATCCTTGCCATGGGTGCCACTGGTGCCATATGCTAGGGAATTTTAAGGGGGGGTTAAAGCATTTTGACAATTGGGTGTACCAATTCACCTTTACCTTTTGAGGGAAAGAGCACTGGTACTTGGGGTTGGTTTGCAGGTCCCATTTGCCTTTCCAGTTCGAAAACCACAGCAAACAGAGAAAAAAGTTGGGGGTAACCATACAAAAGGGCACTTTCCTACTGGCAGTGAATGGTCATCTGGGTGAGTAAATGACTTTATGGATGAATGGCTTTATCATTGCCTGTATGAGTGAGTGAGTGACTGTGTGAGTGGTTGTATGGGTGAATGAGTGGCTGTATGGGTGAGGGATTGGCTGTATGGGTGTGTGAGTGGCTGTATGGGTGAGTGAATGGGTGTGTAAGAGGCTATATGGGAAGAGTGAGCAGCTATATGGGTGAGTGAGTGGCTGTGTGATTGGCTATATGGGTGAGTGAGTGGTTGTGTGATTTCCTGTATGGTTGAGTGAGTAGCCTGGGGATGGCTGAATGGGTGATTGAGTATCTGTGAGTGGTTGTATTGGTAAGTGAGTGGGTATGTGAGTGGCTGCATGGGTGAGAGTGGGTCTGTGAGTGAGTGTAAGGGTGAGTGAATATCAGTGTGAATGGCTGTATGGGAGAGTGAATTGCTACATGAGTGACTGCATGGGTGAGTAACTGGCTGTATGGGTGATTGACTGGGTGTGTGAGTGGCTATATGGGTATGTATGTGTCTATGTGAGTAGTTGTGTCAGTGTATGTGGGTATGAGAGTGTCTGTATCTGTGTGTGAGTATCTGAGTGGCTGTATTGGTGTGTAGCTGGGTATGAGAGTGGCTGTATTGATGTGTGTATCAGTGTGTGATTTGGGTTTGTGAATATCTCTATCAGTGTTTGAGTGTCTATATAGTAGTATACGTGAGTCTAAATTGAATTGTACTTTGGATCATCCTGAATGTGTAATGTTATGGAAGAAACTAATTGGCAAACTACATTACTCCAATAAATGGTGTCATTGATCTGTATTAAAAGCTCAATAAAAATATGAATTAGTATTACAATTTAAAAAAATTAAAAATAAACTTCTAATTTCAACAATGCATACCTTCTTAATATGAACAAATGAGCACTAGTAAATTAAGACACTGTATGCTGAAAATGAGACCCTCTTTAGACAAACTACTAATAGATATTTAAGGCACACCACCTTATGGTAAGCCTTATAAATACATCACCCGAATGATATCATAAATACTGATAATGGATCTAGTAGAAATACATTATACCACTTTTCCAACATTAATCCTCCTTAAAAGTATGATTCCTGAAACAAAAGATAAGAATTTTGTAGATTAAAAATTAGTCTGTCTTTGATTTAGAGGTTTCTATCATAACATTCTGTCCATCTACTTTTACTTTTAAAATAGTATAGTGACCAGATGTAATTCTTCTTCATGAAATATGATGGCCCTTGTAGTATACATTTTTCCACAAATAGATATGTGTCCTGCTTTGAAGTTTGTAATCTCTGTTTCCAATTTACTGCTGTCTGTGCTGCATCGTTGTAGCATTACAATAAGATACTTACCACTTCTTTGTACTCGTAGTGTTGACATACGATCTGATCAACAATGTGGGAAGGTATTGTTTTGTGTAGCTTGTTTGAACAATCTGTCAAAAGTCACAGTTTTGCAATCTGGTAGTGTTAAATAAATATTTCTGTACTTGATTTGAATGAGCAATCTTCATATTCATGGTATCATGAGTTAGTAAGTCCAAATAATTCATTTATAGGTATCTCCTCTTCTTCTATAACTGCAACCATCACCACTAAAAGCTCTTGTGCATCCTGTTGAGTGTTTGGTGTAAACTGTACAGATCCACTACTTATATCAGCAAGGTCTCCAATGTGTGGCACACAATGTATTTTAGTTCTGTCACTATGCAGACATTGTAACAAAATACATATTGCAGAACAAAACATCTTCTGTTTCTGTTAAATTGCATAAGCAACATGAGGTAATGTAGAGTACGTTTAGACCAACATTAGCATAGCAATTAATGCCAGAAGTATTTGACAATTGGTAACCAACAATATCTTCCTCATTGTCAATTTTTTTTTAAGAACTTCAGTGTTCTTCTTTTCCTTCTTTTCAACATTACTACACTCCTTTATAAGTTTTTGCTTTGGACAGATGGAACATTTTTTATAAACTAGTTACTGTCCCGAATAAGGAGCATAAAGACTTCCTAATTGGTTGTATTCTTTCACACAACTTGGATATGCATTTACTTTGCTATCATCAAATACAACTCAATACAAACCGGTCAATGTCCTAACTCGAAATAAGGCTACATATGACATACCTTCCCTAAACACTGTACTGCCAATATTAACAAATGCTGCATCTACACACAAACCTTGAGATTTATGAATAGTAACAGTGTATGCCAGAGAAAGTGAAACCTTTTCTGTGAACAAATAAGTCTTTCACAAGCAGCGGACCTTCCAATCTGCTTTACGCCAGCAATCTGATAACATTTTATCGCTAGGTATTCCACCTCACTCCTTTCAGGAAAGTAAATGAAATCAATAACTTTACCCATAGCATCATTAACTAGTCCTTCCTCAACATTTGCATTTTGACACAAATTTACTCTACAGTTTTGCAAACAAGTAAACATTCCTCTAGTCCTGCAGTTTGTGAAACAGATTTTTCCAATTAATCCACTTTTCTTTGCAATTTTTATTTAGGAATACTGTGACTCCCTGGTGTTCCATTTTGTCTCTTGGCTGTCAGTTCCAAAATTCCTTCTTTCGTCAATTCCACCTATTCTGTTTTGAGAGAGGCTCACGCCTGCTAGTGTAAGCATTAGGTACACAGTTGGTTCTCCTACTTGAATTAAAGTGAACATTAGCTCTGCTGTTGTCTTCTTCATTGGAACCAGTTTTTTAAAAAGATGACTTTCTAACAAATGATTTCCCTCTTTTGAATGAACACCTACTCTAATATCCTTCAGAATATTACCATATTCAATGTCATATGCTTGTCGCATATTCCCAAGATATTATTTGTATTGGAAGTTTAACCAAATATCAACATTTCCAATGCTTCCCAAAGAATTCAAAGTTTCATTGTGAAGCAGTGTTTTGAACACAGGCTGTCATCCTCACTATCAAAAAAGCTTTATTTGGTTAATATAAAACCATAAAAGCAAATAAAAAAACATAAAAAATGCATAATACCATAAAAATGGAGCTTAAATAAAAACAGAGACAGCTGTGCTTCCAAAAAGTTAATAATGAAAAGAAATAATTTAACTTGGCACTATCTTCTGATTCTGTGCACCCCTCTACCAATCAGAAACTAACAACACTAAAACAGACAACAGGACTAGGCAATATTTGCAGGTACACCATAGCTGGTCTGAAAGAATTAAAACGCTTCTCGTTAAACAAGGACAAAATAATTGTAAAATTGTAACAAAACATAATGAAACCCATAGTATCTTTAGGGAAAAAGTTGTCACATGAACAGGGTCCAATTTCAGCCGCCTTATGTTTCCCCTGTGGGACCACCAGGGACCAATGTAAAAGACCTAACCTAAATCTACTCAATAAACACTGATGGGGAGATGTGACTAAAATCAAAATGGGCTCCGTGTGTGAACAGGTTTTTAATAAAATATATGATCAGCCCAGTAGGTTTGGTGAGTTGATGTGCCTCTCTTTCTTTGCACCTAAGCTGAAGAAAATGCTTTTTCATCCAAATCATATCTTTTTTGGGTTATATTGGTTAGGCTCTCAGAGTGCGAGATGTCCTAATTCACCCATAACACTCTTTAAATATTTGAGCCAAGGGACATCTAAAGCCCTATCCATAGAAAGGTAGTTCTTTGCCACTGCTCGGTTAAGCACTAAATCCTTACTGTACCAACTCCTAATCCGCAGAGGTGCAAGTGCTAAGTGGTTGGCAATATACCCCATTCCCAGCTCTTCATGCAAGATAAAGAAAGGTACAGACTGGGGACAGATAATAACTGATTTTGACATTTATTCTCTGCAATTTGCAGATCCTTTTAATCTGTGAACCTCCAAATAGTACTACAGTAACTGGCTGCCAAGATGCACTTTGCCAGAATACTTTAATAAGTGCTTGAACCGGCTTTGCCCCTACTCTGTGAGAACATTTTAAAATAGCTGCAGCGACCTGTGAAGGCATTTCTTTTTTGCTTTCCTTTGAGGAATCCATGAACCTTGATCATCAAAAAGGATCCCCAAATATAGAAAAATTGATACCTTCACGAGTTTGGCTCCTTTCCCAGAACATTTGTTATGTTTTTTCCTTTTCCCGACTACCATAGTATGAAATTGTGAAAAGGAAGTGCATAAATCCAAAGAGCTCGTAAGAGATAAAAAATACTTTGCCAGATGTTGGAGCCCTACCACTGTCCTCGAAATTAGGACAGCATCATCTACATAAAGAAGAGCCAGTATAAGCGGAGAACCTACCCTTGGTACATCCTTATAAGCCCTACACAACTTCAGCCCCAAATTGTTAATATACAAGATACATATATAAGGGGCCAAGATGCAATCATGATGTGCCCCCGTGTAACATTATATGTTCAGACAACCTCCCCTCTTGGTTATATCTAACTGAAGCCACAAGATCCAAATGCAATTTATACAAAACTTTAACTATGTTGGGATCCATCCCCATCTCAGATACCATCCTCCAGCCGTAAGTTGCAGTAGATCTTAGAAAATAAGTGTTTTTCTCTAAATAAGACATTGTAGTATGTTCGTAGAATCTGCTGCATTCTCAGATGTACAAAGGCAGGCATCAAGTTTGAGACCATGCTTACCTCATTGATGATTAATAACTTTAACTTGTTAAGCACTCTCAACACTTCATGGCAAGCTTCATTGGATATATTTTTGTATTACAGTTTGTTGTCATGTTCCACAAGCAGCATCAAAAGTCGATGTAATGTAATTCCTTTGATATTGTATGCAGCTGATCCAGTGGGTGCTGTAACTACAAATGATAATTTAGTCTGTGGTCTTCTGTAGGAGAGCAGTGAGAACTTGTTTTAAAAAGCTTATACCTGTACCAGCTTGCCAACTGAAATACAACAGTATAGACTTAAATGATGTGCATGCACACTCTTTCCTGTCATGGGGCAATCCATGCTGAACTTTTGGCTTTTATCTCCATATATTTGCTTTTGCTCATCATTAGTTGTTCAACTAAGTCTTCCAAATGATTTGTTTCCTGTCTTGCTTGTTCCATTGCAGTGTCCACCCTATTCATTGCAGTAGCAGCTTCATTTTCAATCACTGGCTGTCTAGGTGGATCTTTACTTTGAAAACCTGAACTTTGGCTGCTCTCCAAACTCTCCTTGGCTACCTCAGCAGCATTTGTTTTATTGAGGTTCAGGTTCATCATTTAACCTGTTCACATAGTTTGGGAATACTGAACACTCAATAGTATCCTTTGCAGCATTGAAAGAGCCTTCATAGCAGTCAAATTCTCCTAGTAATTCTGATTCAGAACACCAAGATGTGAATTGGTGCAAAAGTGCAAAATAGGTAGACTCTCTTTTTTCAGCAGTCGGGCAACTCAGTTTTCTAAGGTGAATTAGACTGACTTTGCTGTGTCTGACCAAACAACCATCACAGCCAACTCATCTACATTTTCTGTGACATTGTTTCATAATCTCTAGTTCTGAAGTATTTCATAAAGACATACATTTTCAAGATGTAGACTCCTTTTTGGATAGTAAGTTTCCAATATTTTTGTTTTGACAATGTCTGCGCTTTCTGGGTCACATTTTGCAAGGTACTGAATTCCAGGAAAGGACTTTAACCCACTTTCATTTGCATAAATACTACGCCTAGACTCACCAAAACAATTCCTCTCAACTTAGAATGGAGACTAGCTGAACTCAACCGGTAATAGCATTCATAGGATACAATTTCCCTGTGTGAAAGCATCTTCAAATTGAAGCTGTACAGTTTCTTTGTTAACCCCTTAAGTGCTGCTGACGGCCAATGGTCGTCAGCAGCGCTACCTCCCCAGTGCTGCGCACGACCATTGAACGTCCATTCAGCACTAGTTCTAATGGACAGCGCAGCACTGGGGAGGAATGTGTAATAGCAGCTATGAGGTTAAAGACTTTTCATCAGAAATCTTTTCCCAGATATCCTTCATCTCAGTCTTCCCAGATTTTATGTATGAAGTTACATAACGAGCAACAGCTATGGACTGGAGTTGCCTGCTACCAATTGAGTACCCATATTGGCATTCCACATTTTCAGTAGTACAGGATTGTAGTCATTTATATATTTCTAAGCCTCTGTTCTTCTCAGGTTGTGTATGTTTTTCTGTGATTTTCGAGTAAGTGTATGTCTCAATACAGATAAAAAAACCTGTTGACTCTGGTTTTTAAAATAACAGGTCTTGGTAATCCAAGAATACATTTAGAGGTCGATTCCGATCCGATAAAAACCGCTCCGAATAGCCGTTCAGAGCGTTTTTCTCGTACGATTCGTACCCTGCAACGTCCCCCATACGTACGACGAAGTACGATTCGTACCAGCAGCTGGACTCCATACGAATCGTACAGAGACCGTACGACTCTAATCTCCGTATGATTCTCACTCTGAACCCACTGTACACGACATATGTACGGTTGATGGCTGGTTTATATGACCCAGCAAGTACAATACGTGTCGGGTACGCACCGTACTACCCTGTTTCTACGGGAGCTGAAAAGAGCCGTAAAAGAGTTCGCGCCGAAACAGGTACGGAACGGCCCCCCCGGGTACGGCGCGTACCCCGCATGCTCGTAGGGGTACGGCACCATACCCCATGTACGCTGGGTGTACGGTGCGTACCCCATGTACGCTGGGTGTATGGTGCGTACCCCCCATGATCTCAGGGGTACGGCGCGTACCCCTGCGATCATGGGGTGTACGCGCCGTACGGTGTGTATGTGATTGTGCGCTTTTCCGTACGAATCCCCCTTACCTGACGTGGACCGCACAAATCGCGTCCTGATTCCCCGGTCCGGATGGTACTCGTCGTATCATACGGCGTGTGTACGAGTCGTACGGAGACGGCTCCGGATGCGAATCGTACGGACAGTTATTTTACCGGATTGGAATCGGCCCCTTAGTGTAAGTTTCCTTTTGCTCTGTATTTCCACTGACAGTCCTTCCCACATCCATATGATTGAACATGCAGAACTTGCTGTTTTAGGCATTTTTCGTCACTGTCTTTTGGGATGGTACATGTAAACATACTGTTCTATGAAGGAAAGTGCAGACTCATCTGTGCCTCGTCCAAATTTTGGTGTATCTTATAGCCAGAAAAACATATAAATAGGAGGGGCACTTCTTGCTTGGTACTCTCTACGCCAAAATAAATCATTAACTTCTTAAAGAGGTGTATTTTCTTTTGCAGCTGAAGGAGAACATGGCTTGAAATCTATGGTTAACATACCTTCAAACATTTGCAGAATATAAAGCGCAAAGTTCTCCTGCTGTCTTGAAATTGATGTCCTTAATGTTAGTTTGCTTCCACCAAAAAGTCATGTAAGTCATTCCATGTGTAGTCTGCATAACTGAGGGTCTCAAATCAAGTTGGTGCACCTAAATTTCTTAACATACATTTTAGTTCACCATGATGGTGATACCAATATTCATTGGTACCACATTAGCATACCATCACATTTATCAATGTGTATTCAAACTTCTCATCCTTTCCATAAATTTTGCTCACAAAGCCTTTTGTCGATATATTTTGTATATTAACTCCTGCCTTAAGAATATGGTTGACTTGACTTGAATATGGTTAACAGTGTATGATAGTCCCTACAAATCACTTTCAAATACCAGATGGAATATATATGGAATACTTTGACAACATCTAGGGTCCACAGAATATAATCTGGTTAACCTATACTCAGCTGCTGGTATTTTCACTGCGAGGTCATCATACCATCCACCTACTCTAGTTAGAAATAGTTGTGGAAAACAGCGAGCCTGTAAACCTTTCTCCCACACACTTATTCGGAGCTCCTTTAGCTTGTTTCATCAGGTTTAGTTCAATGACATCCTCCATAGCATTTTTTAAGGCAGTGGATGGATACTGTAGTGCTCATATTTCTTCAGATTTAGTTCTATGCACTTTTTAAAACTGTTCACTTGAAGGTAACATTTCTTCCTTCATACAACTTTCATCTGTAAGAACATTTACATCTTTATAATACACATTATTTGATTTGAAGTAGAATATAGCTTTTGTTACCTTATTCATATCCACTAGTTCTTTCTAGATTTGTTTGTTTTTTGTGTGCACACTATTCACTAGAATAATAAGCGGTTAATCTATATCTCTCTCTCTGCACCTACAGTTTCAATATTACATTTAAAATCTACAGGGAAGTACACAGCTTTACCTCTCTGTAGCTCAGTTGGTGGTAGTTTCCCAGTCTTTGATTCCAAATGAACTATTGCTTGAAAAGGGTGTATAGATTGTATCAGTATTGTTTCATAAACATGTAGATGTTGAAGTTTCTCTGGAATTTGAACCAACTGTAACTTATTATGTACTGCTCTTGCAAGGATTTTGTTGTCCTCTAATTTGTCATAGCAATACTTGCATACAATCTGACATGTTGACAAATCAAACTGTTTTCCACAAATACATTTTAGCCACTTATCTGTTTTCTTGCTCATATTTTGAGAATAAATCTACATTTAGAATTTGGCTTTTGTGTGAGTGCGTCAAAACATATACAAACATAGGGGCCGATTAGGATGGCGGTGAATCCGCATCCTCTGGGCGGGCGGAAGCCACCGCCGGCCTGGAGGATGCAGATTCACTGCTGCGGCCACAGAAAACACCCACCGCCAGATTAGGATGGTGGTGGGAATGCGGTGGGACCTGCGGCGGACGGCAGGTCTGTCCGCCGCTGATCCACGGGGTGTGAAGGGCTATTTGGTGGCGGTGTCTGCAAGACACCGTCAGCCAAATTACGATGTGCATTTAAACATGCTTTTCCACGGCAGCTTTTCTGCCGTGGAAAAGCATGTGGTCTTTGGGGGCCCGTTGCAGGCCCCCAGGGCGTCGGGGTGGGGGTGCACATGGGGGGGTACCTACGGTACCCCCCAGCATTTACATGCACAAAGCGGTGCCTGCCGCTTTGTGCATGTAAATGTAAAACATGCATTTTTAACCTTGCGGCGGGTGCTGCTTCAAGCAGCACCCACCGCAAGGTTAAAGATACAGGATGTGACCGCCAGGGTGGCGGTCACATCCTAATTGCACCGGAGGGACCGCCGCTGGGGACAGTCCCACCACCTCGGGTGGCGGACGGACGCAGGTCCGTCCGCCATCCTAATAGGCATCATAGTTTGGTTTCTATGTAGAAACTGCATTAAATGTTGCTATTTTATCATGCAGTTATCAGTATTAACATCCTGTGTTCTCTTCCTCTAAACGTGACCATACCAATCTCTCATTTTGCCTAGAATCCTCCTTAGCACCAATGAAACATACATGAATATCTTCACAAACATTTCTAACCTCTGATACTGTACCAAATAACAGTACTAAAGACAATGCAGGACTATTTACACAGTAAAGACTTCTAAATTATTTAAGCATTTTTGAATGATTTACAGCTAACATTCTAAAATGATGAAAGGGACTTGTGCACACTTTCCTGGGTAGACACCCATGTGAGTGTCCTTGTAAATAAGTGTATTTCCTAACTTTGCTTGGAACTAAACCTTGCAAGCTTGCAATTTTCTGCTTCACACTTCTATCTGGAAATTGACATAGAAAATGTGTTAAAACATCAATTGATTCCTGCCAAACTCTACAAATACTTGATATTAGAATCAAGTACTTTATACACAAAGGCATACCTATGCCTTCCTTGTACCTCTTCAGCTATCTCTCCATCTACACTTCTAGCGACCATCTCCTCATTTTCTATAGGAATCCTACATTTACATCATAGCATTGAACAGTTGTTTCAACTACAGGCAGTAATGTGTTTTCTACATTAACGAAAACCTCAGTACTAGATGTATGCTTCTATTCTCCTTTGAAACGTTTACAAAAATTACTTTAATTAATAAGGCATTAGTACATTTCTTCATAGACAACACTGTTTTATCCAGTGTTCTCATTCTGTTAAGTATCAAGATGAATACGTTTTGCTTCAGAGCAAATGTTTTATCAACTACAGTCTCAATATGCTGTTTTTGCTTCAATGTTGTCCTTCTTTTGCTTTCCCTCATGTTTCAAATCAAATTCAGTTTAATGCTACTACAAAACATTCTCACTTGAATGTCGTCAAATTGTTTGTCTCCTTGTCAAACTAGCTGTTTGCTGAGAACATTTTTACTTTCAATGCCACTTATTCCTTCTCCTTTCTGACTTGTTTTCAATCCTCACTTTTTATTTGCACATTTTTTAATATTTTGCATTTGTTCTCATGATATTTTAAGAAACGTCTTAGTTCACCTACTAGCATCTCTTTTCTCAATAAGCACATTCTCTGCATTATGTCCCTTTTCACTGTCAGTTTTAAGCAGATAGTACTGTTTCTTCTATTTTTCTTCTTGTTTGTTTTTGACATTGGGAATCTTCCTTTGAAAATACAAGTGGATGTCTGAAAAGCAAATAAACAATAAATTTAGCTTTACATTAAAACAAAGACATTTATTAAGGCAAAAAGACAACACGTATCGGCCTTCAGAGGCCAAAACACGTTGTCTTTTTGCCCTAATAAATTGAACATCAAACCGCAAACTGGAATGGCTCGTTCTCTGCTTGCCTTGGAAGAACACAAATTTGGGCATTTTCTACAGCTGCTTGCTCTAAATCTGAGGACGACTGTGTGCTCTGGAGCATTACATTTCGGATGCCCTTATGATCCGTTCAAAGATATTATTGTTTTGGTACTAGTCATACTTGTCCTCTTAGAGCAAAGGGGAGCGGCTGTTTTTTTACATTTGTGCTACATAACACATAATATATCCTTCTGGAAGAACTGTCTATGTTCAAGAGATATTTGGACTGAACCTAATTGGGCAACATAAGTAGGTGACGATACACCTCAATGGACTTTTTGGGAATATTTCGGTTATATTAATTTTTCTGACTCTTTCGCACGCCCTGAGGAAGTTCCAGTGGCACTAGGGAACAAAACACGATGGCTGTGTGCCGGTTTTAAAAAGACAAACAACTTTAATAAAGAGAAGAATTTTGGACTACATATGTTTCCTGACTGACTTCAATCAGAGTGCATCTTTCTTTTCTTGTGCATGTATTCATGTGTTTATTATTGTATGGATGAGTAACTTGGTTGTGTCAGTACTTGAATACATATCTGACTGAGTCAATCGGTGCCTTTCTGGGTGTGTACACTGGATGTGTAACACTATGTCCGCATATGACTTGCTCACTTAACAACTCTCTGGGTCATTAAATCTGTGTGTAAGTGAATGTATGGATTGCTTACTGGCTGTGTTAGTGAGTATTGTGGTAAAAAAAGTGTGTGCAACTGGCTCTGTTACTGCTGGAGACATAAGTGCTGTGTGGGTATGTGATTGAATGTGTAAGTGCCTTGGTCGCTGTGTGTTTGGGTGTATGAGTGGCTCTTTGTTTTTGTAAAAAGTTGTGTGAGTCGCAGTGTGGGTGAGAGACTGAAAGTATAACTGGGCATATGAAAAAAACAACAGGTTATGGACAGAATGCATAACAATGTCATACATTCACCCCAGTACAGAGATCTGGGCCTAAATCCATCGTTTTTAGGCTCACCATGCCATTCCAGTTTGAACCCAGCCATATGCAAATCAGTCTTGACCCTGTGCCCCATGGGAACAGTCCAGCCCGAACTGCCAAGCCAGGTCCTCCCTGGACTGGAAACAAGTATCCAAGGACTGGTTTCGGGCTTTCAGCCTTCATCAGCCTGGATAGCTTGATTCCAGTGGGATGGAGAGCACAGGACTCATGTCTGAACATGCCCGTCTCACTCGGGGTGACAAATGCAAAAAACAACAGGTGATGGACAGAATGCAGAACAATGTCATACATTCACCCCAGTACAGAGATCTGGGCCTAAATCAATCGTTTTTATGCTCACCATGCCATTCCAGTTTGAACCCAGCCATATGCAAATCAGTCTTGACCCTGTGCCCCATGGGAGCAGTCCAGCCCGAACTGCCAAGCCAGGTCCTCCCTGGACTGGAAACAAGCATCTAAGGACCGGTTTCGGGCTTTCAGCCCTCATCTGCCTGGATAGCTTGATTCCAGTGGCATGGAGAGCACGAGGCTCACGTCTGAGCATACCCGTCTCACTCGGGGTGACAAATGCAAACAACAACAGGTGATGGACAGAATGCAGAACAATGTCATACATTCACCCAAGTACAGAGATCTGGGCCTAAATCCATCATTTTTTTTTTTGTTTTTTCTTTGTTCGCCCTAAGTTGGCAGGGTATGCTCAGACGTGAGTCCCTTGCTCACTTTGCCACTGTATTCAAGCAAGCCCGGCTGAAGACGGCTGTAATGCCAGAAACCGGTCCTGGGAAGCTTGATTCTGGTCCAGGGAAGACATGGCTTGGCAGTTCGGGCTGGACTGTTCCCACGAGGCACAAGGTCAGACTGATTTGCATATGGCCATGTCTGAACTGGGGTGGCGGAGTGAGCTAAAGAACGGTGATGGATTAAACCCAGATCAGTTGACTGGGGGGTGAGTGTTTGTATTGTCAACGCTCCGTCCATCATCCCCTTTGGTTTTTCTAACTGGGCATATGGGACTGTAAGTGCATGTGTAACTCAGTGAAAGTTAAAATCACATCTTACCTTTTAACTAAATAGCACCCTACATCATGGCCTTCCTACGGCCTACCTTAGGGGTGACGCATGTCGAAAAATGTGTAAATTATTTAATTGATCGGCCTCTGTGTGTCAATCTCTATCTAGCTATATAAGTGATGCATAGATATGTGCTTTCTGCACTGTAACTGGTTGTATGAGTGCTTGCCTCATTGTGTGTGTGGGTGCAAATAAAATAATATCAAATTATATAGTGTAATCAATCACCTACATCTACTTCCAAACACATTCATTCATTGCAGCTTAATAAATTAACTATATTTTGTCTTCAGACATCTTTATTTCTCCTTTACTGCACCCTATGGATTATCTTAATATCGTCATCTACCCTCCCTTTTCTTTTCCCTTTTACTATTGTGTAAAACCTACATAATTTATTGCACCTTATATACACTCATAACTTTTTATAAGCATATACTTTTTCAAAGTACACCACAATTGACATACCTGTGAAATGCTTTGCTTTTCTTCAAGTTTTATCTCAGTATCAGTTAGAATCTATTGTCAGTGAAAACCGGAAGTCAAAAGTACAGGAATAGTATACCACTCTCAGAACAAACAAACCATTAATGGTAACCCTTCCCACTCTGCTTTCAGTGATACTGATGTAGTAAGAAAATCATACCCTTCCTTTAATTTTTTACATTTGTAATACTAGTTCTGAATGGTCATTGTTTTTTAACCCTTTCTAAGACTCCGGTTAAGAAGCCCAATTTTGTAGTGGTTTGGACTGGTTTCGCAAATCCACAGAGGCGCTCATTGCAATGACCCTTGTAACATCGCTGCGTATTCTTGAATCCACACAGCCCATAAATCCACGTAAACATCTGCTGTTAAACCAAGAAATGTATAGTTTACTTTGCAAAAAAGTAATATATTATAACACAAACACTCCCTAAGGAAGAATATTTCCGTACTACTCTGCAGTTCAGATTACGAGTATATATATATTTTTTTATTCCCCTGCGAGCATTTTTAGCTCCATTTCCATACCAACCATGTTTGGAACACTGACTGTTAGCACTAGGCCAAAAGTTCATAACACTTTCTGTGAGCAGCATACTAACTTAAAATGTGACTGTAGCAGGTGTGGTTGGCTGTTTAGAATTATAAGCATATCCAAACCAGCACAACTTTATTTGACATGATTTTGAAGGCCAATTAGAGATGCAGTTACTTATTTCGTAAAATTACCACCTCATTTAGCTACCTACATTTTAATACCATCCAATCAAATAAGTTAATTTTTAATGTAGGTGCTTTCCTCCATTTTAAGTGTGTTTTCATTTTGAAAACTGTCTCATTCAGCTGCAGCCTTCTCCTTTGTACTACTCCTGTTTGCTTCCAAAATAGCCAGAGTTTGGCTTTGTGTTTTGGGCCAGAGAAAGTGCTTACAAGAGTGGCATTGACAGGGACTTGGGTTATATAATATAGTCCTTACTTGGTTGGCCAGAGAGGATTAAAGTAGCCTCAATTGCTGCCTTTAGTTGAAAGCATTGTGGATTAATAACATCCAGATCTTATGATTGTGCACTGTAGTGGCAATGACCTCAGCACATTTACTGGTGTTGGACTGGAAATCCTAATGAAGGTTACCTTCGGTAAATTAATGGCACTTTTCCTACACACTGCCTTGGTGTTCACCAACATTTGCCAAAGGAAGAAGTGGAAGTGGTCAAATTAATTCTGTCCACAGATCGGTAAATCCAGGAAACACAGACTGTTTCTTCATTCCTCGGAGACCACAACATGTGCTCTATATGCATTCACACTTTGATACGTACAGTATATATAGAAATAGAGTTCACTTCAGAGAAGGAAACCGGATGTTACTCAATAACTTGAAAGACTGCATCCAGTTTTATGTGTAGTTATCTTCTACACCCCATACACACAAAGGCTCTATCAGAGCCAACCCTTTTCCCAAACATTGAGTCATTTTCTGTTTGAATAATTTTTATTATTTCTTACTCTGCTCAGTCGTAAATCCACAAACCAAAAGAACACATCCAATACAAAGCAGTACATTTAGAATTTGAGATTTATCCACGGCTCCATTCGCAACCAAAAACATTAATTTAACAGAACAACACTTTTAATAAAGTGGACATGTGCATGGCCCTGAGTCGTGAGGGGATGCATTACGTTGTTTATGGGTCTGTGTGTGGGTGACGAGGTGTCAGTGCCTGTACAGGTGTGAATGGGTGTCTCAGCAGCTGTATGGGTCAGCAAGTTGGCGTATCAATGGTTGTATGGGTCTCTAAGTGGGTACATGAATAACTGTATAGTGTATGTGTGTGTGGCTTTATGGGTGTGTGGCAAGGTGTATGATTAGTTGTGTGGGTGAGTCTGCGAGTGGTGGTATGGGTCTGTAAATGATTGTGTAAGTAGCTATATGAGTCTGAGTGTATGTATGAGAAGTTGTATGGGTCTGTGAGTGGGTGTGTGAGAGTGCTGTGTGGGTATGTGAGTATATATATCTACAATCTATATTTATATATACACTTGTGATACCCAGTAGGTAGGAACAAAGTTTACCGAGGAAAAGTGTTTATTGTTTTGCAAATAATTTTGACCCCGCTTGACGAATCCTCCCAAAACTTCCAAAAATCTTCCCATTTTTGGGTCAGCTTCGGTGTTGAAAGTTTTAGGTTAATCTGTCAAGCGGGGGAGAGAAAAAAGGGGGGACTCAAAATGCGTTTTCCCCATATTATGTCTTTGTGGATTTAAAAAATGTTTTTAACACGATTACAGCCCAAACCACTCAACAGAAGTATACCTAATTTGCCAAAAAGTTAGATGTTGGTCCAGAAAGTGCGCTTTTTGTGATTTAGTATAAATCCATTCAGCAGTTTCAGAGATATTTAAGTTTAAAGAATAAAGATATTTGGGAGCCCAAAATCCTGCTGAAACCCTACGCTGTCCCTACTGTTGCACTCATTGGAGTGAGAATAGTAATTTTTGCCCCTACGCTATCCAACGCTTTCCCTATTGTACTCACTGGAGTAGGAATAGTAATTTTTACCACAACGCTATCCAACGCTTTCCATACTGTTGCACTCTCTGGAGTGGCAATAGTAATTTTTACCCCTACGCTATCCAACGCTTTCCCTACTGTTGCACTCATTGGAGGGGGAATAGTAATTTGTACCCCAACGCTATCCAACGCTTTCCCTACCATTGCATTCTCTGAAGTGGGAATAGTAATTTTTACCCTCCCGCTATCCAACGTTTTCCCTACTGTTACACTCTCTGGAGTCGGAATAGTAATTTTTATCCCTACGCTATCCAATGCTTTCCCTACTGTTGCACTCACTAGAGTGGGAATAGTAATTTTTACCCCTAAGCTATCCAACGCTTTCCCTACTGTTGCACTAACTGGAGTGGGGATAGTAACTTTTACCCTCCCACTATCCAACAAATTCTTTACTTTTGCAATTGTTGGAGTGTGAATATTAATTTTATTCCCTTAGCTATGTAATGTTTTTAATTTTGTTATATTTATATATTTATTGTAAATTATTAATTAACATAAAGAGTATTACTTTAATTATTTAAATTATTATCTATTATTTGTTTTTATATTTAGATACTAGGTCTATTTATATATATGTAAATATATTTGTAATAATGTTTTAAATATTTTATAATAAAGATTAATAATTATGTTATAATAAGTAAATATATATGTTAAAAAAATGTTTTACATTACATTTATTATTTTTACATTTTAAGCTTTTTTACATTATTTTAACTATGTTTTATTTAACAGTGTTTATTTAATTACTTTTATATTATTTTTAATACATTTAAAAAATTCGATATGTTAGTTAACTATATTTTAACATTCTATATGTTGTACTCGATATTTTAGTACTTATCTGTTTGTAGATAGGCATTCTATATTCTGTTGCTCGATATTTTAGAGTCGATATTTTGGGTAGTCTATATTTTGTACCTCAACATTTAGTCACTGAACCGCGTGGAGGTGTTGCATTGCCCAATGTAAACATGTGTATGCAGCACCTCATGACCCCAGACAAGCAGCACTACCTGAAGAGGCTGGTCTTGACACCGGCTTATGTAGGGCTGTGGTGGGGTTTGATGAAGGGCTTGGCCGCAGGCCAGGCCCTGTGGCCAACCCCACTGCATGTTCTGTCAAAGGCCATTGTGGCATGGGGTTGGCATATTATATGGTAAAAAAATATGACCTCACGTTAAAAAAAATTAATCGACTTTATAGTTAAGAATTGTAATTCTTACTCGTGCCCTTGCCATGCATTGCTAATTACTCCACATATTACATCACTCATCATATTATCTATGACATCCTTGATTCCATGATTACAGCATATGAAAAGACGGTGCATTGCGTTAGCTCACATCTTAGTTACTGTAGTTGCACCAATCAACGTTACTTGAAATAACTATAACTGGTGAATTCTATTTTTTTCAAATGTTACATTGTCACGGATATTTTTGACCTAACTTTAACAGTTTTTTGTAACCCTCCTTTTTTCAGTGAATTTTTAAGATTTTTTTTAATTAAAAGTAAGATGTAATTACAATCCTTAACTGTAACATCACGTTTTTTTAAGTGATTTAAAGATACAATTTATAAACACTTAGGGGTCCATTAGGATGGGGGGGTGGACTTTGTCCGCCCTCCATCCTGCCGTGGAATGGGACCGCCCGCCATAGGTGCGGGGGTCCCGTTACAGAGATTAGAATGCACCTGCCACACTGGTGGGCGCATCCTGCATTTCTGACATTGCGGCGTGTGGTGCACTCAGCATCGCGTGCCACAATGCCAGGAAGGCATGTCAGGCACTTCCATGCACAAAATGGCAGGCACTGCGCAGTGCCTGCCATGTTGTGCGTGGAACTGCAGGGGGGTACCATAGGTACCCATCATGTGCACCCCCCACCCCCTGGAGTCCCTGGGGGCCCACAACGGGCCCCCGCAGGCAGACTCTGCATGCCTTTCTGTGGTGGCAATGCCGCCACAGAAAGGCATGTCCCAGTACACATCCTAATGTGGCTGGCAGTGTCTAACGGACACCACCACCATATTGAACCCTTTTCCGCCCGGTCGATTTGTCGACCGGGCGAAAAAGCGGCGGACGGTCTTTCCGTCCGCCGCGGACCCCCCCAGCCATTGTAATATGGCTGGGGGTCTTTGCTGAGAGGATGGCGGGCAGATCACCCTCGCCGGGCCGGCGGTGACTACCGCGGCCTGGCGGGTGCCTTCCGCCTGCCATCCTAATGGGGCCCTTAGTCTGCAGGGTGTGTCAATCTGGTATCTGCCCAACCCCCCAAAAACCAGCTTGATGGTTTTGCGGCTACTCCTCCTTGTGCACCCCTGTTAGAATGGACCTGAGTTGCTTATGCAGAGCCCTTTATAAGTTAGCATTCGTGGCACCATTTTCTATTCAGGCACCATTTGAATCATGATCAAAACGAATCCTTTGCCGTTTCTGAGAAAAAGCCTCTGTTAAGTTTAGTTTCTGAAATGTTAGATCTTGCTTCGCTAATAAATAGACTGTTCATATTAGTGCATAACTTTCCCTCTAGAAAAAGGCCCTCTCCCACTTTTCTGGTGGTGGGCGCCACAACCTTGGACTGTGCTAGGTTGTGAGAGATACAAGAACCGAAACCTATTTTTTGTATTTTATTGTCCAGCTGCATCAGCCTGGAAAATTCCATTGTGGGCTTGTCTTTGCCCAGCTATGAAATGTACATAATGTATCTCTATGCTTGTTGATTTCAGTTCCCTCTGTAACACTCTTCGAGACTGTGCAGATGGGGCTCCACTCTGAGTGCATCTGAATAAAACAATTATTGGTATATTCTCCATTGTTCTTCCGACACTTCATTTTGTATGGAAGGCTGAGAGGTGGTCTGAGGAGACCCGGGTGGCCCCAATCAGGTCACGTCCTTGGCAGGACACACTTTAGATGGTATTTTCTCTAACCATCCTAATCTACAGTTCATGGGCATACTACCTTTGACTTGGACTGACCATATGGGAGTTCAATTTGAAATTCTCCTCGACGTCTGTCCTACGGTAGAGAAAGGCCCTAAGATCCAGATTCTAAGCAGATCCTGGAACACCATTGATAGCACAGACCTACAGGCAGTACTTTTGGCCTCTATTGGTCAGTTATCTACAGATCCAGAAGAAGCAGTCACTCATTACACAGCTTGGGTAGACTCAGCCTGTAATAAGCTAGCCCCAGCTAGAATGATACACCTGAAAAGAACAAATCCCACAGACCCCTGGTAGTCAGAAGACCTGACGAGACAAAAACCTTCCTGTAAGCTCTTTGAGCGAATCTGGAGAAAATACTATTTAGAAGAGGACAAACAAAAATATAGACTAAGTGTCTATCTACAAACATCTCTTATTTGAAGCAAAGAAAAACTTCTACACTAAATAAATTATTTTGGCAAATAACTCTACGAAAGAGCTTTTTAAAACTGTCTCTAGTCTGGTCTCCCCCACTATGACAAAAGTCGAAGCAAGTCAGAAACTTTGCGACGACATTGCCAAGTTCTTTCTGAATAAAGTAGAAGCTATCTTTTTAAACTTTAGTCGCCCCAATTCTGAGGAAATAATTACACGGACAGAGGGAAGGCTACCAATTACTGACTCCCCGATGATTTTTAATACATTTGAGGATCTGTTCAGAACAGATACTGAAAAGCTTCTTCTCTCCGCCCGATCAGGTTCCCCCTATGATCCCTGCCCAGTCTCAATAATTACACAGGCACATGTGCCTGTAGCGCTAGTCCTCATGCCATTGTTTAATGCAATGTTTGAAGTCGGACTCTTCCCTAGGCCCTGGAAATCGGCTTTGATACTGCCACTACTGAAAAAACCCAAAATGGACCCAAAGGAGCCAAATCATTTCCGACCCATATCCCGTCTTCCGTTACCAGCAAAATTGGTTGAGAAAAATATAAATTCACAGCTCAGCACTTTTCTAATTGGGAAAAACGCTCTGGATACAACTCAGTTTGGGTACAGAAAAGGGCATAGTACTGAATCTGCATTGATAAAATCTACAGAGGAGATCAGGGAAGCTGTGGACAGGGAAGGCAAAGCTGCCTTGATTCTGCTGGACCTGTCCGCAGCCTTTGACACGGTCCATCATGATGTTCTGATGGACCGTTTGGTTGAAGGTGGTATCCAAGGTAAAGCCCATGACCCCCTTAGATCTTTTTTGTCAAACAGATCTCAGACGGTGGCATTGGGTAATTTTAGTTCTAAACCCTTTTCACTGCTGTGTGGAGTACCCCAGGGGTTCTCCCTTAGTCCCGCTCTTTTTAATGTTTATGTTAGTTCATTAGCTATCCTGATCAGATCATTTGGCTTCAGTTTGACTTCATACGAAGATGACACACAAATAGTGGTGGCTCTGCGGCCTGGCCAGACTTCAGGAATTAAAGACAGGTTCCACGATTGCATGGGAGCAATTGGAAAATGGATGTCACAGAACTGTCTAAAATTGAACTCTGAGAAGACTGAGGTCATCCTGTTCGGCAATGACCCTATTTTTTGGACCTCTAGATGGTGGCCTAAAGATATGGGATCGCCTCCTGTTCCTGTAAGGAAAGTGAAGAATTTAGGATTCATTATCAACGAGAAACTTAGTTTTGGGGACCGAATCAATGCTATGGCTTCTTCCATCCATTTTTAATCAAAATGACTAAGAAAATACTGCTCTTTTTGTCTACATCCTGTCAGCGAACGGTAGTCTAGGCCCTTGTCTTGTCCAGACTTGACTACTGCAATGGCTTGTATTTAAATATTCAGGAATGCTTTGCAAACAAACTTCAGATGCTAAAGAACGCAGCCGCAAGGCTGATCACAGGCACGCCCAAATTCGCATCTATTTCTAAGGATTTAAAGAAACTTCACTGGCTGCCAGTCAAGCATCGAGTACGTTTTAAATCTCTGAGTATGGTGTTTAAGGTACTACATGGGGCAGGGCCTGATTTCCTAAAACAAAAATTAAAATGGTATACACCGGGCAGAACCCTGCGCTCTGGAGGAGCCAAGCTAGTTACTGTGCCATTTATTAAAAAATCTACGTGGGGAGGAAAAAGTTTCCTTTTATGTGCAGCCAAAACCTGGAACGAGCTTCCCCCATTTTTAAGAAATGCCACAGACCTACTCACTTTTCAGAGAGGCCCTAAAACCTGGCTGTTCACTCACTGATCCCAGATAGCTCGCCTGAATCTCAGAGAATTAGTGATTTAGCGCCAGGACACCTTCAGGTAATTGTCGCGCTTTATAAATAATGATAACATAACATAGCATAACTTCCTTCACCCCTTGATGCTTGTATATTTTCAGACTGGGCACGAGCAGCTTATTGTGCAAAATAATTGAGTATCTGCCAACCATAAACTGTTAAATGTTGATGCCCAGGTATGTTTGTGGTATACTAAGCCAAAATATGTTTCTCCTTGTATTTTTGATTATAGGAATGGACTACAGTAGTTGGCACCGTGTTTTCTTTTGGTTAGCAGCATCTGGTGGGATTCCTTCAAATGAGACGACCTTCGCAGAAATAATGCAGCAGCAGGGTTATAGTACTGGGCTCATAGGTACAGTATATCTTAAATATCACCCTGAAATGCACCTTTGTTGCGTGCAACCATGGAAGCAATCTGTAGCTAAAAAATATGTTCTGGATTCTATGAGATCCACTTTTCAGATTTGGTGGCCACATAATATGGGACATATTTAAATGTGAAAAAATATATATTTTTCTTTTGTGACATGACGTTGCTTACATGCTCATCCAAGGAAAGTCTGTCCCTTATTATTGTGCTCCTCTTTCAGAATCAGGTGAATACCCGTTTCCTCCATGCACTTCAGCTAAGAGAATACTGTGCATTAAGTGCCCCAGTTTTTCTACAAATATGAGCGGAGTGGGTACTGCCAGCTCTTTACCGATGATAATTATGAGTTTTCTTTTCTTTCATGTGGCTAGTGAACTATTTTGTTAGAATGGTGGGCTTTGCTTACCTCGCAACCATTCCTGCCACCATGGCACCTTTTTGTTCCAGTCTCTCTTTATAATGCTGCCAAGGTTATAGCTAAGCATGGGCGTAAAATCCGTTTCGCGGTCGAATTTGCAGATTTTTGGCAATTTTGCGATCCGCGAATAGCACGAATTTGCCCAAAAATCCGCAAATTCCCAAACGCTTGAAAAATACAATATCGCGCGTGCGGCGTTGACTTACCGTGATTCTGAGTCCGCTGAGTTGTTTTTCTTCCGGTTTGCATGTGCTGCGCCATTTTCGATCTTGCTGCGTGATCGCGTGAGAGTTTTTCGAACGCAACTACGTTATCGCGGCTCGCCATCTTGCACAGCGAGAGTTTGACAACGCGAGTACGTCATAAAGGCCCGCGATCACGCATTGCGGGAGTAAACAATGCCGAACACGTAGATGCGGCGCGCTGCTGACTTCCGGCGGGAGATTTGAACAGCTCGCGTTCCCGAAATTGCAAAAATTGCAATTCTGCACAAGAAATCCACCGCAGGAAGCTTGTGAAAATGATGATTTTGATCAGAATAACTCCTCAGATTGACATTTGGCTGCACTTTTTGGTGCAAGGAGTCCATTTTTTGGGGAAGTGCCCCAGAGTCTCCAACTTCCTGTTCCTGTCCAGCAGGCTCCTCGCAGTGCTTTGACCATGTCCTGGTCACTTTTGATTTGGATCTGGAGCTGGAAGGATTACTTTTTGTGGCTGCTGCTGGATATTTGTATTTGAGGACTTTTTGGACTTTGGAGTTTGGATCACTTTTGGATTTGAGATTTTACAAGTAAGTTGGTGTTGTTTGTTTGGGGCATTGCAGTTGAGGCAACTACAGTTTTAACACTTTTTTTCACAACTGTTTCTGTGATTTTTTTAACTTAATTCTCGTTTATGTCATGGAATTTTAGCTCACTGTTATATGTTGATTTTTTTAAAAAAAAATTGGGGTGCCTGTAAAGCCTCACTACCCAGTAGGCCCAGGTGTAGTGAGTGGTGCATGGACCTAGTCTTTCTGTGGGGTGTCTTGAATATAAACATCATTGAGGACATGGATGGCATTGGACTGTGGTGATTCTTGTGTGTTTTTTGACTTTTCGGGGTGGTGTTGGTGCCTGGCCATGTGGGTGGGGGCCATGGGGGTCAAGGGTCCATTTTGAAGCCAGGCAGTGTGCTCAGGCCTGCACCAAGTTTGCCTTGCTTTCAACCATTATGACCAGGTGTAGTGAGTGGTGCATGGCCCTAGTCTTTATGTGGGGTGTCTTGAATTTAAACATCATTGAGGGCATGAATGACATTGCATTGTGGTGATTTTTGTGTGTTTTACGACTTTTTGGGGTGTTGTTAGGGCCTGGCCATATGGGTGGGGGCCATTTTGAGGCCTGGTACAGGCAGGGCCTGGCCATGTGGTGGGGGTCAAGGGGCCATTTTGAAGTCAGGCAGTGTGCTCAGGCCTGCACCCAGTGTGACTTGCTTTCAACCATAATGCCCAGGTGTAGTGAGTGGAGCATGGGCCTAGTCATTCTGTGGGGTGTCTTGAATTTAAACATAATTGAGGGCATGGATGGCTTGGATTGTGGTGATTTGTGTGTGTTTTTTGACTTTTTGGGGTGTTGTTGGGGCCTGGCCATGTGGGTGGGGGCCATTTTGAGGCCTGGTACAGGCAGGGCCTGGCCATGCTGTGGGGGTCAAGGGGCCATTTTGAAGCCAGGCATTGTGCTCAGGCCTTCACCCAGTTTGCCTTGCTTTCAACCATTATGCCCAGGGGTACTCAGTCGTGCATGGACCTAGTCTTTCTGTGGGGTGTCTTGAATTTAAACATCCTTGAGGGCATGGATGGCATTGGATTGTGGTGATTTTTGTGTGTTTTGTGACTTTTTGGGGTGTTGTTGGGGCCTGGCCATGTGGTGGGGGTCAAGGGGCCATTTTGAAGCCAGGCAGTGTGCTCTAGCCTGCACCAAGTTTGCCTTGCTTTCAACAATTATGCCCAGGTGTAGTGAGTGGTGCATGGACCTAGTCTTTCTGTGGGGTGTCTTGAATTTAAACATCCTTGAGGGCATGGATGAAATTGGATTGTGGTGATTTTTGTTTGTTTTTCGACTTTTTGACGTGTTGCTCGGGCCTGGCCATGTGGGTGGGGGCCATATTGAGGCCTGGTACAGGCAAGGCCTGGCCATCTGGTGGGGGTCAAAGGGCCATTTTGCAGCCAAGCAGTGTGCTCAGGCCTGCACCCAGTTTGCCTTGCTTTCAACCATTATGCCCAGCTGAAGTGAGTGGTGCATGGACCTAGTCTTTCTGTGGGGTGTCTTGAATTTAAACATCATTGAGGGCATGGATGGCATGGAGTGTGGTGATTTTTGTGTGTTTTCCGACTTTTTGGGGTGTTGTTGGGGCCTGGCCATGTGGGTGGGGGCCATTTTGATGCCTGGTACAGGCAGGGCCTGGCCATGTGGTGGGGGTCAAGGGGCCATTTTGAAGCCAGGCAGTGTGCTCAGGCCTGCACCCACTTTGCCTTGCTTTCAACCATTATGCCCAGGGGCACTCAGTGGTGCATGGACCTAGTCTTTCTGTTGGGTGTCTTGAATTTAAACATCCTTGAGGGCATGGACGGCATTGGATTGTGGTGATTTTTGTGGGTTTTCGACTTTTTGGGGTGTTGTTGAGGCCTGGCCATGTGGGTGGGGGCCATTTTGAGGACTGGTACAGGCAGGGCCTGGCCATGTAGTGGGGTCAAGGGGCACTTTTGAAGCCAGGCAGTGTGCTCAGGCCTGCACCCAGTTTGCCTTGCTTTCAACCATTATGCCCAGGTGTAGTGAGTGGTGCATGGGCCTAGTCTTTCTGTGGGGTGTCTTGAATTTAAACATCCTTGAGGGCATGGATGAAATTGGATTGTGGTGATTTTTGTTTGTTTTTCGACTTTTTGACGTGTTGCTGGGGCCTGGCCATGTGGGTGGGGGCCATATTGAGGCCTGGTACAGGCAAGGCCTGGCCATGTGGTGGGGGTCAAGGGGCCATTTTGCAGCCAAGCAGTGTGCTCAGGCCTGCACCCAGTTTGCCTTGCTTTCAACCATTATGCCCAGCTGAAGTGAGTGGTGCATGGACCTAGTCTTTCTGTGGGGTGTCTTGAATTTAAACATAATTGAGGGCATGGATGGCATGGATTGTGGTGATTTTTGTGTGTTTTTCGACTTTTTGGGGTGTTGTTGGGGCCTGGCCATGTGGGTGGGGGCCATTTTGAGGCCTGGTACAGGCAGGGCCTGGCCATGTGGTGGGGGTCAAGGGGCCATTTTGAAGCCAGGCAGTGTGCTCAGGCCTGCACCCACTTTGCCTTGCTTTCAACCATTATGCCCAGGGGCACTCAGTGGTGCATGGACCTAGTCTTTCTGTGGGGTGTCTTGAATTTAAACATCCTTGAGGGCATGGATGGCATTGGATTGTGGTGATTTTTGTGTGTTTTCGACTTTTTGGGGTGTTGTTGAGGCCTGGCCATGTGGGTGGGGGCCATTTTGAGGACTGGTACAGGCAGGGCCTGGCCATGTAGTGGGGTCAAGGGGCAATTTTGAAGCCAGGCAGTGTGCTCAGGCCTGCACCCAGTTTGCCTTGCTTTCAACCATTATGCCCAGGTGTAGTGAGTGGTGCATGGGCATAGTCTTTCTGTGGGGTGTCTTGAATTTAAACATCATTGAGAGCATGGATGGCATTGGATTGTGGTGATTTTTGTGTGTTTTTCGACTTTTTGGGGTGTTGTTGGGGCCTGGCCATGTGGGTGGGTGCCATTTTGCGGCCTGGTACAGGCAGGGCCTGGCAATGTGGTGGGGTCAAGGGGCCATTTTGAAGCCAGGCAGTGTGCTCAGGAATGCACCCAGTTTGCCTTGCTTTCAACCATTATGCCCAGGTGTAGTGAGTGGTGCATGGGCCTAGTCTTTCTGTGGGGTGTCTTGAATTTAAACATCATTGAAGGAATGGACGGCATTGGATTGTGGTGATTTTTGTGTGTTTTTCCGACTTTTTGGGGTGTTGTTGGGGCCTGGCCATGTGGGTGGGGACCATTTTGAGGCCTGGTACAGGCAGGGCCTAGCCATGTGGTGGGGTCAAGGGGCCATTTTGAAGCCAGGCAGTGTGCTCAGGCTTGCACCCAGTTTGCCTTGCTTTCAACCAATATGCCCAGGGGTACTCAGTGGTGCATGGACCTAGTCTTTCTGTGGGATGTCTTGAATTTAAACATCCTTGAGGGCATGGATGGCATTGGATTGTGGTGATTTTTGTGTGTTTTTTGACTTTTTGGGGTGTTGTTGGGGCCTGGCCATGTGGGTGGGGGCCATTTTGAGGCCTGGTGCAGGCAGGGCCTGGCCATGTGGTGGGGGTCAAGGGGCCATTGGATTGTGGTGATTTCTGTGTGTTTTTTTACTTTTTGGGGTGTTGTTGGGGCCTGGCCATGTGGGTGGGGGCCATTTTGAGGCCTGGTACAGCCAGGGCCTGGCCATGCGGTGGGGGTCAAGGGGCCATTTTGAAGCCAGGCAGTGTGCTCAGTCCTGCACCCAGTTTGCCTTAATTTCAACCATTATGCCCAGGGGTACTCAGTGGTGCATGGACCTAGTCTTTCTGTGGGGTGTCTTGAATTTAAACATCCTTGAGGGCATGGATGGCATTGGATTGTGGTGATTTTTGTGTGTTTTCGACTTTTTGGGGTGTTGTTGAGGCCTGGCCATGTGGGTGGGGGCTATTTTGAGGACTGGTACAGGCAGGGCCTGGCCATGTGGTGGGGGTCAAGGGGCCATTTCGAAGCCAGGCAGTGTGCTCAGGCCTGCACCCAGTTTGCCTTGCTTTCAACCATTATGCCCAGGTGTAGTGAGTGGTGCATGGGCCTAGTCTTTCTGTGGGGTGTCTAGAATGTAAACATCATTGAGGGCATGGATGGCATTGGATTGTGGTGATTCATGTGTGTTTGTCGACTTTTTGGGGTGTTGTTGGGGCCTGGCCATGTGGGTGGGGGCCATTTTGCGTCCTGGTACAGGCAGGGCCTGGCAATGTGGTGGGGTCAAGGGGCCATTTTGAAGCCAGGCAGTGTGCTCAGGCCTGCACCCAGTTTGCCTTGCTTTCAACCATTATGCCCAGGTGTAGTGAGTGGTGCATGGGCATAGTCTTTCTGTGGGGTGTCTTGGATTTAAACATCATTGAGGGAATGGACGGCATTGGATTGTGGTGGTTTTTGTGTGTTTTTCCGACTTTTTGGGGTGTGGTTGGGGCCTGACCATGTGGGTGGGGGCCATTTTGAGGCCTGGTACTGGCAGGGCCTGGCCATTTGGTGGGTCAAGGGGCCATTTTGAAGCCAGGCAGTGTGCTCAGGCCTGCACCCAGTTTGCCTTGCTTTCAACCATTATGCTCAGGGGTACTCAGTGGTGCATGAACCTAGTCTTTCTGTGGGGTGTCTTGAATTTAAACATCCTTGAGGGCATGGATGGCATTGGATTGTGGTGATTTTTGTGTGTTTTTTTAACTTTTTGGGTTGTTGTTGGGGCCTGGCCATGTGGGTGGGGGCCATTTTGAGGCCTTGTACAGGCATGGCCTGGCCATGTGGTGGGGGTCAAGGGGCCATTTTGAAGCCAGGCAGTGTGCTCAGACCTGCACCCAGTTTGCCTTGCTTTCAATCATTATGCCCAGGTGTAGTGAGTGGTGCATGGGCCTAGTCTTTCTGTGGGGTGTCTTGAATTTAAACAACATTGAGGGCATGGACGGCATTGGATTGTGGTGATTTTTGTGGTTTTTTCGACTTTTTGGGGTGTTGTTGGGGCCTGGCCATGTCGGTGGGGGCCATTTTGAGGCCTGGTACAGGCAGGGCCTGGCCATGTGGTGGGGGTCAAGGGGCCATTTTGAAGCCAGGCAGTTTGCTTAGGCCTGCACCCAGTTTGCCTTGCTTTAAACCATTATGCCCAGGGGTACTCAGAAGTGCATGGACCTAGTGTTTCTGTGGGGTGTCTTGAATTTAAACATCCTTGAGGGCATGGATGGCATTGTATTGTGGTGATTTTTGTGTGTTTTTTTACTTTTTGGGGTGTTGTTGGGACCGGGCAATGTGGGTGGGGGCCATTTTGAGTCCTGGTACAGTTAGGGCGTGGCCATGTGGTGGTGGTCAAGGGGCCATTTTGAAGCCAGGCAGTGTGCTCAGGCCTGCACCCAGTTTGCCTTGCTTTCAACCATTATGCCCAGGTGTAGTGAGTGGTGATGGACCTAGTCTTTCTGTGGGGTGTCTTGAATTTAAACACCATTGAGGGCATGTATGGCATTAGATTGTGGCGATTTTCTGAGTGTTTTTCGACTTTTTGGGGTGCTGTTGGGGCCTGGCCATGTGGTTGGGGGCCATTTTGAGGCCTGGTACAGGCAGTGCCTGGCCATGTGGTGGGGGTCAAGGGGCCATTTTGAAGCCAGGCAGTGTGCTCAGGCCTGCACCCAGTTTGCCTTGCTTTCAACCATTATGCCCAGGTGTAGTGAGTGGTGCATGGGCCTAGTCTTTCTGTGGGGTGTCTTGAATTTAAACATCCTGGAGGGCATAGATGGCATTGTATTGTGGTGATTTTTGTGTGTTTTTTTACTTTCTGGGGTGTTTAACTGATGTTCCTCTGGCTTCCATTGCTTTTAGGTGCACAAGAGAACCACCAGTGCCAGGAAGAAGTCCTGCAAACAACACAGGGTCGTGACTCTGGACCAGTAAGGCTGAGCCTGAAATACCTAAAACAACAACACAAATGCCAATACTGGAGCTATTTAGACTAGCTTTTGAAGTAACCCCTATGGATAAGACATAAGGATCCGATTTTTTATTTGCGTCACTAGTTTATTTATTTATTTAGCACTAGTGGATCAACAATAATTTTCATAAGTAAATTATTTTCATGTGTATATACAAAGAATGAGAAAAAACATTACAAATGACAGCATATAATACAATGAAATGTGTACAATATTCACAACATATCCGCACATTCACTTTGGCCAAACACATTCATCCATCTCCATTCTTACCAAAAAGCAAAAAAAAAATAATACTGCTGGGGGCCTAGTGTCAAATTAATATTTTTTCGTGTAAATTTGTAAACAATGAATACAACTAGTAATCAATGTACTAAACACCTATACATCAGTAAACTCCTATTTAATAAAGCCTATTTATATACTAATTATAATTTTGACAACAGGACCCAATCAAACAGGTCGACGCGTTTCGAAATCCTCAATGCGGATTTCTCCTCAGGACCAAAAATCTATAAGAATAAACAACAAAAGAATCAGTGAGAAATTCTATCCCAAGCACTCTTGCTAACAGTGACATTCCAGTTAAACACCTCTGACCATACCTTGTCATTAGACAGAAACCAATCTTGCTAGTAGATGGCGTGCAGCCAAACAGCCACTATAAATAATGAAGGGGTGACAAGCAATGTGAAGTTTGTCCACCACAAACACATACTACACAAACACTAGGATTTGGACAGAAGGTACAGGAGGACGCTTACCTCTTTTGAGGCTCATATGTTATTTTATCTGGGGGGGAAAGGAGGGTTTATAATCAGACATGAAGGCAAAACAAGTGAACTGGCATAATGAGCGTTGTGTCACATATATGTACTGGATCAAGACTTTCAGTCATCTTACCGGTGTTTTGGGTTTTCTATGGCTGAAAAATGGAGTATCAGGCGCTTGTTTAGCGATGGCTTGTTGCTAAAAATCTGCAATGGAAACCACGGGGTGGCCAAGTTAGTTTATAACATGCCGGTTATTGTAAAAAGAAGCGCGGAAAACGGGCGCGAGTCTCACCAGCAGCGGCGTCTGTACTCGTCCAGAGTTTCTAAATCGGATGTCGCGTTCAGAGTCCCGCCGAAGAGACAAGTGATTTAATTGGTGATCATGCTTGTCACATGATCCCGGCGTGTCCGTTGTTGTTAAGCTTTTAAAGGGACAGCGCCAGAGTCCTGTATAATGGATATTTTATGGACAGATTTTGTACTTCGGCGCTCGGTGCAAGTACGTTGAAATATCTATAAAAGCTCCCCGGTGGTCTAAATGATGTATAAGTATACCGCGAATCCAAAAAGCCAAGCCTACAAAATGGCCAATAACATACGATGTACTTTATTCAGACTGGGGTGGTTACGCCTATTTTCAATATCCATGAGTCAGTACTCAGATGCCGATGCTTGAAAAGTTGTTATAACATGGTCGGGAAAGGTCCCAGGACTCAGATAATCAAAGAGGCAGAATGTGGCAGGTGGCCTAACCTTAGTCTACTAATACAAAAAGTAACTCATGCTGATATACATAAGATCGTGTCAGATAGAGGTAGATTAAAACTCTGCCACACTTAACTGCTCTGCAAATTGTCTGGAGAAACACGGAAGGTTTAACACACCATCCTCACAATCTCCGAGATTTCATTGAGCCCTGTACTGGCAGTGTTAAATTTCATAATGAGGAGAGCCTCATGTTGATCTAGTCTGCCTTCAACATCCCCTCCGCGAATGTCATTCTCAATTTTGAGATAATGGTCCATCTTAGATCTTCTTCCTTATGCTGATTTAAAATCCAATGGTGAACCAGGGGCGCATTCGCTGTTTCTTTCCTGATCCTGGACTTGTGTTGTGTAATCCGATGACGGATCTCTTGGGTGGTTTTCCCTATATATAATTTGCAGAGCAGTTAAGTGTGGCAGAGTTTTAATCTACCTCTACCCAAAACACCGGTAAGATGACTGAAAGTCTTGGTCCAGTACATATATGTGACACAATGCTCATTATGCCAGTTCACTTGTTTTGCCTTCATGTCTGATTATAAACCCTTCTTTCCCCCCCAGATAAAATAACATATGAGCCTCAAAAGAGGTAAGCGTTCTCCCGTATCTTCTGTCCAAATCCTAGTGTTTGTGTAGTATGTGTTTGTGGTGGACTAACTTCACATTGCTTGTCACCCCTTCATTATTTATAGTGGCTGTTTGGCTGCACGCCATCTACTAGCAAGATTGGTTTCTGTCTAATGACAAGGTATGGTCAGAGGTGTTTAACTGGAATGTCACTGTTAGCAAGAGTGCTTGGGATAGAATTTCTCACTGATTCTTTTGTTGTTTATTCCTATAGATTTTTGGTCCTGAGGAGAAATCCGCATTGAGGATTTCGAAACGCGTCGACCTGTTTGATTGGGTCCTGTTGTCAAAATTAAAATTAGTATATAAATAGGCTTTATTAAATAGGAGTTTACTGATGTATAGGTGTTTAGTACATTGATTACTACTTGTATTCATTGTTTACAAATTTACAGGAAAAAATATTTCTTTGACACTAGGCCCCCAGCAGTATTATTATTTTTTTTGCTTTTTGGTATGAATGGAGATGGATGAATGTGTTTGGCCAAAGTGAATGTGCGGATATGTTGTAAATATTGTACAAATTTCATTGTATTATATGCTATCATTTGTAATGTGTTTTCTCATTCTTTTTATATACACATGAAAATAATTTACTTATGAAAATTATTGTTGATCTACTAGTCCTAAATAAATAAATAAACTAGTGACGCAAATAAAAAATCGGATCCTTATGTCTTATCCAAAGGGGTTACTTCAAAAGCTAGTCTAAATAGCTCCAGTATTGACATTTGTGTTGTTGTTTTAGGAAGAAGTCCTGCAGCACTGTGTGTTGTGTGTGCTGTGTGCAGCACAACGTCACGTGACGTCACGTGTGGTCACAGACAAGACAACTCTGCAACTCTGCAACTCGTGCAACTGCGGCCTGCTGTTCTGACATCTGGAGAAGATGGCCCCAATGAAAGGTGGCCGTAGCCCCTCAGCGAAAAAAGTTGCCAGTGTCACTGCCAGTAAGAAGGAGCAGAAAAAGCAAGTGCCACCACCTACCAAGGAGACTGGTGTGCCCACCGACACCGTTTTTGGGAGAAAAAAAACTACGCCTGCAGCAGCAGCGGTGTCCGCCGGGGACCAAGCTGGAAGCAGCAACTGCGCTTCAATGGGCTCAGTGCCACCACGCCAAGTTAGGTCCAAGACCATGAGTGCTGCTGCGGCAGCCACTTTGGTTGTTCAATCACCATTGACCAGTGATCTTGGCTCATCACAAGAAAGTACCATCCAATCAACGCGGGGTGTAACTCAGCTGACGAGTGTTCAACAACCACAGCCGCAACGACAACCACAGGTGCAACTAGTACAAGCGCAAGTACATGGGCCAGAAGAGGCGCAAGGAGAGGCGCAAGTAGAGGCGCAAGGAGAGGCGCAAAAAGAGGCGCAAGTAGAGGCGCAAGGAGAGGCGCATGGACAGGTGCATTGAGAGGTGCAACTAGAGGTTCATGGAGCGGCACAACTGCCTACAACGTTTGTTCCTCCAGAAGTAGGGGCACATCAGGAAATTGATATTCAAGAGGAGGTATCATCCGAGGAAGCCACTCCTCCTGATGATGATCCATTGTCTTCCAGATCCCCAGCAAGAAAAAGGTCAAGGAGGGCTACTACTACTACAAGTTCTTCTTCAAGCCCTCTTCATTCTGATGACCTTGATGTTGATTGGAAACCACAAATGCAGTCTGAGAGTGAGGCACGCCATGAGCCGACAAAGGTAGCAAAGCCTAAAAGGAATGCTCCCGCAAGGCTTCGACTTTTGGGTGATGACGACGAACAAGAAGTGGTGTCTTCTGCTACTGATGAACAGTCTGACGATGACCCAGTCATCACAGTCGTCACTCCAGCCCCAGCGGGCATGCAGCAGACAAACATTTTCACCCTATCCCGAATGGCTGCTGAGCGGGATGTGGGCGGAGTGGCACTGGTACCACCACCAACGCAGTTAACTACAACACCAACACGACCTACAGCTTCCATATTTTTTAGCCAGAAGGGCCTGCAGGGACCTCCATCCAGCTTGACCTCAAGTAGTGGTGCTGTAAGTGAACAACAGAAACAAATTCAGCCACGCCCATCCTCCACTTCATCCGGCATTGAAACTCAAAGTAGCACCTCCACCACCAGCAGACATTTCCAGTCCCCAATTTGGGACTTCTTTACTGTTAGCCAAAGTGCGGAAAACATGGTCGTTTGTTCGATATGTAAAACATTAGTTAGTCGGGGTAAGCTTGGTACCAACTATGGTACCGGAGGCCAGAGAGGTCATCTCAAGATACACCACACTATCATTTGGGAAGCACACATAAGGAAGATCGAGGAATGCAAAAGAAAAACAAATCCAAATGTATCCCTTGATATTGTATCTGATGATGACGAGAGGCTGATAGTGCAGGGGGGAAGTGAAGAAGCGACAAACATTTTTTCTGGTACACCTAGTACCGCTGGCAGCAGCACTGCAGTGGTATCGCCCACACCCTCTACCCCTGCAACATGTATGAGGCACACTAAGAGTCTGGGAGAGACACCAATGTGAAAAACTACATCACTGGGCCTAACTGGTTTGAAGAAGTCATCATCACGTAAAATAAACCAGCCCACCATTTGCGGAATGTTGTGGTCGGAGGCGCCATTTGAACGCAACCACCCAACGGTACGTATGTATAACGCAAAGCTGGCTAAAATGCTAGCGCTGGACCTTCTCCCTTTTTCTTCAGTGGAAGGGGTGGAGTTTCTAGAATTAGTGGCAACAGTCTGCCCTAAATGGAAGGTTCCTAGCTGGTCCTATTTTGCCAGAGTTTCGGTTCCAGCACTACATCAAGATGTGCTGGAGGTGATTGGGGCAGCTTTGCAGAGAGTGCTGTTCACACTATCCACTTAACATCAGACATGTGGACCAGTTGCCAAGCCCTTGATTACATGGGCATCACTGCACACTGGGTCTCTTTTGCAGGGGTAGAGACAAGTCAAGTGCAGGTGTTGACCCGGACACACTTTTTCAAGCTACTCGGAAACATGCAACATTAGCCATGTTTGCCATGGAGAAATCTCATATTGCAAAAAACATTTTGGAGGAGTTTAACAGTAAGGTCTCTGAATGGCTGCATCCAAGAAATCGCATAGTTGGTTATGTTTCCACTGATAATGGCAGTAATATAGTTAAGGCCATGCAGCAAGGTGACTATTTCAGAGTGCCGTGTCATGGCACACAGTATTAACATTGTGGTTGAAGATTTCTTGAAAAATGAAAACACAGTCAGGAAGTTACTGACCACCTGCCGAAGAATCTGCACACATTTCAGCCATTCTTTTAAGGCCCGGAAGCAGCTGAGGGGCATTCAACATGAACGTAGGCTGCCAGTCAAAGGACTCATCCAAGAGGTGGCAACACGTTGGAACTCAACCTTTTACATGCTTGAGCGTCTGTCTGATGCAAAAACCACAGGTGATGGACAGAATGCAGAACAATGTCATACATTCACCCCAGTACAGAGATCTGGGCCCAAATCCATCGTTTTTTTCCACTCCACACCACCCCAGTTCAGACATGGCCATATGCAAATCAGTCTGACCCTGTGCCTCATGGGAACAGTCCAGCCCGAACTGCCAAGCCAAGCCTTCCCTGGACCGGAAACAAGCTTCCGAGGACCGGTTTCTGGCATTCCAGCCATATTCAGCCCGGCTTGCTTGAATCCAGTGGTGTGGAGTGCATGGGACTCACGTCTGAGCATACCCATCCCACTCGGGGTGACAAATGCAAAATCCACAGGTGATGGACAGAATGCAGAACAATGTTATACATTCACCCCAGTACAGAGATCTGGGCCCAAATGCATTGTTTTTTCCCACTCCAGACCACCCCAGTTCAGACATGGCGATATGCAAATCAGTCTGACCCTGTGCCTCATGGGAACAGTCCAGCCCGAACTGTCAAGCCAAGCCTTCCCTGGACCGGAAACAAGCTTCCGAGAACCGGTTTCTGGCATTCCAGCCATCTTCAGCCCGGCTTGCTTGAATCCAGTGGTGTGGAGTGCATGGGACTCACGTCTGAGCAAACCCATCCCACTCGGGGTGACAAATGCAAAAACCACAGGTGATGGACAGAATGCAGAACACTGTCATACATTCACCCCAGTACAGAGATCTGGGCCCAAATCCATCGTTTTTTTCCACTCCACACCACCCCAGTCCAGACATGGCCATATGCAAATCAGTCTGACCCTGTGCCTCATGGGAACAGTCCAGCCCGAACTGCCAAGCCAAGCCTTCCCTGGACCGGAAACAAGCTTCTGAGGACCAGTTTCTGGCATTCCAGCCATCTTCAACCCGGCTTGCTTGAATCCAGTGGTGTGGAGTGCATGGGACTCACGTCTGAGCATACCCATCCCACTTGGGGTGACAAATGCAAAAACCATAGGTGATGGACAGAATGCAGAACAATGTCATACATTGCTCACTTTGCCACTGGATTCAAGCAAGCCGGGCTGAAGACGGCTGGAATGCCAGAAACCGGTCCTCGGAAGCTTGTTTCCGGTCCAGGGAAGACATGGCTTGGCAGTTCGGGCTGGACTGTTCCCATGAGGCACAGGGTCAGACTGATTTGCATATAGCCATGTCTGAACTGGGGTGGCAGAGTGGGCTAAAGAACGGTGATGGATTAAACCCAGATCTTTTGACTGGGTGTGAGTGTTTGATTGATTCAGATGCTCTGTCCATCACCACCTCCTTTTGAGCGTCTGTCTGAGCAGTGCATGGTAATCAATGAGTATGTCTTTCGACAGGGTTCTACTATGAAAGACATGAGGCTAGAGTTGGAGGAATGGAAGCTAGTTAAAAGCCTGACAGACATGCTTTGTCCTTTTGAGGTCTTCACGCGTGAAGTCAGCAGGGAGGGCTGTTCTTTGGGCAAAGCTATCCCATTGTTGGTCATGCTAGAGCACCAACTGAAGGCGGTGTCTTCCACGTTCAGAGATGATAGTGAAAAGCAAGACGCATATCAGTTGGCGGAGAGGTTATTAAGCCGCCTAGTTGACAATGAAAGGCTAAAAAACATTCATACAGAACAACAATACATTTGTGCCACTATTCTGGATCCACGGTACAAAAAGGCAGTGGTCAGCAAAGCATTCATTCCTTTTGATGAAGCAGATGTTTCATAGTACAAACATTGGCTAGCTGTGTCAGCCACTCAGTTCGAAAAAGATCGGCAGAAAATTCAAGGAGCCGGCAGAAGTCCAACTGAATCAGCAGGCTATCCGGCGTCAAGTTCCACTTCTGAATCTGTGGGCGAAGGGAGTCACTTTCCCTCACAGCCGTTAACGACACCAGCAGCAACCGTATCATCATCCTCACCTGCACCAGGCCCAGCCATATTATTGTCGGAAGCGGATTGGGTAACTCATCAAGGGTTTGCTCGTTCCAGTGCTGCAAAGGCCACAGATGGTAGGCAAAGTGGAGCAACCTTGGAGAACCTTGAGTCAATGGTGCAGGCCTATCTGGATGACCCAACAGAGGTCTTTGTTAATAAGAACCCATTGCTGTATTGGTACAGGAAAATGCCTCTATGGCCACTGATCACCAACCTGGCTCTAAATTATTTGTCTTGCCCACTCGCAAGCGTGTCTTCTGAGCGTGTTTTCAGTGCTGCTGGTGCCATTGTAACTTCAAAAAGGACCCGCCTCTCGGCCATAAATGTGGAGAGGTTAACACTGATCAAGATGAATCAGCACCTCATACCACCAGATTACAAAGTACGTGAATGCACGCAGGAAGAAGAGGACACTGACTTAGGTGACGGATGTTCTTCTCTGTTACCAGACCTACTCCCGTCTCAATTCATGGAGTTTGAGGACGAGCTCTACTTCCCTGACACCGAGGCTTGAAAATGACTTCCTTTTTTTCGTCCTTATTCACTTTTATTCCTGTGTGTCTTTCTTTGTTTTGCAACTTTTACCGCAACAAAATTCTAATCACCTAATCACAACAAGTCCATCAGCAGCACTGTCTTCATCTTATATTCCTTATTGATTTGAAGGTGCCGCAGTCTGCATTCCTGAGGTTCACAAGCTCACAACTCAATCATGCTCCTCTATACTCCTCCTCCAGACTCCCCCTACCCATTTCCCTCAAGGCAGATGAATGGATCACGACGAGTCCCCTCAAGTGGGACTGAAATTACTGACTGACTACATGCTTGCTGATTGCTGACAGAGTTACTTCTGATATTGACAGGGGAGGCTGCCCTGTGGGCCCTCACTTTCCGAAGAAGATGCGGACAAAAAGTAGAACAGGTAATGAATAATTGAGAAGATGACATGCAGTGGACAGCAATGGCTGTCTGGCTCTGATGAAACCAATTGCTGTTTGTTTTTTGTGCATGAAATGATAAATCATATGTCTTGTCTTAATTATTATTTAATCTTTTACACAGTAATTGTAACTCATGTCAACTACTCTGTTTTTTTTAGCTTGTTTAATTCAAATTGTACTTCAAATTCAGGGGCCATGTTGCATTTCACAATATGCAAAATGTCCTTGGAGCGGACTCACTTGCCAATATACCATGATGATTGATTACATAATATATCTTTTTTGTTTACAGTCACTCACTGGGATGGATGGATCATCAGCTTCGGTTTACGGAACAACTTTGGCCAATTTGTGAGTGGCAAACAGGTGAACCAGTCTACAACAACTACTACAGCAGAACTACATGTCTGTCTATTCGTGGTATGTAGTGGTTGAGGGCGAGGCAGTGTACTGTTGTTGTTATGCCAGGCAGAGTCCACTCCAGACAGCAGTTCATGTCAAATTGGGGCTATGTGGCTTGCTGCATACAATTAGATATGCTTTGTCTGTCTGACAAAGAGCCTAGGTATGCTACATTAGGTTGCTTCACTCAGTGGTGCCTGCCTTGACCGTCTGCATGGCACTGCCTCAAGCTTGGGCCAAACATCTGTTATGTTTGGAAAATTTTCTGTTTTTTGGTATTTCGCAAATCTCCCGAAATTACCGAAAAATCGCAAATTCTTGAGCGGAAGAGATTTTTGGCCCATGCTTGCGGCAGAGCCATGCAGACGGTCAAGGCAGGAACCACTGAGTGAAGCATCCTCCTGATGTAGCATACCTAGGCTCTTTGACACAGACAGACAAAGCATATCTAGGGTTAAGGGTTCAGTGCGATTTACTAGGGTTTTTGGGTTTAAGTTGGTATGGTTCACGCTGAGTCTAGGGCTCGGGCCCAATGCAGGCTCGTTCATAATGATGTTGGCAAGGTTTTAGGGGGGTTTGGTGTTCTTTGGTCCAGAATTGGCAGAATTTTGGCCTTTTTGGGTGTTTTGCGGGCCCGTGTGTTTGGGTGAAAACTAGTTGTAGACCTTCTTCTTCTTCTTCTTCAAAGAGCACAGTGGTTCGATTTTGTTCTGCCTTGCTGAGATTCTTGGGAATCGTTGGAACTAGTGACTGTCCAGGTAAGTTTCAAGAGGATCGAAGTAGTGGAAGTGCTGAAAACAGCAATGTTTTGTAAACAGAGCAATTTGCCATGTTTTGAACATACCAGTATTGCATGTTTTTGGGGGGCTGTTTGGGGGTGTTCTAGATTTGTGGGTGTGGGTCGGCGGGGCTGGCAGCACTGCTCGGATAATCTAATTTTGATTGCGAGTGGTTTGAAGAAAATCCATGGTGGAAAAGGGGGGTTTGGGCCTAGTTGCAGACAGCGTTTTGGCACAATTTAAACTGAGGCCTAGCAGTATTGCGTGTTTTTGGGGGGCTGTTTGGGGGGGTTATAGATTTGTGGGGGAGGGTCTGGGGGTCTGGGAGCACTTCTGGGATAGCATAATTTTGATTGCAAGTGATTTGAAGAAAATCCATGGTGGGAAAGGGGAGTTAGGGCCTAGCTGCAGAGCGTGTTTGGACCGATGTTGACTGGTTGGCTGAAAATGTTCTAAGTATGAGTTTTTGCATTTTTGTTTTTTTCCTGTTTGGGGTGTTCTGCTTTTTGTGGGTGGCTGCAGGGGTCTGGGGGCATAGCTGGGAAGGTCTAATATCGGAATCAAGTGGTTTGGACAAAATCCATGGTGAAAATGTTTTTCCGTTTTTGCTCACTTGCCTGTTTTTGGGGGGCTGTTTGAGGGGTTTCTAGTTTATTGGGGGTGGGCTTTGGGGTCTGGGAGCACTGCTGGCACAGTCTAATTTTGATTACATTTTGTTTTTCAGAAAATCCATGGTGGAAAAGGGGAGTTAGGGCTTAGCTGCAGAGCGCATTTGGACTGAATTGAAGGTAGGCCCATTTTTGCTTTTTGCTTGTTTGGGGGTGTTCTGCTTTTTTGCGGGTGGCTGTAGGGGTCTGGGGGCATAGCTGGGAAGGTCTAATATCAGAATCAAGTATTTTGGACAAAATCCATGGTGAAAAAGTTTTTCCGTTTTCTGACTTTTCGCTCACTTTCGTGTTTTCGGGGGCTGTTTGGGGGGTTCCTGGTGTTTGGGGGGTTGGGGGGTCTTGGAGCAATGCTGGGCATGCCTAATTTTGGTTGCAAGTTGTTTGGAGAAAATTCATGGTGGGAAAGGGGAGTTAGGGCCTAGTTGCAGAGCGCGCTTGGAGTGATTTTGGAATGAGGCCTACATTTTTCTGTGTGAGTTTTTCCGGTTTTGCTTTTTGGCTGTTTGGGGGTGTTAAACTTGTTTTCACCTGGGTTGACGGGTCTGGGGGCATTGCTGGGATGGTCTAATACCGGATAGTGGTTTGGAGAAAATGCATGGTGAAAAAGTTTTTCACTTTTCAGAGTTTTCGCTCGCTTTCGTGTTTTCGGGGGCCTGCTTGGGGGTTCCTGGTGTTTGGGGGGTTGGGGGGTCTTGGAGCAATGCTTGGTATGGATAGGTTTGATTGCAAGTGGTTTGAAGTAAATCCATGGTGGGAAAGTGGCCATTTGGCCTAGTTGAAGAAAGCGTTTGACACTATTTTTAACTTAGGGCTCGTTAGGGTTAGCAGTATTGCATGTGTTTGGGGGTGTTAGAGATTTTGGCAACCGGGTTCTGGGGTCTACTCTTGGAGCTTTTGTCGAGAAATTTCTAATTTTGGTTGCAAGTGGTTTGAAAAAAATCCATGGAGGAAAAGGGGGGAATTGGGCATACTTTACTTTCAAAGTACGTTTTGTCACCATTTTCCACGAGGCCTCAGACAGGTAGCAGTATCGCACGTTTTTTGGGGTCTGATTGGGGGTCTTCTACATTTTTGCGGCTGGGTTTAAGGGTCTGGAAGCACTGCTAGGAAGGTCTAATTCGAAACTATTGTACTGTCGATTCTGAAACTGAAAGTGTGACTTTTTGCACTACACAGTGTACATACCTTATATTTTTTTCTCAGTGGTGTTTTAATATCACTTCCTGTATTTCCATCAACATTTACAGGGCGGCTTTCACCCTGTGCAATGGGAAAAAGGATGAAGTCAAGCTTCACATTAGCGAAACACAATTCAGCATCCGCCAGGCAGGCAGTGGGCAGGGTGTCTTCTGGTCACCAACATTGATCGACGGAGCGTCAGATGGAATGGAGGAGTACCGCAAATAAGAGGAATGGCTGGATGCATGCAACTTCCCAAATTCAACAGGACAACTACAACAACATACAGTAACAGTATCCATTTATTTCTACTTATCTTTTAAGTAATGTTATTGCTGTGAACTTCTATGAGTGTGACTCTGCATTTCTTTGCTCTCGGATTCTAAATTCATCCCTCCAGCCATTGTATAGGTTTTACTTTGCTATTTTTCAAACTAATATAATGTACAAAGTGTTTCTCTGAGTGCAGATAGGCAAGTGAAAACTCATAATTACTGCAGCCCTGTACTGTCGCATTCTTTCATTCATAGTTAGTACCTTGTAGAAAGTACTAATTACTTTTCAGTAACCTATCCATGTAGCAAACAACTTGATGCATGCAGTAGTGCATGCACTTCCTTTATATCACTTAAAAGATTTATAGATAGCTTCGTATCCAAAGATTTGTTTATCTTCATTTGTTGTTTGTCCATGCTGTGCTTTATTTTTCTTCTCTCAACAAAACTCTCCCAAAAAACCCCAATCCCATTCAATTTCCAAACCCTAACCCTCTGCCCCCGGGCTGTGTGGTTTTCATTGATGTGTGAGTAAATGTCAGCAATAATTCCACACACTTGCTGGGGAGGATAAGGTCATAGCAACAGAAAATGAATCACATTTCAAGGCTGGTGAAGGAATCTGAGGATATATTCTTACTCAGCTTGACACAGACCCATGACTATTGGCAAATCAAAGCAGATTTTCATGGGCGCCATCAACTGGATTGATCATCAAGAACATCCTCCTCCTACACGTGGCAAAGGATTACGCTGCTGTGTCTTTTACCTTCAGTACTATTTCTTATAGTAGTAGCCAATGTCAAATTCCACGCAAGTAGTAGTTATACTTTCAATACTTTAGCATTTGTAAGGCTACATTATGGCACTGTTCTAGTGTACTGTCATGTGCTATAGTATCTATTGTACCGTTCTAATGCTCCGCTCAGGCCAATCAAGGTTTCAATTTCTTTTTTTTCAAATGCTGCAACTGCCACTGTGTACCACCAGTAGTACCACCGCAATGATGCAATTTCATCTGCCAAGGATTGCCAACCTTAATCGCCATTTGTCATGCAGCCAGCCCTGTGCCTAGCCCTATTTTCAAACACGAATTACAGGTAAGATAAGCATTTGGGGGGAGGAAGAATAATGGAGTAGTAGGAGAGACGAGAGACTGACGGTAGTACTAGAAAAGTCCTAGGACAATTGAATTCACTAACTCTGTGAGAGGCACTTAGTTTTGTAAACATTTGGGCAATTACTTACACAATTTGAATCAAGAAGCCACTTAAGTTTCAGGAAAACAAAACTTATAGTTAAACACCCCCCCCCCCCAGCCTCAACTGCAGTAAAAACACGTATGCTATGTTTGCTATGGTTAAGTTGAAAGTAATAATTATTTATATCCCTAACAAAAATAAACTATCCCGCAAGACACGACCCACCAACTCCCAATTCCCACCCGCCAAAAGTCTTTAAAAAAGGGGCAAGGGACAGTCTCTCCTCCTCTAATGCCGCCAGCGGTGTACTTTTTTGGCCAGGTGGTTATACTCCTTGTGGAGGTTCTTGAGCAGGATTTTCATTTTCTTCTGCTCCTGCTCAAGGTAGGACACCCTGAGGGTTAGGTGGTGCACGCGTGCCTTTGAAGTGCTGTGGGGGGCAGCTGATTTTTTGGCTGCTTGGCGGAGGCGGGTGGCTGCGGTACCACGGCTCCGTACCGCTGGAGGCTTGCGCTGACTGGCTGACCCAGGGAGCGAGGAGGATGCAGCTGTCGCTGTGGAAGTTGTGGAGGTGGACTGCGTGTCCACCTCCTCCTGAGCCACCAGCCGCCGATATTCGGCGACAGTCGCCTCCAGCTTCAGTTGCCGGGCCCGTCTTGCCAGCTCCTTCCATGACAGTTTTGAAGGAGCATCTATATGAAGAAAGAAAGACATAGTCTATAACCAATGCTCTTTAAGATTAACTCAAAATAATTCAGCAGAAAGTTGTATCACAGTAGAACTAGCAACTTGCAAGCACAGTACATAAAATGTGTGGCCTGTATCTATCTAAACTCCCACTTCTTCAGCCTTGCTTTAACATTAGTGGGAGTTTCAGGAATCAATTCTACGAGCACTATGGACTCACTACATTAGAGTCGACTATGACAGTACACCAGTCTTATTCTTCTTCTTCTCTTTTGTTTAGCGAAATTGGTACGTAAACTTCTGAAAGCCGGCATAATGCCAGCGCAGTCAACTTGCACCCGAGAAAAACTGACGCACGCCATGATGACACAGGCTTGCGTTACTGTACCAGTCCAGTACATGCAGGTGGTGAAGCTCTTACTTTTCTATTATGGGTGGCACTGAGAATACTCTGTTACAAGGGCTACTGCTTAATTAATTTAAGTTTCACCCTACAGTGCCAATGACTACTAGAAAAGGAAAATGAAGAAGATAAATAATATGATTATCTATCCCTTCACAGGATATGTATTTGCTTACATATGGGATGACTTTAGGTGCTTTGTTTTTTATTGAGTGAACACTGATAGGCCACACATGAATGACAGAGTTGTACTAAAATTATTAACAGAGGTAGTGAGTGGCCCCCGTAATCGCCGGATATATGCTGTGCTTGCAATACAAACTACTGCTACTATTCATGGTAGTATTCGGAAAAATTACAGCTTCTTTTCCTTGCCTTTCCTACACTGGAACGTTCGTGCGGGTGCGGTGTTACATGCTCTTCAAAGTAACACTTAGTTCAACCAGTGACCGTCTACTCTCTCTACATACACATATGCTATCTATGAGTCAGATAGTACCATGATCCAGGCATCCATCCATTCAAAGTAAATGTCAATCATTCTTCTTAATGTCTCAACTGGACAAACCTTACTTTTTCTCACGGGAAAACAACATTTTTATTTTATTTTGGAAACCGCAAGCCATGCATCCGTGCTTGACTTGCATTTGAATTTCAACCAAAGGATATATTGTGCACACATACAGTTTCTGTTTCACCCACCCAGGCAGTCCTCTTCCCTTTCTCCTTCCATCCATCCTTGCTTCATCCTTCAACCGGCCATGCATCATATTCCCAGCCATCTCGGGCAGCAATCAAACCCGTATCATTCTTTGCCAATCATCATTACTTTTAATTCGCTTGTCCTTCAACACTTACTTACACCCTTCTTTCCCTTTTCGTTCATCTCATCCATCAAGTTCATCTCTGATCTGACTTGGATTCTCGAAAAAACTTTCAAAGCTGAGTTGAAGTCAATTTAGAGGAGGCTACTACCTGGTTGATAAAAACATAGTTCTAAATTTGTAAGTCTTCTTAACAGTATAGTATACTTGTACTGTACAACATATACACCCATGCAGAGAGCACACTCTGCAGTCTGCAATCTCAATAAGTATGGAATATAATAGCTTACCACTGTCCGCCACTACCGTGGCATCCCCCACAGCAGTTTCCGCTGGCTGTTGCACCGCCTCCGACCCAGGAGTACCCACATCCGCGCTGGCCCCGGCACCGGTGGATGGTTGTGCCAATGTTCCGCCTAGAAAATACATTTCAGATTCTTAGATGCCATATACACCACTCCCTGGTATTTTGTCTAGGAATGAAAAAATTTCACTACGACTACACAAACAAATTTAATAATTTGTGACTGTCTAGTCAAAACTAAAAATTGCCCTTTTTTCAGGGAAGGGTGTTGTCTTGCTACACTTTTTGGCACAACTGATGAATGCTTGCTTTTTAACACGCACCATTTTTCTCATAACAGACAGAAGCTTCCCTTCTAAGAACAAGAGCAAGATCAGATCATCATCACTAGGACGGAGGCAGCAACGATTCAGCACCACAAAGAAGATTTGAAGTTCTAACCAGGTGAGGGCTCGCCCACAATTAATGTGTGAAATCACTAAGCACTTTTCCATTTTCAATCCACCGTTTATGTTGTATGATGAACTTGATTTTAATAAATGTTTTTACTTTTAATAAAGCTTTAAAACTTACATAGACTCTGTGGTTTTTGGTCATGAGTGAGTGAGCGAAAGGGTTTGCAATTTGCAAGCATGAGTCCGTGGCTCTGACAGTTCTGGACTCCTACTCCGTGGTCTTATGTCCTGCGTTGGATAATCATCATTAGGGATCAATCATCGATCAATTAGGGAGCTAAATGACTCTGCCACACTAGCTAGTCAATAAGGAGATTGGGGGTTCAAATTCTGTTATGACTGAGGTATGTGGAAAGTCTAACTGCGCCTATTATAATTGATAAACTATGCTCTATTTAGTGTTTGTGCAGAATTGTCCCTGCAACAATAGTAGTATGGATTGTCCTCCTATCCAATCAAATAGCAAACTAGTATCTTATTCTTTCTTGGTGGTCATTGACATTTTATTGTTGGGAATTGTCAAAGCATAAACATTTAGAAGACTTCAAAAGACATTATGGACAACCCAGAGGACTGCACTCAGTGCATAGAGCTATTGCTGAATAGAATGGGAGTTTCGTTTAACACCTTTTGCCAACTGTGCAAGCTTAGTTAGCTACACAGACAGACTAATAATAATAATCTAGTAGTACCACAGGGAGTCATAGTAGAGGCAGGATAATTGTTATGTTAATGTTATGTTAATTGGGGTGCTTCTATAGCGCACGGCTACTCCGAGGAGTGTCCCGGCGCTGTCAGAGCCTCACAGGTCTAGCGGGTGAAAATAGACAGGCGGCGCAAGCAGCGTGAAAAGAGACCAAGGTAGATGGACTTATTGCTGAAACAACCAGGTTTTCAAATCCTTCCTGAATGCCAATAGATTGGCAATAAGAATTTAGAAACAGTCTACAAGAAGATCAAAGACGATTTAGAAAAAAATCGAATGAGGAACGTTAGTAAAAAATAGGTACTCTAAAAGATAGGGAAGTATAATTATTAATATTAACATGAAAACTTACTGGGGCCAGCAGAGGAGCCCTCGCTGGACCGATCCTGGCCTTCCTGTTCCTGCTCCGCCGGCGCCGCTACCTCTTCCTCTGTCCTCTTGCCCCCGGGGGCAGCTGATGTACAACATGAAAGAAAGACCCAAACATGGATGATTGTTGTTAACCAAATCAAACATTTCAAAAGAGCAATAACAAATTATTTCGGGGAAATAGCAAATAGACAACAATTGCACTACATTTATTGACCTATCTGATGTGGTCTACTAGGATATTAGTATTACTGGATTCGCGGACCGTCGACTTGGAAAGTTATGTAACTCACTAAACCAACTACAAAAAGGTTCAACTAGGACTGGCAGGCAGCACTCCGCAGCACGCGAAGTGACAGACAAAGTCCATCATGATTGCAGACCAGTAAGAACACTAAAAAGTAAGTTTCCTACTACATAACCAGTCATTAAAATACTCAAACTATCAATCCACCACCACTATCTCTTCTTAGTGGCAGGTGTACAAAGGAAGGACTGGACTTGAGTCTCTAGGGGCAGATTTACAAGTCCCTTGCGGCTCTTTTGCTCCGTCGTTGTGTGACTTTTGTGACGCAGCGGCAGCGCAAAAGAGGCGCCATGGTGCGGGGTATATGAACAAAGTGAGGCATCTGGGAGATGCATCACGTTGTAAAGCCCTGCGCCATCAGGGGGCGTTCCGGCGCAAGGGAGGGCGTTCCTGTGCAGGAACGCATCCTAAAAGTGGCTGAGTGAAATCTACAAGATTTCACTCGGTCACTTTTAGGCCAATGCTGTGTCACTCAAAACCCTGCGCCTGCTTGAAGCAGACGTACGGCTTGACGCAGCATTGGGGAGATAGGGCACCCCAGCGCACCCCAGAGCATTGCTGGAGCTGCGTCGTGGTTGCGACGCAACTCCAGCAATGCGCCGCCTTTAGGGCACAGATGCGTGACGCTTCTGTGTCGTTTTTGCCCCATGGTGCGCCACATTGTAAATGCGGCGCACCATGGGTGGTGGAGGCGTGGCGCACAATTACTGGAGCATCCCTGCTAATTTGCAGGGATGCACCAGTAATTGTAAATCTGCCCCTTAGTGTCTAGCATTACGCAGTTCTGTAAAGTACACTCATACATAATTACTCAGGCAAATGAAATGAGCACAAAATCGAAAACAAATAAGCATAGTAGCACCGCCACTGAGCAGGGGAGCAGTGCACCTGAAATGCAATCACAGAAGATTTTGAAACATAATTTACCTACAATGTAATCGGCAGCATTATTGCTCTTCGGAAAAAACAAAAATGTGCAATATGATAACACATAGAGCAGGAGAAAACAGAGTAGTGATTAAATAGCTGCTACTACTCACCAAGCCCGGGGTTCTCGACGCCTAGCAGGTCGAGCAGGTCGTGTTCACGGTCCAGGAGGCCGGACCACCAGTGCGTGGCCTGGCTGTAGGTGCGTCGGACCCGAGAGTGTTTACACATGGCCCGGCACACCTTCTCCCACAGCTTCCGATGCTCCCGGAGCCTGTATCCGCTAGCGATCCTGCCGCCTGCCGTGATGGTCTTGGGGAGGCGGTGTTGCACATAATAAACCAGTGCAGCCACCTCCTCCGCGCTGAAGATCTCCCGGGCTGTGACTTGCTCCCCGCTCAATCGCCCGCATGGGAGCCGGGAACGGGGTGCGGGACCCTTTCCCTTGTCAGGCTGCTTCCCGGCTCCCTTTGCCATGGTCTGGACAGGAAGGTAAATAATAAATAGGAAAGAGAATAGGGAAAAAAGTAAAGAAAAGAAAAGAGTTTAAAAAAGTAGGTTTAAATGAACCAAAAGTAGAAGAAAACTCAAAATATAGAGCTAGAAAAATAGAGGGATAGATAATAAGTAAAATATATCAAAAAGAACTTCGAACAAGCAAAGGATGGAAAAGATTGAAGCTGGATAGAGAAAGCATGCCCAGAACAATGGCAATGAATGAAAAACAAGATGGCCGCACCCGTTGGGGACCGCGTGGGTAAGTTCGCGCGATATTTCCCCCGCGAGCACGCAAAAACAACGCGAGATTGCCAATAGCGCCCGGAAACGGAAATACGCAACGCGCACAAGATGGCCGCGCCCATGTACGTCCGCATGGGTAACTTCGCGGTTGTTGCGCTGCAAGTGGCCCGCGAACACGCAAAAAACCCCACGAACACGCAAAAAAAATCTGCAAATTCGCAAATTTCGCCCATACTTAGTTCTAGCCAGCCAGCTGAGGTTGCGGGTTACGTGGCAGCTGCCCAGTGGTGATGATACATTACTATAGCAACATTTACTTCTGCATATGATAAAAACAACATACTGTAATACTCCTCTATTTTCATGATGCTGTAATGCGTCAAAAAAAGGTTACTGCGCTAAAACATGGGAACTAAGATGACTACAAATATCCTACATTTTCAGGACGATTTAGAAGAGGGCCCCTGGGTGAAGATATGAAGAAGGTAGATAACAGTGGCCTGAGTAGGAAGGAGCCTTGCCTTCGTATTCTCTGTGATAAAGCATAGAATGGAGGCAATAATTCTGTGTCCATTCATTACTTTCCAATATGGGAGAAAAGCATCTTATTAGGCTAAATTAACTGAAAATGGAACAACGTACAAATGATTCCCCGAACAAATATTTGACTCTGACCATGACTATGACTCTTAGTTACAGTGCATGGTATTGGGTGCACCAGGGCCCTGAAGTGAAGATAATGAAGTGTTGGGTAAAAATTCTGCTGTGAATAATGGATCAGTACTTGGGCTCAGGATATTTTCTCTCCAAATATTTCCACTGAAAAAAATCCTGCATTCTCCTTTCTCCGATATTGTGATTGTAATTTTATAGAAATTACATCAATTGCTTCCAGGTTGGACCTGTCTACAGCACTGAAAACAAAAGTCAAAACACTTTGCAACTGTGCAATTCCTGCAGTTTTATCCTTTGTCCCAGAGGTTCACCTGTCCTTTTACTTTTTGGCAACTGTATCTCTCCCGCTACGGCAGAGGAGCGTCGCCCCACTGCTTTTAAGAACTGCACTGCGAAGTAAAGGCAACATAACATAATAATACCTTTGAGTTATTATCATTTTATGTTTCCTGCTGCTTTGCGGACAGGTGGGTGGGCGGGCTGCTCTGTTCTCTGAGCAGGGTAGGGGAGCAGTGGATTGACCACTCCTAAGTGCATGATGACTGTTTGGTCGGCCTCCCTGAGCTGCCCAAACTACTCATGCTCACATTCCTCCTTCTGCGTGCAGGCTGCATTACAGACTGCATGGAGAACAAGCGCAGGCCCCTATTCCCTGGTTGAGCGTCAAACCAGGATGCTCAAAACCAATCACAATGCTGCATTGCAGTGTTGCAATTGGTCGGGGGAACCTTTCCTGTGCTTCCTGTGCCTCGATCAGAAGAGGAGAGCAGGAGCAGAGACGTGGGATCCGCATGGCAAGGTAAGTGTTTCTTGTATTATTAATTTTTTCAGTTTCCTCCAACCCTCCCTTGAGACGCCCACGCGCCCGCACCCACCCCGCCACCCGCAAACCATGCCAGCTGCCACTGCTTTTTGGTAAGAGTTAAGGGGGGGCTAGGCCTGGGAGACCCCCTCAAAGGGGAGGGCACATATGCTCTACCCTGCCTACCATCTGAAGGAGGTAGACCTTTAGACCCTCTCTGTCCAGGCTCAGGCTCCTGGCAGCTCTTTATTGCATTGGTGAGCACCGCTGCTCCCAGAACAGTTACCAAATTTAAGCCCAGAAGCTTGTGGCTAATTGAGGCCACTGTGTTTTCATAATTTTTTTATTTTAGTAAATTAAATATTCAGAAACATTAGGGTCAGGAGTGCTGCTGTACCCTTTGAGAGCATTTAAACAAACGCCTACCATAAACGCTTTAGGAGCATTGCCAATGCACTTGGGCTACCCAGCATAAGCAGAAAGGAGGACTGATACTGGCCACAATTCACAATGCATCAGTGCTGTTCTGTGTTGGATCATAGTACACAAAGTTTTCTGCCAGTGCAGCCTTATGAAATGTATACCCACTACTGCATAGAATGATCTACCAGTGCAGACATTTGGTATGGTATGGGTAGTTATAGAGTGCTGACTACCACAGAAGACGTAACGAAGCATTTTGCAGACAGGCAGCACACTCCTTCTGTAGGGACCAAGTCATAGTGATTAGTGTTTTTTTAGTAGCTTCTATGATATAATATCGAGATACAAAATATCACTATACAAAAATATTGTGGTGAAAATATCATGACTCTAAAGATCTATATTCTATAGGTATGTGTATGTATTTTAAATACTATTTAAAAAGATATCTTTAAAAAAATTATATACAAATATAGTTATAAAAAATAATGTAATATTTTTAGTAACATAATACTAATAAATAAATGTATAAGAAACAAAATATAAATAAATGAAATTATATTTCATCCCATGGTGAGGAGAGCATTACTTTTTTCTTTTCATAAAGAACAGAATACTGTTTGCTACAGAGCTGCGTCCTTTCGCCTGCGCCCTGTAGCAAAGAGTAAAATGCATTGCCAGGAAATGCAGTGACAGCAATAACTGCCAATGACTTTGTAAATGACTGCCAGAAATTCGGCCACAAAATCCCTAAATGTATGCACACATATGCACATACTTTTAATAATATTTACCTGGTAAAACATACAAATGTATGTTGTGTATAATTATACATTGGAAGGTTTTTCCTTTATTTAATTAGTTTTTAGTTATTTTTTAATATCCAAAATATATTGTTATTAAGCATGGGCGAATTTTGCGAATCTCGCGTTCGCGAATTTTACGGATTTGCGAACTCGCAATCCGCAAAATCCGCGAATTCTCGCGAATTTGCGGATTTTTTTTTTGTGTTTGCGCGGGTTTCTGCCAGTTCGCGAGGGTTTTTTACAATGTCGCAAATTGCGAACTTACCTGTCGGGTCGCAAGTTTCGCGAACTTGTTGTTTCTACGTGTCCAGCCTGTTTGGGACACTCTTCTTCATCACTGCCACTCTCTGTCACCAATGCCACTCTCTGACTACTCATGCCACCCTCTGGCCCACCCATGCCACCCTCTGTTTCATCACAGCACCCTCTGGTTGTCCAGTCAGTGTACATTATTGTGGCAACGCAAGCACACCTTCCCTGCCTCAAGTGACCTGAATTAATTTGGGGCTGATTAATGTGTCACAGAATATTTTTTTAGCTGGCACCTGCTTCCTTAGTGCTTCCTGATTAGTGATCTTTTGCACTTGCTAAGTGCTTTCATTGTTGCAAAATTAGTTACAACACCTGCCCTGCCCCAACTGACAATAATGCATTAGGGGCTGATTAATGGATTTGAACTTCCAGCCTGGCTCCTGCTTGTCTCCCTTAGCTGTAATTCAGGACCTTTGTGGCATATGTGTAACTATTCTGAGGTTCAGAGCAGGGTCACATAATAGTTTCAACTGGCAACTGAACTCTGGAGGGGCCCCTCAGGAAGCACTATAGGAAATGGCTACTAATGATGAGCCTGAACTTTTGAACCTGGTAAGTAGTTACTTTCAGTTTTGCTAAGATCGTATTTCTGCAATTTTGCACTTATTCGCGGGGCGCGAACTCACGTGAACAGTGCGAACAGTGCGAGCAAAATCCGCTGCTCGCGGATTTGCGGATTTTGCGGGAGATTCGCGAATCTTGCGGATTGCGAATTTACCGAAAATCCGCAAAATCCGCGAGCGAAACGGATTTTCCGCCCATGGTTAATTGTTATACCTTTACGTTTACCTTCCCTATAATCATAATTACATACCCTTATACATACTCATCTATACATGTCATCACTAAATAATGACATGCTTCTAACTGTAATGCATAGTTCCATAGGGGTGTTGAACCATATTGATGGTTATATATATATATATTCCTGCTCCCGCTCCTCCAGGTAATCGTACCCGATAAAGAAGACCGCACTCACAGGGGGGTTTCCAATCAGATTTATTCAAAAGGATGGAAACCTGGGCACAACAGACGCGTTTCGGCACTCAGCCTTTGACAATTGACAAAGGCTGAGTGCCGAAACACGTCTGGTGTGCCCAGGTTTCCGTCTTTTTGAATAAATCTGATTGGAAACCCCCCTGTGAGTGCTGTCTTCTTTATCGGGTACGATTACCTGGAGGAGCTGGAGCAGGAATACGTGGACGGGAACACCCCCGTCAGACGAGCACCCGTTCTTGAGTGCAGCAGGCTGGTGTTCTTGGAGCTGTATATATATATATATTTTTCACCAAATGTCCGAAAACATTTCAGAGCGCACATTCGGCAAACTGTACCTTCTGGCTTTCACTTTCAGGCATAAACTTGCACTGTTGTTCGCTGGTAACTTGTCATAGACCTGAAGCTTTTCTAGGCTGCTGCCTTTCATCAGAGGTCGCTCTTGGAATGACTAAAACAGGCAGTTCTGGTATACTTTATTTATAGCATGCCCCGCCCTAACTGGGTTTGACTCTTTCGGTGCATGCTGGGTCCCGTAGTTCCCTCCAGAACAATTAGCACATTCAGTAGTCCTGCTATGAAGTCATCACTTTCCAAACATGTTTTTTCCACCCTCAGTGGGCCCCAGAACAAGGTGCAATTGATTTTCGCCACAGTTCGCCGTGCCGCAAAACGGATCCGGATCCAGTTCCGACCGCCGGCCTCCTTTCATTACCAAGGACGGTGCTGCTCCCCGCGACAGGACTACCGACCGCAGCCCTGACGCGTTTCGAATAATCTTTTTCAAAGGGTTGGTGCAGTCAAAAGAGCATGTGCGGCAACACCTTCCTTATTATACCATATTGTGAGTCCAATCTTCGTCGGTGTTCATGACACCGCAAGTGTGGCATGCTAATACAGTTTTTTACATGCATAGCAATCAAGAAGGGACAAAAACCCCTGTGCAAATCGTGAGCGCCATATTGGGGTGCTCGACAACGCGTAAACAAAGCACATCAGCATTAAATATTATTTAAATGATCGCGCTAATGGCATCCTGTTATAACCGTGAATCGTCAAAACAATTAATCCCTATTTACACAATACAAAGGGGTATAAGAACACACTCACTCCGTGGATCGGCTTGTGTCCCTTACTAGAAGACTACTAAAACGTAATTTCTGCAAAAACCAAAATCAATCAAAATTAATCCAAAATAGTCCATAGCATATATACAGTTGATCACATACATCTTTAAAATACTTATTCAAATCATAAGCATTAGATTAATGAGATATAAATTCCATTAGTACTTCTTCTAGAAGGACAGAGAAAATAAGGCAAATCTAGGACAAGACAGGAGGAACCGCTCTCTTACTTCCCCAAGTGAACAGCTAACTCCTCTCCACTGTTTAGGCCCTTCAGGAATTTTGTTAGTAAGTTGATAATATATCTAGATTCTAGACGGCGTAGCTTGCGCAGCCTGCTGCTACCCCTGATATTAGCCGGGATGAAATCCAAACCAAAATACTGTAGTTTAGTCCTGTCACTTTGATGGAACTCAGCAAAATGTTGCACGACTGGATCCGCAGGATCTGCTTTATCAATCGCTCTCAGATGTTCCAAAACTCTGATTTTAGGCTCATGTATAGTGCTGCCTATGTAGCGTAAGCCACATGGGCAGACCAGGCAGTAAACTGCGTACGCTGTACTGCACGTAATGAATTTCGAAATTTCCTTAGATCTTCCTGCATCTGGTAAGGTGTATGTAAGGACCCTCTTACTAGCTGCACAAGCCTTGCATCTACTACACGGGAAGAAGCCCTTCATCTCTTTCAATGTGTTAGTTCTCTGTGTCACTTTTTCTAAATGGCTCTTCACCAGCATATCCTGTAAGGACCTGGCTTTCCTAAATGTAACCAATGGATATTCAGGTATATCCTCCTTGATTACACTATCAGTTTTAAGAATGTGCCAGTTCTTTTGTAGCATCTTCTTTAGGTGGTTGGCCTCAGAGGAATAGGGTGTAATCATGCGGAATTTACCTTCCTTATTGATATTCTTCTCCTTGGGTTTGTCTATGAGAAGTTTTTCCCTAAGGATCTTTACAGGATATGCTTTGTTTACGCGAACCCCAATATGGTGCTCACGATTTGCACTGGGGTTTTTGTCCCTTCTTGATTGCTATGCATGTAAAAACTTTATTAGCATGCCACACTTGCGGTGTCATGAACACCAACGAAGTCTTGAAGCCGTAATACATTTGTTCTAGCAGCAAGAAAATAAAGAAGTTTGCAAACGCCCCCCATGAGTGCGGTAATTCTTCCAAAATACGAGGAATTTGAGCATTATATATTGCGGTTATCCACGACCGCTACCGGCACCCGCCTGAGAGTTCTCCGTGAGGAGGTGGAGATGGAGCGTAATTTGTAACAAAGAACGAAGCCCTGCGGCAGCTGTTGGGCAAGGATTCTGCACCGTGGGGATTGTACGAGAGGACCACCGAAGCAGCAGAGAGTGGCGAGAGTCCGCCAATCAATTTCTAACGGTGAGCCCCTTTCATATGAAGAGCAGCAAGTATGAGCGGCAAGGCGCAGGGGGGAGCGTGTAGCGAACTTCTTCTGCTTAAAGCCTCCAGACGCCAACTGTGATAGGCATGTTCTGCGAAACCACTCGCCGCGAATCGGCAAAAGGAATGTTTAAATGACATGGTGCAACAGTAGCGTCCACAGCACCAGCAATACAACCACAAGGCAATAGATTAAATGACAGACTAACTAAGATGGAAAGACTCTACGAGTGTGAAATTCGCAAGTGGTGGGAGTCCGCCAGCTTGCAGAGCTATATAGAAGAACAACGTGCTCCAAGAGGGTTAAGGGTATATACGGTGCCCTCTTATGAGAATCCCGACCCTCAACTCCTTACCGATTGGGCGGAACACACGGCCCATTACTGTGAAGGGACTCTGAAAATCCTTGCCAAATATGCCTGGAGTGACCGGGAGAAGGCATTAGCCGAAATTAGGATTTTAGAAGAGGACCTGAGCAAAGAGGAGGACACGAGCAAAGTAGAGGAACTCAAAGGGCAGATGAAATTACGATTAACCAAGTATGAAGAAAAGATAAAAGCAAGAAAACAAGAGAAATACACTACTTGCAGGGGTGGGTTCTGACATTTGACAAGAAATTTGACGCCCCAAGAAAGGAGTTGCATCAAAGAACGCAACTAACACCAGAGCTTAATGTGGAAACCTCTGAGTCCGAAGTCACGGAGAATGACTCAAGTGATGACCAGTTGCACCCGAGAGTGGAAAGGAGAGGGAGCACTGTCCCTTTTCACGACAAGTTCAAAATCGTCCGCCAGTCCTGGCTGTGAGGAGGCAAAAACAAACCCCTGGAGGGACCCACAAAAGACCCGGGCAGGAAGAGGAAGAACACAGACCTGGGGAATCGAAGCAAGAAGAGAACAAACAAGCGTTAGTAGAAACAACAAATGTAACCATAGTCAATCTGACCAAAAAGGTGTCTCATGGACAACTCTTGAGCCTTGGCTTAACCTTCTGCCTGAGTAAGTACTTCAAATTAAGACCTCACACCAAAGATTCTAAGGTCGTGCAACTGAGATTGACAGCCACAGATATACTGAGTAGTAAGGATTTACCCGTGATGGAACTCCTTGAAGATCTGAGATCAGAAAAAGATAAACACTCAGTAATGACAATGAACATGGCTGAAAGAGCGTCAAAGCAAGGTATTGAACAAGAAAGGGAGGAAAGTCCCTTTAAAGCAACTTCTGTGTTCAATCCCCAGATGCCATGGGACGCTATTGATGTTTTCTCAGAGGCAATGACCAATGATCTTTTGAAAGAACAACTATCATGTGCAAGCGGGAAGCATCACCCCAGCCGAAAGAACAGCATTACAGGGCCTCATGAATGACGCAAGTATCATTGTAAAGCCATCGAATAAAGGTGGAAATGTGGTCCTGCTGACTAGGGAGCAATATCGGAATGAGGCAATTCTGCAACTATTGGTTGCGAAGTAATATGAGAGAACCAACAATGAGGTATACAAGCAAAGTGTGAAACTTTATTACTGATTAATACGGAAGTGGTATGACCAATCTAAGCTAGGGAGCGATGAACATCGATTTCTGCGCAGTAGCAATCCTACGGTTCCCACATTCTCCCACCTTCCTAAAAAGCACAAAGACTGACAACATCCACCAGGCAGACCTATTGTGTCTTCAGTTAATGGTCTGATGGAGCATTTGTCTATGTTTATTGACAACTTTCATGCGGTCCAACACTATCTAGATCAACAGCAGCTGTGTTATGCGCAGCATGATTTGATGTTACTTGAGTTGTTGAGTTCTGTCTCACGAACAATATTTTTTGTTTGAGGATCAGTTTTTCAGGCAAGTGTCAGGAACAGCGATGGGCACCTGCTTTGCCCCCAGTTATGCAAACTTGTTCATTGGCTGGTGGGAAGAGCAGGTGCCCAGACACTACGAGGGACAGAACAGTGGAAAGGTTGTAGAATGGCATCTATATATCGATGACCTGTTCATTGTGTGGCAGGGGACGATGGACACGGCTCAGAGGTATATCGATGTTCTTAATGAGAATGATTACAACTTGCACCTCTCGGGCACCATTAGTCCGGTGGCTGTGGACTATTTGGACCTGAGGGTGTTTGTGGACAATGGCAGATTACACACAGCACTTTTTCGCAAACCGACTGCCGACAATTCAACCCTTTTTGCCAGCAGTAACCATCCGCCTAAGTTGATCCAGAGTATACTGTATGGTGAACTCCTTAGATTACGAAGAAACATCTCTAGAGAAACAGGATTTTGAGGTGGCTACTTTGGATTGTATCACTAGATTTAAACTGAGAGCCTATGACAGGGGCTCACTTGAGAAGACACTTAAGAGGATCAGAAAGATACCTAGGGAAACACTTCTCATAGACAAACCCATGGAGAAGAATATCAAGAAGGAAGGTAAATTCCGCATGATTACTCCCTATTCCTCTGAGGCCAACCACCTAAGAAGATGCTACAAAAGAACTGGCACATTCTTAAAACTGATAGTGTAATCAAGGAGGATATACCTGAATATCCATTGGTTACATTTAGGAAAGCCAGGTCCTTACAGGATATGCTGGTAAAGAGCCATTTAGAAAAAGTGATACAGAGAACTAACACATTGAAAGAGATGAAGGGCTTCTTCCCTTGTATTAGATGCAAGGCTTGTGAAGCTAGTAAGAGGGTCCTTACATACACCTTACCAGATGCAGGAAGATCTAAGGAAATTTCGAAGTTCATTACATGCAGTACAGCGTACGCAGTTTACTGCCTGGTCTGCCCATGTGGCTTATGCTACATAGGCAACACTATACATCAGCTTAAAATCAGAATTTTGGAACATCTGAGAGCGATTGATAAAGCAGATGCTGCTTATCCATCCACGCAACATTTTGCTGAGTTCCATCACAGGGACAGGAGTAAGCTAGAGTATTTTGGTTTGAATTTCATCCCGGCTAATATCAGGGGTGGCGACAGGCTGCGCAAGCTACGCCGTCTAGAATCTAGATATATTATCGATTTACTAACGAAATTCCAGAAGGGCCTAAACAGTGGAGAGGAGTTAGCTGTTCATCTGGGGAAGTAGGAGAGCGGTTCCTCCTGTCTTATCTTAGATTTGCCTTATTTTCTCTGTCCTTTAAGAAGAAGTACGGTACTGAATAAATTTATATATCATTAATCTAATGCTTATGATTTGAATAAGTATTTTAAGATGTATCTGATCAACTGTATATATGCTGTGGACTATTTTGGATTGATTTTGATTGATGTAGGTTTTTGCTGAAATTACATGTTAGTAGTCTTCTAGTAAGGGACACAAGCCGATCCACGGCGTGAGTGTGTTCTTATACCCCTTTGTATTGTGTAAATATGGATTAATTGTTTTGCCGATTCAATGTGGCGCTCACGATTTGCACAGGGATTTTTGTCCCTTCATGATTGGCATGCATGTAAAAAACTTTATTAGCATGCCACACTTGCGGGGTCATGAACACCGACGAAGGCTTGACACCGAAACGCGTTTGTACTAGCAGCAAGAAAATAAAGAAGTTTGCAAATGCCCCCCATGAGTGCGGTAAATACGAGGAATTTGAGCATTATATATTGCGGTTATCCACGACCGCTAACGGCACCCGCCTGAGAGTGCTCCATGAGGGGGTGGAGATCGAGCCTTTTTGTTGTAACTACTGTTCCAGGAATTCTGCTCATACACAGAACTATGCATAAAGACTTAGGACCTCAGTGAATTACGGTGTACCAAAACCCACCTTACTACACAAACCCCCTACCAGACTAGCAATCAGTCACTCATTGGTTCTTCGCCCTAGAGCAAAAACACCAATAGCTAGTCAACCCAGAACATGCAAATTAAATTACATGAAGTAAACTGGATAACAAGAGCACTCTTTCATTATAGTCTTACACCAGTCCAAAACAAGATATAAATAAAGACACGTGCCACTTTGAAATGTTTATTTCTAACGCCATAATCTCATGCACAGTACCTTAGATAATACAACTAAACATAGTATCAGATACAAGGTTGTCAGCATTGCTACTATTCTATCAAATACAAACGGAAAAAGCGTCCTATAATGTTAAAGGTAAACACATTTAAAATATACCTACATTTCACCCTCCCTACCTAACAGATTAGTTTATAACTACAGAAAGTCTCTTAGGATTACATGGGCAGACCCATACCTCTGGTAGTCAGCAGTAGTGCATCACATTCAGTGCTCCACAAACTGTCAAGATACAAATGTTCTCCAACTGTGTGTAACTTTGCCTCCACAATGCATTATGAAACGCGCAAGCACCAGAGGTGGCCACAGCTGCATATGTGCTATGGCTCGAACGTGCGAGGATCATTCTGAATAAAAGACACAGTATTCAAGATAACCTTGATGTTCCATGCTCTTACTATACACTCAAAACTAGCGAGGCAGTTTACAAATCTAGCATACCAAATTATTCTCATATAAACCAAAATACTCAGCGTTCTTTAAACAATATCACAAGTATGTGTCGTGTGCAAAGCAGAGCAGTAAAGCAAAAATAGAGTGTAAGCTTCTAATAAACCCATCCTAACTTAACAGGGTGTGAGTGCAAGGCTCAGCCCCACGTCACCCTTCCTTGATCGAAGCACGTGATATAAATGTGGGCGAATTAGAAACGCAGAGTCCAAGCCTAAAAATCAGAGTCAAGTTCACATTTCCAAAAAAAAGTTATTCGCTCTTTGATAGAAAGCAGTAACTAAATAATAATTTAATAAAGAATACGTAGAAAAATCAAAGAGTCTTAATCCAACAGCCTGTAAGCACAGTTTGTAGCAACAGCCTCCAAGAGGAAGTCATTGTTCTCATCTGAAAACATTTCAGCCATCCAATTCAATAGTGGGAATGAACATACATGTTCCTCAACAACCGGAGCCTCTATCACCATCAGAGGAAAACTCGGGTCATCTTCAATGTAACTGCGTGCCAAGAAGTCATGTGCCGCTGCAAAAACATTCCAACGTACCATTATTCCATGTATCGCTGCTAAAGCCATAATCCTGCCGCCAGAACAGAGCAATTCTTGAGCAACTAAGGGGCTCATCAGCTGATCATAATCCGCGTTGGGAGACACCGTACTGCAGAGACACAAATCCAGGGCCCAGTCGAAATCGCAGCTCAGGCAATAGAAGACAGGTTGAACGCATGTGAAAAAGGAAAATCGAAACGATAAACCATAAGCTGCACTCAATGTAGCCAGAGGCAGCGCTACGTAATAACTAAGCATTCCGTTGCGGACCAGCAACAACAGGGACATATTCTCGCCTGCTGCAAGATGTGCATCCATATTTAAGTAAACAAATTAATGCAAGCACACCAGCAACTAATGTGAGCATTAAGGAGAATCCACCAAAGATGCTGGAAAAAATCGAATGAAAAAACACTGACAAGACACCAAATATACTTTCTACAGAAGTCACAGGGCCACTGATTCTAACTTAAAAAAAGTAAGGTAACCCCGTAGTCAAGGACACATTAAAGATACTCTAAATTAAATCCCCAAAATTCAAGAGCACATATGTATTTAATAAATCATGCACTTCTGTGCGGGTGTTTGCTACATGAAGGACAAATGTTTCTGTAGCAGATATAACAGCGACCTCTTTTTGAGACAATATCACTCTTATACGACTCATTTGGTTGACTCTGCTTTCAAGGTCGAAATCGACAGCCAGATGGAAACATCCAGCTTCCCATGCAGAAGAGTTAACACAACTTTTTTTTCATCAAACAACACGCTCAGTTACCGTAATCATGTAAGCAATGCCTGCTAACATTTCACAACAATCTCCATTATTTCAAAGTAAATAACTCCTGTTTCCAGTAAACTGAACGTTGTTATGATAGCTGGTGTCAGACTACCTTTCCAAACTCAGTCCAAATGAGGCGCATCTTGTTTACAAGAGCCATGCAACTGTATGTGTCTACAAATTAAGGAGTGATCTGCTGCTATTGTGCAATCCTCGCATTCAGATAGACTTCTTTTCCCTCCCTCAGGCACCTATATGTAAATGGTAATAACCAAGCTTCATGGACATAAGCGCTGCCTAAACATACATATCTGCCTATGGCATAGTATTTCATGCAAACCTCAAACTTAAACAGGTTAAAAAATAACGTTATGATACTGTGGATGAGCCACACACCTGAATTGGATCTCCAATGAGTGACCACTTCTAACCATTCTCATAGCGCGCCCTGTGCTCTGATTTGACAGTGAGAGAGTGATCGCACCATAGAAGTGTGGCTCACTGGTTAGAGGAGGCATACCCTGAAGCAGAGGTCAGACCCGGGACCAGGGTTCAATTCCCGACGCAGCAGGGTCTTGAGCCCAATTGTCCACGGACTCGATAATTCTCGCTTCGGTGCCCACTCTAATCACGGGTTCACACTCTGCAACTCTGGGCATTAGCTTGCTTAATCTCCACAACGGCCCCCCCGCGGCGGGATGCCTGGCTTTCACCTTGGGGATGCCCAGTACGGGTTATCTCACAGGGAAAAAGCCAGGACGGGTTCCCAAGGCAAGCGCCGAGATGCCCTAGGGTAAGTCGAGTGCTACATAAGAACACACATACATACTAACATACATACATACATACATAGTTTATACTGCTAATCATTCTCAGCATACGCTACGAATACCCTTTGACGTTACGCGTTGCATCAAAGCTTCCGTGTGATGTCATGTACAGCACCCCGTAGGCAAAACACGCGAATGTTTTTAATTGTTTAAAAACATATATTCATGTATTTAATGAACATACTAACAAAAGACTTAATCTAGGATAATTACGAAATCATTTTTTTAAAACTTTTAAAAATCCTATATTACTTCTATATTGTATGAGTGGAGCTGCGTGGCCCTCCGCCTGCTGCCCTAGACTCCCCCAGGCCCAGACCCGGTTCATAAGCACGCGTGCTCGTCACCACAAAACCATTAGCACGCATATCGCTTCATAAATAATGATACTTCAATGCATAATGTTTAGATTATACAGAAAAAATATATACTAAACATACTTTGTACTTGCTCATTTCACATGCACCATAAATAAACCAAAATATATACGAAACTTTCAGGAGTTCAGGTTGCACTGGGACAATCTTGTGCAACTATATAAAAACATAAAAGTGTTAAATAAAAAAATGAAGTGACTGCCACTTCAAAGTTCTCAAGGAAGTTTCCATTATATACAATTGCTAAAATGAGAGAATTGATCTTATGCCTTGCTTCAGGGGTTGGGGCAAATCAGTATAAACCAATTAATTCAGCATAACTGTACCACCAATTCCTCATTGAAATTAAATCCTTTAGGGCTCATTATATTAAACTCACTTATGTAACAAGACTCAAAGCAGCTCAACATGAGAACTCTGTTGCCAATTCTTATATTATGTGGTATTTTATCAAACACTGTCATACTCAGTTTTTACCATTGCTCGTTTGAAAGTCTTTGAAATACCTGATAACCTGGTATTTCAAAATATTTAGATAATTATCCTAAACTTACATTTTAAAAAAGCTATGTAAAAATATGATTACTAAAATCTTGTCTCATAAGGCTGATCTACCTAGAGTATACTTTAAGACATTCTACTGTATGACACACTACTACATTGTACTACACTCAACTCCTTTCTATGCCACTAGACTATATGCCACTCCATGCAACTCCACATTACAACACTGTATGCCTCTCCACTGTACCTCACTCTACCATGCTCCATGACAGTTCACTTTACAACACACCACTGTACGACACTACATTCTACAACATTATATTCCATTGCACTTTCCATCACTCTACTTGAAGATATTCCACTTGAAGGCACTACACTTGACGACACTCTACTCAACAGCACTCTTCTCCACTCTACTCTATTCTACTTTATGCCACTCCAATCTACTTCACTCAACAACACTCCACTCTACTGTATGCCCCTCCATTGCACTGACATTCCACTCCACTGTACCACAGTCTGCTCCACTGTATGCTCCTCCACTCTTCTCTATGTACGACATGCCACTCCACTCTAACACAAGCCACTCCACTCTACGATATGCCACTCACCTGTAATTTGCTCCACTTTGCAATACTCCACTCGCCTGTACGACATGCCACTCGACTCTATGCCTCTCCATTCTATGCTCCCTCTGTCCAACGCAATGCAATACCATTCTTTTCTGCGATTTAAAAAGAGACTATGCTCCCTGGAGTACAAATATGCACTGCTTTTATCCACCAAATTGCAGATCACTGTTGGTCAAAGATCATATTTTTTCAAAGGCCTGGAATCAGCGTGGGATTAGCTGAAGGACCAGGAGGGTCCTCCACTCCCCTCTTCCATCAGTGATCTCTGCAGCTTCATAGAGGACTTTACACCCCTTAGGCCCGGCATGAACAAAGTCAAGTTGTTGAGGTGCTAGCATCTTATACACTACCTTATCTATCTCATGCTCTAGTATAACCTGTGATGATACTTATTTGCGAGCTCTTGATCTGGATTCACTAGATGCACCAGTGGTTAAGGTCACAAAAGTTGATTAACTCCTGTACCATCCCCCCGTTGCTACCCTTGCTGTAATAGTGCATTCCTGGATCAGGAGAGGTCTAGCTCCCCCACTACCAGTGGGGACGAACTTGAAGCTGCCTTGGCCTGTAACCATGAGTTCTGTAGCAAACATTCACTCACCACCTTTTGCTCTTCATTTTTACCCTGTGAACTACTGACATCTCAGTCAACCATTAATGAAGCATTTTGTGTTTATTACGAAAAGCTATGTGCACCTCCCACAGGTACTTCTTCCAAACCAAGTGTTTCTTTACTTCATCAAATCCTACTACCCTGACTGTCTCCCATAGCCAGCGAAAGACTTTACCTCCCACTCTTTCTACCGGGGCTTAAAGCAGTTTTACATGATCTTCCTTGAGGCAAATCTCCCAGCTCCGATGGTATTCCTCCCAAATTCTATGCCCTTTTTGCTCCTCAGTTAATGCCTAAAATCCTCCAGCTCTGTACTACCTTCCTGGATAAGGGTTGCTTCTCTGACTCCTTGAACAAAGTCAACATTTCCACAATGCCCAAACTCCACAAAGTTGTGACAGAATTGGCCTCCTACCATCTATTATTGATATTTAATGTTGACTTTCAGATTATTACCAAACTACTGGCCAATTTACTACTTCCACACCTCACCCCCTTGATTCACCCCAACCAAACGGGGTCCAGTCTTGGTTGTAGCACCTTGAATAACTTAAATGGACTCCGGGATGTTATGGCTGGCTCTGCAGATCACTTTCCAAGAGCACTGTGTGTGGCACTACATTTAGAAAAGACCTTTGATTCACTTTTATTGGATTACATGCTGGATGCTCTGCAAAGGATGGGTGTGTGCCCTGACTGATGTAAATGAATTCACTCCTATATGCAGCTCCTACCGCTAGGGTCAAGACGGGGCAATGAATATCTCACTCCTTTTTTATAGGCAGATGTAGGCACCAGGGGTTCCTTCTCACCACTGCTCCTGAGAATAGCAATGGAACATCTGGCACTTTGGTAGAGAACACAAGGTGCATACTGGGGGTATCCCACTGGGGACTAGTCTACATGCAATATCACTCTATGCAGACAATATATTTCTTTATATCTGTGATGCTCGATCAGACCTATCTGATGTAGCCTGTGTCTTCTTGGAGTTCATAGGGATTTCTGGACTCAAAGTTATTTGGTACAAGTTGTGCATTTTCCCTCTTATCGCTGATTATGTCCTCCCTCCTGTTCTCCCCGTAGACTTCTGGCTTACATGGCACCCTGCCACATTTAAATACTTTGGAATCAATGTATATCGTTCACTATTTGATCTATGGAACAGAACCGTGCAGGGCCATTAGATCGCTGACGACACAAGTCACATTCTGGGCAACATTACCACTGTCCTTTATTGGCCAGATAGCTTTTATCAAAATTAAAGCTCTTCCCCACCTCTTTATTATTTTTAATTATTTTCCCCTTATCGCTTTCCCATGGTTTTTTTGCAACATGGATGCCATGCTCAGTGAGATACATTGGCACAAAGGCCGTAGACGAGTGGCAATGGCCACTCCTAAACTTGCAACAGATATTGTTGGCTTGGCACGACCAAATTTCAAACAATATTATCTTGTAGCCCAACTTCGGTGGCCAACTAGCTAGATAGCAGACCATTCTATCATCGAGGTTGACCTTCCTAATGACAGACAAATCTCGACCTCCATACATACCATTACCTTCTCACTAAAGTGGCCCATCCCTGGGGCTCCTTGTCAGCTTTCCATAGCCCTATATTGTCTCCGAAACGTACGGACCCTCCACAAATGTAGATCTCTATATGCCTCGGAGATCCCCTTGTCGGAGGTAACAACCTTCATTAACTCTATACCCCTAACTGATTTGGTAGAATGGGCTGCACAGAGAATTACCACCCTTTCTGAATTATTTTCTAATGAGGAATTTCTATCATTTGATGCACTCTGAACAGGCTCTACACTCCCCCGGCCAGTTTCTCACTTAAGCTCAACTCAAGTGTTGAGAAGGATGCCTCTCCAATCTATGCTCCCTCTGTCCAACGCAATGCAATACCATTCTTTTCTGCGATTTAAAAAGAGACTATGCTCCCTGGAGTACAAATATGCCCTGCTTTTATCCACCAAATTGCAGATCACTGTTGGTCAAAGATCATATTTTTTCAAAGGCCTGGAATCAGCGTGGGATTAGCTGAAGGACCAGGAGGGTCCTCCACTCCCCTCTTCCATCAGTGATCTCTGCAGCTTCATAGAGGACTTTACACCCCTTAGGCCCGGCATGAACAAAGTCAAGTTGTTGAGGTGCTAGCATCTTATACACTACCTTATCTATCTCATGCTCTAGTATAACCTGTGATGATACTTATTTGCGAGCTCTTGATCTGGATTCACTAGATGCACCAGTGGTTAAGGTCACAAAAGTTTATTAACTCCTGTACCATCCCCCCGTTGCTACCCTTGCTGTAATAGTGCATTCCTGGATCAGGAGAGGTCTAGCTCCCCCACTCCCAGTGGGGACGAACTTGAAGCTGCCTTGGCCTGTAACCATGAGTTCTGTAGCAAACATTCACTCACCACCTTTTGCTCTTCATTTTTACCCTGTGGCAAAAGCTACTTCCTTTACAATAAAGCATTCTTGCTCTCTTGGTTTTACTTTGTTCATTCAGCGGGTCTGCAGACATCTTGCTTGATGACCCTCGCTCCTATAAACATGCCACCCTCCAAGGGCCAAGCTAATGGTCTTACCTTTGTGGGGGTCTTTGTTGGGCCTCTGCCCTGAGTTTTGGTTGAGGGGTTTCTTTTAAGGGTTTCCATTCTACTATTATTCCACTTACCATGGGTAGCAGTTCTACCCTCTCAACACCGGCGATCTCGACCCTACCGACCTTGCTACAGTTGGCACTGAACTCTCTATAGGGCATTTAGAACCCTTCACATATGTCACTTGCCATTCACTACACCTTACTTACATGGAGCGTCAGGGGGATGACCTCACCTCACAGGAAACAGAAAATCTGCTCTTCCTTGCTCAGGTGGAACATACATATTGCTACTTTACAAGTAACCCATCTGCTTGCCACTGGACCCGCCAAACTCTGCACCATATGGTGAGTTAAAGTCTTCTGAACTAGCTTTTCTGTGTTCACCAGAGGAGTTGCTCTCGATTAAAGCTGGAGCCCTTTTGAAGTTGAGGCCGCCAGAATAGATGTGGATGGCCATTATGTGCTATTACGAGGTTGTTTAGATGCCCCACCCTGGTACTTGAAGGCATTTACACGCCGCACATTGCTCAACCCAGTTTCTGAGTGTCTTTATCTAATCTCATTTGATTAGGCTGAGATCCCCTGGGTGTTGGAGAAGATTTAAATTACAAACTAGACACTTTCCTAGAGCGATCCATACCCTGCTACCATAATCCCCGCCCATTCCAGTGTCAAAATTCTCAGTGCATGGCCCGATGGGCGGCACTTTAGTTATATTTGGCAAACAAAGTTTCTGTCCCAAAGAAACTACTCCTCCAATTTCCCAGTCCATTGCAGTCACTACAGGATAGATTTGGTTCATAGGCACCACTGACAGTCACCCAAGGGTGACGTCTATCAATTATTTGGTCAGGTCACAATCGGAACTATAAGCCTTAATTGTGTGGATTAAACTAGGGAAGGCAATTAACGCCTATCCCAATCTGGCATTTACAACCGTCATTGTTAGATGACTGGGTGTTTTTTTAATCCATGTGTGACCAAGTTCAATGATTTTCTCCAACAAAGAGGGCACTGTCTCATCTCCATTGGTGGAATGGGAGGCTTTTAAAGGTGGTTGTGCATTGAGACTGCATCAAATCAGAGGTCATAGTGCGTAGAGTGCTCACTGACGAGCTGACACATCTAGAAACCTCACTACGCTCTCCTAAACAACTACTCCCACCCCACCGTGAGCCGGCACATCACACACCTTAGATGCTTCCTTTTGGATGCTATGGAAAGGGTCCACAGCTTCGATTTCAATGCTTAATGTTCTAAGACCCATAACGAGGGAGACAGAGCAAGTAGGAATTTGGCTTACTTAGTTAATACGAGTCCACAGAACTCCACTCCAACTGTCTCTCCCGTCCGGTGAACTACTGACATCTCAGTCAACCATTAATGAAGCATTTTGTGTTTATTACGAAAAGCCATGTGCACCTCCCACAGGTACTTCTTCCAAACCAAGTGTTTCTTTACTTCATCAAATCCTACTACCCTGACTGTCTCCCATAGCCAGCGAAAGACTTTACCTCCCACTCTTACTACCGGGGCTTAAAGCAGTTTTACATGATCTTCCTTGAGGCAAATCTGCCAGCTCCGATGGTATTCCTCCCAAATTCTATGCCCTTTTTGCTCCTCGGTTAATGCCTAAATTCCTCTAGCTCTGTACTACCTTCCTGGATAAGGGTTGCTTCTCTGACTCCTTGAACAAAGTCAACATTTCCACAATGCCCAAACTCCACAAAGTTGTGACAGAATTGGCCTCCTACCATCTATTATTGATATTTAATGTTGACTTTCAGATTATTACCAAACTACTGGCCAATTTACTACTTCCACACCTCACCCCCTTGATTCACCCAAACCAAACGGGGTCCAGTCTTGGTTGTAGCACCTTGAATAACTTAAATGGACTGCGGGATGTTATGGCTGGCTCCGCAGATCACTTTCCAAGAGCACTGTGTGTGGCACTACATTTAGAAAAGACCTTTGATTCACTTTTATTGGATTACATGCTGGATGCTCTGCAAAGGATGGGTGTGTGCCCTGACTGATGTAAATGGATTCACTCCTATATGCAGCTCCTACCGCTGGGTCAAGACGGGGCAATAAATATCTCACTCCTTTTTTATAGGCAGATGTAGGCACCAGGGGTTCCTTCTCACCACTGCTCTTGAGAATAGCAGTGGAACATCTGGCACTTTGGTAGAGAACACAAGGTGCATACTGGGGGTATCCCACTGGGGACTAGTCTACATGCAATATCACTCTATGCAGACAATATATTTCTTTATATCTGTGATGCTCGATTAGACCTATCTGATGTAGCCTGGGTCTTCTTGGAGTTCAAAGGGATTTCTGGACTCAAAGTTATTTGGTACAAGTTGTGCATTTTCCCTCTTATCGCTGATTATGTCCTCCCTCCTTTTCTCCCCGTAGACTTCTGGCTTACATGGCACCCTGCCACATTTAAATACTTTGGAATCAATGTATTTCGTTCACTATTTGATCTATGGAACAGAACCGTGCAGGGCCATTAGATCGCTGACGACACAAGTCACATTCTGGGCAACATTACCACTGTCCTTTATTGGCCAGATAGCTTTTATCAAAATTAAAGCTCTTCCCCACCTCTTTATTATTTTTAAATTTTTTCCCCTTATCGCTTTCCCATGGTTTTTTTGCAACATGGATGCCATGCTCAGTGAGATACATTGGCACAAAGGCCTTAGACGAGTGGCAATGGCCACTCCTAAACTTGCAACAGATATTGTTGGCTTGGCACGACCAAATTTCAAACAATATTATCTTGTAGCCCAACTTCGGTGGCCAACTAGCTAGATAGCAGACCATTCTATCATCGAGGTTGACCTTCCTAATGACAGACAAATCTCGACCTCCATACATACCATTACCTTCTCACTAAAGTGGCCCATCCCTGGGGCTCCTTGTCAGCTTTCCATAGCCCTATATTGTCTCCGAAACGTACGGACCCTCCACAAATGTAGATCTCTATATGCCTCGGAGATCCCCTTGTCGGAGGTAACAACCTTCATTAACTCCATACCCATAACTGATTTGGTAGAATGGGCTGCACAGAGAATTACCACCCTTTCTGAATTATTTTCTAATGAGGAATTTCTATCATTTGATGCACTCTGAACAGGCTCTACACTCCCCCGGCCAGTTTCTCACTTAAGCTCAACTCAAGTGTTGAGAAGGATATTTGTGTTCAGACATGAAACCCCCTACAAATGTGGTTATGCAAGCACTTTATATATTAGAATATAGTACACTTTTGGTCCACTGGCTGTACCACGCTCACCTCCAGCAGGTGGCTCTTACCAGAAATCTCCTTCAAGAGAAATGGGAACACGATATAGGCCGGCCACTACATGATTCAGGATGGCACGGAGTCTTATCCTACCCTCACACAGTCTATCACAACTCACTCTTTGAATACATATTAGATTCAATATCCTCAACAGGGTCTACCTCAGCCCGTCTCCTTTCTAAGCTATATCCAGTGTCCACCTCAGTTTGTCCCTGTTGTTCCTCTGATGCTGACCTCCCGCACATGATATGGTTATAATTATTATTATTATTATTATATTTAAATGTATATGGCGCAACAGCTACCTAGAGGTTTCCCGGCGCCTTACAGACACAAGCTAAACAACAGAGCAACAAGAGAGACAACGCTATATATTAAATAACCAGGTTTTTATGCCTTTCCTAAATTTGATATAGTTTTGTTCCAAGCGAAGTGCAAGAAGCATTGAATTCCACAGAGCGGGAGCGAGCAGAGCGAAAGAGCGGCCACCTATACGGGTCAGTTTGAATCTAGGGGTCACAAATTTGGCTTGCTTCGAGGATCTAAGGGCACGAGTTGGCTTGTATTCGAGAACCAGGGTACTCAGATAATGAGGGGCCATGCCTGCATTAATTTTGTACATGTAGCATAGGGCTTTAAATTTAGATCAATTATCAATTCTTAGCCAGGGTAGGTCCCGGAGTGATTTAGAAATGGAGGCTGTTCGAGGTAACTGGCATATGAGTCTAGCTGCCGAATTTTGGACCACTTGTAGCCTACGGATTATAACCTTGTTTGCCCCTAAGTATAGGATATTTCCGTAGTCTAATCTTGAGATGATCAAGGCCTTGACAACCGTTTTCTGTGTTGTAGAAGGCAGCATCCATAAGATCTTTTTTAACCATTTTAAGATGGTAAAGCATATTGACGCAACCTTAATTGCTTGTTGACGCAAGTTGACGTATGGTTGCGAGAACTGCTGAGGGATTACTGGGATAAAGTGGTTTCAGTACTGTACGAAGCCACAGGACTTTGTCTGACTACTTCTTTTGAGACGCATATATTAGGCCTTATCTCCTGCTCTGATTCAGACAGAGCTTGAACAAAAATTGTTGACTTGGCTCTTCTGTTGCCGAGACAACATATTACAATATGGTGAAAGGCCCCTATATCACTGACTGTTCAGTTCTGGGAAGTGGCAACTACCCACTGGCTAATATCCAAATGTTTTGATTTACATAGGGAGGAGAGAGCTGTCTTTCAAAAATATCCTATAGCCCAAGTCTGGACTTTATTAGCCACAATGTTTCACAATTGATTAGACTATGCGCATCTCTCCTACACGGTCTATCACAGTAATAGCACTCCACTGGATTTTTCCTCTGTTGGGCAATATCCTATCCTAAGACTTATGATTAGTTCAACTCTAGAGAAGCTCCGAGTTTGTCACACTGCTTAGTTTGCAAAAAGGCAGTCCATAGCTTTATATTTGCCACACGGTTAGCCCATATTAACATTTGTCCTAGAAAGGAACCAGTTAAGGAGGGAGGGTGAGAATTGGGTACAATGGCTAGTTTATTTTGGGGGAAAGATGGGGAAGTACTTCCTGGAACTTTGAAAAGCTTGGTGACTGAGTATGTTACCCTGTGCTGTATGCCATACTGAAATGTACCTCAATGATGGTTGTTTTTTGTATCACCTAACAGTTTGCCAGTAAACATATATATTTTTAAAAGTAAGAAACACAATACAACAAAAATAGTGTATTTTTCTCTTTAAAAAGACACCAAAAGGACAACAATATATTGCAGGAAACAGTAGATATGATTTTTCAAAAGTAAGTAAATTCTTTGTTAAAGATTCAATATTCAGTTGTAAATCAGTTGAGCAGTTCTTAGCCAACTGGCTAGAAAAGCAACTTCTCATAGCTTGGACAGGAAACAATGAGATAGAGGCCTGTCGCCGGAAGAACCACTTAGGTCAAGCGAGACAATTACCTGTAGCTTCCAGCATACTTAGAGTCCTCACTGTCTTTTTCTCATTTAAAGCAGTTCAGTGAAGAATTGATCCTGAGGCTGGGGATGCAGGGTGCAAAGAATGTTGAACTGCTGAAGGCACAGAAGATATGTGGAGGTTTTACTGGGGCCACCAACATCAGGGGTCATCTCTGGCCTCAAGACTCCATATCGCAAGGTGCAGGAGGGTGTCCATTACAGGTCCAGTAACCACTGTTCAACTGGTCTCCCAGTTGCAGAAGGTCCAGTGGTACTTAGAAGTAAGCAGTTGTTTTTTATTTCTGATGAAAAGGGTTCTCTTCGACTTTGGGTCCCACAGATTTGGGGACAACTTTGTAAGGTCAGAACTCTGTCACACAGCAGGCACTTCAGCATTGAATGACGGTCAGATGTTCCTCGGCAGCTGAGCTCTTGAGGAGTGCAGGCTTTTTTTTAATCTTTTGCTTATCCTGAAGGTTATTAGGTGGATAGCCACCTATCCCTTGGAGTCACTTCTTCCACACTGGCATGGGTGTAGCTCTTTTCCCCAACTAGGCACTTTCCTCTTTGAAGTTTCCTAGATACAGCAGGTCAGTACAGTCTTTAGTGCAGCCTCAGTTTGGGCCAGGGCACACTCTGTCAGTCCTTATGTCTTCTTTAAAGTCCAGTCTAGTAGTGATCTAAGGGCTGGGGTGCCACCTTTATGCCAGCTATTCATTTGTGAGAGGAGAGGACTCAGTAGCAAATAATGATTAGTTCCCACTTTACATCACTTCTTGGGGAGTTGGCCAGAAAACAATCCCAAGAAATCTTTCTCTACTCAATTACAAGATGGTGAAAGCCTTTTACCCATGTAAGGAGCCCTGGGCACACCCCTGGGGAGTACCAATCATAAGGAGCCACTCCTCCTAGAAAAATCAGTTCAGCAACAGGTTTTACCCCCACTGGAGGAGATGCGAGACCAGACTGTGTACCTACACAAAGAAGTGGGCAGGTGATTTTTTTGATCACCATTTTCTTCTCTGAGGTTGTAGCTGGCCATTTGTGGACACGGCCCTGTGGTCATCCTGGGGGAGGTTACAGCAACTCCCTCTACCAATTATTTGTTCCCTGTTCATGAAAGCACTGCACACTTTAATATAATGCAGGCAGCATGTTGTCTCCGGTGGCAACTGCTGCAGATAGGCCGGAAAGAGGTATGAGCAAGTGGTGACTTTCTAAAGTCACCTTTCTACTAAAAGTTACCATACATATAATCTCCGTAATGAATTGAGTTTAATGTAATGATTAGTTTGATACTTTGGAGTAATATCTGGAAGACATAGTACTTGTTTTTGGAAAGGGTTTGAGCACTGATTGATAGGTGATGTAAATAATATGTTTTGCATGTGGTGTGATTTTGGGCTGCAGGAGAGTGAATATTGTCCTTTGAATGTGTGCGAGGTGTGCAATTAGTTGTGCGTTAACTGTAAAACAACCAAAAATGTTGTTTTTGGATGTTTTCCTTGTCCAGCAGGCTTAGAAAAAAATTGGTTGGGTCCGTCTGTTTGACTGGTGTAGAGGCAGGTTGAGATTGAGGCGATGTGCTGTGGAGATGTTTTTAAAATTCATTGTTGTGTGATAGACAAGGGGAGGCAAAGTTATGAAGAGTTGTATAGAATTGCTTTCTTTTGCATATGTTGAAGATTGGAGGTGTATTAGTGTGGGGTTGTGGTGGACCAGGAGAAGGCTCGTATGTGTTGCTGCAGGTTGTTCCTTACTTTAGGAGTGATGTAAGAAAAGGCTTGGCTGCTGCATCTGGTTTTCCTAATGAATCTGATGTGAGCTAGTAGGAGTCCCTATGAGCCAAGGTGTCTGGAAAGTTTGTTTAAGCAGAAGTGATTGTTGAGGTATGTTGTGCCAGTGTTATGTAGTGTCTTGAAAATGTAGTTGAGGAGTTTGATTTGTGCTCATTTTGTGTATGGGGAGCCAGTGAAAGTCCACAAATTAGATTTCAGGCATCTGAAGTATACAGTGCCAGGCTGACTGACTGGGTTCTTCCAGTCAGAAAGGAGCAGATCCATCAGAGGCATTGGATAAGCATGTGGTGAGAGACCATTTCCAATGCTCTGGAGAGGTTCAGGAGGATTAGGATCTCCTTGCCTGCTGTTTCCAGAGTCATGATATTCGGTGAGGTGCCTGTTGATTTTCTCTAAAACCTTGTCTGGGAATGGTAGCAGGGAAATCGTATTTTAATTGGTGGGCATTGAAAAGTCCGCAGAGGGTCTCTTCAGCAATGGGAGGGCAATTGTATGTAACCAAGCATCTAGTAAGGTCACCAAAGAGGTGGAGGCATTCAGATGGGGTGTGAGAATTGTGCTGATGGGTTGCAGTCCTATGGAGTAGTCATGGTGGGGACAGAGGGTAGATGGGACCCTTGAGTGAATTGATTTCATGGTGGTCTCTTCTGTTTTGATTATGGACCATATGGTTTGCATTGATTATTTGGATACGATCAGGAATCATTTAACAAGGTCTGTCAGGTCTGGTTGCTGGTTTAAGTTGCTGTAAATGGCTATGATTATGTTGCTGAGGAACTGATATGGATTGATGTGGAGGTCCTGGAATGGTGTAACTGAGTTGGAGGTGGCTGTTGGTGAGGTGAAATCCTTCACAATGGGGCAGATGTATTTGCTTCTGTTTGTCCTAGCATCAATGTGGCCCTCCAGAGATATGCATCTGATCATCTGAATTATTTGGTGGTAGTGGCTCAGAGTGGCTCCCTGACCCCCCTCTATTTGAGGGGGGTCAGGGAGTTGGTGGAAGGGTGATCTAATTAAAATTATTGACGGCTTTAGGGAGGCTGTTACTGTGTTCGGGCTTGTGGGTGTTTAGAGCAGTGATCCAATCATAGTCAGTGGTCCTGTTCCAGTTTCGTCAGGCTGGTCTGGTGATGGTGGTGTGTGTGTATTGGACCAAGATGGAGATGCATACCTTGAAATGGGAGTGGTTTGTTCAGGAGAGTGGTAAAGGCCTGTCAACTCGGATCTTGTCGAAGTTGAAGAAAATAGTGTACAGAAGTTGTCTGGCGATCTGGGTATGTCCCTTTTTCAGTTTGGTGAGACACATGCTTCCTAGGTCTATGATGAGTTATTTTGAGTTTGGGTTGGCGTGGTCTTCATGGTGGAAGTTTAGGTCTATGAGTAGGATATAGCTGCTTACATTGAGGGTGTGAGGTACTGCAAAGTCCGTGATCATGTCGGTGAAGTAGCTGCGTGGTCCCAATGGTCTGTAGATGAGAGTGCTACTGAGAGTGAAGTTAGCCGAGACATGGAGCTTGAATGACAGGTGTTTCTTGTTGGAGGACGTGGATGGTGTAAATGGTGTTCTTGTGGATGATGATGACTCCACCCTTGAGATTTTAAAGTTAGTCTTTTCTGGTGATCTTGTAGCCATGAGGGATGGCTGCCGTGATATCCAATTCAGATGTAGGGTTCAGCCAGGTTTCTGTGAGGAAAAGTAGGTGCAGTGCATTGTTGCGTATCAGATCCCAGATCTCTGTGGCATGTCTGGTGAGTGAGCAGGTATTTAGGAGCATGCATGTGAGTGCAGGACATTTGTTGTGTCGTTGGTTACAGGATTATGCAAGTGTAAAGGAGCAGGGTGCTGTAGGTATATGTGTGGTGAGTGTTGGGTGGATAGGAGCATGAGAACTTGCAGGAAGTACAGGAGAATGCTCCATTGGTGTGGAGTTGTGCGGAGGGGCAGAAATATATGGAGCATTGGTTAGGTTTAAGGGCTCAGATGGTAACAGTGCTTTAGCAGCAAGGGGGGGGGGCAGGGTTCCAAGCATTGGGCAAGGTCCAGGTACAACCGGGCTTTGGACGGGCACAGATGGTCTTGCCTTTGACATGCTGGTGATGCTCCCACTGTGCACGTCCTTGCTCTGGCCACCCTTAAGTAGGTCCTAGTAGGGGGAGGGTGATGTTACTTCCTGTATAAATGATGGTAAATCCACTGATAAATGCAAAAAGAACAATTGATGGACAGAATGCTGAACAATATCAAACATTCACCCCGGTACAGAGATCTGGGCCTAAATCCAGCGTCTTTTTCTCCCAATGCCATTCCAGTTTGAACACAGCCACATGCAAATAAGTCTTGACCCTGCTGCAGTGATGTCACTTGTGTGCAGGTGGGTAGTTGAGTGATGTCACTTCCCATGCAGATAGATAATGGGAAATCCAGTCATGTTGCTTCCTATGCAGATAGATGATGTGAAATCCAGCCATGTTGCTTCCTGTGCAGATGGAGGATGGAAATTAGTTCTCTTACTTGGCTTCTTCGACTTTGATTATAGTCAAAGGAGTGCACATCTATTAGGCTTACAAGTGGGCTCAGGCAGCCAGCATGGACCTGCAATTAGAGAGCCAAGAGGGCAGAGAGCAGGGGCTTGCAGAGGAAAACAGAGCTCGCAAAGAGGGAAAGCAGAGCAAAGAAAGAAGAGGAATGGTAGTAAATGGAGTAAAGCTGAGGGAGGGTGGTAGTATGGGATTAAAGAGGAAAAGGAAGAGCAGATGATAAAATGAGTGAAACAGATGCTGCAAAGAGAGAAAGCAAAGAAAGGGGAGCTGAGCTGTAAATGGAAGGGGGCTCAGAGGGTCAGTGCAGGATTAGAGAGGTAAAAGGGATGTAGAGTGAGGGATAAAGAGTGGAAAACAATGGCTGCAAAGAGAGAAAGGAAGGGGTTTTTACAAACTTCAGCAAGCAAAAACACTTTTCTCCTTAAACAACAATAGGACGTAGAACTAACTAGATCAGAGTATTAAGACACTGTGCATAGTACATAAAATACTTCATTGCATTGGGCTAGAATACCTGGAAAGCACATTTTTATGGTATGTTCTCGGTAGAATTCTTTATTCAGAGACCATTAAAAATGTAAGGTTGGAAAAAATGAGTATAGCTTTGTGGGATGGTAGAAGTTTTGTACATTCAACCTGCAAGCTTTGGAACCTGCTCCCTGGGCACCTGAGAAACCAGCAGAACTACATGATAATTCAGAAACCGCTCAAAACATGGCTTTTTCTACTCTCCATGCAGTTGCAGTTCATTATATGCAGTTGATCTTCCCTGGTTAGTCACTAGCACTAAGATGCCTTCGGGCAGAAATAGCACTTTATAAAAATAAATGTCCAATATCAAATATCAGAGTCTCAGTGGACAAATAAGTATTTCCAGAAATCATAGAGTAACAGGGGTTAAACTAAGTTACATTTTGCAAACAATCAAACTTGGGTTAAGGATAGAATAAGAGAAGACTCCTCTAGCCTTCAGGTGTGTCTAAAGGGGTTGCAAGCTGAAACAGAGATGAGAGACCTTGGACTTTTGGACCCTCCAAAACTGTCACTAGCCCACGCTACTGCCACCCGTGGCTACAATGCTGGAGTCCTGGAGTGTAAAGTCCCATGTTCCAGAGTTGAGGCAGTCAACCACCAAGCCAAGTGCCCTTGAATACAATTAGTTACTGGAATGGGGGTCTTGTGCTTCTTTCAGCTCCAAGCCCAGTGCTGAAGGATGTGACTAACCACCTTGCTCAGATGAATCCTTGCTCAAGGTATAATGAATGGCTGCCTAAAAAGGACAAACAGAAGATAACCAGAGACATAATATACCAACTCATTTCTGTCTCTAAGAAATCTATAGAGAAGGGATTACAATCCCCATAATTACAATATCTCCCTGGACACAAAGCTATTCTCTTACTAGAGTTCTTCGACATCAACAGACTCTGGCGATTCCTAACATCTTTCTTCAGGAAGAAAAACTTCACCAGATCTGTCCTGAATCTTGATCCGATGTACTCCAGGCTCTGTGTAGGATGCATATGGAATTTCTCCATGTTTTTAGGAAACCAAAGCTCTAAAGAACCAGACTCATTGTGCATCCAATGGGGACTGAATCGGGAGGTTATCTAGGTAGTGATATAAACTGAGTTCCTGATTGAGAAGCTAGGACATCACGGGAGCCAGAATGTTTGTAAATACACTTTGTGAAGTCTTTTACCCAAAATTAAGGACACAAAACTACCAGTGCTGCTCCCCCACTGTGAGTCTGAGGAATTTCTGAAGGGAATCCACCAGTGGGACATGCAGATATGCCTCCTGCAGAATTACCTTTGTAAAGAAATCCCATTTGGTAACCAGAGGGAACACCTTCAGAAATAAGTTCATATTAAAATGGATAGTCTGGGAAAAAAAATTGTGAAGCTTCACATCTATAATCATCCTGTACCACCATGGCAGTTTCATCTGAACTGTCAGGATAACTTTTTTGATGACCAGAGAAAGAACACTGTCCTGTTAAAATTTATGTTCAGATTGGATCCTTGTATCGGAGGGTTTGAATTAAATCAGGACCTGAAAGAGTTGAATGAAAATCCATTATATACATCTGTGACTCAATGTTCAATCCAAACTTGGCAGTTACTGAAGGCTTCCATTGTTCTACAAACAAAAGTAGACAACCTTCCATAGGGTTCCAGACTACTTTGTGCTCGGCATATTCAAGGCTGTGGTCTCTGATTTCTCCCCCCTTTCTCCCACAGAAGACTGCTGAAAAGAACAACTGCTCTGAGCATTCTTAGTCTGAAAGTAAGCTATGTTTAAGGAAAGGGATTGCTTTCAATGCTTGTTCTGTCAAAATGCTTATTTTACCCACAATACTTGTGTTTATGACTAATGGTTTGTCCATGCTTCTCGACTCTTCCTTTTTCTCCCCAAACAGTGTTCTCCCACTAAAGGGTATTCTCTTTAAATAGTTATTCTAGGCTACATCTGCCTTCCATTACCTTAAATATTGATGACACCTACCACCTATTACTCCACCAGACGCCATTGCAGATACTCTTAGATCATCAAACACAACATCTGAGAACAATGTATCTAAATTCCCATGACATCCAAAAGCTGTGGAAAGTCTTTACCCTCTTGAGTTCTTGAAAAAAGGCTGGAAATCATTAATCAAGTCTTGGAAAACATAAACTTCATAAATCTCCCACCTCATTGACAGGCTCAAGCAAGCATTGGCTATTTTCAAGGCACCCTCTGCTTTGTTTGTCCACTAGGTCACATATCATAATGATATATCAAAAGGGGAAGGTGCCTTACCAGATTAGCAAAAAGAGAATCTATGGCCAAAGATTGGGGGAGCTCACGTTCACGCTTAGCCAAAGGGAACAGGCTACCCATAAATCTTGGGACAGATACTCTATCCAAGACTTCCATTCTATCTTTTAAAGTCCTGGTATGGTTGGATGATGGAAACGATCAGAAAGGAAGCTCTCTGAAACAGACAAATGTATTCCCCTCTAGTACTTTGTCTACAGGAAACTGAAGATTGGAGGAAAGGTAGGAGAGCCCAGGTTTCAAATCTCTGCATATATTTCCATCTGGGAACAGCAGACTCACCAGGAAAATGTCCTTCTTCCTTTTCATATTCTGGTGAGGCCCATAAGGAACATAAAGAGGGAGAAGTGACTGAGAGTTATCTTTCTCATCGAGAGTTCGCTAAGGAGATGAGCACAAACCTCTCTGCCTGTCACAGGCCCCTGACAGGGATTTCACTATTTACTGCAGTCACTGTTCAGCCATAAGGGATACATGTGATTTTCCTTTAGCACCTCGTTTAACTCCATGCAGGAGATCCTCTCTTGGAGAAGAGGGGAGGGAATGTTTTTGCTTGCCCATCGTAACACGAAGAAAGAACTCCACTGACTGAAGGAAGAGGAGAGTAGCCCCACTTAAGCCTTAGGTCGTCAACATAGAACATCCTCAAAAACATCTGCCAAACTCTACTCTCCCCGGAGTTAATACATCCCATCAGGAGTATAATAATAAACAGATGCATGCATATAACTATATAGATTCTTAAATTATTTTCAAGAACTAAATTTGAGAATAAAGAACAAAAGAATTGTAATCTTGAAATCATTTGGCCAAAATCTCAGGGAGGTACAAACAAACTCAAAAGCAAATATAACCTCATCATCTTTGTTTTTTTTCAAACAATGTTTGACAAACAGAAGGAGATCTATAACCAGATTTACCAGTTTTCTGCAATGATTTTTCTGGCTGGCCAATGCCAGGTAACTGTCTATGTTACCACAGCTCCCTTAAATACATTTCCACCATACATTCTTAAAGAGCATTTGATGCATTCAAAATGAAGGTCCTGTGCACAAAAATGTTAATCGCTAAAGATTTTAATGTCAAATTTGCAACAGGCATCCACTGCAATGGCTCTCACTTGGAAGGGGAATTGTTTACTGTTGGACTTGGCCCTCTCTACGGGGTCACCCCCAAAATGTTGCCTTCACCCCTCCTGATTTCCGAATGTGTTTTTGTTGGCCTCAGGACTCTGTGCACTTTACTGCTGCTAACTAGTGATAATGGGCTTGTGCTTTTCTTCCTAAAATACGATCAAATTGGCTTACACCCAATTGACACATGTAATTTATTTAGTAGTCCCTAGTAAAGTGATACAATTTATACACAGGGCCCACACATAATATGATACTAGTGGGCCTGCAGCACCTACTGCGTAGGAAGGTGGATACCTGACTATGGTTACCCCAGATTTTTTGCCTAGTGTTTAGCTGGTTTTCGACTTAATTGGCCTGGTATCCTGCTAAATTAATCAATAGGAGTATAGGGAGAAAGAGAAAAAGGTAAGGCCGCCCCCCCACTCGAACCACTGTAAACAAAATACGCCTTACCTATATTCAGTACAACCAACTTTATAGACCAACAGGGATAATCTGATGAATCATCTAGATCATCCTAAGTGTGTTAAATAACACTAATATCATAGGTCAAGGATGTGGCTTTAAAGAAAAAGTAGATACAGGTTCCCACACCCACCAGGAAAAAATGTGTGAAAACAGAGAGAGTGCCTCACGGGCGTAGCTCCCGAGGGGGTTCCTGGTTGACAGTATCCAGTATACCTATGCCCTGGGTACCTTAGGTACCCAGGGCATAGGTGCATCCAAGGGCTACCAGGGCTGCAGCATGTATTATGCCACCCATGGCTGGCCACTCACATTGACACAAAAAGAGAATCTATGGCCAAAGATTGGGGGAGCTCACGTTCACGCTTAGCCAAAGGGAACAGGCTACCCATAAATCTTGGGACAGATACTCTATCCAAGACTTCCATTCTATCTTTTAAAGTCCTGGTATGGTTGGATGATGGAAACGATCAGAAAGGAAGCTCTCTGAAACAGACAAATGTATTCCCCTCTAGTACTTTGTCTATAGGAAACTGAAGATTGGAGGAAAGGTAGGAGAGCCCAGGTTTCAAATCTCTGCATATATTTCCATATGGGAACAGCAGACTCACCAGGAAAATGTCCTTCTTCCTTTTCATATTCTGGTGAGGCCCATAAGGAACATAAAGAGGGAGAAGTGACTGAGAGTTATATTTCTCATCGAGAGTTCGCTAAGGAGATGAGCACAACTCTCTCTGCCTGTCACAGGCCCCTGACAGGGATTTCACTATTTACTGCAGTCACTGTTCAGCCATAAGGGATACATGTGATTTTCCTTTAGCACCTCGTTTAACTCCATGCAGGAGATCCTCTCTTGGAGAAGAGGGGAGGGAATGTTTTTGCTTGCCCATCGTAACACGAAGAAAGAACTCCACTGACTGAAGGAAGAGGAGAGTAGCCCCACTTAAGCCTTAGGTCGTCAACATAGAACATCCTCAAAAACATCTGCCAAACTCTACTCTCCCCGGAGTTAATACATCCCATCAGGAGTATAATAATAAACAGATGCATGCATATAACTATAAAGATTCTTAAATTATTTTCAAGAACTAAATTTGAGAATAAAGAACAAAAGAATTGTAATCTTAAAATCATTTGGCCAAAATCTCAGGGAGGTACAAACAAACTCAAAAGCAAATATAACCTCATCATCTTAGTTTTTTTTCAAACAATGTTTGACAAACAGAAGGAGAGAACTATAACCAGATTTACCAGTTTTCTGCAATGATTTTTCTGGCTGGCCAATGCCAGGTAACTGTCTATGTTACCACAACTCCCTTAAATACATTTCCACCATACATTCTTAAAGAGCATTTGATGCATTCAAAATGAAGGTCCTGTGCACAAAAATGTTAATCGCTAAAGATTTTAATGTCAAATTTGCAACAGGCATCCACTGCAATTGCTCTCACTTGGAAGGGGAATTGTTTACTGTTGGACTTGGCCCTCTCTACGGGGTCACCCCCAAAATGTTGCCTTCACCCCTCCTGATTTCCGAATGTGTTTTTGTTGGCCTCAGGACTCTGTGCACTTTACTGCTGCTAACTAGTGATAATGGGCTTGTGCTTTTCTTCCTAAAATACGATCAAATTGGCTTACACCCAATTGACACATGTAATTTATTTAGTAGTCCCTAGTAAAGTGATACAATTTATACACAGGGCCCACACATAATATGATACTAGTGGGCCTGCAGCACCTACTGCGTAGGAAGGTGGATACCTGACTATGGTTACCCCAGATTTTTTGCCTAGTGTTTAGCTGGTTTTCGACTTAATTGGCCTGGTATCCTGCTAAATTATTCAATAGGAGTATAGGGAGAAAGAGAAAAAGGTAAGGCCGCCCCCCCACTCGAACCACTGTAAACAAAATACGCCTTACCTATATTCAGTACAACCAACTTTATAGACCAACAGGGATAATCTGATGAATCATCTAGATCATCCTAAGTGTGTTAAATAACACTAATCTCATAGGTCAAGGATGTGGCTTTAAAGAAAAAGTAGATACAGGTTCCCACACCCACCAGGAAAAAATGTGTGAAAACAGAGAGAGTGCCTCACGGGCGTAGCTCCCGAGGGGGTTCCTGGTTCACAGTATCCAGTATACCTATGCCCTGGGTACCTTAGGTACCCAGGGCATAGGTGCATCCAAGGGCTACCAGGGCTGCAGCATGTATTATGCCACCCATGGCTGGCCACTCACATTGACACAACTGGCTGATCACTCAACTGGGGCAAGGTCGTGTAATCACCCCTTGCTTAGGTGTATTATCCCTATACCTACCTTTACATATAGACACATATATACCTATAAGTCCCTCCTATGGCAGGCCTTAACAATCCTGGAGGCAGAGTGCTTGGTTGTATGTGAGATGGTGCTCTAGCATGAGCTGAGCCTGTCTGCAGTTTTCGGAACCATGTCCTTATAGCTCTTCTATGATATAGCCATACCATATGCTCTTAAGTGCATTATAATTCTTGCGGTTGAATGCTAACTTTGGTTTGGCTTTATCAAAACATGTCGTGTAAGGTGTCATACGCTTTGGAATACTACCCCCTCACCAGTTCCATTGACGGGGGTAGCATTCCACCCTTCTAGAGGGAGAAGACCTGTTGTTCCCACTAAACCTGGTTAAAGTTAACCAGAGCCTCAGCATCACAAAATGGATGCTGCTGCCACAGACACAAGTCTGACCTCCTGCTGCTGGGAGTCCTTTTAGCGAGGGAGGCTTGGACAATAGGTTTCCTGTCTTGGGAGGTGCTAGCACCACCCCAGACAGGCCATAGTGTATTGGGGCAGGGAGGACTGAATGAAATGAGACACTGCCTGGGGCACACAAGGTGTCCCATGCATAGCCCGGTACAAACCAGTTGCTGGGGCACTCCAGTCCCAGCTATGGCGCGAAACTGGACAAAGGTGAAAGGGGTGTAACCAACCCCTTCCCTGGTCCCACCCATAGGAGGGACCTAGCAGGTAATCCAGCCCCTCAGATTAGTATATAGGTAAGAGCTGAGTCAAGAGACTTTAGACTTATCCTGACTGAAACTTGAAACGAAACTCTGGACCTTCGACATTCTACTTGACGATAGAAGACTGAAGAATCTCCCTTGTGCTCAAGGAGTGACCACCCTGTGCAAGCAGGCACCATCAAGCAATCAACGGTTTGCTTTGTCGATGCTCCCGCCAGAGCCCGAAGACAGAGCCTGACAAGACCCAGACTGCTAGACTTCCTTCAGCCCGATCCACAGCCACAGCAAAGCTGAGACCCGTGGAGGTGATGAGAGACGTGGGACTGGCCATCTTGGAAAGCCTGCGAATTGCTTTCCGTGCAACTTCTGAGGCACCCTCGAAGTTGTGCATTGGGGACTGAGAAGCCCCAGCCCCGAGCATCATCCGCACCGAAGATCCGCCCTCCACATTCCACGAGTGCCGCGTGGGGCCCTTCTGCATTTACCTGCTTGATGCATCTGTCCGGTCACTTGCCCGTTGGCTAGTGGCCTCTGTAATGATGAACCCTTGAATCTTCACCTTTGGTCTGGTTGTTCCAGGCTGGCCCTTGCTTCCCTGCAAAGGAGAAGCCCATCAAACCTTGCTGGTCTGATCCAGAAGCCATCTTTGATTCCTGCATGGGTTGCCTTAGCCAAGGCTTGTTGACTCCAATCTGGAAGCCGACACCGCTGACAGCGAGATCCTTTGGGGGACAGTCCGTGCCCAGCTCCTGGTCATCATCGACACCTCCTGGTCCACGTGGCTGCAGAGAAAAGCTTCACAACATCACCTGATTGCTTCGCGACATCGCCTGGTTCCTTCCTGGTCACTGGCTAGTGACCCAGGCTCTTTGTCCCCTCTGCTTTCAGGTACTCTTCATCCTCAATCCACCCTTGGATCAAACCAGACACTTCTCTCCTGGTCGCCTGCAGCATCTTTCTTCAAGGCTCCATAGGATTCAGCGACAAAACCCGACATACTTTGACACCTATGCACCTGCTTCCGGTGGGTGAGGTAACGCGAGTACTCCGGTGCTCCTGTGGGTATTAACTATCCTATTGTCCTAGTTTTCAGTAGCTTTCTCCTAGTCCATCCGGAAGTGACCTAAAAGAACTAGTTTCCATTTCTTTCGTTCCCATTCTAACTCTATGGTATTTCGCGTGTGTGTAAAGACACTGCACACGCCTCCCGTGGGCCTCCTACTTCCTATCCTTTGTTAGTACAGTGTAGCCCCAGCGATTCCCTAGGCCCTAGGCCTATCCTTTGTTCATGACGTGCTTCTTATACCACTATGTTAGTATATGGTTTGAAGTGCCCCTAGGGCTCTACTGTATATTGTGCAACTTATTGTATGATAATTAAGTATCTTGTTATGTGCTTGTGCCTCTGACCTCATAAAGAGTTCAGAGGGGTTGTGTTAGAAATAAATACATATATATTTTATATATAACCTGTGTGGTGTCCTTTCATTTGGTATTAAAGGGGTTACATATGGTAAAACAGCTGTCTTTACATGCCCTCTGAAGTTTTAGCCTAAGACTGCTTTGTCCATGCTACCTCTAGGATAGCTGGTTTATAAGGTTGACTTTACATTCATCACCAGGTTGTTGGGACTGATACAGGGTGCCCACTAGAATAGTGGACATCACATATCAGGCCAACTTCTCAAATACTGTACCACCCACTTAAGAACCCCTTTACAGCATGCAGAGGACTGCCATAGTAGCCTGAATATGCAGTTTTAAACTGCCAATTTGACCTGTCAAAAAAACCTTTTGCTGGGCCTACTTCCCTTTTTAGGTCGAGCATTCGAGACCTCTTGTATACTTTAGTATACCTATTTGCTTACTTGAATATGTGGACACGAGTCGGACGCGCGCTTTTTCAGTGTCAGATTTCTCCTTGTGAGCGCGCTTTTGCTACTGGCTGTTTGCTGTGAATGTCGGATTCTGACACGCGCCTTGGATTTGGGTCGCGCGCGTCAGAATCCGACTCTGCCATGCTCCGTAGGTTTCAGTTTTGTTTTGACCATCTGCACAACGCGACGCGACCGGGCACATAGTTAGTACCCAGCACTTTTCTTCAGTTGCTGGCGAGGATGCAGTGTCGTGATACCACCGCTAGGGCGCTGCGATACTCTCTGAGAATATCGTGATTCTCTCTGCCGAAAACAGCAGGCCACACTCTGTTCCTGGAAGTTTCTTTGGGAAAACGGAGATGCGCAGTGCCGGGAGGCTCCCTTCTAGACCTCATTCGGGACAATGCACTCCGGTAAGCGTTCCATGAGCACACACAGGCCACAGCTGCTTTTTCAGTACAGCGGGCTGTGTCTAATAATGCTGGTGGTGCAAACAGGTGGTCGGGGCATGGCCTTTGTCCTGGGGGCTGCTCCAGGAGGCGTTGCGGGCTCGCTTTTCCCCGCTGAAGGGAGAGAGGGGCATGCAGTGTCTTATTTAGCTTCTTCAGGCCACTGCTGGCAGGACTCCCCTCGCAAGGCACCGAGAGAAGGTGCACAAGTGGCGGGGTTTGCAGTTAGCAATTTTTCGGCAGCGCGTGGGGTGTCACGGGTAGGTTGCTGTGGGGGCATGTGCAGAGGGACAGCCGCTGGGCCTTACCGCTGGACGTTAAAATCTTTGTCCGGTTGTCTTCCGCCCAGACTACCCCTAATCGTGCTGGCAGCAGGTGTGATACAGGGTGACTCTGGCTCGCAGATAGCAGCAGGGCGGCTTGTCGACCTTGAAGTTCCCGGTGCTGCTGCTTTGCATGCGTACCGCACAGGCCTTCCTAGCGCTGCGGGCTGTACTCTGCTTTTCCGGCGCTAGATGCATAGGTGCAGAAGTGTGTTCCACATATGCCACTGCAGTAAAGATAACAATGTTTGCTACAAGCCTAATTTGCACTTTATTATCCCGTCGCTGTCTCCTTTCCCAACACTTCCAACACTTCCAGAAACTATTCAAACTTATCATACTCGCCCAGACTGCTTGGCTCCCTTCTTTTTATGATAAAAAAAAGCGTGAATACATTACAATTAGCTTTTAGGCAATTTTACCCTTTGTGATAATCTAAAACATCTTTCGACAAAATGGAGTTGCTTTGTTTTTTTTTTGCTTGCTTTGGTGCATTTAATAAATGTATTTAATTTATTTACTTTAAAAATATGTGTACAATTTGCTTTTATGGAAATTGAAGTAGAGGATGTGGCATAATAGCCAAAGCTGCTGACTTTAGTGCTGGGGAACAAAGTCCGCATTTCGGGGTCAGCTCAACATCTTGTTTTTTAAATGGCTACTGCATCATGACGTACACGTCATCACACTGGTGTCACTGGAGCGTCTTGACAGATACATGCACATGTGAGATGGTGATGCCAGATACATGCACATGCAAGATGGGGATGTGCTTATTTTCTTTGTTTTTTGGGCATTTTTGGGAAATGCCTCTCGTCATTGGAAAAAAGCACTTTTTATATTTTTGCTCATTCACAACAACATAGGCAAAACAATTGACATAGCTAGAGATGGAGTTGTGCCTTTGGGTAAACATATTGCACTTGCCAATTATTCATTTTACTGCTGCCAAGAAGGACCACGTGAAGTGTGATAAGTTCTGCCAGTTCAGCCCTTTTTTTATACAACAGCTCTTTGCATGCTGCGATTTATTAACCTATACTTACGCTGTTAACAGTGAAACTACAAGTCCCAGCATGCAGTGTGCTTTAGGCTGTAAAGCTAGACCTGGTTGAGACCTCATATGTGATATTGGGCAACATTGCAGCTGTGTTGACCTCAGAATCAAGGTGACGCATACAGTGTTAGTATGCAGATTACCACATATGAACACGAATTTTGCTTTATTGCCAAATTTAAGCACCCACAACTTCATCTTTGACTCTTCAATCTGGGTCACCCTCACACACCATCTCACAGCCTCACCCTCACACCCTCTCATCCTCACCCTCACACCCCCTCATCCTCACCCACCCTCGCCCTCACATCCCCTCATCCCGCTCACCCCCACACCCCCTCAACCTCACACCCCCTCAACATCACATCCCCTCAACCTCACACCCCTCAACCTCACACCCCCTCACCCTCACATACCCTCATCCTCAAACCCCCTCACACCCCCTCACACACACCCTCACACCCCCTCACCCTTACCCTCACCCTGACAAACTCACCCTCTCGAACCCTCACACACACTTTCACCCCCTCTCACCCTCACACCCCCTCTCCCCCTATCACCCTCGCAACCCCCTCACCCTCACACACCCCCTCATACACCCTCTCACCCCCTCACCCTCACTTACCCTCTCACCCTCACTTACCCTCTCACCCTCACTTACCCTCTCACCCTCACACACCCTCTCACCCTCACACACCCTCTCACCGTCACACACCCTCTAACCCACACACACCCTCTCACCCTCACACACACCCTCACCCTCACACACCCCCTCACCCTCACACACCCACCTCACCCTCACACACCCATTCACCCTCACACACCCACCTCACCCTCACAGACCCTTTCACCCTCACACACCCCCTCACCCTCACACAACCTCTTACCCTCACACACCCTCTCACCCACACACACCCCCTCACCGTCACAAACCCCCTCACCCTCACACACCCCCTCATCCTCACCCTCACACACCCTCAGCCTCACATCCCCTCACCCACCCTCACACCCCCTCACCCTCACAACCCCTCACCCTCACACCCTCTCACCCCCACACCCTCACACAGCCCCACACCCCCTTGCACCCCTCACACCCTCATGCCCCCTCACCCTCACACACCCTCACACACCCTCACCTCCCTCACCCTCACTCATCCCCACAACCCACACCCCCTCACCCTCACGCCCCCTCACCCTCACACACCCCCACCCCCCTCACCCTCACACCCCCTCACCCTAATGCCCCCTCACCCTCACACCCCCTCATCCTCACACACCCTCATCCTCCCTAACACCCTCAGACCCCCTCTCCCTCACACACCCCCTCACCCTCACTCACCCTCTCACCCTCACTCACCCTCAACCTCACTCACCCTCACACGTCTCACCCACCCCTTCACCCTCACACACACCCTCACTCTTACACACACCCTCACTCTCACACACACCCTTACTCTCACACACCCTCACTCTCTCACACCCCTTCACCCTCACCCTCTCACACCCCCTCACTCTCACCCTCTCACACCCCCTCACCCTCACCCACTCACACCCCCTCACCCTTGCACGCCCTCACTCACACACTCGCACTCACACACCCTCACTCTCACACACCCTTGCTCTCACACACCCTCGCTCTCACACACCCTCGCTCTCACACACCCTCGCTCTCACACACCTTCACTCTCGCTCTCACACACCCTCGCTCTCACACACCCTCGCTCTCACACACCCTCATCCTCACACCCCCTCACTCTCACACACCCTCATCCTCACACCCCTCATCCTCCCTCACACCCTCAGACCCCCTCACCCCCCTCACCCTCACACACCCCCTCACCCTCACTCACCCTCTCACCCATGCTCACCCACCCTTTCACCCTCACCCACCCTCACCCTCACTCACCCTCACACAACGTCTCACCCACCCCTTCACCCTCACACACACCCTCACTCTTACACACACCCTCACTCTCACACACACCCTTACCCTCACACACCCTCACCCTCTCACACCCCCTCACCCTCACCCTCTCACACCCCCTCACCCTCATCCTCTCACACCCCCTCACCCTCACCCTCTCACACCCCCTTACCCTCACCCTCTCATACCCCCTCACCCTCACCCTTGCACGCCCTCACTCACACACTCGCACTCTCACACACCCTCACTCTCACACACCCTTGCTCTCACACACCCTCGCTCTCACACACCCTCGCTCTCATACACCCTCGCTCTCACACACCCTCCATCTCGCTCTCACACACCCTCGCTCTCACACACCCTCACTCTCACACACCCTCACTCTCACACACCCTCACACACCCTCACTCTCACACACCCTCACTCTCACACACCCTCACCCCCTCACACACCCTCACCCTCTCACATACCTCTACCGCCCTCAGTCTACCACTCTATCGCCCTCACTCTACCACTCTGCCGCCCTCACTCTACCACTCTACCGCCCTCACTCTACAACTCTACCGCCCTCACTCTACCACTCTACCGCCCTCACTCTACCATTCTACAGCCCTCACTCTACCGCTCTCACTCACTCTACTGCCCTCACACACTCTACCGCCCTCACTCACTCTACCGCCCTCACTCACTCTACCGCCCTCACTCACTCTACTGCCCTCACTCACTACCTATCTATCGCCCTCCCTCACTCGATCTATCAATCTATCGCCCTCCCTCGCTCTATCTATCTATCGCCCTCCCTCGCTCTATCTATCTATCGCCCTCCCTCGCTCTATCTATCTATCGCCCTCCCTCGCTCTATCTATCTATCTATCTATCTATCTATCTATCTATCTATCTATCTATCTATCTATCTATCTATCTATCTATCTATCTATCTATCTATCTATCTATATATCTATCTATCGCCCTCCCTCACTCGATCTATCTATCGCCCTCCCTCACTCGATCCATCTATCGCCCTCCCTCTATATCGATAGCCCTCACTCCCTCTATCTATCGCCCTCACTCACTCTATCTAGCGCACCACCACTGCATCTTTCAGGGGTACCACAGCATCACTCAGCACCACCACAGCATCACTCAGGGGCACCACAGCATCACTCAGGGGCACCACAACATCAATATGCGCTACCACAGCATCACTGAACGCCACAGCATCACTCATCGCCACCACAGTATCAATCTGTGCAACCATTTAACATCAACTGGTTCAAATATGTTCTCTCAATGTTTCAAGCTTTATTACAAATGTCACAAAGTTGTTAATATTTCACTTCTGTTCTTGGATTTTCGTCACAATAAAATACACTGAACATAATCCGCACAAAAGTTATTTACAAAAGTTTAAGCTATTGCCATTATAAATTACAATAACTTTTATTTAAGTATTATGTATTTAAAAAAATTAAAAGCCATTGTTATTTGTAATATCAATACATCTAAGTCACGTAAATACAAAACATGTTGCATTACAAATGCTATAGGTGTCACATTTGCAAAAGATAAAAGTATTGGCATTGTAAATGACAAAGCTATTAATTTCGCTATTTTCAAAACCAACACATAAATAAATAATTTGTCATTTACAAGACCAATAGCTCAAACTTTCATAATGCGAGACCTATTGCATTGCAAATGCTTGTTAATACATATGTCACCTCTAGGGTGGGCCGAAACAGTCCAAAGGATAGGGTGTATTGTATTTTAGAAGCTGGACATGTACTTCTATGTTTTACATGTCCCGGTAGTGAAAAACGACTATATTTCTTTTTCACTAGTGTAAGGCCTCCCATATGATACCATTGGGTTAACTTATTACATTTAATAAACCATAACTTCTGCTTGGTTAACAGGTAGAAATGGCATGTTTGGTCTCTCAATAATTGTAATTTAGAATCCCTTTAACAGTAAAGTCGGATTTTAAGTTACACAGTTCTTAAAATTCTGCTGTTAGAAAGTAGTTTTTTTTTCCTAACCATTTGGTGACCGAGTCTGTGTCCTGAGTCACATGACTATAAATGGCTCTGCTGTTGGCTTTGTGTATATCTCCCAGATTTTGACAGAAAAGGAATAGCATGGAGAGGATGGATAGGGTGGCACTGTTCTCTACACCACTTATATTTCAAAGAGACTTGCCTCCAGAACACCGAAAGGAACAGGAGACTAGTCTTTTGTCACCCCAGACTGACAGGGAAGAACATTCCAGAACCAGATGAGGCAGCCAGGGATGCCTCCCCTACTTCAATAGGTAGCACCAGGTATAAGTATTAGACCTGCTGAACAACTCTTCAGTATACTCTTGGACCTGTGGACATTGCAGAAAGACGACTCCATTGACCCCAGAGGGCTGCCTTGCCCCACCCCAGAGGTTCTACACTGCTAGTACCAGAGGACAGTCTTGCTACTTGGGGATTGCCGTGACCCCCAGAGGGCTGTCCTTCTGCCTAAAGACTGCCCTGCTCTGTGAGAAGAAAAACTAGACCATCTCATTGAACCCAGGACCATCAGAAGTGACTCCAAGGCTAGTTGACTGGCTTCCTATGTGAGTTGAAGGAACATAACAAGCTTTTGAGGCCCTGCACCCGGACCCTGCTGAAATGAGTCCTAACCCCCAAGTGGTGTCCCCCCCACAAGTCTTAGACCCTTTGTTTTGGTAGTACTTCTCCAAACACCTGGGACTTAGAATATTTTTCACCAAAAAGTGCCCTAAAAACCGACAGAAGACTGGGACCTACCTGCCAGCAGACCCATCCAAGGGGCATTGCCAGTTGGCCTGACTTTGTGGTGTATCCCGCTATGACGTTCTTTGCATAGGAAACGAACAAGGGCCTTAACTCACCTCAGTAATGCTGAGTCCATATAACGTCAAAACTATACAATTGCCAGTACTGAGCAAAGATCATAATCAAAAACTTTTTTTCATCTGCATGTATGAAGAAAACATTTCAATGCGCATGGAAATTAATCCATCAATTATTGTTTTTTATTTTGAATCCAGTTAAACTATGTATCAAAAAGCACTTTATAGACATAGGTAAAAAGACAATAAATACAACAACAAAGAAAACATCTTATCTACAACTAGCTATCCTTCAAAGTAACATCCCCAACCACTCGCAGAACTGTCATTCACACAAGCATTCCAACAATCTTCCTCTAACACACCACATTCTTACTCTTATCCATATCACGACCCAGTCCTAGTTGAACTGGTAATGAACACAAACTAATCTCCACGTCAAATGATAATTCTAACACACTATAAACAAATGTAGGAATAGTTAATAAATGGACAGTTATCCCAACATCAATGTTATATACATGAAGTTGAACAATATATTTATTATAAAAAACGGGGTCGACGCGTTTCGAACCAGACCCTTTGTCCGGTTCTCTTCAGGACCACAAGTATTCTGAAAATACAAAATGAAAAGAAACCTTTGTCAATGTACAACTCCTGACTTTGTTTTTTAACCACCCAAACACCACCGGAGTCCGTCACCTACCTTGTGGATGAAGCAGAGTGCTTAAGGCGAATTCCACCATGAGAGTGTGTTTAATCTGAGGGGAGACACAACCAGACATCACATAACCAGTCAGCCTATGTCGTTTCAGGCTCTGTCTCCTACAGCGATATGCGGAACTGGTGCTTACCTCTGAAAGGAGTATCATCCAATTTACTTCTTAATGCATGGAGTCCTACGGCAGCAGCGACCAGTCAGCTACGGGACTATTGCGTGCACGGCAACCACTCGGTTCAGTCTTAACCGAACCTAAAGCACAAAAAAGAAAAATGCCCTTTCAAAACTTCCATTTGTAAAAGCAACCTCAATAAATGAATGAATGCCCTTGGAACAGCAATTACCTAGACAAGTTCCATTAGTTTTGCGGAAGCCGCCTCCTCCGCCTTCGACTCTGGCGTGTGGCGTACGTGTCTGGAAGAGTCAGGGACGTAGCCGGGCTGATGGGAGCTGTAGTTTTTACGTAGCGTCGAATGCGGGTCACGTGGTCCGACGACTCGTCATTATTGTTACCATGGTTATGACAGAAACTTTGTTGGAGGATGCCCTCTGACGAATCCAAGCGATGGCCTAGGGAAAACCTCTTACCGAAACCGTTCGCTCATCGGGGGCACGGATTTTTGCCCGGTCGAACCGACCCGGCGGACACGTGTTAGTTATTGTCCATTGCTCACCTGACAACTTTTATTCCGCTCTGGTCACTCATGACCACAGATACCAGTCTGATAATAGGATTATCGAATGGCCCAAAAGATTGCTGATGGGGTGGCGCTTCTTAAAGTGGCAGCCGCCCGCAAAGGAGTCTGAATCTCGAGGACAATAGCCAAGGAGGTGTCCTCTTTACCGCTAGGTTTCTTTAGATTGAGCTCATCCCGGCGACGGCCGGCGATATTTGAATTCCTGAGTACTTGTGCGGAAGATTTCTGAAACTTCATTGAGGCCGTGTGTCGCAGTATTAAATTTCATAATAAGTAATGCTTCACATTGGCTCAATTTAGCCTCCATGTCTCCACCTCTAGAGTCAGCTTCGACTTTGGACAACACTGTCCATCTCAAGTCCTTCTCGGCGTGTTCTTTTGTCTGCCAATGGTTCACTAAGGGGGCATTCACAACCTTTCTTCGTAATCTTGATTTATGTTGAGTGATGCGTTGCCGCACCTCCTGACTGGTCTTACCTATATACAATTTAGGACATGGGCATAAAATCCCATAGATCACAAATCTTGTTTTGCAATTTGAAAATATATCATGCTTCCAGTAGATGCCTTCATGTGTGAACATTTCCCCTTCGATATTTTGTTCACACAGACACACGTGCCGCATTCATGGTGGCCTTTGATTGGTTCATGCCCCATCATACTGCGTAATGTTGGTCCTTCCAGTTTTGGCAAGGCTGCACGTACCACAAAATTAGCAATGCTTTTTTCTTTTTTTAAAGCAAAAAGAGGTGGCTGGCGTAACCCTTCATCCAAGTTCTTTACTAGATGCCAATTTTGATTTATAATCTTTTTTAGCCGATTTGCATTTGGACAAAATGTAGTCACACAGACCATTCTTTTCATATCCAGTTTGGGTCTCTTTTCAAGCAATGTTTCAAGTGGCACCCACCATGCACGACGGAGAGCGTGCTTCAGACATTTTTTAGGATATCCTCGATCTGATAAACGATGCAATAAATTTTGTGCATGATGGAAATACTCATCTTTAAAGGTACAATTACGATGTATCCTCAAGAATTGTCCAAAGGGCAAATTTTGGCGTAAATTTCTAGGATGATTGCTTGTGTAGTGCAATGCCTTGTTTCTATCAGTGCTTTTTGATACATAGTTTAACTGGATTCAAAATAAAAACAATAATTGATGGATTAATTTCCAAGTGCGTTGATATGTTTTCTCCATACATGCAGATGAAAAAAAAATGTTGATTATGATCTTTGCTCAGTACTGGCAATTGTATAGTTTTGACATGATGTTCTTTGCAGCAGCAAATCCTGTTTATTGAAAACTCTCGCTGAAGTTATCTTGGCTCATGGAGTCCTCGTCTGCTACAGCCTGTAGCTTTGGCCCGCTGGAGATTTTCGACTTACAAAACAGTGACAAAGACCAAAGGTAAAAATCTTCACTGCAACGTAATCAAGTGGCTCCCCAACAACGATGAATTCCCGTCAGACACCACCTGCTTCCTTACCCGCTAACCTCTACCTTTTCAGGAACTTTACTTCTAAATTTCTTCTAATTCTGAAAGTAAGCTAAGACTATGCCAAATCCACTCCTTGTATTCATCGCCATCGCGGTCGAACTTAACTTTTGACTTTGTTTCGGTCTTGTGTGACCAAATACCCATGGTAGATGCTTTGATCCCTTAGCCACAATTTTGGACTAAAACCTTGAAATATTCATAACTCTGGTTACAGCGATTAGCTTTAATTAATTTTGAGGTCATTTTATTCAATAAAATGTACTCTATTTTTCAAAATTGGTTTGGTATGTTTCTTCTGTTAATTTTTCAGGACTCCCGCACATGTTATACTGCTTGGTCTATGTTTGAAGAGGGATCAGGTGGGTTACAAACATCTTTACAGACCCCTCGCACCTGGAGTGGGACTCCCTGCCCTACAGCGTGATGCTGTTACGGCACACTGAGCACAGTCTGTCTCGTGAACATTCGCAATAGGAGCTTCAATTAGTACTATGCTTAAATCCAGCAGGTCACCACGATTGTGCTGAGGTCATAGTCGGATGCCAAAGAATGGGGGAGTTGGACAAATTCCGCGGGGTATCCGCTTTTGCACAGGGACTCACACCTGCTAGAGCACTTGGGCCCTTTGTCCAAATCTCCCTGTAACTGAACTTTATAGGTGCCTCACTCACAAAATCAATTTACAGTGTTACTCATTTGGCCACACAGTGAGGACCTAAAGTCGGTAGATGGGATTAAGTTTAGATGTATTAAAAATTCAGAGCCAAGCTGATATACACTAGTCTTAAGAATATGTTGTAAAATACAGAATCAGTACTGGCAGACCAAACCATCTAACTAAATTAAGCCGTAACAAAACAAGCAAGAAATTCAGTAATGGCAATGCAGAAGATTAAAATCAGAATTTGATACTCAGAATATGATTTACGTTCCCCTTGCCTCTGCATGAGTAAAGTCAGATTCCCTCACTAAGCCGAACCTGCTTAGTACAACTAGGGAAACCTTACTGCGATCCAACAGACCAGAAAGTGGAGAACAACTGTAGAAGTTCTCTCACATGAAAGGTTTTGTATTCTCATTGTTCTGCCATCATGATTTAATGGGGGTTGGAGGGGGAACAACCCTGTCCTACAATCAGGTATGCTGCGTAAACTCATCAACAGAAGCAGCAGTCTGGATTTCAAAGTCCCATTGACCTGCCCCAACAGACCTGAAGTCTCAGGTCTGATGCTACAGTGCAGTCTGTTCAACTTGTAAAGCTGCACACATTCTCAAGATTTTATTGTTGAAGTGTGTGCCTCTGTCCAATTCCAGAGAAATCGGAAAGCCAAACCTAGGTATTAATTTTCTCACAAGCAACTTTGCTAATGTGAAATTGTCATTTCTCCTAGTTGGGTATTCATCAACCTATTGTGAAAAGATGCACAGAACAACCAGTACTTACCTCAACCTATTGCACATGGACATCTCAATGAAATCCAACTGCATCCTGTTAAAAGGACCACCTGATCTCCCTATGCTGCTTGATGTCATTGCAGTTCCTGTCCTACATTGTTCTGTTGACACAGATCACATATGTGGTATAATAATTCAGCCATCAATCTAAACCTTGTATTGAACCACGTCTGACTGAACAACCTGATCATGGCATTCCCCCACATGTGTAGGACCATGGCTATCGGTGGTAAAAGACAATTAGGCAACACATGTCTTCCATCTCCTGAAACTCAAATCTCATTTGCTGCACTGCCTCTGATACTTCTTCCTACAGCCTCTTGACTACCTCCCAGGTATCAGCTGTTGTTAATAAAAGGTGGTAGTTTGTCTTGTCTGTCCCCTCATTAGTGTATTCACCATTGAAGGTGCAAGCATTGTGAGCACAACACTTTGCAACGTCTGCATATCTGTTGCCAAAAGTTACATATTCTTCACCCTTACAATAAGCAGCACTCTTGACAATTGCAATCTGAGTAGGCATCTGCAATGCTTCAAGGAGATTTTTAACTTGCTCGCCATTTCAGATAAGTGACCCAGAGGAGGTCATAAAGCCCCTCTGGGGCCATAACTGTCCGAAGTAATTAACAACACAAAAGCCACCCTGATTATTGGTGAAAATGGTCACTCTCTGCTGATCAGAGACATAGCATACTCTTCCTTGGTGCCACAAAGCTTCGACTACTCTCAAAACAGTACAACCTGCGTAGGCAGCTCACAAATTTCCCTCATGGTCTCGCAAACATGAGTCATCCACAAACAATACAAAATCAGATTCAGGCAGTTTCTCATCTTGTATATCTGGTCTTGGCTTGGAACACAGTTCAGTAACATTGACAGTCATGCTCAACTTCACTGTCATCGTTGTCATTCTCAGGAAGGAGAAACAAGGTGGCAGGGTTCAAAACAGCACATCTTCTTAAGGTAAAATGTTCTGCTGCCACTATGATGTGTTTATACCTGGTCAAGTGTGGAGTGTGAGCATGTGTCAATAGTATCTACAGAGTGAGGCACGTACACCATTAAAGGATGACCCATAACAAGGCTTTCATATCTCTCTGTGCTGACAAGGCCACAGATTTAAGACATCGGTGCAACACCGCAACTACTGAATTGAGGGTAGCAGAGAAGTAAGCAATAGGACTCAGGCACTTCTGTGAGTCTGTGTAAGCACTGAGAGAGTGTGCCCTCCCTCTCACTCAAGAAAAGCAAAAGCGCTTTGTTGTAATCAGGCATTCTCAGTCCCGAAGCACGGTAGAGACTTTCTGTTGGCTCTAGGAAGGCAAACAATCTATCATTATCCCAGGATACCGGATCCAGCACATCTTTTTGTGTCCACCTTTGTAAAGGCTTGGCCACTAGGGAAAAGTTGGGTCCCCACTGGCAACAGTAGCCCTCCATTCCCAGGAACATTCTTACTTCTTTCGGGGTTGTTAGCAGTTTCATTTGCAGAATCATAAAGATTCTTTCATGCGACACCTTTCTGACTCCTTTGTCAATGTGATGACCAAGATACAATACTTCCCTCAAACAGTACTGCAACTTATCAGGGACACCTTATGTCCATTCTCAGCCAAGTGGTTCAACTAGGCTATATTATCCATCTTGCAAGCTTCCTGAGTTTTTGACGCAATCAGCAGGACGTCAATATACTGCACCAAGACAGTTACAGGGCAAAACCAAGGACTTCTGACTCTTTTTAAGGATCTGATTAAAAATGAATGGGCTCTCAGAGTACCCTTGTGAGACTCAGCACCATGCCAAAACACGATTACTGTATCCTGAAGAGAAATGGATTGTCATCTTGCTAGGGTATGGAGTAAAAGGCCTGACATAAATTGATGACAGAAAAACCCTCAGCCTCACATGGAATCTGAAACAAAATAACGACAGGATTCAGTACCACAGGACAACAGGAAAACACAAAATTGTTTCTCTTTGGAAGCCCTGCACTATGCAGTACTTACCACTAGGCTTCTGTAAACCCATAATGGGGGAGTTACATGGACTCCCATAATCTCCTTCAGAATACCTTGTTGAATCATTGCCGCGAATACTGGAGCTATCCCAGCAACCGTTCGAGTCAAATTATGGGGGTCATTAGGATCGCGGACGGACTTGAGTCCGTCCGCGACCCCAGAGTAGGAGGGAACGTTTGCATGGGCTGCGGCGTTCCCTCTGTGCAGATTAGGATGTGACCGCCAGGGTGGCGGTCACATCCTCTATCTTTAACATTGCTGCGGGTGCAGCTTCAAGCTGCACCCGCCGCAATGTTAAAAATGCATGCACGGCATTTGCGTGCACAAAGCGGCAGGCACCGCGCGGTGCCTGCTGCTTTGTGCACGCAAATGCAGGGGGGTACCATAGGTACCCCCCATGTGCACCCCCCACCACCCCTTCACCCAGGGGGCCCGCAACAGGCCCCCGAAGTGAAGTTCCATATGCTTTTCCACAGCGGAAAAGCCGCCATGGAAAAGCATAGAAGTGCAGACATCCTAATATGCCTGCCGGTGTCTGATAGACACCGCCAGATATGTTAGTGCTTTTCCGCCGCGGTCGGAAGGTGACTGCGGCGGAAAAGCTGCGGACATAATACCAGACCCACCAGCCATCCTAATTTGGCGGTGGGTCTGTAGAGGCTCCGCAGCGGTTTTCCCGCATCCTCTGGGCCTGCAGTGGCTTCCGCCGGCCCGGAGGATGCGGGAAAACCGCAATCATAATAAGCCCCTAAATTGGGAGGTTCTTGGGCATTCAGAATTTGGCTTTATCTGTATAGGCAAAGGCTCAACTCCTTTGAATCCAATGTCCTTCCTTGAAAAATATCACACTTCTGACCTCACTGTATTTGAGATCCAGGACTATCTCTTCACTTGTCATCATAGGGAACAGTTCAATTGCTTTAATTAGATTAAACATTTTAAAGGCAACATCTTCATCGTGAGTGTGAAATTCCACATCATTGTTGTGCAGAAAACAGTGCAGTTCAGCATGCACAACAAATCATGCCCCAACAAATTCACAGGTCAAGAATCACATACCACAAAATGGTGATTATTCTCAAAATTCGCTATTTTTACAGGCACATCCTCAGTTACTGGACTGGTCATTTGTTTATTTGCAACGCCTACAACTTGGATTCTTTTTCACAAGAGGGGTAGGTTTGGAACTTCACAGTAGAACGGGTAGCACCAGTATTGACCAAAAATGATATGTGGTGCTTATTTACCATACCATCAATAAATGGACTCCTCTGGTCTACCTTCAAGACTGCGCCAAGCATGCAATCCTCCTCCCCTCTCAGGCACAGTCAGGCAGACTGATCGGAACCATAGTTGTCAAATGTGTCAAACATGGGATACTGCTAGAAAGCATTGTTATTCTGGAAAGAAAATCTAGAACCATTAGCAGCTTGCTGCGTAATCGGCGGTAATGGAACTTTTATCACTGGGGCTTGTGGCATATTCAAATTTTGAGACCTTGGTCTCAGCACTTTTTGAGCTGCACAACTCTTGACTTTGACATTGATTTGCAGGATTAAGATGACATTCTGCTTTCAATGCCCCAACCTATTACAATAATGACAGATTGGACTTTTTCAGAGTGGCTACATAAATTCCAGTACCCGGTTCTATTGGAAAGCCACAACCTCTACCTTGTTTCTGAAATCCACTTCCACCTTGCATTGCAGGAGCTCCCAGGTGATACACTCCCTGCATGGTGGGAAAATTCCCTAAAAAATGCTGACTTTGATTACCCCTCTGAGTAGCCTTCAATTGTGCCACCATCAATTTCTCCTTCAATTTATTATGCCTCATGTCTTTCATCTTGCAGTACTTGGCATATCTTTAAATCTCATCAACTGACTTATTCTGCCAAAATCAAATGCTGTTGAATCATCATCTAATCTCAGGCCTTAGTCCCGTTACAAACCTGGACACAATATTGAGCTCCGACGTTTCCATTCCACTGTACTGTGTAAATGCCTGCAACAATCTCACATGATATGCATGAATTGCCTCTTTGGGTTCCGGGGTCGTCTTCAAGATATTGGGGCGATACTTTTATACTTCAACTATGTCATCACATGATTATACTTCTCCATACTGTCAGTGACAGACCATTAGTCAATGAGTCTCCTGTCCTCTCTCTCTCAGGCAGCTCTGTGGATATTTTACTTGCTGTCCACAAGTCACTTGGGACCACAATATCAAACAGAGTATACAAATCAGCCCAGAAAACCTTCAAGATTTTCACAAACCGCTCAACTTTGTACCATTCTACAGGCTTCCCTCTTTATCTCAAAAAGTCATTTGTGAATGAAGTAGGATCTCTTACTCCAATGTACATGAGCATAACCTCCACTGGGTACTTCCCAAAAAAGGGAAGCTTGTAGCATGTGCTCCCCCATCCGCAGGATGAGACATTTCTCCCATGGATCTCTTGGTACCCCGCTTCTTCACCCATTTACCTTCCCTTTTAACTAATGCACTCCAGATCTGAATGTTATGAATCAACTCTTGAATCTGCAATTTAATTCCTGGTATTCTCATAAACTATATCCTTATCACTAAAACAGAGCTGTGGCTTTTCTGTACGGTCTGTCACAGACTTGCCTTGCTCGTCTGGTAACATCCTTACTCCTAAACCAAAGTTTACCTTCTTGGAACGTATCCAGTTGAGCCAAGTCAAGACTTCCACTTATCATTTTATCCACTTCAAGTTTTAATTTACTTACATCCACTGAGTGTATCCTTAATGATGACTTAATCATTTCCTGACTTAATTATGTGCTTCCACTCTTGTTCGAAGTTGTATTTAGACCTTTCAACCTCTCCTCTAACTCCTGAGTGTTAAAACTGAGTCCCTGAGTGTTAAAACTGTTAACACTCAGGGGCTTTCGGTGCTGCCCCCTCTCTAGGGTTGTCACTGTGTGTGTTTAAGGGCGGCTCCTTATTAAGTGTACCTAAATCTAACAAATCCCAGAAATAGCCTTAAAGGTCCAAACCCTGTCTGGTTCATTTTTGAATCTGTGCTTCCCCACAATGGAAGCTTTTTTTTATTGTTTTGATCACAACCTAGAAGAGGGTCAAGAAATCTTGATAATATAAGGTTTGTGTGGGGGAAATACACAAGAGTGATTAAAACTGCCCTCACAAACAACAAGCTGTGTCATGCTTCATCATAGGGCTGCAAACACACCTACACGCAGACCAACTAAAATAGGGAGAGGGAAGACAATACAACATAAATTGAGAAAAACGGGATCATACGTTAAAAAATGTGCAGATATATTGGTTTAAAACTGGTACCAGGGAGTCCCTATTACAATTTTAATACTGGGTACCCTGTCCAGATTAGAATGGACTAGTGGATGCTGGTTTGGAGAGCTTATATTGAGACACCTACCCCTCCACTCTGCAAAACCGTCGACATGTTTCAGCCTGCAAAATGTACTACCCCAGCTTTCATCAGGGCTCTCAACAATATGACCCCTTAGGTACTGACCCTACCTCCTTAAGATCCGGGAGTATGGGCAAGTCACCCTACTGAGACACTGCTCAGCTTAAATGTGGTAGAGCCCCTTGATCTCCGAGAGAAACCGAGTTCAATTAAAATCTAGACTTGAACTGGTGGTGTAGTGAGGACACCTCTCTATAGTCACACTTTCATCAAGGGTAGCTATGGCCAAACACACTCTGTCTCTCCTGGCACAGCATAGAAGTGCCCATGGGGAAACTCTCATTCATTGGAACTAAGAAAAAAATCTTCCTACATTTCAGCTTGCGGGAGCCTTCTCTGTGGCTTTTGGCTTGGCTGGGACAGCAAAATTATGTCTTACATTTCCTGTGAAACTGGGAATACATATAGAAACCACAGGACCAATGGTAACCAGAACAATGAGCTCATCTGGAATGTTAGGACCTATGGAGGTACCAGAGACACAAATCCTGGAATTTCTCCGATCAGGTTTTGATTCACATTTATAGGGGTGGCTCCCTTCATACTAGGGTTCACAGTTATTGGTGCGGTAGCCACTCTTGAATTTCCATTTGCATTAGCACTTCCACCTTCCATTATTTCATTATACAGAGGTGGGCATTGTGAAAAGCAACACATTTAGAAGACTGTCGCTAGAGTCACTGTCATTATTTTCGTCTCTCTCATCTTGTTACTTTGACTCATCCCCTCTTTCTCTTCTCTTTCCTTTCCTTCTCTAGTTTATCACCCTTGAATGCAGGATATAGCTTAGCCCCCTCTATCATGCCAATTTTTCATTTCCTCTGTTCTGCATCCCACCTTGCATAAACGTATGTATGCACTGCTTTTCTTAATCTTCACTGATACCGTTCCCTCTCTGTGGCATGAACTACACACTCCCAAGTATTGAGTGCATCAAACTGTGTAGGTCTAGGTTGTGACTATCCTAAATTTTTCAATATTTCTCACATTAAATGTCCATAGTATGGAAATGGCAGTGCACCTTCTTTCTCAGTGATCTTAAGCCATTGTTTAAGTCAAATGCAAGTGTGGAGACATACATTTATTGCCCTATAAAGACTTGCAGTATCCTCGGGTGATGCCTCTTCTTCAAGGTTATTGTCACATCTGCACTAATCAAATCTCGTACAGCTTAAATAAATTAATTTTCAGATAACAATGCCGATAATCACTAATAGAATTTCATTTCAGAACAAAAACTAATAGTTCACTCACAATCCTTGTGTAGAATTAACAACCAATACCAGAGACGCACTCTGTGACATAGACAACCAATAACCGCATGGCTTTACTCCCAATGACCAAGATCAGCGCAACACACCTTGACGTCAGCCTCACTCCTCGCAGCAGTTTACTCTCACTTACAATTTTTATGAATGCATTTTCTCAGCAATACGCATGCAAGCAAATGTAAAGCAATTGCAACAAATTACTTTTTCTGCTCCGCTTAAGAAATCAACAATATTCAATCATACAAAAAGTTATTTGGAATAACACTTTTTGATCTACTCCAACACACACTCAAATGAAACCTCGACCTACGGGGAAATACCCTGATTAGTATGGTTTCCCATGCGCAAAAGGGTTCACCACACTAAAAACACCTCATTTTCACACACAAGATGAATTTCCCTATCTCGATTGGGCTGTCAACGACGTTTCACGACAAGCACCACAAAAGCTTAGCAGACAATTGCAATACAGTGTCTTCTACACTTTTTTAATATCGTCCCAGAATCTTAGGCCACGTCAGACCTGATAACTCTAACTTTCCCACATTAAGCTCCACATTTACACTACATTCAAATGATCTCCAACAAACATCACCGAATTGTCATAAACACCACAAGCTAAGCATAAGCTTTTCAAATTCGCAAATCCATTGGTACTCACACCTCCACCTTTACAACCCAGTAAAAAGAATTTTAACTCCGTCGATACTAACAAAAACATGTAGTCTAGGGCAAGGGCTTGGGCTGAGATCTGAAATAATTTAATATAAAGTATTCTAACACCCCTATCTCAGGACCTAACCATCCTCTGGCACCATCTGCTGGAGCACTTGGGCCCTTTGTCCAAATCTCCCTGCAAAAGAACTTTCTAGGTGCCTGAACAATAAAGAAGAGTTAGCTCCTTCCACAAATTCGATATACAGTGTGGGCCATTTGGCCACACAGGGAGGAGCCAAAGTCGGTAAATAGGATTAAGCTTTTTGCACAGGTTAGGACATGTCCTGTCATTCCTTTTCCTTGCAGCTAATACCAAATTGAACGTTCTGCTGAGGATGAATTCTGGACTTTATTTTTTATTCGAACTAGCTGCTATTTACTGCCCTTTGTACATTTTTTGCACTTTTTAGGGTACGCCATGCCACTTCAATCCGTCTGCTGCTAATTCCAAATGTTTTTCTGTCGGAGCGTTTTTTCTTGTTGTTGCCCAAATGCTTGAGGTCATTGCGCCTCTGTTTTAGTCCATGAGCTAAAATGATACCATTGGTGAAAATGTTATTTTTTTTACCTATAAGGATAATTGACAATATTGATTAATGTTATCCAAAGATTTTTTTAGACATGCTAATGCAGGCCTCTGATAACTTATGATGGTTTGTGGAATGAGATTTGCTTATGCAATTATTTGTATGTACTTTTATGTGGACCTCCTACAAGTTCCAAATCTTCAATAAAAGATTGAATTGATTAAGTATAGGTTTATTACAAATTCAGAGCTAAGCTGATGTACACTAAGCTTAAGAAAACATAAAACTACAGAATCAATACTGGCAGACCAAACAGTCTAACAAAATTGAACCTTAACAACATGAAACAAACACATTTAGTAATGGCAATGCAGAAGATTAAAAAGAGAATTTGATTATCAAAATATGATTTATGTTCTCCTTGCCTCCGCATGAGTAAAGTCAGATTCCATAACTAAGCCTAACCTAATTAGTATGACTAGGGAAACTTTAATTATTTAATCCAATAAGTTGTCTTTATGGAGAGCTACTGTAGAAGTTCTCTCACATGAAAGGTTTTGTAGAATAAAGCCACACAATAGAGAAAAGCAGAGTGGTCTGTGTCCCTTGAAGTCTTAAAGGAATCTGCATGAAGCTAAGATGTGATAATCAATTTAAGAATCTCATATCCCTTGTCTCATCCACCTTCACATGGTAAAACTTCGGCAAGTACACTTCAAACATCCTTGTTCTGATCCGCACATTACAATGTTCTTGGATTCCTTTCGTCTTCAGAAACAGCACGGACCGTTGTCCTCCTGTGTTCATTACCGCCTCTCATCCTTGCCAATAATACACTTCTTGAGCCTCACTATCTCCCACACACAATGTCCTTTCACTAACTGTGAGATTATATGAATGCACCTGCAGAAGAGAGAAACATTGCAACCCAAGAAAGCGTTTTTGTTGAAGGATAAACATTAAATCTAAGTGATTAAGGCCTTTGGTCAAGTTAATGTAACAATCATTCAGTACACGTTTAATTGCATGGTTATGGATACATATACAGTGATAATACAAATGCTGATTAGCAGTTAAATGAATACATGATTATTCAGAAATTATGCAATATTAGTCAAACCACACAAATGTAGATATATATGAGAAGTGCAATTAATAATAATAATAATAATAATAATAATAATAATAATAAGGGAGCTTGTAAAGCGCCTGGTTACGCCAGATGGCATGTCCCCGGGCAAAAGTGAGTAGCTGAGCAAAACCCCCCCATCCCTGCAGTTTGCAGCATGCTCCCCTATTGTCGGAACAGGTACGTTTTGAGCTCTGATCTACAACTGCTCTCCGATGGCTACAGCCGGAGCTCAATGGGAAGTTCATTCCACTTTCTGGCCGCCAGGAGCCCAAAGGACCTTCCACCCATCCGATCCCTCTTCACTCTTGGGACGAGTACCAGACCCGTTCCACTAGATCTGTTCCACTAGATCTAGGGGACCGTGCGGGCTTGTATAGGGTAATGAGACTTAGGAGATCTCTGGCCCCCCTACCTTGGACAATGGGGTGGCACATACAGAGCGGTTTAAACATATTTCTCTTCCTGACCGGAAGCCAGTGAAGAGTATCCAATGCTCTTTTAGAATCAGCCCGCCTCAATCGTCTCAGCACAAACCGTGCAGCAGCATTTTACATAACCTGGAGCCCATTCAGACTTTTAACCGTGGCACCCAGATATAAAATGTTGCCATAGTCCAGGCGTGACATAACAAGTGCGTGCACTAGCATCTTCCTGGCCTCAATCGGGAGGAGATCCATGGTTTTTTGCAGGCTTTTCAGGACACCAAAACACGTCCCCACCACGCGTCTGATCTGGGATTCAAAAGTTAGGTCGGAGTCTACCCATACACCCAAGTTCTTTGCCAGGGGGCTAGGTGTTGGAGCAGGACCCAAATCCGATGGCCACCATACCCATGACCAAATAGATGGGCTCCCACCCACCACAATCACCTCCGTCTTGCTACCATTCAACTTCAGGCAGTTGTCCGCCATCCAAGTGGCAAGCTCCTGCATACATGCTCTGAAGTTGGATGCATCAACACCCGGCGTCCGTGATAGCAAGATGACCAGCTGGGTGTCATCTGCATATGACACAATCCGGACTCCAAAACCCTCCACTAACCCAGCCACCGGGGATACATATAAATTAAATAGGGTAGGGCTAAGGGCATTTCCCTGTGTCACTCCCTGGTCCAGATTAACATAATCAGAGTAATATGAACCTTGCCTGACCTGGAAGCTGCGTCCCATCAAAAATTATTGTATCCATTTGAGAGCAGAACCTGAGACACCACCTCTGTTAAGACTCTGTAGCAAGGTGTAATGTGCCACAGTGTCAAAGGCGGCACTCAAATCTAAGAGAATGATCGCCATTGTCTGACCCTCTTCTGCTCCCTGCCTAATAGTCTCCATGGCCATAAGCAAGACTGACTCTGTGGAATGTAAGGACCGAAAGCCAAACTGAGTGTAATGCAGGAGGTTGGCTTCTTCCATAAAGGCCATAAGCTGGGAATTGGCAACCTTTTCTGCCACCTTCGCCATATATGGTAGCAGTGAGATAGGACGGAGATTGTCCAATTTCTCAGAGCTGATGTTGGGCTTCTTCTGGAGTGGCAAAACCTCCGCCTTTTTCCAGCTAGCCAGCACTGTGTGCGTGTTAAATGAGACATTTAGAAGGTGCCTAATGTATGGCTCAAGAGTTAGAGCGCTTTCCCCAAGCAGTTTGGCAATGTGGAAAAGCCTCAAGCAAGCAACACTCCAAGAAAGCCATCTGGTACTCTCCTGCCCTTCATGAGTCCATATGCACCTGCAGACGACTTGAGAAGAGATGGAGGAGCAGAAAGACTCCGGAAGACCACTAAGCATTCAAGACCACAGTCTCTGAACTCCACCACCTGATCAGAACAACAAATAAAGAGGCCCCACAAGAAAGGATCAACACCAATGCACTCAATGGAAAAGAAAATTTCACTGTGGTCAAATTATTTGCCAGACCCAGCATGGACTGCTGACATCCCCCCAGGTCTTCTGCAACAACCTCTGCACTTACTTCCATCACAAGATCAAGGAGATATATGACAGCTTCGATAGCCTCGGTGCCCAAGACCCTCCCCTCTGCAACCACTGCACCCTACACCTCTGGACCCAAACAAACCCTACTCAGCTTGACCCCCCTCACCACAGATAACACCCTCAAGATCATGAACAGCATCCACTCTGGAGTACCCGGATCACATCTTGAAGAGAGCTGGCTCCACCATCGCCCCCGAACTCTGCCACATCATCAACTGCTCCATCAACTCCACTACCTCCCTGGATAAAAGCAGAGTTTAAACCCTTGCTGAAGAAACCCTCTGCCGACCCGACCGATCTCAAAACATCAGACCCAGCTCTCTTCTTCCCTTCCCAGCCAAAGTCATCAAGAAGGTCATCAAGGCCCAACTTTCAGAGTTCATCGAAGCCAACCACACCCTGGACATCTCCCAATCCAGCTTCTGAAGCAACCACAGTATGAGACCACTCTCATCATCACCAAAGACTATGTTTATGCCCTTCTCGACCAAGGCTAAACTGCTGCCCCATCCTCTTGGACCTCTCGGCCGCCTTCGATACCGCCTCTCACTGCACCATATGCACAAGACTCCACCACACTGGCATCCGTGACAATACCTTGGAATGGATCTGCTCCTTCCGGCTGAACACAGACTCAGAATACCTCCGTTCCTCTCGGAACCCATAGAGATCAGCTGCGGAGTGCCTCAGGGCTCCTCCCCGAGCCCCGATTTCTTCAACATCTACATGGCCCTGCACGTAGTCACGTCATTATCCACTGACTCAACATAGTTTGCTATGCTGACGACACCCAGCTGATTCTCTCCCTCACCAACAAAGCCACGGTCCCCATGAGCAACTTTCACAATTGGATGAAGTCTGTTGCTGCCTGGATAAAGAGCAGCTACCTCAAGCTCAAATCGGATTAGACCAAAGTCCTCATCATGGGTTCCACCCCCTCCACCTGGGATTCCTCCTGGTGGCCCGCAGAACTTGAACCCCCCCCACCCACAGACCATGTGTGAAACCTCTGTATCATCCTGGCATCACCAGATCAACGCTGTCTCATCATCCTGCTTCCACAAGCTATGCCTGCTCCGAAAGCTCTTCAAGTGGTTCCCCACAGAGTCTAGAAAGATGGTCACCCATCCACTCATCAGTAGCAGAATCAATTACAGCAGTGCTGTTTATGCTGGCATCACTCAGAAACTCCTCAACAAACTGCAGAACATTCATCTCCACCAGACTCATCCTCAACATCCCCCTCCGCAGCCACATCACCGGCTATCTAAGAAACTTCCACTGGCTCCCAGTCAACAAAAGAATCACCTTAAAGTTCCTCACTCATGCCAACAAAGCACTACACAACCCTGGATCTGAGTATCTCAACCAATGCCTCACGTTTCAAGTATCTACCAGAGTCCTCCGCTCCGCACAACTGGCCCTGGCCACTGTACCATATTTCCACATGGACACAGCTGGAGGAAGATCCTGCTCTTACTCACAGCAAAGACCTGGAACACCCTGCCTCTACACCTCAGGCAATCACCATCTCTGCCTCAATTCATGAAGGACTCAAGCCCTGGCTCTGCGGCTGAACCTCAGTGTCTTCAATGGGCCAGCAGTGCCACTCCCAGCACCTTGAGACATTTATGGGTGAGTAGTCACTCACTACAAGCAGTTGATTGATTGATTGATTGATTGAATGATTGATTGACTGACCCCCCAGGTGCCTGCTAAGTGAGCATGGGCTCCTCTCAGGAGAGGCATCTCTCCCATCGTGCCCCTCACAGAGGGCCCAGGACTTTACTAGCCCTGTCCCACACATGTCAGTTGGGTCGTCCCAACCTACACCCCATGCCCCGTCTTCACCTAAGTGCACTGCATCCAGAGACAGCTCTGCTGGCCAAAACACACAAGGGGAGGTTTCGGACCTTTGCCTTTGGTTACCTCTGAAAGATGCCAGAGGGTTCAGGCCATTACTGTCAGTCGCTCAAGCCTCTCCATCGTTAATTATCCTTCTGCAGGTTCACTGCCCAACCTTTGGAATCACAGTATAGTGCTCGCTAGAACACCCCTAAACAGTCTGCCCTGCATGGGGATGTCAGCTTCCTATCCCTGTCTGCTTTCATAAAAACAAGGCTGGAGGAAAGGCCTTTCGGACAAGGCTGGAAAGCAGCTACAGACTCAGGCTCCCAGGGAGCCCAACCTAGGCCCTGATGGCACCTGAGTGGGTATGAACAGAGAATTTCAGGTCCCAGGTACCCTATCCCCACCATCCTGGAGCAAGGTTAAACCCTGTTCTTGGAATACCTGCAGACTGAGTGACAGATGGCGATGTCTGAGAAAATGCACCCAACCATCTGGAGCACCTGGCTGGGGTCTGTCAAATGAGCCCATCACTAGGGCTTCCAGGGTATCCCAGCCATCTCACTGTGCCAAAGGATCACAAGGCAGATGTTAAGGGCTCGGAGCAACCAGATGCCTGGACTTAAAGGATATCCATCTGATTGCGCTGTCATTTCTGAAAACAGATTCCGCTCACACTTGGAGGGGACTGGGGGTCTGAGGCCCAGGTTCTTAGGGCCAGAGCTGATTATCAGGCAAGAGTTTGTAGAGGGCATGCGGAGCTCTGAGCCAAGGGTTAATCAGCACTCCTACACCCAGACAAGCAGGGGCAACCTCCCCGGTCCTGCAGGACCTCATTGTCCACACTTTACAACAGGGTAGGCTGGAGAAAGTAGGTAAGGGCCAAAGGTTTCCATCCTGGGGCTCTGACCTGGGGCCTGGTCAGAGATTATTATCCCCGGTAATCAGGAAAGGCCTCTGCGGTCCGGCTGCTCTCTGTCCAGGGCACTTTGAGACATTGCGGACAAGGGAACAGAGCCCAGGGTTGGGGTCTTCCACTACAGGGCCCACTGTGGCTCTGACCCAGGACCTGGTGCAAGCTTCTGATTCTGTTCATGCTACAGAAGTCTCCCTGAGTCTGCAGGTCCCCACATGGGGCCCTTGTAGACATGGCAGGTCAGGCAACGGTGCACAGGGCTGGAGACTTTCACCTATGGGCAAGTTGTAGCTCTGACCTGGGGCCCAGTTAGAGCTTCTGAACCCAGACAAGCAGGCAAGACTACCATGGGCTTGCAGACCCTGTCAGAGTCACTTTGCAACACTGGTTGCTGGAGAAGGGAATTCAGGGCTGGAGGCTTCCATTCCAGGTCCCACCAGAGCTTTGACCTGGGGCCCAGTTAGAGCTTCTAAACCTTGGCAACCAGGAAAGACCTCCATGTTTTCAGGGCCGGAGGTTTACACTCCTGGGCCAGCCGTGGCTCTGACCCAGGGCTCAGACAGAGCTTCTTATCTTGGGCGAGCAGGGAAGGCTTGCGGGTCCCCATCCCTGGCACCTAGAAACCAGGTCTTTGTGGTCCTTCCTTGGCCACTACCAATTCTTGTAGTCTGTGCACACTGTGTGACATAGTGCAACATTTGAGAGAATGTATATGGCCTCCTGAAGCCCTACCTAGGCTTCAAGCTTCATTGAAACTTCCAGGGTACTTTGGAATTTTTAACACTGAGCCACGTGATGGACATGGCGTGTTTTATTTATGTATTTTAAGTACAAAATGTGACCATGAGCATGGTAAAGGACTCCTACTTTTGAATTACTCCCAGTCTCTCCTACTAGGCCTAATACTATGTGTATTGGCTTAGTTGAGTGTCTGTGCTACGATAGGATTCAGCTACTGGTGAGTTTTCCCCTTACTGAACCTTCACTAGTTATAGAAAGATGCACGGTTTCCAGCTGAGAATATTTATTTCTATGTGATTCTTCAAACAACAGCTTTAATTTGAAATGCATGTTTACACTGTATATTTTGGTTGAGCAAGACATTTCAGTAAAGCCTGTGTTGTCTTATTTTGCAGGTAAATGGCACCTTGGACTGGCCTGTGAATCTCGAAATGACCACTGTCACCATCCCTTGAAGAATGGGTTTGATTATTTCTACGGCATGCCCTTTTCCCTTTTTGAAGACTGTGATGTTATGGGTGGTACTATGTTTAATCCCCATCTTCAGTCCAAGCTGATGTTGTGCAGTCAACTTGTCGCCCTTGCAGTCTTCACACTACTTATAGGAAAACTCACTGGTCTTTTGTCAATTAGCTGGAAAGTCTATACCTGTTTTACTTTTTGTGGCCTCCTGTTTTTTATCTCTTGGTATTCATGGTATGGATTTACTCGGTATTGGAATTGTATAATAATGAGAAACCATGAAATCATTGAGCAGCCCATGAGGTTGGAAAGGTCTGCCTCTCTGATGGTGAAGGAGGCACAGGCATACATTGCAAGGTAGGTACTGACAACATCGCTGATTGAAAATAGGTGCAAGATTATTATTATTATTATTATTGTTATTGCTGTTATTATTAGGCATACACATTATTATTGTTATTATTAGATAAACAAAATGTGATGGGAGAAATGATTGCAAGATGTCTAACCACTGGCAATCTGAGTAGCATTCCAATCCATCGTTCTTTTGCCCACCATGCCACCTCAATTTAGACCAAGCCTTATACAAATCAGTCTTGACCCTGCTCTATTACGAACTGTCTAGCCAGAACTGCCAGGCCATCCCTGAACCTGAACACGAGCAACCCAATGCAAGTGTCGTCCTGCTTGGGACTCGTCAGCCATGTGTATCATGGTTCCAGTGGCACGTTTTTTGTTCTGAAGAACGAAATGTGAGTTTCCAAAATCAACGCAAGGATGTATAGTGCAGAAATAATAAATGATGAACAGGCTTTAGAAGTAGACAATAATTGCTGCTGCTGCTGCAAAGAAAAAAAGAAACTGTCGCACAGAGCACCTACAATCTACTATTTTAGTTTATTGACTTAGATACATCAACTCTTCATGAGACTCAGGACCCAAATAACAGAAACTAAGCAGTGACTACTTGGTAAGATGTAGATGATCCTGTTAGGAGTTATCTCCACAAAATACTTCAGTATGTCCTGGGTGAAGATTTGTTTAGAAGGATAATCAAACAGATTCGTCACTCATTTCAAACCTTGCCATTTAGGGAACATTAAATGCACCAGCACCTCAGAGCAGTAATAAAGGAGGTTGATAACACATTTTGACGAAAGGGAGTGGAGTGCCTCAGTCAGTACACTCACATACCAACTTGGTGTACCATGGGTAAATAGAAAAGCTTCTATAAAGGAGAATCTCCTTATTCGGTGCATCATTACATGTGGAAGCCATGGTGTTCAAAGACCCTCCAGATATGCTGTGAGCTCAGGTGTAGTCCAGATGCATACCCAGTAGGTAAAAGGCTTCAGTTGTACTAAATCTGCGGTTCGCTTTAGACCTCAATCTATGAAAAGTGGTAAAAGAGGCGTAGTTACTGGGAATGGAATAAGCGACCTAATAAATGAGTTCTCAGCCATGATCAGTCTCTAAGTTCGACATATGCCCATCATTCGACACCAAAAAATGCTGCCCTCTGAGCCTTTGCCTTATAGGCCACAAAAGCAGGGCAGATAGGTCATGAATAGGAGGGCTTATGGAAGTGATAAATAGCACTGGATCTGTGGGTCACTAGCAAAGAGCTTTTGATAATTTAACCTGGAGTTCTCAAATTATCAGTCACTCCGACAGCCAAGTAATCAAAGCTACAGACTCACTCGAGAGGCACATCGTCTACCTTTAAAAGAGTTACAGGTTTTCCCAGATCCAAAAGTCATACATTTGGTTTTATTGGCATTCGGCTCAAAACTTCGATGGTTACAAAATGCCAGACATGTATTCAGAAGCAACTGTAATCCCATAGGGGTCTTTGAAATGAGCAGAGAGTCGTCTGTAAATAATAAAATGGGTACCTTCTTGCCATTCAATGGCGGGAAATCATTTTTGCAGGTCTGAAGCTCCTCAACCACTCCATTTCTATATAACGTGAATAGCTAAGGAGCAAGGACACAACCTTGTTAAACACCACGCGCAATATAAATACAGATAGTTTACTCTATTGATCCAGCGGACCTGGCCATAAGTCCCCTCATGCAGCCTCATGAGAAGATTTAGAAGAGTGACAGGTGCCCTACTTTTAGCTAGCACCTCCCAGAGCCTCTCACGCGGTATCAAGTCGAATGCTGCTCAGTGGTCTACAAATGCAACATATAATCTTTGCCTACATGTCGGAGCATACTTCCATTGAAGGAGTGCAAACCTAAAAACCTGGCCAAAAGTGCTTGTTTTTGCACGAAAGTCAGCCTGCAGGGGAATAGAATGTCATTCTGTTCAACCCAGCTAAGTAACTTAGCAAGTATCTGCCTTCAGAAAAAATAATTGTAAGTTGTCAATTAGGTTTATAGGCCTATAGTTCAAGGGACTGCCTGCATCACCCTCCTTAAATATTGAGAAGATCTCCATCCCCTTCCAAGTGTCTGGAATATCCACACCAGCCACAATTGTATTGATAGAAAATGTATGTAGGGGGCCCACACAGAAGATTCAGTCATATACAAGTCACCCAGAATTCGGTCAGGTCTGGGGGCCTTGGCCATTTTTAACTGACGAATTGCAGCATGGGTATCTTCCAAACTAGAAAAAGGACTCTACTCTCCTGAAGAGGGGGCCAACAAGGAGTCTGCATAGGGAAAAAAGGCTATTGTTGGCATCAGAGGGGGTGCCTACAGTTTGGGGTTGGCGACAACGCAGGGCCATGAACCCTTCTACGATTATTATCAGTGACCGAAATTTTGACTGCCATGTCGCAAGCAATCCTAGCTCTTCTCATGGCATCCCCTTTTTAAAAAGTAGTAAGAGGGTTATGGTCACGATCAATTCGGGTCACCACTGCTACATCAATCAATAGCAGCCAAAGCCTAGTGTCCAAAAGAACACAATCCATGACATTAGTATAATTCCTATGTGAAACGTGGGTGATCTTTTACAGTCAGAGCGAGTGCGCCCTTTACAAGCTTTGACTTCCCGCCTAACCACAGGAGATGCCAGATGGAGAGCAGAATTGGAAAAGGAGTACTGTCAAGATTTATCAATAAGACAAGGAATTCCCCATTGCTCATCCTCCACCTCTACCAGGTCGTTAATAACAGGAGAATGCTCACAATTTACATTAAAATCGCCTCCAATCATGATTTTAGCCTCATGTTGGACCATCTCAATTACTTCATCTAATAAAAACACTGTTGCAGAGATGTTATTAGGAGATACAGTCCTGGCATATACATTTAGGAGCACCAAACGTGGGAATTCTGAAACAAATCACATGAGATCAAGAGAGGCAATTTCTCTGTGACTGGGAGCATGCAGCCCAGCCGTTTTGTCCTTAATATGGGCTCTTCAGCCAGGTATAGCTAGGTCGAAACGGCCCTAGGTTGCTTGTGTTCCAGTTCAGGGAGGACCTGGCTTAGCAGCTCAGGCTGGACTGCTCCGATTGGAGCAGGGTCAAGACTGATTTGTATATAGATGGGTCTAAATTGAGGTGACATGGTGTGAAAAAGAACGAAGGGTTTGGACGCGGTCTGAGTAATTACTAGTGGCTGAGATTATTTCAAGAATTCCATCAATCACTTTTTTGTATACTTTAGCATGTTTTTGTCAGGCATTTCAACTGGAATGTTATGTAAGAAACACTTATATACCGCGGCTCCCACCCCACGGGTATCCTAGCGCTGAGATTACCATTAAAAAACACTGTGTGTAACTGAAGGTCTAAACGGAGGGGCTAAGAGTTAGGTTCTTGGAAAAAGCCTGGTTTTCAAATCCTTCCTAAACCTCAGCCAATAATTACTTTGTCTAATCTTGATAGGCAATGATTTCCAGAGTCTAGATGCTACCAGACTAAATGATCTGCCTCCTAATCGAGCCTTGTTGAAGTGTGGTATATACATCAGATTAGCTGAGGAAGAGTGGAGGTTTTGAATAGGAGAATACAAGAGGAATTTCCTCTGCAGAGGCATAGGCCCCATTTTGTGAGCTGCCCTGTAGACAATGCAGAGTGCCTTGAACTGTACCCTCTGTTCCATAGGTAACCAACGGAGATCCTTCAAGGCAAGTGAGGCAGACGTTCCTTACCACTTGAGGCCTACCTGAAGTCAGTAGAAAAGGAAGAATTTTTTGCAGAGCTCGGAGCAGAGATAGACAGGTGCTCACTGTTTTGTTCACTTGAGGGTTCAGCTGTAGGTTACTATCTAATAGTACTCCCAAGTTACAAGCTGTCTTAGCAGGAATCAGAGGATTGTTTACAGAGGCTGGCCAGAAATCCGACGGTAGAGGATGAGAAATATTACTCGTAGAACAGTAGAGTATTTCTGTCTTATTGTCATTAAATTGCAGGGAATTACCTCTGAGCCAGTCTGCTGTCTCCTGCATACAGCTATGAAATTTTTCCAGGGGAAATGCCTTATTACCCTCAAAGGAAAAGACAAGTTGGGTGTCGTCAGCTAATAACTTCAATGCCGAAGAATTTTATAAGAGAGATAAGTGGGCACAGATAAAAGTTAAAAAGGATTGGGCTAATAGCCGAACCCTGTGGAACACCATGTTTTACTATTCTTAGAGAGAAATGGTGTCAGGTTTACTGCCTACTGTCTACCTGAGAGATAGGACTGCAACCAGTCCAGTGCCTTGTCTCTGATACCATTCGCCTCGAGTCTTTTAATCAGGATCTTATGATTGACTGTGTCGAATGCGGCCAACATGTCCAAAATCACTAAGATGGCAGTTTGGCCATTGTCGGCCCGCAGTCGAAGGTCATCAAGGACTGTCACAAGTGCAGTTTTGGTGCTGTGTCCCGGTCAGAACCCAATTTGAACTTCACCTAGAAGTTTATTTTCTTCTGCAAATTTCGAAATGGCCTTACTCACTATTCTTTCCCAGATGTTTATCGGATATGGTAACAAGGAGATAGGTCTGTAATTGGATGGGCATGGAGGGTCCAATGAAGCTTTCTTTAGAAGAGGGGACATAACTGCCTTTTTCCAGGACTTTGGGACTGTGCCGTTGGTTAGAGGTGGGAGCATAATTGGGGTAAAAGAGGGAAAAGCTCCATCCAGAACACTTTCCACAGCCTATGTGGAAAAGGCTTCAGAGGAGAGCCTGAGGAGATACCAGCTGCAATTATGTTAAACTCCTCTTGTGAAGGGATCTGAAAGATCTCCAGAGTCGGCATAAGTTCTCTGTTGGTTCCTTCATGGGGGGTACTGTGACTAGGCAAAACCTGAGTATCTGCTTTACTATCCTTCTCTCCTTCACTAGGAGTATTTAGCCCAGTTAACATTTTATTGATGTTATCTTCAAAAAACACTGCCAAACTATCACATAGCTCTTGTGAGGCCAGAATCGTATTCTTTGCGCAGCCAGGGTTAGACATGTCATTTACTATGTTGAATAAGGTTTTTGACTTATTGGATGCATTCAGGATAGTTTCCTCAAGATATTTAGCTTTTGTATTACCCACCACTTTTTTATTGATATGAAGCAGTTTTTTTCAATGTAATTTTACCTGAGTCCTCATAGTTCCTTCTCCATTTCCTTTCTGCCTCTTTGCATTCAGTTTTCATCAGCCTCAGCTCCTCATTGTACCAGAGAGCAGACAGCTTCTTTTTGCATTTAAATCTTTTTAACGGGGCCATTTTATCTATGTATTGATGATCTGACTGCTCAGATTCTCATAATTCACATCTACCATTTTATTAATATCAAAGCTACTATCATCAATAAGTCATGGGAGCTCTTTCAGTTTTAATAATGTATACCATTTCATACCCATACGAGTAAGGGTCGGGTTAAGAGTCTTTTTGTTTATAGTAGCTAACTTTAATGAAAAAAGAACCAAGAAGTGGTCTGTCCAGCATAATGGGAGTATCTCCCCTACAACAACATCTGTGTAATTAGCAAAAATTAGGTCCAGCGCATGACCTCCCAGATGGGTGGGGTTTAATACCAACTGCTGTAAGTGAATATTCTCACAGGCTTGGCGCAGTTCTCTAATCGCAGTATCATAAGATTAAAGTCACCTAGAATCATTATTTAGCATGAGTGTGTGAGAGGTTATATACCACGTCGATCAGTTCTTGATAATGAGGGGCAACTCCTCCAGGATGTCTATAACATGAATACCAGAATACAAGTTGCTGCTGCATTCTGTGATTGAGAACCCAAGTATCTCAAGCCCTGTAACTCCTCTATAGTCAAAGGAGCCAAGTTCCAAGTTTCTTTGTATATAATTCCTACCCCTCCCCCTCTCCCAGCTGCCCTTCGTTTATGAAATATTTTGAAGCCTGGAGGGCAGGCTAGACCTAGTTCGAATTCCCTGTCCGGTCGTGTCCAGGTTTCTGTAAGAAACAGAATAACCACACTTTGATGTTCTACCAATGAGTAGATTTCTGAGTGGTGTTTAACAGGGGATCTTGCGTTAATCATACCACAATTAAACGCTTTTCACCTAGTGTCTACGAGAGTATCCTTACCCCAGGTCTGTCCCCTGCTGTCAGTGATTGTAAGTGTCTCAGTGCCAATGGTAATAAGGTAATCCCTGGTATAGGTAAGACGGGGGAGAGATGCATCGTGGCCGGCGCTCAATGCGACCTGTGCACAGGCCATGCAGATGGGCTTGCCTTTGGCTCGCCGTCTGTGCTCCCACTGTGCGTGCGCTGCTTGCTTGCATCGCGTCTCCTTAAGTAGTGAGGAGGGCGCCTGGCCACTAGAGCGCTAACCAAGATGGCGTGACTTCCTGTGACCCGCTCTTACAGATGGAGAACACCAGCACACCTAGGTAGTGCTAGCAATCAACACAGTGCAACTTGCTGGCTCTAAAGTGACATGTGCAGGTGCAGCATATGCGGTTAGGTCCTAAAATCACTTCTTGAAACTACTACAATGAATATTCAAAAAGCGGAGTCAATAGTAATACCGCGCTCGCAGATAAGTGCTAACAGTATCATTTTAAAAATATGTCTAATGCCCCTTCTAAAACAGCCTGGTGACTAAAATCAGGTAACCATGATTAATAAAATGAAAGTTCCAGGACGTTCAGAGGGTAATCAGTCATTTGGAAACGTTGCCTACTTGCAGCTGTTGAAAAGTGTGTGTGTGAGTGTGTGTCCTTCACAATTTATAATTGTGATAGTGACAGTTACTCATGTCACCAGCACCATCTTAGGTTCTATTCTGTATGTGCGCGTATATATCCAGGCTAGAGTTTCATCCATTCTTGAACACATTGAGCTCCATCAAATTGGGGAACAGTAGCATCCCTTCTCTACCACAATTAGCAAGCAACAAAAACTATGGTATGAAGTAATATCTAAAAATTGTTTGTAATGATTAAGGTCTTCAATAGAGTGTGAGCAATTGCAGTACTCTGCAGCACTCTGGTATGCCACCTAGCAGTTCAATATTATAAAGCAAAATAATTTTGAAGCATAAATAATTACTGAACATCAGCAGATAATGGGTCATTATTTAAGTCCCTTGTGGAATAAGAGCATTCAGTAATATGGAGGTGTTCTGTTTTGTTTTCAAGAAACCGACAAAGACCTTTCCTCCTCATGTTCTCGCTCCTCCATGTTCACAGCCCACTCATTGTCACTAAAATGTTTAATGGAAAGAGTAAACATGGGCCATATGGAGACTATGTTGAAGAGATGGACTATATGGTTGGTAAGTTACCCTTATAGATGTGGCTCACCTAAAGTATGTGGTGGGGTGGCACTCGTCTTTGGAGGACATTGAGTTGTATATCGGAGTATCAAGCACAAAAATATTGTGCTGCAACATATTGTGAAAAGAATATTGGCTATCAAAACATTGTGAAGGTTAGTATATACTGGTAAGTATAGGTATGCTGTTCTAAACTCCACATCTAAACGTATATATATATATATATACATATATATATATATATATATATATATATATATATATATATATATATATATATATATATATATATATATATATATATATATATATATATATATATATATATATATATATATATATATATATATATATATATATATATATATATATATATATATATATATATATATATATACTGGGGCTACATACATGAACCATTGTTATTTAATTCCATCTTGTGGTGGTGAATCATCATTGTCGTATAAGTTGCACAGTTTAGTCTAGTACTGCTCTAGTAATCACATTCACTGTTTTTTACTGTTTGTAATTATACACAAGTGTATTCACTTCGCATGTAAACAAACCACTATTTCCATGATCCCCGCCTCCCTCAATGCGGACAGTCAGACCTGCAATGAATATAATTGCACGGACACAGAAATACCATTATTGCAGCTGTCATTGTTTGAAGATCTTTCTTGCAATGTTTATAATTATACAATGAACTGCATACATATGTTCTACATTTCGGGTGAACATTGGTTCCAAATTGAAAGAAAGACTGAATGTAACGTGGTACATCACCTGCTGTAAAAGACATACCTTTTCTATGACTGTCAGTGGGAGGGGACTCACCATGGCAACCAACCCATGACACGAACAAGCTCCCAAAACGTTGTATATATTGCACGCCGCACCAAGTGTTAAGATGTTGTGAACAAGGTGGGTTCCCTGCCGAAACGCGTCAAGCCACTTCGTTCTGGAATGAAAAACTGATTCCCACGGTGTCAGTTATATATATATATATATATATATATATATATATATATATATATATATATATATATATATATATACACATACATATATATATATAATATATATATATATATATATATATTATATATATATATATATATATATATATATTCTGCAAGAGCTCGCCTCCGTCTCTACATGAGAACAGCAGCCACACACCAGCAAAGACGAGGTAGACCCAGTTTTCGTGCTTTTTTCTTTTATTTAGCTTAAGAGTGCAACCATGTCAGCCACGACGCGTTTCGGCAGATCCCTATATATATATATGTTCACGGAACTCCATTTCTTTATCCTGAATTCTCCAGAGAAACGAAAACGGACCCAGACAGGTGATTTGCAATTTTCTTTATTTTGCATGCAACACAATGACCGCCATGACGCATTTCGGGCCCTATGAGCCCTTGTTAACATTATATATATATATATATATATATGCAAAAACACGTGCACATAAAATCACGTAGGCCAGACCACACCAGCGTTACTGCAAAGAAATTGCTTCTTTATTTAAAAGGATTTTCAGGGCATGACGCGTTTCGAGTGCAAGACTCTTCCTCAAATGCCGGTTTCTGCTCACAGGTGGGTTCGTTAGATTTATAAAACGGAACTCTGTAGACATTGAAGAAGGACTCAGTCCATTACATCCAGATTATGAAGGAGACAGTTGTGCATTTCCTTAAGTTCAATTCATTAAAGGTAATAATTTCAGCACAATGGCAAGGTCTTTTCAACATCATTCTTTTTTTTGGGAATTCGTGGACCCAAAAAGAAATAAATTACGTTCACATCTCTGTGCTGGGACTTCAATACCCACAATGCAACACAACTGCTCCATTCCTTTATTACTGGTTTTCAATGCTGATATCGGCGAAGTCTCACCTTCTGCATCAAGCGCTGGGAGCAAATCATGCTATCAAAAGGAAAGTTCCGTTTCCCAGGTCTGATGCGCTGGTAAGTAGATCACGACCACCTTGGCAGAAAAAGTCTTCAGTACGCCGTGTTTCAGTAAAATACTTCCACAAATCCTAGCTGCTAAACAGTTCAGTCACTTTGTTTCGAGGCGGGCCGTCATCAGAGGCCCTTCCATCAATCACATCGTTTCCATGCCTTTCACAGCCGGGGGGCTCCCAATAAGCTTCTCGCTTCCTTCCAGGTGTCTGACAAAGGGGATGCCTCTCCCAAGCGGACCGGGGCTGGATCTCGAAGTGTGTCAGACACTTCAGTTGTATGCAAAAACACGTGCACATAAAATCACGTAGGCCAGACCACACCAGCGTTACTGCAAAGAAATTGCTTCTTTATTTAAAAGGATTTTCAGGGCATGACGCGTTTCGAGTGCAAGACTCTTCCTCAAATGCCGGTTTCTGCTCACAGGTGGGTTCGTTAGATTTATAAAACGGAACTCTGTAGACATTGAAGAAGGACTCAGTCCATTACATCCAGATTATGAAGGAGACAGTTGTGCATTTCCTTAAGTTCAATTCATTAAAGGTAATAATTTCAGCACAATGGCAAGGTCTTTTCAACATCATTCTTTTTTTTGGGAATTCGTGGACCCAAAAAGAAATAAATTACGTTCACATCTCTGTGCTGGGACTTCAATACCCACAATGCAACACAACTGCTCCATTCCTTTATTACTGGTTTTCAATGCTGATATCGGCGAAGTCTCACCTTCTGCATCAAGCGCTGGGAGCAAATCATGCTATCAAAAGGAAAGTTCCGTTTCCCAGCGTTTCCCAGGTCTGATGCGCAGGTAAGTAGATCACGACCACCTTGGCAGAAAAAGTCTTCAGTACGCCGTGTTTCAGTAAAATACTTCCACAAATCCTAGCTGCTAAACAGTTCAGTCACTTTGTTTCGAGGCGGGCCGTCATCAGAGGCCCTTCCATCAATCACATCGTTTCCATGCCTTTCACAGCCGGGGGGCTCCCAATAAGCTTCTCGCTTCCTTCCAGGTGTCTGACAAAGGGGATGCCTCTCCCAAGCGGACCGGGGCTGGATCTCGAAGTGTGTCAGACACTTCAGTTGTATGCAAAAACACGTGCACATAAAATCACGTAGGCCAGACCACACCAGCGTTACTGCAAAGAAATTGCTTCTTTATTTAAAAGGATTTTCAGGGCATGACGCGTTTCGAGTGCAAGACTCTTCCTCAAATGCCGGTTTCTGCTCACAGGTGGGTTCGTTAGATTTATAAAACGGAACTCTGTAGACATTGAAGAAGGACTCAGTCCATTACATCCAGATTATGAAGGAGACAGTTGTGCATTTCCTTAAGTTCAATTCATTAAAGGTAATAATTTCAGCACAATGGCAAGGTCTTTTCAACATCATTCTTTTTTTTGGGAATTCGTGGACCCAAAAAGAAATAAATTACGTTCACATCTCTGTGCTGGGACTTCAATACCCACAATGCAACACAACTGCTCCATTCCTTTATTACTGGTTTTCAATGCTGATATCGGCGAAGTCTCACCTTCTGCATCAAGCGCTGGGAGCAAATCATGCTATCAAAAGGAAAGTTCCGTTTCCCAGGTCTGATGCGCAGGTAAGTAGATCACGACCACCTTGGCAGAAAAAGTCTTCAGTACGCCGTGTTTCAGTAAAATACTTCCACAAATCCTAGCTGCTAAACAGTTCAGTCACTTTGTTTCGAGGCGGGCCGTCATCAGAGGCCCTTCCATCAATCACATCGTTTCCATGCCTTTCACAGCCGGGGGGCTCCCAATAAGCTTCTCGCTTCCTTCCAGGTGTCTGACAAAGGGGATGCCTCTCCCAAGCGGACCGGGGCTGGATCTCGAAGTGTGTCATGATCTACTTACCTGCGCATCAGACTTGGGAAACGGAACTTTCCTTTTGATAGCATGATTTGCTCCCAGCGCTTGATGCAGAAGGTGAGACTTCGCCGATATCAGCATTGAAAACCAGTAATAAAGGAATGGAGCAGTTGTGTTGCATTGTGGGTATTGAAGTCCCAGCACAGAGATGTGAACGTAATTTATTTCTTTTTGGGTCCACGAATTCCCAAAAAAAAGAATGATGTTGAAAAGACCTTGCCATTGTGCTGAAATTATTACCTTTAATGAATTGAACTTAAGGAAATGCACTACTGTCTCCTTCATAATCTGGATGTAATGGACTGAGTCCTTCTTCAATGTCTACAGAGTTCCGTTTTATAAATCTAACGAACCCACCTGTGAGCAGAAACCGGCATTTGAGGAAGAGTCTTGCACTCGAAACGCGTCATGCCCTGAAAATCCTTTTAAATAAAGAAGCAATTTCTTTGCAGTAACGCTGGTGTGGTCTGGCCTACGTTGCACGTGTTTTTGCATACAACTGAAGTGTCTGACACACTTCGAGATCCAGCCCCGGTCCGCTTGGGAGAGGCATCCCCTTTGTCAGACACCTGGAAGGAAGCGAGAAGCTTATTGGGAGCCCCCCGGCTGTGAAAGGCATGGAAACGATGTGATTGATGGAAGGGCCTCTGATGACGGCCCGCCTCGAAACAAAGTGACTGAACTGTTTAGCAGCTAGGATTTGTGGAAGTATTTTACTGAAACACGGCGTACTGAAGACTTTTTCTGCCAAGGTGGTCGTGATCTACTTACCTGCGCATCAGACCTGGGAAACGGAACTTTCCTTTTGATAGCATGATTTGCTCCCAGCGCTTGATGCAGAAGGTGAGACTTCGCCGATATCAGCATTGAAAACCAGTAATAAAGGAATGGAGCAGTTGTGTTGCATTGTGGGTATTGAAGTCCCAGCACAGAGATGTGAACGTAATTTATTTCTTTTTGGGTCCACGAATTCCCAAAAAAAAGAATGATGTTGAAAAGACCTTGCCATTGTGCTGAAATTATTACCTTTAATGAATTGAACTTAAGGAAATGCACAACTGTCTCCTTCATAATCTGGATGTAATGGACTGAGTCCTTCTTCAATGTCTACAGAGTTCCGTTTTATAAATCTAACGAACCCACCTGTGAGCAGAAACCGGCATTTGAGGAAGAGTCTTGCACTCGAAACGCGTCATGCCCTGAAAATCCTTTTAAATAAAGAAGCAATTTCTTTGCAGTAACGCTGGTGTGGTCTGGCCTACGTGATTTTATGTGCACGTGTTTTTGCATACAACTGAAGTGTCTGACACACTTCGAGATCCAGCCCCGGTCCGCTTGGGATATATATATATATATATATATATATATATATATATATATATATATGTGTGTGTGTGTGTGTGTAGAAATATATATATATGTATATTTTGTAATCAAAGTACATAAATGTGGAGATAGCTATGGTAAACCAAATCCTATCTATTACTTATTATATTTGTGTAGTCAGTGCTTTAAATGCAATATTTCTGTATCACAATATCTTTCTGTATATTTTGTTACTATATGTCTATTTTGTTATAAAGAAAACTTAAGTGGGATAACTGCTTCTAGAAGCATTTATTTTGTTTATTTTTGATTATTTCTGAAAGAAAAGAATATAACTTGAATAGGAAGAGCAGATTCTAACAGGATAGTCCAAATAACCTTATTTTATAACTCTAAGTGTATATAATGTTCAGTTATTTATGTCATAGTTATTTTCATTGACACATGTGTGCTTGTGGTATTATTTCTGTGACTATCATATACTGTATACCCCGTTCTCACCAGGCTTTTTTGCGCTTGCTATCTCCAACCTTACCCTCTGTTCTGAACTTGATTCCGAGTTCAGTCTTGGTTTGATATTGCAGGAGTTGAAGAAACCAGTTAGGTTTTCAATTTGAGGGATTAAAGGACCAGGATCAGAACACTGAGAAGAAACATCTTCATAGAAGATCATAAGATTGTCCAGTAGATTGATGATGCTATTCCTGTACTGAAAGTGCAACAAGTGTAGAATAGCAATTCAAACCCTTATTGTTAACAGCCAAATTGATTGACACATCCACTGACAAGGCATGGGTGGAAGAATATGCCTTTACAGAGGACATGGCTCTATTGGAAAAATCCAACCTGGGACATTATTCAGAGTAAAGAAAACCACCTCATTCTTTGCTAAAGTGAGTTACAAAAATCAGATTCAACTTTTCCTTATGAAGATGAGCCATTAAATTGGCTATCAGTGGAAATGGGAGGAATGTACAAATGAGGAGGTAAGGCCAAGGAAATCTTAGAGCAGTCTTCTCAACACCATTCTTCTGGGTATCTGGATAGGAATTTTGGGGGAAGAGCATTTTCAGGAATGGAAAAAGTCTACCTGATGGATCCCAAACATTTGACATATTCCACCAAAGACATGCTGAGCCTGACTAAATTGTGGCAAAGAGGAAAGACTCTGCTTAGTCTGTATGCTACTACATTCTCATTCCATTGGATATAGGTGCTTGGAGAGTGGCCAAATCATTGTTTGCCCATGTGATTATTTGATACACAAAGACAGGCAGAGAAAGAGATCCTGTCCCTTACTGTATGTTGGGGTACGCTTTGGTGAGTGTTCTCCACTATCATCTCTCTATAGTTAAATGAATGTAGCATCTCTTTTGGAAAACCTTTTACTTGAATTATTTGATGACTAGTTGCTCTTCAACCAATCTGGAATTTATCTTTAGCCAGGATTAATGAGGTGTGGGGGAAGAGAATGATTCCCCTGCTTCACTTTGAATTAAGAATCTGCCCTTATAAAACCTTTGCAACCCTTTTGATTAGTGGTGGAAATAGACATCCCATCTCTTGGGATGATGGTGCTCAATGTAGGAGAAGATGTCAAGCTGACGATCTCCATTGCAGTTGAGCCTAAGGCACCACAAAAACAGACTATACCTTAAAAGGAGTCACAAAAAGAATTTGACTGAGCTGATTATTTTCTTTAAAAGTATTTCTACAGCTTATTGCTCCAGTGCTCCTTCTTTGAAGGAATTCTGGGTGTAAGTTGTGGAGACTGGTTTTGAAACTAGACAGATCATCTTGAATTCCAGAGAGTAACCATAGCAAATTACCTCTAAAATCCATGTACCAATGACTTCTTCTTCCCAGGTATGATAGAAGACAGAGTGTTAACTCTCCATTGGTATGTTGCTGTAGTTAATATCATCTGCTTGGTTTAGTGTGCTCCTGTCATAAAGTACAATGAAGGAAAGTAACCTCTCCTTATCAGCCCTTAAGAAGACCCCAAGGTTGGCCTAAAAGCTGTCTAAAAATGTCCATTGTTTAAATCCTTCAAGGAACAGAGGTGTAGATAAACTGGTGCTAAGAAAGAAATTGTTCAGACTGCGAGTCATAGACCTTAACCTCTAGGTCATAAATGACTCCCTAAATAATCATAACCTATTCGCAACAAGAAAAGAATAGCTTATTTAAGAAATGCATATTACATCGAATTAGAAAAAAGTAGTCTCTGCTCCCCCACCACTCAGACAAAGAAGACAGGGGAAACTTGAGAGAACATGAAACTATCTATTAAAAACCTCAGTCTGAAAAAAACCCTGATGACTTGTCTTCCCTGCACTTAATCTTTTGAGGCATCTCTTCTCCCTTTCCCAGCCAAGGTAGTGGAACGGGTAGTGAGTGGCACACTATCCGCGCACTTAGAACAGGCTAATCATCTGGAGGAGGAGCAGTTCGGGTTTCGACCGGTAATGAGACGGCTTTGGTGACCATAATGGATGAGCTTCGGAGGCGGGCAGACAGGGGCCAGGCAGCAGTGTTGATTCTGCTGGACCTGTCTGCCGCCTTCGATACGGTCAACCACAACATCCTTCTGAACCGGCTGAGTGAGGTGGGAGTCACGGAAGTGGCCCATAGATGGTTTCACTCCTTTCTTTCAGGGAGGCAGCAAGCGGTGTCCCTCCCTCCTTACCAATCTGTTTTTACTCATGTCTCACATGGGGTGCTTCAGGGCTCGGCCATCAGCCCATTCTTTTTAATGTCTATTTGAGACCCTTGCTAACGATCATCAAGCGCTATAACATCAAGGTCATCAACTACGCTGATGATACGCATCGTATCCTCTCCCTGGAGGGGGAGCAGTCCATCTCAGTAGAGGGGTTCCATAGATGTCTAGAAGATATGTTACAGTGGCTGGGGGGGAATTCTCCACAGTTTAATATAGCCAAAACTGAGCTGATGCAATTTGAGATGCGCAGGAACACAGGAGGGCTGCCCATGAACTTGTGGCCCCCAGAGTTTCCCAACCCTGGTCAGCCGGTCAAAACAGTCCGCAATTTGGGGGTAACATTTGACATAACCTCTCCCTGGAGGCGCACGTGGGGAAGGTGGTGAGTTGCTGCCTGGTGATTATTCACTCTTTGAGGAAGATTTTTCCTCTTTTACCCCATCAAGCCCGCGTCCTAATAGCACGGAGCACGATTCTTAGTCGGGCGGACTATTGTAAAGCCCTGCTCCTTGAGTCCCCCAAATTCCTGCTAGACAGGCTACAGCGGATGCAATCTGCCACTGCTAAATAGGGACTAGGATGGTCAAGGAGGTCCTCCGCCTCTGGAGCACTGGCGGAGCTGCACTGGCTCCCCGTGACACAGAGAATTACATTTAAATCCCTGTGTCTAGTATTTAAAGCCCTACATGGTAAAGGACCTGTCTCTTTTCAGAAAAAATTTGAATGGTACGTTCCGGGCAGATACGCTCCGCTTCTCGGGAGGCAAGTTAATTAAAGTCCCACGTTTTAGTTTTAAAAAAGTTAGAGCTGGTGGCAGATCATTTGGGGTGGCTGCGGCCAGGCTGTGGAACACTTTACCTACTGAACTGAGACAACACAAGGATCTTCTTGTGTTCAGAAAGAACCTTACAACTTGGTTATTCCCTAAGAACTAGGCCTGTGCTTTAGCCCCCTTTTGTGTTGAAATGGTCTCTGAGTTACTATCGCCAAGATGCCTGTTAGGTGGTAGTGCGCTTTAGAAATTGTATAAATAAATAAATAGAAGAAGTATCCCCTTCCTCATGTAGATTGACTTTCCTGATGACACTGGAGCTGCTGAACCAAAGGACATCAAAAGTGCATTGCCCCCCCACTGCTCAGTCTATTGATGATTCCGGGGGACTTCGTGAGACAAAAACAAAAGCATTCATTAGTGATGGAGCACTTTGTCTGCCAAATTCTAAATCAGGTTCATAGTTCAGAAGAAAATCATTCTAGTCGCATTGTAATGTAAGTCCGAAGAACTCTGAAATTGTGATGCTGTGTTATATTGTATGTTAGGTTATAATGTTGCTTCCTTATTAGTTATTTCACCCTCCTCTTAGAAAAAATGTATCAGGGAGCATCAGTATGTTCTGGAGCAATTTTCATGTAAATATTAGGTGCTGCCCCAGAAAAGATTAGTTGAATATAGTGTGCTTATTAGATTTTTGTATTTCTAGCATTAGCCAATCTGTCCATCTGGATTTTCTGTTTTCTCGTAGGATTTTGAGCTTCATGGCTAAGTAAGTAATACTGTTATGATGTAAGGTGTTTATAACATATGTAGGCTGTCCTAAGTATGCTTTTGTATGTCTTTTTGTGCTAATATTTTGCCTTTGCTGCTGAGAATAGGAAAGCTTTACAGGAGCCACACTAGCTTTACGAAGGAATGCTGCTCAGGGCGTTCCTTTGTTCAGTCCAGAGAACACTTATTTGAGATTGTGAATGATATTCCGTTGCCAATGAGCATGTTATGTTATATTGTGAGTGTTTTTTACAGCTAGTTTGCTGTCCACTATAAAAACAGGAGTCTTTGCTTTGCTAGAGATTGCTGGTTGTATTAATCCTAATATGTTAGGTTGTCACTCAGTTTGATCAAAAAAATCTAGTCAGTTTTAGGAAGTGTTTGGATTGATCCTACTGAGATAGATCTAGGTCTTTATGTAGATCTACTGTGAACAGTTCAGAGTTCATGTTTAAGTAGAGCAACTCTGTGCTATCAACATATTGATGCATATTTAGGCGTGTTCCCCTGATCATTGCATTAGCTAGTTGTTCACACAAATTAAAAAGTGATAAACTGGAAAGGATTAATGTGGCATTCCACATAGTAACATAGAAAGTTCTGATGATCAGATGTCTTTTTTACTGAGTAGGATGCAAATGCCTCCAATTGCCATCCTTATTCTGGGTTCCAAGGAGGGTCTACTTGTCAACAAGTTCAACATCTGCTGTGAAGTTGAGAGAGACTATGTGTAAGATTCTGCTCTTTCTGAGATCTTTAGTGTGTCATCAACTGCCAATAAACGTCTTGTTTTTATTAATGTGTTCTTTCAACTGTTAGCTGACTGTGCTTGATGGCTTTTAATCAGTGTGAAACTGGTGAGTTCTTCTATCTCTGTTGAGGGCATTTTTTTAGGGGGTTGATGTTACCATTTTAGGCAGCTGCAAAATCTTTTATCATCCAAGGAGTATTTATTGATTTTGACTCAACATGGAAAGATGTGAGATGCCATTTTTAGCTTAAAGAGGAGGAAATCAGGTCTTCGTTGTAAGAGGGTGGTCATGGAGTTTTATGTTATTTTCAAGGGTATAGTTTAAGAAGGATTCAACTGAGTCTTATTCAGCTATATAATTGCACATCTATTTTGAAGGAGTGAAATCTCGTGTCAACAAAAATATGTCCCTCACCTTCTGCATCTTTTAAGAACTTTGTGAACTGTATTTAAATTTAGAAGAGTCTAGCATAAGGAGTGGAAGGGGCTTCACTGATTTTTTTAAAATAATTTCAAGTAGTTATTTGGGTCTGTTTTCTCTATTTGACATAGTTTGTGGAAAATTGACAAGTTGGTTCAAAGTATAATGTTTTCTGTAAGGTTTCTTGGCTGATGTTAGGGCTTTTAAAATTGGATGTAAAATGTTTTTCTATATCTCGTCCATTTAACTAATTGATTTCATGTCTCCATTTCGCTTTTAAGGTGGTTAGAGGCACCGTGTAGTTAGTTGATACTGCAATGTTGTTATAGCGTATTGCTTTGCGATTTACTTCTTTCCATCTGGTTGTGAGTAATTATTTTGCAGTGTTCTTGCCCATAACTCTTTAGTCAATCCGGAACTGTTCCCACAAGTTGGAAAAAAGCGGTAGTGAAGGCACTTATAAAAAAACCTAACCTTGACCCGGACAACCTGGCTAACTTCAGGCCGATATCACTCCTCCCCGGCATTAGCAAACTGGCGGAAAAATACATCAACTCCCAGCTTTCTCATTATTTGGAGTTCAACGAGCTGCTAAAAACCTCCCAAACCGGTTTCCGCCCGGGCCAAGGGACAGAAACAGCGATGGTAGCGGTTGTCGAAGAAGCTAGGAAAATCATCGATGTAGGAGGATCAGTGGCAGTGATCCTCCTGGACCTCAGCGCAGCATTCGACACCGTCAACCATAGCATCCTGGCCCAGTGCCTGGAAAACCTGGGCATCACTGGGACGGCCCTCGACTGGCTAAAATCCTTCCTCCACAACCGCTCCTTTCAGGTGACGGAGGGAGACTGTATTTCCAGGGAAACCGCGATACGTTGCGGAGTGCCCCAGGGCTCATCTTTGAGCCCTACACTCTTCAACGTATACATGGCACCACTTGATCAAATTATCGTCCCCTATGGCATCAAACTCCTGACCTATGCAGACGACACCCAGCTGGTCGTCTCCCTCAGCCAGGCAGAACCCCCCACCATCAATCTGTACTCCTGCCTGGAGGATATAGTCAGCTGGATGAGCAAGTCCCACTTAAAGCTCAACGGGGACAAAACCGAGCTAATGGTACTGGGCAACCAGTCCCACTTCCGCCCGGAGTCTCTATGGCCTCCCAGCATGGGCCCACCCCCAATCCCCAAAACTGATATTAAAAGCTTGGGGATTTGGCTGGATGACAAACTAACCCTTAACACGCAGGCCAGGAAAACCGCTGGCACTTGCTTTGGCCTACTACGTTCCATCCGTAAGATCCTCCCATTGCTCCCATTTCAGTCAAGGAAACTACTAGTACAGGGTCTAATATTGTCTAGACTTGACTATGGCAACGCCTTATACCTCGGTTCACCAAAAAAAGTCATCTCTAGGCTGCAGGTGGTGCAAAATGCGGCCGCCCGAATCCTCACAGGCACTAAAAAACGCTGCTCTGCTAAACCTGCACTTAAAGAACTCCACTGGCTCCCGGTGGAGCAAAGGGTGCAATTCAAGGCCATGTGCCTAACTCACAAAATCCTGCATGGAAGAGCCCCGCCGGTCCTGAAAGATCTCGTGACACCATATACGACAAATAGAACCTTACGCTCTACTAATGCTCATCTGACTCAAATACCCAGGATCAAGAGAACACGCTTTGGAGGTCGACAGTTCTCATTTCAGGCGTCCAAGATGTGGAACACTCTCCCACCGGACCTTCGGGCCCAACCTAATCTCCTTTCATTCCGCAAATCCTTGAAGACATGGCTGTTCCCCTGACCTCTTCCTCACCCCGCCTGACCATACCCCTGGATTCAGTTAGCGCTGGGACGCTCTCGGGCAGCCATGCGCTCTATAAATCCCCTTAAAATTCAAATTCAAATTCAAGGGAAATTTGGCTTGTTCTTTTATACTTGTCCTGGAGAAAGGCGTGTTGATCAGAATTTTCAAATAGTTTGTCTACTCAATCGAAATAGGGTTTTAATTATTATTTGGTCTTTTTTTAACGTATAACAAATCAAGAGTAGACCGTTTGCTAAGCGTGATTTGTCTTATTATTTTATGAGATGGTTCTGATTGCTGCTGGGGGTCATTTCTGGGGGGACTTCAGGCCCCAGACATCATTGTGCAAGGAAGAGCCACCCGCATTCCTCACGCTTAAAGAGCACAATCGACTCCTGCAGCCTGGGACACTGCTGAACAGCTCCTGGGGGCCATTTGAGGGGATTCAGGCTGCAGACGACATTGCACCACCCACATCCCTTGTGCTTAAAGCACACCAACTCCTGCAGTGTAGGATGTTGCTGAACTGCTGTTGGGTGCTCTTTGGGGGGACTTCAGACCCCAGACATCATTGCATCTGGAGGCGCTACCCACATTCCTTCCGTTTAAAGTATGCCATCAACTCCGACAGTGCGGGACGCTGCTGAACTGCTGCAGGGACCATTTGGGAGGACTTCAGGCCCCAGACATCACCTCACCAGGTGGTGCCACCACCATTGCTTGTGCTTAAAGCATGCCATCAACTCCTGCAGTGGGGAAGAGGCAGGGCAGGGCAGGGTCACCCCACTGACATCTTCAACTTCAGGAAGGTAGGAATTTAAATCCCCATTAACTTACTTGTAGATTGGCCAGAGGTTTTAGGTAGTCCTTCTGCGTGGTACCTGGCAGACAAGCATGGGGAAGAAGAGGAGATTATTGGAGAAATCCATGGAGGCATTCAGCAAAAAGAAAAAGTCGAGTGCGGCATAAAGTAAAAATACGTTAGCCTAAATAGACACGCTAATAGAAGAAGTAGAATTGATATTGAGGTGTCATAAACCTAAGTTGGCCACTTAACTGGCTCAGTCTCATAGTGCAGGGGAGCTTAGGAGATCTCTGGTGGAAATCTTTACAAAACAAATGGTGGCAAATGGTCCCACTTATGCGGCCAAGCACTGGAAAACTCTTGAGATCAAACAATGGCTATGTTGTGAGTGCTCCTCTAGACACTATGCCAGCACCAGAAGCCCTTTTGGACACAGTATTAAGTGTGGTTACTATCATGCCTAATGGTCATGTAGCAACCACTTAGCCCCTCTTGCCACTTTGGACAGTGCTAAAGAGACTGTGCCAATACCATGGGGGGGGCTGAAAAGCTGATGAGCCAATCCTCCCCACCCCTCCGATTTGACATGAGCTCTCCTTAAAGCTGTTACAGACTTGGTAGTAAAATGGAGAGCCCAACTTGCACTTCTGACCAACTTTCAGAGTCAAGTAACTCTGTGGCAAATGTTACTGAGCATTGTGCATCCCGTGGGGTTGCCACGTGTGCTCCTCATCCCAGAGGCTCCCTCCATTCAGATGAACTTGAAGTTACCCTTGCCCATTATCACAAAAACATTGAAACAAATTCTCCTGACTAATTTGCATCTGCGTCGGCGCGGGCGGGAAGAATCCGTTCTTGAGGATCAGCAGCACTTTCTTCCAGTCTTTACCCTTCTACATCAATGAGATCTGATCCAGGGGGCCTGGGGCCTGTGAGTAGCATCCAGGGTATTATTGCTTCTCCAACCACAAGGGGGTTGTTCTACCATGGCCTAGGTTCCGGTATTCCAACATCCCAGCCTTTTTGGGAGCAAAGGTTGGTGGGCGGCAGTAGAAGAGATACAATCTACGTGCATAAGGTCCCAAGACTCCCACCAAGAGCAAATAAAGGCAATGAGTCACTGTCAATAAAGTGACTTACTGGATGCCTAACATCAGGAAGTGCCCCATATTAATTTGAGAAGACGTCAGGGGGTGAAGTATTTCACCTACTTGGAGGATGATTTTGACTGTCTGGAGGTCAAACTAGTTTCCCATAAATTAGCCAGTAAGTAACATTATAGGCTTGCAACTACATTTTTCATGTTCATCAGAAACCTTAATCCTCCTAAAGTCCAAACCACCCCAGGCTAACGAGGGGCCAGAATCTACCCTGGAGCCACAGGAGGTAATGTTAGCCCTAAAAGAATGACTTGTCCAATCAGTAGGGAATCCTTCCTTGCGGTTTATATCTTCCAAGCTGCAATCTACAAACTTGCATTTTATCTCATGTAATGTTGCTGGCCTGAAAACGAATGTAGCTGATCCTGATTGGGGGACAATTAAGGACAATTTTGACATTTGTCTCCAAGAAACCTGGTGTAAGAACCTGGTGTATAGAGCTGGATATACAACCTTCCACTTCCCCTGATTTTCTTGATCGTTTTGTAAATAACATTTAAGATCAGTTTTATAAAGATCTCCAGGTGCTACTAACTAAAGATCTAGGTAAAACAAGTAAGCTGCAACCCCAGGGTGCCTGGTTTAATAGCCAGTGTAGGGCAAATAGGCTCAACTTGAATAGGGCATTGAAGGCTGATAATAGATTGCAAACTTCCACCGATAGCAAGGATTATAAATCTACTCTGTCCACAGTGGAAACACAGTGTGAACTGGGAGTGTGTGAGGCTCTGGTTGAAGCAGTCATGGTGGGAGAAAAACTTTTCTGGGGCACATTGGCACATGGTTGTCAACGTGATGCAGCCTGCACTGATTTTTAACTGCAGCCACAGACTTGGGTGCACCAGTTTAGAGAAGATTATGCAGCCAGGGGTGCTACTGCCCCAAACATTTCCCCAGTTGGGCTTGTACCTTTGATTAAGACTGCTGATTAGTGGAGTGGAGTGGTGTGGCTCACTGGTTAGAGGCGGCAAACCCGAAGCAGAGGTCGGCCCGGGACCAGGGTTCGATTCCCGACGCGGCAGGGTCTTGGGCCATGGTCAGCGGACTCGATATTTCTCGCCTCGGTACCTACTCCAACCATGGGTCCCACTCAGCAATTCTGGGCAATAGCTTGCTTAATCTCTACTAACGGCCCCATCAGCGCCGGATATGCTTGTCTTCACCTTGGAGATGCCCAGGAGGGACCATCTCACAGGGAAAGCCAGGATGGGTTCCCCAGCGGTATACAGCACCGGGACGCCCCTTTGCTGGGGCAGCTGTGCGCTTTACAAGTATACGACGACATTTAACATTAGCTTTATTTTACACTCATCGATGTTGTGGAGGCAGTCAAGACCATCTGCCCTAATAAAGCGCCAGGTCCCGATTAGGTGTCCGGTTTTGTTTGGGGGCCCAATTTCCATGCACTTTTTAAATCTATTTTGGGAGGTGGCCCTATGCCTAGGTCATGGCAGAATGCCAAATTAGTCCCAATTTTAAAACAGGCTTAAGAGATGACCATAGTAATTATAGACTGATCAGCCTAATTGATGTCACAAAATGTTTTTTGCGGCCTTATACTTGCCGAACTGTTAAAGTAGGCACAAGTAAATTATATACTTCGATTATCAGGCAGGCCATAGGAAAAATATAAGTACAAAAGAACACATTTTAGATTTCTCCTGTCTCTATTGGAAAACTGTATTGTTGGACCAGGGCCATATGTATGTGGAATTTGTTGATCTTAGATCAGCATTGAACTCTATTCCTGGGGCGAAACTTTGGGAGGTGCTGAAGCAGATTGTTGTCCCTGAGGATTTTCTGGTGATTCTTACAAAACTACATGCTGCAAATTAGGCACAAGTTAGATTTGGAAATAAAGGTGAATTGAAAGACCCTTTTGTGATTTAGACCGGTGTGAGGCAGGGGTGTGTTTTGGATCCAACCCTGTTCACGCTTTATTTTAATGATTTGGTTAAAGCACTGGACATCCCTGGGAATTATGCCCCTAAATTGCGTAGCCATAAGATTTCCATCCTGCTATTCGCAGACAACACTCTCTTAATATCAAAAACTGTGTGTAGTCTGCAGGCCATAATGGATAGGTTTTTGCAATTCTGCAGTGATAGGGGATTGGAGCTGAGTGTTGATCCGACTAAATTTATGATTTTTAACCCATATAAAAAGGTGAGGGTAAACATTCTGGTTAGAGAGTCTCTGCTTGAGCAAGTCCAGGAATTTGTTTATTTGGGGATCTGTTTATCAAACAAACTTAGCTGGGCAATGCAGATTAATAGGAGTACCCTGAAATTTCAGCCAGAGCCTGGTGCTGTCATGAAGATGCAGAAGAAAACCCAAGCTAGTCCTCTAGTACCAAATACAAAAGTTAAAAGTGCAGCTATGTATGGATCAGAGTTATGGTGGCACGAGAGAACTGAGGCTCTTTCAAAGCTGAAAATAATTTTATTAGGAACCTTCTAAATATCCCACAGAGCACCCCTCTCCATCCCCAGCTCCTTGGCTTGATATTTGCATTTTTCCAATCAATTTTACCTTTTTGCTCAGTTCCCTGCTATTTTGGCATAGACTGTCCAAGATGTTTGAATCCTGTAGATAGTTGATCAAACTGCTTCTTAGCAAAAAGGTATGGGAGAAGATACCATGGTCTGTTTTTATGAGGTCTGTGTTCCAGGAGATAGGCTTAGCAGAATTGTGGGAGAATCCAGATGAATCTAAGTTAGTCTGCCACACATTAATGAAGGATCACTATAAGGAAAATCTCTGGGAGTGAGAGATGATGGAAATCAACCCCGGTAGCCTGACTTATGTAATTTTAGATTTTAAACCTGCTCCTGCATAAGAATAATTAATTGTCGTCAACCTGGAGTGCCATGCTAATCATCTATTTTTGAAGTGGAGATATGGTATACTCCCTGTTAAAAGCTTCACCGCGAACTGGTCCCTTGATAAGTGCCCCTCGTGCAATCAGGAAGAGGTAACTCTTCACCACTTTGCCTTTTTCTCTAGTGCATATGCCCGCCATTGTGGCAAATGTCTTAAGCCATTATGTAAGCTCCTGCCCTTTAGACAGTATACCACTGTACTCAAATTCTGCACACAGACACCAGTGAAATAGTTGTCATTGCAGCATCTAAATACATTCATGCAGCAAGGCTCCTATGGTTTTGAAGGGAATGTGGTAGAGGTGAGCACTCGGATGCTGTCATCCCAGGGGTTGGTGACCACCAAAGTATATTTAGAAGTTTTTGCAAAAGGTTATTATTTAATATGCACTCGGGATTGGCACTTTTTGATAATCAAAGACCTCAATGTGATATTTTCTTGAAATGGAATTGATACTTGTTTACCAAGACTGCTACTTAGTCTTCAATACTGTATACACTTTGAATATGGTTTATGTTTTTATGCTTGCATTTTATACAATATTACTTTTCTTTTTCTCTTTTTGTGTGATTTTACTGCTGCGACTACATATGGTAGAAATATCCTGACTGTTTTATTGTGGTTTTATGGATTTTTTTTGCCGAAATAAACTAACAATGATGATGATTTTATTAAATTACTTTCTTAAAAGACGAAAGCAACATTTTAAGGGACAGAGAGGCATATTACCAACAACTAGCGATAATTATCGCTGTGTTGCCTTAGCGTGAATATTATTATCGCCGCCCTTCACCTGTTTTTATCGCTGAGATACCTTGCTATTAGCAAGGTTTATCTCAGGAGCGATAAAAAACAGGCGAAATGCGTTATTATCGCTGTCAATACAGCGATATTCAGGCATTACCGTGACAATGCTCTTAGCCATGTTATCCACCTCTCATTGGATAACATGGCTAAGAACTGGTCAGGGCAGGCATTAGCTTTTGGAGATATTCGCGCTTAGCGCGACTATTTCCAAAATTACGCCTGTGTTGATCATAGGCAATAGCGATTGCAGCGACTGTTTTCAATCGCTGACATTTTGGCACGCCCACTTTGCATGTCATTAGCGATAATTATCGCTGACATGCAAAATGGGACCCTAAATGCCCGCTATCGCCTACAAGCTGTCGCTAACTGGTGTTAGCGACAGCTTGGTAATAGGGCGATAAAATTATCGCCGCATTAGCGGGAAAAAGTCCTGCTAAAGCGGCAATAATGGCCATTGGTAAAATGCCCCAGAGTTGGTTCTGTTACCGAAGCAAACGTTAAATTCTGCTAAAAACATGATTTTGGAGTCTGCTAACTTCTTTGAGAGCGTCTACCTCCAAGGAAGTTCTTCTTGTGACTTTGGTAAACATTATTGCATAAAATTGATGTTTCATTTAGTTTTTAAATTCAGTTTTGAGGCACTGACTGTTAGGAGTTGAGCTCATTTAGGATTTTGATGCCCAAGGAGTCTTTATGTATAGGGCTACTACCCCTTTCTGTTCTGTCCATCCCTGCGAAGGACTATGAGGCCTCTTGCCCCATCACAACGTCATTTTTTGTGACGTTCCGTGGCGCAGAAGCCTGCGCAATATTTATCAGTGCAGCACTAAGCCACTTTTTTGGATTAATGCTGCCAGATAAATGTCAGTCCCTTTAACGCAGTGTTCTGCATTAAAGGGGCGTACAGTGGGGCGTGACACTGCTCCAGATTTACGAGAAATCATAAATCTGAGGCAGTGCCAAAAGCTTACGCCTGCCAAGGGGAGGCATAAGCGAGGAGCAACTTGGAGAAATATCTTTATTTCTCCTCGTTTTTCCTTTTTCCATGTGTGCTGCATTCTGCAGCACACATAGAAAGAGGAAAAGCCTCTTGTGATTATTTTTGTACAGAAAGGTGTAGTGAATTTCTCATTAAAACGCTCAGTCTTAACGCTTGAAAGTAGATTTATTCTGCTCAAGAGAATAACAGCGACATCAGGCAGAACCAGCATCAACTGCCAGAATGCCTACATTTCAACACAGAGCATGGAATGCCCACACAACAGGATTCCTACTACAAGTGCCTGAGAGGCATAATACTCAGAATACTACACTATCCCCTTTACTCCCAAAACAAAGAAAGGAAAACAAGAAGAGAAAAAATAAGAAAGAAAGAAAGAAAGAAAGAACAAAGAAAGAATGTTCAAAAGGAAAACTGCAAATAAAAGAACAAAGAAAACTACAAGGAAAAACTGCGGAAAAAAAACAGAGAAGATTACCTGAACCTGACTGGAATTTTACAAACTCCTGCGAGGTTCTGGCACAAAGTTTACATCATTACACTTTTCATTTACATTCTTGGCATTAGAACTAGAATCATTACAAATGTTCAACCAATTCTTATTATTGACCCGCACAGCATTACCACATACTTTATCCACAACTAAAGGTTCAGAGAATTTACTCCTTCCCTTGGTAACATGAACAGGATTTTTGATACGAACAACATCTCCAACACAAATGTTTTGTGTTAAAACCTTCTCTCTTTCATCAAAATAAACCTTCTGTCTTACTTGAGCTGTCCCTCACAAATCCATCAATACCATCCATAACATCCATTTTCACCCATTTTGACATCCAACCAGGACATATTTTCGTATAAGGTTTCCTACCTCTCAGAAGTTCAAAAGGAGACACTCCAGTCGACGAATGCGATGTAGTGCGATAAAACCATAGCATGGAACGCACCGCATTCTCCACCACACACTTGCTAGCAATAGTCCACTGCACACAATTATTGAGTACCCGATTCATCCTTTCAACAAGGCCATTTGCCTGAGGATGATAGAAAGAACTCCTCTTATGTGTAACACCACCTTGTTTTAAAAAAACGTCAAATTCTGAACTCACGAACTGTACACCATTGTCCGTCATAACATTAGAAGGAAAACCTTCCCTCAGAATTTTTTTTTTTTTAAAAAGAGAATCACATTAGCTGAGGTTGGCTCATTGATTAAACGAACCTCCGGCCATTTGGAATAATAATCTATGGCAACAATAGCAAAACGTGGCGAAGATGGTAAAAGATTAAATGGACCAACCAAATCAACTCCAATTCTCTCCCACGCTCACTCCGGAAATTCAATTGGCACCAAAGGGGGTGTCCTTACCTTGTGACCTTTGTCAGAGGATTTACAAATTACACAGTTATCAACCAACGTGTCAACACAAACATCCATTTGCGGCCACCAGAACACATCTCTCAACCTACGCTTCGTGAAAGTTTTCCCTAAATGTCCTTCATGTGCACCATCAATTAGATGTTTCCTCAAACTCTCTGGGGGTATAAGTCTTCCACACCTCAAAAGGATACCGTCCTCTACAGTAAGCTCATCTGCAATTTTTACAAAAGTCTGAAACTGGCAAGGTACATTCTTCTCTCTTAGCCAACCTGATTTCAAATATTTAATGACTTGAACAAGTACCTCATCTTTCATCAATTCCCTTTTCCACTCAGCCTCATTTATAGCACACATTCCCTCAACATCCAAAGCAGCAACAAAGCAATCCTCCTGATCATCTTCCTTCTCAAAATCCGAACAATTACCAGTAATTGGAAAACGCGATAGATAATCTGCCCTTACATTCTTCATTCCAGGTAAGTAGACAATGTCAAAATTATACTGAAGTAATTTAGTTGACAACCTAGCAATCCTTGGTGTGTGCTCTTTAATCTTCTCACCTGTTAAAATAGAGACTAAGGGACTATGACCTGTTCGTATCACAAAATGACTTCCCCAGAGAAAAGGATTGAACTTCCTGACCGCCCACCAACAAGCTAATATCTCTTTCTCTATGACAGAGAAATTCATTTCAGCACCTCGTAATACCCTTGAAGCATATGCTATGGTGTTATCAACTTGGCCATTTTCTTGAGTAAGCACAGCTCCAAGACCAAAACCACTTGCATCCACAGTCACAATACATTTCTTATTTGGATCAAAAAGCTTAAGGATTCTGTCACTTACTAATTGTAACTTAATCCATTTGAAAATTTCTTGACAATTCTTATCCCATATAAATGGCACATTTTTCTTTAACATGTTTGTTAATGGTTGAACTCTTGATGCATAATCTTTGATAAATCTTGAATAAAATTCACTGAGACCAATGAATGACTTCAATCCAGATTTATCAACAGGAGGACATGCATCTACATTGGCTTTTACCAACCCAGGATGAGGTTCCACACCATCCTGCGAAACAACATGTCCAAGAAATTCCATTTTTTCTTTGAGAAAAACAAATTTCTCACTCTTAAGCGCAATTCCCTTGTCCTGCATAATCTCCAAAACTTGATTCAATGATTTGTCATGATCACCTTTGTTCTCGCCAAAAATCAAAACATCATCCTGGAAGACAATGACTCCAGGAGTGTCTTTAAACATTTGACTCATTAGTCTCTGGAAAACTGCTGCCGCCGACGCGAGGCCGAACGGCATCCTGCAGTACTGAAAACTACCGAAAGGAGAGACAAACACCGTCAAATGCCTAGAGGATTGACTCAACACCACCTGATGGTAAGCGGAGGCTAAATCCAACTTAGTAAACCATCTTGCACCTTTTGTGAGTGACAACAAATCTGTAATTTTTGGCAAAGGGTGTGAGTCAATCCAGATGTTTTTGTTGAGACTGCGCAAATCAACACAACCGCGCAAATCTCCATTCCTTTTCCTGGCGACAACAAGTGGGGACAACCACAAGGATAACTCTATTGGTTCTATGATCCCTTTCTTGCACAACTCATTCAACTCTTTTTCTAGACTATCTCTTACGCTAAAAGGGACACTACTCACCTTATGCTTTACGGGTATAGCTCCATCTTTCACTCTTATCTCGTGGGTAAAGCCTTTAACCATTCCAAGACCCTTTCCAAAAACTGTAGGATATGTGAAGACCAATTTTTCTGTGTAGTCGTTTGATTCTATCACACTTACTTGTTCCTTTGTACCTGGTCTGAGAACCAACTGAAACAGACCGTGGTGGAACCATCCCAAAATATTTAACCCCTTTATCGCAACATAGATCTTCCCAAGTATCTTTCTACCTTTGAACTGCAGGACATCTTCAAAAAATCCAGCCAAAACTATTTTGCGCCCCTCATAAGAAACAGGGGCCCTATCAGGTGGCTCGAACTTTCTTTCAGGCCAAGTTTCATCAAACAACTCTTGAGTAATCATCATTATCCTTGCGCCTGAATCGACTAACAAGGTAAGCACTTTATCACCCACACCAAATTCTTCATAAGGATCGACACATTCTGAAGGGTCTCCAATGATGACTCCATCTTCCCGTACCACCACAACCATCTCCCTAAGGTCGTCTTGGATACTGTTAATAGAATCAGATTCCTTACCTGCATTTTCATTAAACTCTGAAACATTTCCTACCCCACTTACATTACCCTGACCTTGAGATTTGTTCATGAAAACTGAATTTCCCTGTCTATTATTTTGGCATATCTTTGCAAAATGACCATATTTCCCAAAATGTCGGCATGTAGAGTTCCTTGCAGGACAGAACTTGTTACCCTTATTGTGTGAAAGATTACCACATCTATAACAAATGTCACTCTGACTAGAATAGGTATTTCTGTCATAACGTTGTGAACTAGGAAAGTTGTTCTTTTCAAAACGTTGTTGTCCTGACGCTGCCTTATTTTCCTTAGGCCTAACCACAGAAACTGAATCTTCATTCTTCTTTTCGAGTTGCTTGACTTCTTTCTTTGACAATTCAATGCTTTTAGCCGTACGAATAGTCTCTTCAAGTGTTGGATTACCCAAAGTAAGCAGTTTTTGTTGAATTGACTTGTCAGTACATTTACATTTATACTGATCTCTAATCAATTGTTCTCTGAAGCCCTCAAATTCACATTCTGCACTTAACTGCCTTAGACTTGACACATATGTCTCGACATCTTCTCCCGGTAACTGTTCTCTTTTGAAAAATGTATGTCTCATCACAACAAGGCTAGGTTTAATATCAAACCTCAACTCCAATTTCCTTCTTGTCTCTGTATATTCATCTATATCTTCTTCTGCGTTGTCTCTTACTAAAGGAGGTAAATGTTTAAAGATTTCCCTGCCTTCAAACCCTAATGAGAGCAATAATAAACATTTCGTCCTTTCTGCGCGATATCTTGACGCACCTATTGCACCCAAATAGGTTTCAAACGCATTGAACCATTTCTTCCAAACTATTGGTGGATTTCCTGGCGTTTCCATAAAGGGTGGTGGCGGTGAAACTGATCGCATCTTGCTTGAAAGTAAATACTTTTCCGCAGGACTTTACTTCCTCAAGTATTTATTTCATATAACTTTCCTAATGCTCTTAGACTTGTCGCTGTTCTCATAAGATAGAAAAATAGGATAAGCAACACTAAGAATATGCAAATAAGGCTGTTAAAACTGGGAAACAGTTGTTTCAAATGTTAAGCACTACACATTAGTTGTCTCATACGTAATGAACCAGTCTTTTATTTTAGATAATAATTTTACTTGGTTATTAAATTTAGTGCCAGCTTAGTTCTGCGTGTTTACTTTTATTATTGACTTTTCTTCTTTACTTTCAAAATCCTTCGCATTACTTTGTCAAGCCAGGTTAGCTTCTGCGTATACATTAATATGCGCTGGTTGGATTAAAAACTCAGAAACTGCACATATTTATCAGCTTTAAATTCTTTCTCGCCTTAGTTCACGCGGCTTAGTCAGCCAGCTCAGCTTCTTGCGCTCTGCACCGCGTCTCGTACGAGCGCCTTCATGTTGCCTAGACAACGTTACTATGGCAACTTCTCAATGCGCATACATTTTCTAAAATGGCCGACTTCAACGCGCTCGTTCGATGTACTGCGCTGCCAACCACACGCGACTCCTTTTGCCAACCACGACTCGCGCTGCTCATTAATTTTGATAAATTTCAGCTTCCGTTTTTCCAGCAAGCATACAGCTCTAGCGAAACGCTACCAGAATCAAGTGTGACTTATCTGCTTTTTCCTGTTGCGTAGATAACAGCGTTTCTTAGTTCGCCCCACAGCGCTCACACTTCGATGCCGATTTCGATGTTGATTTACGAGGTTGGTCGAGGTAAGATGGGTTTTTTATTGTCTCTTGAGCATCGTCGCCAAAATAATGTAGTGAATTTCTCATTAAAACGCTCAGTCTTAATGCTTGAAATTAGATTTATTCTGCTCAAGAGAATAACAACGACATCAGGCAGAACCAGCATCAACTGCCAGAATGCCTACATCCCAACACAGAGCATGGAATGCCCACAACACAGGATTCCTACTACAAGTGCCTGAGAGGCACAATACTCAGAATACTACAAAAGGTTTCCCTTCCTGTACCAAAATAATCGTCCCCGCATCGCAGGCATCCTTGAACCGTGGTGCAAAGGTGCCTGCGTTGGCGCAGGCAGCCCATTGTGCGCTGGCACAGGGAAAAGGACAGGAATCTCACCTTTTGACTTGGAATATCTCTGTACACCTGTGAAGAGGAAGGCAGAGACCTGGGTCACATGACCAAATCAAACTTCAAGGATGAAGAGGCTCCTCTGCAATTGGGCCTACCCATGCCCCACTGTGAACTGTGGAAGAGGCCCAGCAGTCAAGGGCGGGGGCCCTGGAATGGTGGCGGGACCTAGGTAATAAGAAACTACACTGAAGAAGTCCCGCCATGCATGTAGGGATCCTGCCACAAGTGCAAGCCCCCCACAACTGCTCCACGTGTGCAGAGGCCCATTGTGAATCAGACCCACAGTGCCACACAGAACTGTGGAGTGCAATGGTTCCCTAACCATGATAATTGAATTTGCAAAGCACGCGTACGAATGCCAGGGTCAGACTGGGACAAAAAAATCGGCAAGGGCACCAAAATAAAAGTGACCATCATTAGCAACTCAGGCCAGTTTTGAACGTGTAAAGAAACGCTGTATGGATATTTTCCAAAGTATGGTACACTTACTACATTTGTGTTTGCTGCAGGCAATGTTTGTTGTATTATCAAGGAAATACACAGAAAATAACTGGCCCACCTGGCCATAAAGCAGGCCAACAAACTGCTTAAAATTGCCCACACACTGATCTGTCAGACCAGCCCAGCGGGCACTCCCTCATTGCCGTTTGGCCCAGTCTGACCGGGACTAAGGCTTTGATATCTGCTGTTACCCCTCAACCAGTGCATGTTGCTACGTTTAAGAGCGTAAGCCAGCAGGAGGCAGATATGGAATCCATAATCGGGGAAAAAAAGGCCCTCATGTATTTAATTTTCATAAACCACAGCATAGCAAAAATGACATGCTGCATGTGTTGCTGCAAGGGGAAAGAAAACACAGTGCAGAGCAATAGCACCTATAATTGGACTACTGCTGGTGTCCTCACCTGTGCTCCTGCACAAACAGCGAGCCTTGCACCAGACACAGCCTCGCACAATGGAGCCTAGGCCAAATAGAAAGTAGAACGCTTCATAAAGGGAAGAAGAGGGATGAACAAAGATCCTATCGCCGGAAACTCAAATTGAGTTGTTCAATTACATAAAGTGTACGAAATAACGATAGACCACCCTAGGTCATAGGAATACCAACTCATATAAATGTAGTGCACAAGAAAATAGCCAGACAAAAATCACAATAGATCTGTAGACCCATATGTCACACACAAGGAAAGAATATCACTCTTGGCCCATGGGAGACAGAAACAAGTAGCAATGAATGGCACCCAAAAGTTCCATCCAGTATATGTGTGATAAATACATAAAAGAATGCAGCCAGAATTAGAAGGGGGTATTAGAGACTCATACGACTCTACAATCATTAGGGCTGTTAGTTTTAACGAATGAATGCGGGCTACTCTCCAGGGGAAACAAAAACAAAATGTTTTCCTACTGGGGTTTGGAGAATGCATCAACATGCTTGAATGCAACAAGAAATGTTGACCAAAATACGAAAAATACACAACTATATAAATTCCACAAATGTAACTCAAGATAAATAATGTGGGGTACAGGAAGGAGTAGGCATGGCAATTATAGGTCATAAAGTAATACTAAATGTAGTATTATAAAAATTGAAGAATACTAATAAAGTGTTCTTAAAAACAAATTGCGCCCAGGTCAATGTGTGCTGTGCTGTCCAACATTGGATTTGTAGTGGCAGCATACCCCGGTGCAATTCCTATGCATACACAATCACAGAAGAATTGTATCCATTGGAATGTGTGCTGTGCTCCCCGGTAGCTTGTCTCCTTTCTGGTGAAGAATTGGCTTGGTAGTTTAGTCTGCCCTGTTCCCATGATGCACTGGGCCAGAGACAGACTGATTTGCATATAGCCAGGTTCTGAGCTGGGATGGGGCAGTGAGATAAATAACGGTGATGGATCAAGCCCCGATCTTTGGACTGGGTAAGAGTGGTCTGTTTAACTCAGACACTCTGTTCATCACCACCCCCTTTTCTAAATCGTTTTTGGCCACTATAGGTGTGGCAGGGTATACTCAGACATGAGTCCCTTTCTCACTGCTCCATCAGGATTCAAGCAAGCCGGGCCGAAGAAGGCTGAAATGCCAGAAACCGGTCCCCGGTAGCTTGTCTCCTTTCTGGTGAAGAATTGGCTTGGTAGTTTAGTCTGCCCTGTTCCCATGATGCACTGGGCCAGGGACAGACTGATTTGCATATAGCCAGGTTCTGAGCTGGGATGGGGCAGTGAGATAAATAACGGTGATGGATCAAGCCCTGATCTTTGGACTGGGTAAGAGTGGTCTGTTTAACTCAGACACTCTGTTCATCACCACCCCCTTTTCTAAATCGTTTTTGGCCACTATAGGTGTGGCAGGGTATACTCAGACATGAGTCCCTTTCTCACTGCTCCATCAGGATTCAAGCAAGCCGGGCCGAAGAAGGCTGAAATGCCAGAAACCGGTCCCCGGTAGCTTGTCTCCTTTCTGGTGAAGAATTGGCTTGGTAGTTTAGTCTGCCCTGTTCCCATGATGCACTGGGCCAGGGACAGACTGATTTGCATATAGCCAGGTTCTGAGCTGGGATGGGGCAGTGAGATAAATAACGGTGATGGATCAAGCCCTGATCTTTGGACTGGGTAAGAGTGGTCTGTTTAACTCAGACACTCTGTTCATCACCACCCCCTTTTCTAAATCGTTTTTGGCCACTATAGGTGTGGCAGGGTATACTCAGACATGAGTCCCTTTCTCACTGCTCCATCAGGATTCAAGCAAGCCGGGCCGAAGAAGGCTGAAATGCCAGAAACCGGTCCCCGGTAGCTTGTCTCCTTTCTGGTGAAGAATTGGCTTGGTAGTTTAGTCTGCCCTGTTCCCATGATGCACTGGGCCAGGGACAGACTGATTTGCATATAGCCAGGTTCTGAGCTGGGATGGGGCAGTGAGATAAATAACGGTGATGGATCAAGCCCTGATCTTTGGACTGGGTAAGAGTGGTCTGTTTAACTCAGACACTCTGTTCATCACCACCCCCTTTTCTAAATCTTTGCAACTCATTTGCAATGCCTTGGTTTCTCTGGGACATCGCCCCTCCCCCCCCCCCGGTTTCTGAAAACTACAGCTAGGCGTTAATTTTGACACTAAGGCCCTCATGTACAAAGATTCCAACCCAAAAATCCTAAATCGCAACAAATAGCGATTGGCAATTTGCAATTTCTTTAACGGAATGTACAAAAATGGATTTGATAATGGTGGACGCAATTTGCGCACCAGCTTCTACCGAATCCATTGGCATTTTATGAACCGACATAGGTTTTAAGAGGTAGGTTCACAAAATACTGATTTGCAGTGTTTCACAATTCAGCCTACCTCATTATTATGCATAAGGTAGGTGGCAAATAATGACCAAATATGATTGGCTAAATATACTGCCATGGTGGCCTGCTGATGTCAAAAGACCGCCAAGTCTATGATTGCTTGTAAATAAAGCAATCTATTTATCCCTAATGGAGAACGCGATGTGTTAAAAAAATATACATATATTGATTAGGAGCAGGCAGTGGTCAATAGAAACATTCACAAAAGGTAAGTGGTCCTTTGTGGACTTTTTAGAAATTGGGTTTTAGGTTGCCGTAGCAATGCACCCTATCCCTGCAGAAACCATAATCCCAGTCATGGTAAGTCAGATACACACCATAAATTAGCCTGTGCTCACCCTCTGGTAGTTCGGCACAGAGCAGTCAGGCTTAACGTGAGAGGCAATGTGTAAAGTCTTTGTGCAACACTTCAAACAGTAACGCAATGAAAACACCAGAAAAAGACTCCACACCAGTTTAGAAAATGTATATTTTTATGAACAAAATAAGACCAAAATTACAAATTCAGTATAGCCGGAAGGATGAATTTTTTTAAAGATTAAATGAAATGGTAGAGCTTAGAGACTTAAATCGTCAACCAGGGCTATCTGGTTGAGTTAGATCAGGGTAGATCAAAATTTTCAGGCTGACCATCATGGAGCATGGGTCAGATATAGACACCAGTGTTGGCCCATTGAAAAGTACCTTAGATGTGCCATCAACGGAGCTGAGATGCAGAAGCAATAGGCAATGTGTTGTTATCAAAGCACATTATTAGTCGATGCGGGAGGAGGAGCTTTGCGCGCATCCGTGATGGCCGCGTGAGCACAGGGCTCCCGAGACACTTGCCGCCTCCTGCATATATCCTGAATGGTATCCTGATTACGAAGACGGGTGATTGGAGATGAAGCTCAGCTGATAAATTGCCTGCTTTCAAAAACTGATTCGGACTTCGGGAACCGCTACTACGACGACTTGAACTTTTGCGGCCCACCCCAAGGCGACACCCGGGGCTTGAGTCGTTCAGACGCCCAGGCAGTAGTTGAACAACAATGGCCCTCGGGGCTCTGCTCATTGCCTTGGAGTTAACTTTCAGTTTCGCTTTTGGGTCTTTGGCTTTATCTATCTCAAGATCGATCTGGTTGCCCGAGGTCTAGCCGAACTCTGTGAATCCACTGTGTGCCAGCGGTCGCGAGCGTCTGTGTGCTTGCTGCTGGCGCCTGCTTCTGAAGGCTTCGGTGGGTTGACCGCGAAGGGCCATTTTCACCAGGTCTGAAGGGCCCCTCGGGTGCACACTGCCCAACATGGTGGGCAGGCCCGAGAACGAGAAGCGAAAAACCAAGATGCCTCTTCTGGGGGGAACTATTCAAACAAATGTCATGGATCGTTATACCCAGCCCAAGGGGTCCCCAGGTGGTCCGAGTAGAACCACGGAAGAGGCAAAGGAAGACCCTGCTGCGTCACTCGAGTTGACTCTACAGGATGTCATGGGCACCATCGCCGGTATTAAGACTTCCATAGGCCAGCAATATGAGGCTCTCGCCCTTAAGCTCGACACTGTAGCCATTGACGTCAACTTGATTAGAGCGGACTTATCAAAGACTAATGAGAAGGTCAAATCCTTAGATCTGAAGACCTCCAGCCTCACGACCGACGTGTCCGACTTACAGACGGAGATTGGCAATCTGCAATCCTCCAATGATCTCATGGCTCGTCAACTGGAGGATTATGAAATTAGGGCCAGACGCAACAACGTACGTATTATTGGGGTCCCTGAAAAATCGTATAATTCCGCTGCAGATCTCCTTGTAGAGGATCTCATCTTAAATCACCTCGCCCCCAAAGTCCTAAGTAAATTCTTCGCTGTGGAACGTGCGCACCGAGTGCCGGGTGGGAAGCCGAAGCTGGGTGCCCCTCCGAGGTCATTATTGCCAGGATTTTCAATTTTAGAGACAGAGACGCTATCCTGCAGGCATCGAGGGTGGGCGGCCCCGTGAAGTTTGAAAACACAAGGGTGAGCTTCTACCCGGATTTTACTCAGTTCGTCCAGAGGCAGAGGATGGGGTTTCAGGGGGTGAAGCGACGGTTGAGAGACATGCATTTGAAATTGTGATGCTATTTCCAACCAGGCTCTGCGTCGAATATGAGGACCGGACGTTTTTCTTTGATCGTCCCGAAAGAGTGAGCGACTGGCTGGATACATTACCAATGCGGAGCAATCGAACGGAACACTCGGGTGGAGCGGAGGGTGGTGTGCCAGAGCAATAATGACAATGACATTGTGGTTCCCGATTTCCGAACAATTAACATACCATACAGCTCGGTTTGATGTATTTTATACTTACGTGATTTATGGTGGCTCACCCGGGGGTGACGGGGGGAGTGGGACTCTTTCCTCCTCTGGGTTTCTTTTTGTAGACTAGTTTAATGTTAGGGCGACAGGCACACTGCAAGTTGGGGTGGCTTTTGAGTCTAACGCAGGGGTGCAAGGTGGGGGGAATTGTAACAGGTCTATGTTGGGGGTGGAGGGAGGAGTTCGGGAATGTTTTATTTTTTCTCAAGGCAACATATTTAGTGATCCCTGGATTTGGGTACTGTGTTCGCTATGGGGTGGAGTCTGCATTCATTTCCGGGATGGGGGGTAGTGTTTTGAAACTACTGTGTTGGAATGTCAATGGGTTGGGGGATAGGATAAAGCGGGGTGTAGTGTTGCAACTGCTGAGACGCCTCTCCCCTGATGTTGTGTTGTTGCAGGAGACACACTTGATTGGAAACACTTGTCACGCCATGAATCGGCGAAGATATAGTCTTGCGGTACACTCTGGGCTCACTACTGGTTCTAGGGGTGCCGGTATCCTAGTCAAGAACTCTCTCCCCTTGGAAATAGACAACATGATCCTTGATGATAGGGGGCGCTACGCTGCTCTCACAGGGAGGTGGGAGGGGAGGATTGTTTCGCTGAATTCGGTATATGTCCCACCTGGTCTACAGACCTCGACTTTTGCTGACCTTTTACATGTGGTACTGGGGCTTCCGGATGGTCTCCTGGTGATGGGCGGAGATTTCAACTCGGTTGTCTCCGGTAATGTAGATCGCTACCCCCCAGAGAACTCACTAGGTCACAGTCTTGGTTAAGTGAGTTTTTGGAGACACTGGGTTTGGTAGATTGTTGGAGGTTGATGTATCCGGGGCAGGTACAATTCACCTTTCACTCTGGGGCCCACGGTAGTCTCTCTAGACTTGACTATGTTTTGATGCCGGCGGCGCAGGCCTCCTCTGTCAGGGAGATTAGGCATCTGGCCCGAGGTATATCGGATCACTCCCCACTGTGGCTCCAGATCGACACTAGTATGGGTACCGAGGGACGGGTTGCCAGGATTAATCCCTGGTATCTTCGCAACCCCAAAACTTGTGCTGAGTTGATTAAGTCCCTGGATCTGTAGTTTGCTGAGAACGAGGGATCTGTGCACTCTTCTGTGTCACTGAGGGAGGCATCTAAAACGGTCATCCGAGGACAGGCGTTATTGTTAATTGCTGGCACTAAGAAAAGTAAGAATGAGGAGGGGGTCTGTTTAGAGACTGAAATAACTGAGCTAGAAAGGGACTTGGAACTAGGTGTGACTCGTAACAAGCTTCATGCCCTTAGCCTCAAACAACTGGATTATAGGGCCCTAGTGACAGACGCCGCTAAAGTCTTGAGTAGAGAGCAGCAGGGCAGACTGTATGATGTGGGAGATAAGGCAGGGAAACTGATTGCTTGGCTTGATAAAAAGGAGAGGGCGAGTCGTGTGGTTCCTGTGATTGAGAAACTTCATGGAATGTGTGCGACTGACCCGAATGAGATTGTCGAGTGTTTCGCGGAACATTTCCGAAATGTGTATTCCTCAGTCTCCAATAGACCGGAGGAAGACTTCCACCTGTTGCTGCGGGACATTGCTTTGCCTCGCCTGTCGGATTCAGATAGGGACCTAATGTACGCTGCATTCTCAGCTGACGAGGTAGCCCTCGCTATTCGCTCTGTGCGTTCGGGCAAAGCCATGGGCCCTAATGGACTTCGCATCGAACTTTACAAGTTGCGTCCTGACAAGATGGCACCGTATCTCCGTGATATGTTCCTTGAGTCGCGAGACATCGTCTCCCTTCCTCGTGATCAGCGTCTTGCAACCATCATGGTGATTCACAAGGAGGGGAAGCCGCAGGATCGCTGTGCATCCTACAGGCTCATTTTGCTTTTAAACGCCGAACCAAAGATTCTCGCTAAGTTGCTGGCAAACCGCTTGATAAAAGTAATTAGTGACTTGATTCACCCAGACCAGTCCGGTTTCATCCCACACCGCAATACAGCACTTAACCTGAGGCGCCTGCACGGTGTTCTCGCGAGTGTGTCGTTGCTGAGTGAGCCGGCCATTTTGACTTCCTTGCACGCTACGATGGCTTTTGATATGGTGGAGTGGCCGTACCTCTGGGCCGCTCTTGCGAAATTTGGTTTTGGTCCTGGGTTCATTGGTTGGGTGAAACTTTTGTATGAGGAGCGATTGGCGCAGGTGGTAGTGAATGGTCGAGTGTCTATGCCTTTCACTCTTGGGAGGGGTACGCGGCAGGGCTGTCCGTTTTCCCCACTCCTTTTCACCCTTGCCCTGGAGCCTTTGGCTGCCTGGCTACGATGGGAGCCTTCGATGAAGGGTTTTCAGAGGACTCCGGAATTCGAGGATTGCATATCGCTCTATGCAGACGACATTTTGTTGTACCTCACGTCCCCTCAAAAGTCGTTGAATGTACTGTTTGATGTGCTCACCTCGTTTGGAAGGAATTCTGGCCTTGTAATCAATTGGACCAAATCCTGTGTGTATGTGCTTTCGGTTGATACTCCCCCTCTACCGCGCCGGTGTCCCATCCAGGTGTCGCAGACGGGATTTAAGTACTTCGGGATATTCATAACTTTAGATCCTGTGGCTTGTTACGATCTTAATCTGCTCCCTCCACTTCAGAGGTTAAAATCTGATGTTGTGGGCTTTCTCAGGCTACCGCTTTCACCACTTGGGCGCGGAGCTCTTTTTAAAATGATTTCCTTACCGCGATTTCTATACGCGCTCCAGAATACGTTTGATGTTGTCCCTGGTACTTGTTACCGGGTGGGGACTATAACAGGGCCCTTTATTTTAAAGCAGCGGGAAGGGAACTCTCGGGACCCACCAAGATAGCGGTGCGAGTGAAAAAGAAAAATATATATATATATTAGTCGATGCGTCGGCACCCAGACGCACAAAGACAGAGATGCATCAGAGACTTGAGAAGATGTGCTGCGCTGTTGGCATTGTGGTGTCCATGGTCCTCGCAGCAGCATTGATGCATTGAGAGAGATGTGCAGTTTTCAATTAGCGCAGTGGCATTGATGCGTGAGTTCTGGTTGTAGCAGCACTTTATACCCACATCCAAGGGCCCGGGACTGGATTGGCAGCACTTGGTACGGCAAGACTTGCCGTAAGCAAAGTCCAGTTGCTGTTGCCGGATGAGTTGATGTCTTTGATGTCCCTAAGACTTGAAACAGGATGTAAGCCAGCATGCCCTTGGAGGCACTCTGGGTTCAAGTGAGATGGCTCCAGCAGAGGGTGACAGTCATCAGGGCAGCACAGCAGAAAAGAGTTCTTCTGAAGTTGCACCCCAGAAGAGTGTCAGTCCTTGTAGAAGCACAGTAGCTCTTCCACCGGGCAGAGTTCTTCACAGGTCCATTTGTGCACTGAAGTGGTACATCAGATGTCCAGTTGTTATACCCAGTGCTGCATTTGAAGTGAGAGTGACTTCAAAGAAGGGCTTTCAAGTGCACAGAGATACTCTCTCCCATCTCTGGCTCCAGACTCACTACAGTGGAGACCTTTGGGTGGGGACAGGACACCGCCTATTCAGCTGTGTCAGCTCTTCCCTCCCATCCTGCTCAAGATTGCCCATCTGGGTGTGGATGGCCACTCTGTCACGCCTAAGCACCTTTTGTGTGAGGCTGTTTAGAGGGAATACACAAACTCCAGCTGTCACCCTCCCCAGATATGTTTTGCAGACAGGTTTCAGGCACACAGGGCTAAGAGCAGAAAAATGCCATCTTTCTAAAAGTGACATTTTTAAAAAGGTAATGATAAATTTGACTTTACCAGTAAATATGATTTACCATTACCATTCCAATGATATGAAACATGACAGATCCACTCCTTCTCAATCAGGAATTACAGCTTATAAAGTGTAATAAGGAATTTCCAATGTAACCTACCAGAGGGGTTAGGCCTCACAGTAGTGAAAATGAATTTGTGTGTTTATCGCTACCCGGACATACAAAACCTAAAAATTCATGTCCTACTTTTTGATTACACAGCACCCTGCCCTATGTGCTACCAAGAGTCTACTGTAGGGCTGTTTAAAGCTTTGCAAGGTGTTTTAAAAGCCAAGTCGGCATGACAGTGTAACCTGCACACACCGGCTCTGCAGTGGGATGCCTGGGACATGTTTAATGGGCTACTTGTGTGGGCAGCACAATCAGTGTTGTAGGCCCACTAGTAGCATTTCATTTACAGGCCCTGTGCAGGTGAAGTGTACTCTACTAGAGGCATGTAAGTAAATTAAATATGCCAATTGTGGATAAGCTGATTAAACCATGTTTAGAGGAGAGAGCACTTGCACTTTACCGCTGGTTGTCAGTGATAAAGGGCTCAGAGTCCTAGGACCAACAAAAAGAATTAGGCAAAATTGGAGGCAATCAGGCAAGCTGTTTAGGAGAAGACCGCTTTAAGCATGACAGGCATAAGAGGACCCCTTCTAGATAGTGAATGTCTTATCACTTCATTTGAAGATGTGGCAAAATAGTATTTTGCGACCAGATTTCAGTCGCAAAACATGAATACATACGTTAAGGCATCAGTATTTGGAAAGGAGGCCCTTAACGAGCCCCTTCCAAAGGTGCAGAGTAAGAATATTGATGTAAAAATATCGACTTACACAAATATCGAGGTAAAAAAATCGTGGGTCAGAAATATCATCAGACAAAATATTGTGGTCAAGAATATTGATTTTAGGTAAGTAATATTGATGTAAAAAATATGGAAGTGTTTAATATCGTTTGTAAAAATAGTAGTCCTGTGAAGGCCAGATGCAGGTAGGTCCCCCTCAGATGAGTAACTCAACTCGAGTTTCCCTCAATCGCTAAATTAGCGATTACCCTGGCCAGACACGGTTGGGGGAAATCAATTCCACTAAAGAGGTGCCTTTTTCCCAGAAGGTATACAATTCACCTCTTTCTTTCACCACTTAACAGGACGACTTCAGAGTCCAGACTTTAGGGGACGTGACTTTCTTTTAGAGTTTTACTTGGTCAAAGCCATCCCTTCTGATTAGGAGATGATATTTAGGTCCTGATGAAATGCCTAGATCAGTTTGGACAGTATAGGGCATGAAATATGTCAACCCCCTGCACACCTTACACAATCCTTTGAACAGAAGTGGGTATAGTTTTCCTCAGTCAGTCCAAGACTTACCAATCAGTGTTTTAACTCATAACACAAGATCCCAGTGAATAAACTACACTTGGAGATCCTTGTAGCTATTTTTAAAATGACACTCACTTCATCCCACCTCTACTCATTACACAAGGGTTCTCCCAATACTCTTAGCTTCACGGCGGCAACCAGAGAAAACATCCGACAAAGAGCCCCCTTGTGGGGAGCTGCCCTATGATAAAGCATGACACCCTTCGGGTGTGTGAGGGCCCTTGCTCCTTATTGGAGCTATCCTAGTGCAACTACGCATTCTCTTCTTCCAACACCTGTTTGTAAACCCCCCCCCCCCCATCCCCACCTCTCCACTTTCTCCTTCTCCCTTATCTCCCTCATAGGAAAAGCATACTCTTTCTGTTTTTCCACAGTTGCATGGGGCCAGTGTGCTGGACCTCCCAAGCCCCTGTCCCTCCTTGTGATGTTAACCCACTTTGGATGTCAGTAGCCCAGTAACTGAAGGGAAGCAAACAGGAGTACCCTATAATGTTTCCAAATGAAGATATGCGAATAATCGGCATAAAGCAAAATGATATACCAGACTTTGTGCAAAAGAATACCGCTTGCCGGGAACCTGGAATACAGCAAGTACACCAAAGTTTCCATGGTAAGCTCAAAGATAAGGATGGACAGGGGAACAGGCTGCCTTGTGCTCCTATTCTCAGTAAAAGACATGCTGAGATCCCTTTACCGGTTTTAACTCTAGCCAGCCTATCAGAAAACAGTAGTTAAATCCAGCGGGGTATTGCAGGTCCCAGCCCCGTGGTCTCTAGCCTTGACATAAGGAAAGACCAACCAAGGGTATCAAATGCTTTTTCTATGTCATGGGACCCTGCTACATTGCAGCTGCGCCCATCAGACAGAAATGACACCAAATGTTGTAAAATGTGCGCCTTCCCATTATAAACTCATTTTGATCTGGCTGGATCAATTTCTTGACAATCGGTATCAAACGATTCACAAGTATTGTGTCAAGGATTATATAATCTGTGTTTAATGCAGACAGAAGGCAGTAAGAGTGCACCTCCATGGGAAGCCGTCCCTGCTTTGCAGAGGCTCCGGTGGACGGTCCATGTGTCTAGAAGCATGGTACATATCTAACACTTTCTGCACGGTGTAAAACCCATGAAGCCCCAGTGTTGTATTCCATGCCATGTAGAACATAGAAGCCTGAATTTCTTCTAGCCGCAAGAGTACTTCTAGTTCCTGGAATTGCAGCCAGTCTATGTGAGGAAGAGGATTTAAACGTACTTAAGCCCTTAACCGAGCATGGTCTGGCTCCAGCGGAGCAGAGTACAATGAGCGATAGTAATCTGTAAAGGCACCATTGATCTAAACCTGAGTGCTAAGCATCAATCCACCTTGTGTCTTCTTGGCTCCCATCACAGACCTAGGCATCTCCAACCACAACAATATATGCCTCGGTCTATCTCCCTCTCCATGTCACTGGTTCATATATACCCTATAGTCCACACGCCCCAGACTTTGCATTATTCCCAGTGCAGTTTCTGCATCTCTTTAAGCTCCTTGTGACAAACCCAACAGCTTTCCAGCTTCACAAATCTTCCTTTTCGTCTCCATAATGCTCCTGATCAATGCTAGTCGGGTGCCCCAAGTATTGTCTATACAGAGGTGACATACAACTTACCTTGAAGGCATCCATTGCAAGAGCTTTACTCAAGGCAGCATAGCTATTTTCAACAAAGTAGCATTAGCTGAAGGTACCTATAGTCTCTAGCGAGTGGGTATCCAACATCATCTGTTAAAACTCACACTTTGGGAGTCTGTTTTTCAAAGACAAAACATTTTAATAGTTTCAGAATGCCTGTCAAAGCTGATGGCAGCCATACAGCAAACTTTTGGTACATTGAAAGCAGCCCACTGTAACTGCAGTTACTTTCAGTGTACAGATACAGCCACAAAGTGGACAGTTTTCCCTAAATTTGGTGTGTGGAGTGCCCTTGCCATGGTGGAGTGAATGCCCTATGCCCCAAAATGTATATCAGGCATTTTGTCATAACAGTAATCGAAATCAAAACCACTGCATTTTTCAAGATTGTGTCTAACAATTATTTGAATTGCTCTGTTGAAGTTGTATCAGTTGTTCAGAGAAACGTCTTCTTTACTGTCATCATAAAAGTGTTCTTCAATTTTTCTCTAATAAAAATCCCTGTCTATAAGTACAATTAAGATATAACCAGAGGGGGGAGAGAGAGAGTCAGTGGATTCAGTCTCCCTTGGCAATGCGATTAAGCAAAGTGGAATCCACTCAGAGAGTGGTGGTGGTCCCTAAAGTGATGGGGAACACACAGTGTTGTTTAAATGCCCCTCACACACCAACAGGCCCCTTGGTGTCATGCTTCATCATCGGGGCCTTCGCACCCCTCTACGGGATGCGGCGTGCTGCGACTCACGACTACGTAGGAGCACTAAGCAGTGAACTATGTGAGGGAGTGTGTTTCTAAAGGAAAGTGTGAGTGAAGTGAGGTGAAAAAAGTGAGTTACTTAAAAAATACCTGGCTCGTAGGGAAAAACATAATAATTTATTAAGTCCTCGGCTGGTATTATTAAAAAGGTGCAGAGTGGGGTTGTAGGTATACGTATTAAGGTATTACAACCACTTAGAGTGTCAACATGTTTCGGAGCGCAGGGGCTCCTTCTTCAGGACAAGGATAAGCACGTATCCCCACCATCCCTCATGAGCTGCCTTCCCCTCAACGCCGCTCCGATGAATCGTTGCTTTACTGAGCAGTATGGAAGGATGCCCCCAATACCACGCATAGGCTCATGAGGTTATCAGACTGAGAACAATAAGTTCTCTCCAACGCCTATTGGGTGCAACTGAACTCACCTATACAAAACATTGTTAGGTACATTACACATTTTTGTAATTTCCTTTAACACTTTTACATTTACATGTGAGTAAGGTGGTTCACTGCTTAGTGCTCCTACGTAGTCGTGAGTCGCAGCACGCCGCATCCCGTAGAGGGGTGCGAAGGCCCCGATGATGAAGCATGACACCAAGGGGCCTGTTGGTGTGTGAGGGGCATTTAAACAACACTGTGTATAAGTACAATTACACTGCTGTTGTCTGCTATTTTTTAGACCATTTTTGGATTCTTACTGAGCCTCTCAATGGCAGCTTTTTCTTTATTACTCAAGTTGGAATATTTACCTTTACCAAAATTTTCAATCCTTAGCTCATTCAACACTGCAGTTATAAATACGTCAACAATTTTGATTCATTGGAGGCATACATTTACTACTAGAGTCAAACTCCTTATATTTAGACCCAGTTTTGGGTGTTGTCTTGCGAGAGCAGAAAGTAATGCTTAGGCTTCTATTTCTAATATTGTGCTGGAATGAATCAAAACAAATAAAGTTCCCCTACAAAGCACTATTGTCTCTTTGGTGAGCAGTTATGCTTTAAAATATTAATGTTTTTGTTGGAATACAAAATAGTCTATTTATGGTGTCCCCTCGGTGTTCCCATGTTTGTGTAACATACCTCTGAAAAAGGACTTTTGAATATTTGAGTAGTTTGCTACCTGTACACCTATCTGGTTTTATATTTGTTTCAACATTTTAAGTGCTTCCTACATATATATATCTGGCGTTGAACTTTGAACGTTATATGCGTTGCTTGATTCTGATGACATTTGTTGTTTATTCATTAATACTTCTACCCCGCTATTAACTTCTTCTTTTAAGTGATTGTAAGTGTTCCTTCAATACATAATGTCTTATTTCATTGATTACATTCTTGCAGGAATACGTTTTAATATTGATTTCTTACAAACTTTTGTACTAATGGCTGTCATGAATTTGGGTTTGTAATGTGGTTTTCAGTTGTAAAATGGTCACTTCAATGTTCTTCCAAATGCTTGAAAGCTGTTCAATAGTAAGTGACATCATATCTAAGCTACATTTGTTTAGTGTTGTGTACCGCTTGTCTAAAAATGTGTTGTGATATTGACACCAAGTCAGTTTCAGACCTATTCTAAAGGAAACCAGTATTCATTTTACTATGTAGTATTTGAATAATGTATTAGAGTGTAGGCAATAGTATTTCTTTGCCAAAAATTTTTTCACCTTTTTCATGCTTTTCTGGTCTCCTAGTTTTCTTTGGAATTGGTTACTGTTTGTTAAATTGAAGTACCTATCTCAAGTGCTTCTTCTGTGAATTCCAAAGTGGAAGTTGTTTGTTATCTGATAATTTCTGATGTCTAAATTCTGATATTTAAATGAACAATTTTATAAAATTATTTTTTTTAAAGAGGGAAAGGGGACAGCTGGACCAGATGCCAAAAAGCAATGGTCAGAGAAACTTTTCTGTACACCGCACCTTCATTCTATCTATTTTTAAAATGCGCACAATTATTTGTACTATATTGTTATGCTCTGAAGGTGACCGGTCCATGAGTCTTCTCAAACATGTCAAACACCCATCAGTTTGATGGGTGTAAGGCATGCATATTTTCTATTCCACAAAAAAGACTATAACGATTTGGAAATATTTAGTATAGGATTTTATTCCATCATTGCTGATCAAGTATTGGATTTTTTATTGTTCCATTTGAGTTTATAAAATGGAATTTTTGCAAACTTTTAATCAATTATGAATTAAACTATGTTACTCCATCATTATTTGTGATGGGTACAATCTCAATATAGATCAGGGACAACATTTCACTTTTCAGTTCTCCTAAACAATTCTCATCAGAAGATGCTTGTAAGTAAAATAAAATAACAAATCAGTGATTCCGTTGTAACAAGTCCTGAAATTCCTCATCTTGGCTATGCCAACAAAACAGTAAATCAAACTTGTTGGTTCAACCAATATATTCTCCAATGCCATGCACTCTATTGATCAAATTAGTTCCTTTCTTCTTCATACGGTTCTTTTTTGTAACCAGGATCTGACCTACCACGTGTAATTTTCTGCAAAGTCTCTTTATGCTCTCTATTGGACCTCCAACAGTATCTCTTATCTACTTACTAAAGAGTTTTTGATTTATAAGTAAAACTCCAAGTCCCACAATTCATTCAGTCCACACAGAAGTAGTGTTTCTAACTGATTTATCCAATAATGCCCTCTTCATTTTATAACTCTTACTATTGATATTTTCATGAAAGCTAGTGTAAATGTGCTGTGGTATAACAACACCCACTGCTTGTTTGACATGGCGGCTGGCACAAATGCCAAACAAACCACTCCGCACAAAACTCACAAAGGTTACATTCTCAGCTTAAAACATTGATGATTATTATTATTATTATCAGTGATATTTCTAGAGCGCGAACAATGGCCCATGGGCATCTCGGCGCAATGCTAAAGAGAGTCATCCAGGGGCCCCAAATATTGGCATGTTTGAAGGGGTGGACTTTTGCTTGCTGTATAGGTTTTCCATTATTCTATCCTTGCCCTTTTCATGGAACCACTCATAAATAGGGGGGACAGTGTAGCATATCCAATATTTAGCAATTACCCATATGGCTAAAAGAAACCCAAGACCAATGAGAGTCCTGGCACACAGTTGGAAACCTTCCTTTCCTATTGATTGTCTATGGTGCTGATTTGGAGGACAAAGCTATAGGTAGTTGGAGGACTCATGTCAGTATTTAGCATATAGAAGTCTAGTATTTTTTCATCAATTTGCATATCAAGGTCACATGGAAAAAAATCCCCTTCCACAGTATGGCATCTAAACGTTATGGCAAGCGAATTCTACTTCTCTTCCAAATGTGCTCTGAAAAAATATATACTCTTTGCATGTATAGAAATTAAATCAGAGCTTTGCTGAAATCATTATCTGGGGTTGCCATATAAGTTTCTTGCCAATCACTACTGTTTAATCGACCTACATCTGTCTCCCTTTTTGTTTCACTTCAAGTATCTTGTCAAGAGGATTACATGCCAGACTGTCATGCATCTAAGAGATTTTCTTCCATCCAGTAGTCCAAGTGTTAATTTTTCTTTGACTGGGTTGCACTCTAGGGGATCAATCGGCACCCTTTGATACACACTAGTGCATGTCATAATTGGAGCTGTTTCTAAAAGTGCGACTCATTCATCTCAAATTCTTTGGATATTTCTAGGATGGGCATCATGTGATCATGGTCCCAAACATCACCTACACTAAGTATTCTTATACATCTCAATGTCCTGTGGCATCTCTTGTTCATGTTCACTCGACTGTCCCAAGTAATCAAAGTAGCCTAGCAATCAAAGGCCACCTGTGTGGTTTGGGGAGAGTCAGTGGCACCTGCCCTCTATAGATGGCAGAAAGTATGACTTGATCCATCCATCCCACCAACCCCACCCATGCGGCCGGGTCATCTTGTTGACCAAATACCCACTCATTGAGCACCATCAACGAAGCCACCCAGTAGTTCAACTGCATGTCTGCCATCACCAATGCTCCACCGTAGCATGATTGTTCAAATTTTTCAAATATCAGTCTGTGTGTCAATGGGCCCATAGGAAGCTTGGGGAGTATTCATGCACCTTGTGGAAAAAACTCTGTGGATTTACAAAGGGCTAATTCCACTGGACGTATAACAGTTTGGGAGGGAGTCCAATTTAAGTTGGGCTACTCTTCCCACAATTGAAATAGGAAGGGAGTTTCCATTGATTAGGTCATCTCAGGTAGACCTCTGTAGGGGTATTAGGTTTAAGTCCAACACTCATTGTGGGTCATTGATGTGGTTCATTCAAGAGTACTGAAAGCTTTCTTGGGCTATTTCTATTCTGGGTTGTCAATTTACTTCTAGGTCTCTTCCCTGTAATGGGTAGATAACCAACTTCTCCCACTTGTAGGCTCTAGGCCATACCAAAATTCAAAGGTTTTTATTAAGCATCTGGCATGTCCATCTGAGGAATATGGCATATAGGAGCAGGTTGTCTGCTCATAATGACATAATGTTGTCTTTCCCTCCACCCCAGTCTAGACCCTGTTTTTTATTTTTTTCCTTATGTCAGCATGGCATCTTACAAGTCAAGGACCATATCCTGGTGCCCTTTTTATCATATGGACCCTTGCCTCTTCTCAGCCAGACCCTTGATGAAGGTTCTTTTATCTCAGAGGATACACACCTTCCAACTTTAGTGCTGTGATCATAGGACACCAGAAAAAAAGGCAAGAAGAAAAGAGACAAAGAGACATCCATCTAGCTCGACCATTCAGCAAAGGTTTTCCACAATTCCCTTATTCGCGGTAGATGGACACTTATTGATGTTTTACATATCCACCTGGCCGCTGCCAGCCAACCACTAGGGTGAGGAGGTACAATATCTTTCCAAAGTTTGCATATCTCTCGTCGAGCCAACAATATCAAATAAAAAAGCAATTCTCTTGAAGTCTTATCAAGCGTTGTGCCCAAATCACAGTGTACCCCAAAAAGCACAAGCATTGCTTACAGTGTTAGTGGTGTCCTCAAGATGTCACAGAGGGTAGATTCTACCACTTTCCAATACCGTTCTATTTCAGGGCATGTAAAGAAAATATGTATATCATTGGCTTTTGGTGATTTGCATCTATTGCAGCTGGGAATTGGGTGCAGTACAAACTTGGCTAATTTATACGTGTCCAATGCAATCTATTTATTGTAAAGAAATGATGCCTTTTAAAATTTGCTGGTGTGACCAGAGAATATAGCATTTTTAAAGAGCTCTTCCAGGTTATCAAGATATCTTCTTCCTGAAGTAAGTCTTCAGTATATATAGTATATGGGGGTCTAGTTTCCCATCTTCTTCTTCCCCCAAATGCTTATAACACTTGGAGACTTCTTTATTTTTTGCCCTTATGTCTTGGATATCATTCTCAAAGTCACAGAATGATGCTATCTCTTGGGAATTTGTGGAAAGCCATGAGCTCAGCTGCATACATTTCAATTTTGATAATTTATTTTCGGTTCGGATTTTTAATACTACCCAAGAAACCAGTTTACCTTCAAATACTAGTACGCCCCACTTCATTAACCCAGCATGCTTCAGTGGTAATGCCAAACCATCTTTTAAGCATTCCGGAATACCGGGCGAGTCCCAAATAGGGGCAAACTCCGAGAAGTATCCTATGTTTAGCATCCTTCTCATTGTGAGCCAAAGATTTAGAAATGCCATCAAAACTTTTAATCTCACCTTTTTGAAAAACTTCTGGGCCCCAAATGTATACAGAAAGGCTACTCCGTACTCCTTTGTCATTTCCTACAGTATTAGCCACCATGTAGTTGAATCGGGTTCCTCTATAAGCATTCGAAAGTTTTTAAATTGGAATGCCATGCAGTAGATCTTAAGGTCTGGTAACGCTAAGCCACCCCATGCATTCGCCTTCTTAGTTTCTTCCATGTAAGGCGTACTCCCTGAGAGGCCCAGATAATACTAGTTAACTTCTCCTGAATTTTGCTTATCATTTCCTTGGGGAATTTTTTCGGGATACAGTTGAATATATACGTTAATTTGGGGAGAATTTAAATTTTTATTAGATTCACCCTACCATAAATAGTAAGAGGGAGGTTTTTCCATCTAGCCAAAGTTCCATGTATCTCTTTTCCCACTATAATTAGGTTCCTGACCGGAATATCCTTGACATGTTTCATTATATTGATCCCCAGATATTTAATCTCCATACAACTTCTATCTTCCCATCCATCCAAGTTCCACACCATCACCTCCGTTTTAGTGGTATTTACTAAATACCCTAACATTCCCCCAAATTCTTTAGTTAGCTGTTCCATCCTTGGTATTGTTTTATCTGGGTCAGAGGTATATATTATAAGATCATCTGCAAATAGGGCTATTTTGCTACAAAAACCTAGTGAATAAATGGGGTCTATCTGATCATCCTTCCGCAGTTGCTGAGCTAGCGGTTCAATGTAAAAATCAAAAAAGAAGTGGGACAATGGGACAATGGGTAGCCCTGCCTCGTGCCTCTAGTAATCTTGACAAGTGCAGTCAACATTCCATTTACCAGTATCTTGGCTGGAGGGCTTTGGTATACATTTTTATGGCCTTAATAAATCCCATACTGATGCCCATCGATTCCAACACCTCCCATAGGAATGTCCAACATACATGATCGAATGCCTTGGCCAAGGGAAATGATCGTACAGTTGCTAAATCGATGATCGCTATCACAGACAGAGTCAATTCTTGGATCTGTCTCCTAGGAACGAATCCCTTTTGATCTATATGAATTAGCTGAGGAGCTACCTTGGCCAATCTCCCTACCAAAACGCTGCATAGATTTTATAGGCAACATTTAGCAGGGAGATGGGCCGGTACGAATCCGCACTCTTTGGATCTTTTGTGGGTTTAAGGATAAACGTAACTATGGTATCTTTCCATGAAACTGGGACTTCTTCCTCCCCCCTATAGATTGAGGTAAACAATACTACCATTTCTGGGGTTATTTCCTCCGCAATTCGTTTATATACTTCTCCTGGCAAGAAGTCCAGGCCTGCTACTTTCCTTTTTTTTAAATGTTTAATTTGTTCTCTAATTTCACCTTCAGTTATTTCTGCTTCCATTATCTCTCTACCGTCTCTTGAGAGGACCGGTAGATCTAGTTTATCCAACCAGTTCTTTACTATAGCTTCTTCTGGTCAAATTTCTTCAGTATATAGTTCCGAAAAGAGGGAGACCAGACAGGTCTTGATTCCATCCTCATTGTTTGAAGTGTACCCCTGGACGTTGATAACTAGTTCTCGGATATAGTTCCGGGACCTATAGGCCCTAGCCTTCCAGGCTAGAAATGCACCTGCTTTCTCCCCATACTCAAATAGATCCATATTATCGATCACCCATTTCTCCCGGCACTTGGCCTCTAAAGCCATCCTATAATCCAATCTTGCCTCTTCCAGTTGTTTAATTAGGGACTCAACATGCTGAGAGGGCTTAGGGGATTGCACCATTAATTCCAATTCCCCAACTCCTCCTTCCAGATGTTTCAATTTGACTTTATCGCATTTATTTAGGTATGATACTTGATTTTGTAGTAACCCTCGCATATATGACTTGAAGGCGTCCCATATTATGCTTAAAGAGGCGGAACGGGCATTCTTCCTAAAAAACTCCTTAGTCTTTTCCCTCACAATACTGGAGACCTCAGCCTTTAGTAGAATTGATCTTTTTAAAGTCCATCTTGTAGTTAAGGCTGTTCTCACCCCCGCTAATGTAGAGCTAACCCGGGCATGGTCGGAGATGTGGATTGGTAGAACACTTCTATCTTTTACTTTCCCCACCCATACTCGATCTACTAATAAGTAATCTAATCTAGAAAAATGGGAATACTTTTTGCTGTGAAGGTTATACCCTTGTTTTTGCCCTTTTACCTGTCTCTATACATCCACAAGCCCGATCTCATAAATCATATGCTTCAGGGCTTGCCTTGTTTTAGTTGCCTGAGTGTGTCCGCTGGCCCTATAATTGGATCTATCTAATGATGGAGTGTTGAATTCTCCACCAATGATAGTGGGAGTTGCGACTCCAGCTAATAGCAAATGCAAATTATGTACTGGGGGTCGTCTACATTTGGCCCATAATGAGCTACCCAAGTAAATACCGTGCTGGCACATCTTAAAGTTGCTACAACCCACCTTCCAGTACTGTCCGTTTTATGGGCTATTAAGCTGATACCAGAACCCCCCCTAATCAATATAGCTACCCCCTTACAGTACTCAGCTTGATCTGAGACTGTATAGTCCTCAATCCATTTTATCTTAGCACATAGCTCTCTACTTTCCCTTGCCGTTATATGGGTTTCTTGCAGCATAATAACTTGTGCTTTAGACTCCTGCAGGTAATTCAAGACTAATCTCTGTCTAGCCTTGGATCTGATACCATTTACATTCCAGGTTAACACCTGTAAGGTGGTCTCATACCCACTCATCTTTACATGGATTTATGGATATGTCCTTGTTTAAACCTAACAGACCAAACAATCTTCCATGAGGATCTATTTTTATATTTTTTTACCAAATGCTCCCCACCCTGTGCCCGCCACCACCACCACTCCTCTCCTCCCCCCCCCCGCTACCCTTGGGAACCCTCCCTTGCTCTTCAGGCATACAAATGCCTATTTGGGCCTCAGGAGTGAGGATTTTCCCCAAACGATGTGGGAAAAGGGACTGAGAAAATTAAGGAAGAAACAAAAAAGAAGTAAAAATATAGAAAGTGCTTCCCCCTCCCCCCCATAACTAAAGTGTTTCTCTATCGATACTATCCTATAATCTATTCATATAGTTTGTGATATTTTAAACCATTATACGCACCTTCCTATCAAGTTTTTTTTGTTTCAAAGTTTGCCCTTCCTTTTTATGGTGGCTATTAGATCGTCTGCCTCTTCAACTGACCTAAAGTTCCGCATTTGATTTTCCCACATTACTCTGAGCATTGCCGGGAACTTTAGTTGGGCCTTGGCCCCAAGTTTATTGAGTTAATCCATTCTTTTGCCAAGTTCCCGTTGTTTCAAGTCTGTGGCGTGGCAAACATCCAACCTAATGCTAAAAGAAAATTTTTGGAATGAGTACGTGCCACTTCTGAGGACTGCTGATAATATTAGCTCTTTAACAGAATATGTTAGGAAGTTTATAAGAATTTTCCTTGGCTTCTGCCTCTGAGGGTTCCATCTGAAGGGATCGCGGTGGACACGCTGTATTTCACAATCTGAAATAATATCTGGCCTATCTTTTAGTGCCATTTCGCAGAGCATTTTAATTATAAAGGCCTTGATATCCGACCCTCCTTCTTATGCCTCGGGGATATTTATAAGTCTCAGGTTGTTTCTTCGAGTATGGTTCTCGATTCTCTCCAGGTCCGCCCTGAGTCCTATATTTTCATTAGTTAGCTTTTCCACTCCCTCAGAGTTTTTAGAAATATCATGTCTCAATACCTCTATCTCGTCCGCCAACACTTTAGTACGTACTGCATCTTCATCCAGTTTTTCTGCTAAAAAGGTACAGGAGGCTTGTATATCAGCTTGATTTGCTTCCGACTTTTTAAATCTGGAGCTGATCTCTTCCTTCAATCCTATTAATATGGAAGCCAGGTCAGTTTCATTACAAGTACTTAAATTCCCGGACCCATGTCTGGGCCCGACTTCGGACTCAAGACTGGTGCTTGATGTAGCTAAAGCGTCTGGTTCAACTTGTGTAGTCGATGTGGCTAATGTGACTGGAGCTGGTGTTACCTGAGGATAACCCTCTTGTGCAGAGCTCCCGTCTGTATCCACATCCACTTTTACATCTTCGGCTTCCCCTCCTATCTCAAGAGCGGCGTACCTATTCTGTGTCAACAACTGGAAGTTACTTCCAATGGTCTCTTCTGAGGAATTACCTACTTCCCTCTCTCCAACGCTTACTGGTATTGCTGATATTGAAGTAGACTTCTCGAGGGGATTGCTCGCGTTTCCCTGCCCTTCTGGTCTCTCCTGAGTCTTACTCCCAAGGGTCTCTTTTCCCACCCCATTGTGGTAAGAAGCGAGGTTGAGTGGGACATGACCTTATACAAGGTTTTAAGGGAGGGAGTAACTCTGACCGGGGGGGGGGGGGGGGGGGGGGAGGGGGGGTGATATTTTCTCCCCCCTGCCTCGGCGGGTCTTCCCTGACTGTTTGACCAACTTTCCAGATTTTAGAGTTGTGTGCTGCACTACTTTTTTAGTAATTTGGGTCTCTGTTACTGCAGGAGTAAACAGTTCCGAACTCACTCTGGGTTTTCCCACAGTCCACGGGCACAACGTGTATCTAGAAACTCTCTCAGGTAGGGTGTTTGTTTTATCCAGTGGCCCGGGCACTCCTCCATACAGACCTCCCCCTGCACACCAATGTAACCTAGAGTGACGAACCGTCCGTACATTTCATGGACTTCCCGTAATTTGGGCCTCTTGTCCGTTGTCCGTGAAGGATTCTTTCACAGACGCCTTTTGTCCGTAATTTCAGCCGCCCCCTGCAAGCAGTCTGAGAGTCCTGTGCATGTCACAGCAGGGGCCAGCTCATGCTCCTGCTGTGAACAGTGGCCTTCTGCTGGCTGCTATCTGGCCCATTATCATTCTGTATGTTGGCCTAATTATCACATACAGAGTGATAATGGGCCAGTGACAGCATTTGCTGGGCCTCCTCTTTCACTGACTGCTTTTCTCAAGGATCGATTGTGTGTGCATTGCTCAGTGAGTGTTACCAGCTGCCACAGCAACGCCACTTTCATCTTTAAGGTTAAGGGGTTCCATTACTGGCTTCAGTTAATCAGGGGCCAGTGAAGCTTTATATAGTCCTGTTTATGCTGTGCCAGCTACTCGCTCAGCTTTGTTAGGGTGTAGTGGAACTACTACTCAGTGGCCAACTGGAAGAGCAGAGGTATGAATAACAAGCATTTGCAATGCAATAGGTCTCGCATTTACGCGAGTTTAAGCTATTGGCATTGTAAATGACAATGCCTTATATTTATGTTTTAAAATGAAAACAAAAAGAAAAGGCATTGTTATTTACAATGTGAATAGTTCAAATAGGCGTAAATGCGAAACCTATTGCATTGCACATGCTTTTTGTCTGTGGTATGCCCTGTTTGGATCAGTTATAGAAGGCACTGGAATTCCTTTGTACTTGGGAGACGGCAACATTGTGAAGTGCTCTGTCTCGATAATGATGACTTTGGCCACGTTATATTTTGCTTACAATGACTTCTGGGAGATTTCCTCAGATGTAAGGTTGGCACTCTGCCAGAACAGGAGACATCTTAAACCAGTGTGTGTGCTTCTTGGAATAATTCCCGTACCAACTGCAGGGAGCAATATCCAACTCTTCTCATGAATCTACTAGAAAACATACTGGTAACCTGCAACATGTTTGCTTTTTGTGTAGGTAGCTATATTTTAGCATTATCCCTGTGATTTTTGTCACTTTCCATTCCTTCCCCATTTTATTAAAATGAATGTATTCCTTTAATTCTTTTTATTTTTAACAGCATTGTTGTTTGGTTGCTTTCTTACAAAACACCACACATCACAAGAGAGGGTGGGTTACTGCTTATGCCACACTACCAATAAAAACTGGCAAAGCCAATAGGTACGGCTTGTTTAGGTTTATGTGTTGAATGTTCTTCAGTAACATGGTTGTATACTGCATGAACAGAAAAAACACATCTAAGCTCCCCATATGCAACAGACAATACCAAGATGCACATATACACTCAGAAACACACAGAGAAATGTATTTAGATATGCATTCAGTCAAACAACACATATAAGTGCCCATACAGTCCTATTTATACGACAGCTGGATGAATGTGTGGATTGATTACTGTGTAAAGAAGGGTGAGTAGGCAGTTCAAAGCTGTGGGTGTCTACAGTGTTGTGGGGAGATTGAAGCAGTTGTATTGTTGGACTGATACATGCAGATTTGGTGTGGGTGTACAGGTGAATGCATGGATGTTGGTGGTGGATATGACCCGGAGAGACGGCGAATGGTGGGCCCATGGCCGGGATAGGTGGATGCATGCCTATGTGTAGTCACAGGAGGCTGATGGCCCAGAAAGAGCATCAGGTGGAAAGGGAGCATACGAGCATTGTAAAGGTGTCAAACGATAGCACAAGAGACTACTAGCAAACAAACAATGTGCTGGAACCGAGGGAACACTGGTAACACAAGGGGTTGACTGTCTAGGAACTAGGTAGAGATAAGGAAGAGCACAAAAACAGTAGGGCCTGGCAGGAGGGAAGATAGAGGCTGGGGCTCGAGAGGAGCCAGGGCAGAGAGAGATGGGCAGCCATGTCAGACAAGCTAACAGCTATGTGGTTATACTAAATAAGCGGTTCGCTACGTGAAATCTCCTTATTGATGTAATACCTACACTTTCACAATTGCTTTATTAACCTTCTTGCTTTCTCAAATAATCTTAGAAAGGCACCATTCGCCCATTCTTTTTGCAAACTTTTCTTAGGTAAGAACCCCCCTGCCCCAACCTCCCTCCCCCCCCCCCCCCCGGATCACCACCACAGCTCCTAATGACGTTAGCCTAGGGCATGGCAAACTGTTTTTGTTTATGGACTCCTGTCACCTCACCTGGGGCCAAGCTCTGGAGGGTGATGGTTTCATTTTGGCTAATATTACCCACGTGCATCCAATATGCAAACGCAGGTATTTAAGTTTCACTCCGGCACACAACAGATGCAGTGCAAGGTTCTCTCAGGGGTGTAACACAGGCCCCCGCATTGCGGGGGGCCTCTCGCACTCCAGGGCCCCCTCTGCAAGCACCACAGATCTTAGGAATTTGGTAATTAAAATGTTACGCACATTTTCGTCATTCCTTGCACCAGCACCTCACTGTAGCATCTTCATATTGGTGCAGTCGCGCAGATGTCCCCTCGTCCACTTCTGCGCGGTCTTTACCCCTAGGGTGGGGCTGGTCCGGTGAAAACGCTCGTGCCACGTGACCGTTGAGGTGAGGCGAGGCATCATAGAGGCCAGAGACGACAGTGCCTTGCAGTCTTCTTTCCCAGTCTTCTGCCGCAGGTTACTCTGTCGGAACTTTCAATAAATGTGTTTAACTCATGCCTGCTCTTTCTGTCTGCCCTGTCCTCTGGACATTCCTTCCTGCCCTCGCCCCTCTATTCTTGGGTGACAGGCCTTTCCCATAAGGGCATGTTTTTTGGTCCGATATGTGTGGTTTGCTGATTGGTTCTTGTTCTCCCTGCTACAAAATTCATGCGTTTTCCCTGTTAATTTCTGGAGCATCCGATACAAAGGGGTATTTTACGCTCTGGTGCCATGTGTGATAGGAAAAGGAGAACGTAAGGAGTTTGGGAGTCTTTCTAGTGTCTATACTGACAATTTTCAATCCAGCTATAGACGGGCCAAAGATTTATAGAAATAACTTTTAGTTCAATCCACGAAGCCTGGATCTGGGAGCTTGGGGGCTGGCTAATTGCTGGATGGATTTCTTCATGGAACCCCCACCGCATTTTGTGACTTGGTGCTCTAGAACCCTTGCGACCCCTATTTGCAGCTTCATTGAGTCAAACCAGCTGGCTATCACTAGGCATGTTATGGTTTTACTGAGCAAAATAACCTTTAAGTTTAAAGGAAGTTTATTTCAATAAAAGATTGCAAGCAGAAAATAGACAACATAATCATAGTACAAAGTAAACAGCAATCAAATATAAAGTAATAGATTTCAATATTAAGGAGGGGAAAGGGAAGGGAGGTAAGAAAGAAAGAAAAAATAAAAGTAAGAAAGAAAGAAAGAGAAAAAGAAAGAAATGGGAAGGGGCAGGAAAACAAAAACGGATCATTATGCAAACTGCTTAAGATATATCTAAAGAGATAAACGTTGTTAAGTAAAATTCTTCACTGTAAATAACGAGAAACATGCTTATATAATACAAAACATGCATTTCTATGAAAACAATATCAACATCATGGAGGTTTGGGGACTTCCTCAATAGCAGGAGTATGTAAGGAACGGGAAGAAGCAGAAACATCCAGAAAATTAGTAATTGGTAACCATAAAAGGTCACATTTAATAGCAAGAGATAGGGGGGAGACATAAGCTCTTTCCAATCTGTGATTATAGCAGACACCATACCACCAAGCTTGAAAAGAGACGTTTGATGTATCCTTCCAAGATTTAGTGATCTGCTGAAAAGCCACCGCTAAGAGCAGGTTGATAATAGAGGTATTTATGGTCAGAGAAGACCATACGTCCGACAAGCTACCTAGGAAAATATGAGTTATAGAATAAGGGAAATGTGTGAAAAAAATTGAATTAATTTGCTGCCATACTTTAGACCAAAATAAATGAATGAGTGGACAAGTGAAAAGCATATGTTTGAGATCTGCACATGGGTTGGAGCAGGACCAACATGTAGAAGGGATAGATGAATCAATAGTGTGTAATCGGGCAGGAGTAATCAAGAGCCTATTGTAAACAAAAAATAAAGTCTGAGTAGCAAAATAACCTTTAATCTCCATAATATACATGATTCTATAAATGTGTGTGTGTATGTTTTGTTTGGGGGTTTATGTTCCTTTGTGCCTGAATGCTGTGCATGTGTGTACGCATACATGCAGTGGTTATATGTGTGCATATGTTTGTGTGTGTCTCTGTTTATGTATTGTGTGTGATTCTTTTCAATAGCTCCATGGATTCCACATTACTCAGTGTTGTCATAAGGGACCTAGGTCTTTTTACCTCCGGCCCTGTCCATTTTGGGACCCAGCTGATCTGTTACAACTTATTTTTAAATAATAAAACAGAAGGCCTGTCCCATTCCTTTTTGGTGCAGCTAATGTGCAACGCCTGTATGTGGTGACAAAGTTTACATTATGAGCTGCTCCTTGGAGCAGAGAGGCCCATCAACTGTTTGTGGCTCCCAAATTCACAAAAACGTCTAAGATTCCTACATTTTCCAACATACCTAAAACCAGAAGAAATCTTGCATTAGAGGGACCATGACCCAAGTATTAGAGGAGGGTACAACCAAGTATATTAGGAGATTTTGCAGCATTTTAAGGAATGTAACAAGCAGTGGTAAAGCGAAGGCCTTTGGACTTTCTGTGGCGAATGTATACATGAATATCATAATTATTTGAAGAAATAAACATTATGGACTTCAGTTCGGTAATCCCTTTAAAAATGGTGAGAAGTGATGTTAGTGAGTCATGTTGGTTTGAATTAGTTTTTAGAGGAATCTACATGGTGCATATGTATGTATTTACCTTATTAATTGGATAGAGTAAATATTGCTGAAAACCTTGTTGACTTTGCAGGCGTTGTGAAGTCCAGAGCCTTCGGGCACTATAGAGGTGCTGATGAAATGTGCCCCTCTTTGCTAGGCACTCTAACAAAGTGCTAGAAATTTTATGTGAAGGGGCTGGAAGCGGTCCAGAGGTGTAAATAATGTGAGGCTCATAGGCAGGTTAGTGTCTACTTCCAGGCCATAGGTTAAAGGGTTAATGGCAGTAGAAGGATGAATATCTTAGAGCTGAGAGTTAAAAGACACAGGAGCAGAGGCTGTTTGCTCCTTGGTGGCGGGATAAAACCTTCTTTGGAAGAGAACTACGAAATCCCCCTTTACATCGATTTTTTAAATCTATTTTGTCCAGTTTTCCTTCTCCCCCATTATTTGCTTGAAAATCTTGAAACTTTAACCCAGCTATCATCCTTGATGTGAAATTTTGGTGCATCCCAATTAGGACACCAAATTCCTACTGTGAAAAGTTAGTAGGTCTTGTGCTCTATCCATAAAAGTCTAGTAGCTATCCTAAAAAGTGTTGATACCACCCTGTTTAAGGCGTGGCAGCCCTGCTAATTAGTGCAGCTTGTGTCCGTTTAAACTTTTGTCATCAATGCTGAGAGATGTTGGTGCTATCCTATTAGATGTTATTGACACTTACCATGAACAGTTTTGGCACTGGCAGCAAAAAGGGTGTAGGAAAAGTATGCATAACTCCATTGCATTTAGTGTGTTTCATAGAAAGTAGATAAACCTGCCTAGAGGTCTTCACTAGAAAAGGATCGCACGCTGGGCCTACAGCATGTGGAGAAGAGTATGGATTTTTCCTTTCATTGGTGGTAGAGCCATCTTCTGCAGATGGTATTATCCACGGTTAATTTTGGCAAAGTGAGGTTAGAATTTCACCTTTTGCCACATATTTTCTTTGAAATTTCCGAGGGACACCCATCAAGCTCCTGTGAAATTGTATTTACGCTACGTGATTCTCAGCTTTGACAAATGTTGTTGTCCCTATGTCCTGTAAAATGTACTATCTGACACTTTCATTCCCTAAAATGTTCTCATAGAAAGCTCTTACACCCTGCTGTAAAAGTGCAGCTAAGTTCTGTTCAGTTTTCACAAAGGTAGCAAACTAGGGGCCAGATTCATCAAACAAAAATCCACTCGCAAAGGGCCAGAATCTGAGAATCTGGCCCTTTATGAGCGGTATTTTTGCATTTGGGATGCATCATCCCAAATGCAAAAATCGCAATTTTAGAAATTGCTAAATTGCGATTATTTGCATTTAAGGAATCTCAATTTTAGAATTCTTAAATGCAATTCATGAAAGTGTTTAAAATAGCAAATTCGCAAATAGGGCACGCAAATTATCATGAAGTACAACTTTGTGGTAATTTGCAAAAACTTTGAAAAATGCAATAAAGTGCATTTTTCACAGTTCCATTTTGCGCACACACATGCCCTAAGGGCATGTGTGTGCGCAACATATGTGCACATATCAATTTCAGGGGTGCAACAGGGTGTCCTTTGGACACCCCTGCACCCTTGAAATCGCAATCTCAATTTGCGAATCGCTAATTGCGATTCACAAATTGAGATTGTCTTCCCATTCTTTCCTATGGGCCTCTAGGCCCATAGGAATGAATGGGGAGGTATTCCTTAACTGCGACTCGCAATTTGCAAGGCGCAATTAAGGAGTTCTAAGAAATCGCTATTTTTTAAGAGATTTCTTGATGCATTCAATTTTGCAATTCCTTACTAGCGAATCGGTATTTTTCACTTTTAAGGAATCGCAATTTGGTTTGTTGATGCATCTGGGGGTTAATGTATTTTTGGTCATACCAGTTCCCTAATTTTCCCAAAATGTCCTGAGTTTGACCGGAAATAGCTAGTCAAGTGTGCTTGCAAATGTACCGCTTCAGACACATTTCCCAGAATGCCATTGAAACAACCACCCTGGAAAATCCAATCAGATTTCAACTACTTTTACTAGCTGGTTGTGCTTTAAATAATGCATTTTCCCCCAAAAATACTTGAGCGTAAACTAATACAACCAAAAATCACTAAAAATGTTGTTTATACATTACAATCTCACTAAATTATACAATTTTACACCACTTTTCCAGAGTGGAATCCCTTCTCCAACCTCTCTTTTAATGTTGTTTTCAGTGCTGAGTGCTGTCTTCCAAAATACATACATCTAGTTAGAGGACAATCTGAAAGTCTCCCCAAAATGCAGAATCAGTCCTGTCAAAGGATTGAGAAAATGTAGCTATACTGCTAGAGCAATAAAAACCTATACTGAGTCTGTATTGAAAACCAATCAAGCACACAAGCCTGTAAATCTAACACCTACAGATAAATGGCCACGCTCTTTCATATGTATGCATGGATGCCACAACCCCTTCCATCTCTCTTTGGGTGTTTACAGTTCATTAAGCAAATGTCTGCATTTATGATTTTAGGCATCTTGAACTCATTACAGAGCCTCAGGCCAGATCCATCTTGTGACAAATCAAAAATGTCTACTCCCTCGCCAGCTGGATTTACCAGTAATAAGATGACCTGCATATGAAGTCGCTTTTTTGTGCAGTGCTATTAAAGTGCACTCAATTCATCTCATTGAACCCTCAAAATGTACTCCTCTTTCCATGCACTGCAGAGGGCCCCTCGGTTTATTCTCATTGATGCTGCTTTTCAACAACTATATAGAGCTTCATAAATAAATATTTGTCTTCATTAATTGATGCTGGCAATCCCATACTGAGAATTAATGTGTATTAGAATATAATTGGTACCTAGCATAATAATAGACAGATGAGATGGTTAAAATAATCCTAAGTGAGTGATTGTGATATGGATGAACAGCACAGTTATGTAGGAAATTGAACAGTAATGACAGATGTATAGCTTACTATATTTCTATAAAATATTGGAAACATGCTGATATATTCACACATTTACAAATTTGTGAGTTGTGTGAGATCAGGTTCAGTTTCTGCTTTCATGAAGTAGATGATTCTTTAGAACTGTCTTTAAAATCCTCTCCTGCACACCATATTTCCCCAGACTGATAAAATATGATCGAAAGAGAGAGAGAGATACATTTTCTGTGGATATAAGGATGTTATCTCCTCACTTCTTCACATCAACACACCAAGCTATCCTATACGCATCAACAACTGTGGTTTTTAAATCCGAATGCTGGTGGTATGGCCTGTGGAAGAACTACTATGTTCTCTTTTGAAAACCCTCACCCACTCTTGTCAGTGGCATGCTTCATATCCTCTAAAATGGGGCTTGCTTGTTAAGCTGGTCGAAGTGAGTTCCAGCAGAAGGGTCCAAGATGGTAAAGGAACTCGAAGCACGATGCTGTATAGTGTGCATAGAAGATTCCGATTGGTAGATTTTAGGTTAATGAGGGGTGGAATTACAATCTGAGGGACTGATACATGAAATTACCATACGTAAAAAGTGGTTGCAAATTGCACACCAAGTTTTTGCAAATGACAAGGAATTTTGTGAACCAACTTATGCAGTATAAGGTCAGCTCCCAAAATTACGACTTGGAGTGGTTGCAATTTTTTTTTATGTAACGCAAACTCGTCGAAGGTATTGGAGCGTTTTGCATGAAAACCAGCTACGCTACACAAGGATACATTAACTTTTTGGTAGGGAAGGGGAGATTTAATGATTTGCCCAGAATCACAGGATGTTGAGCTGACGCCCAAACATGGTTCCCCAGTTCCAAAGTCGGCAGCTTTGACTGTTATGCCACATCCTCTTCAGCGATATTCATGATGGAGGTCACGCATCATTCCGCAGAAATTCAGGCACAAACAGAAGTTTGTGCTAGAAGCAAGATTCAGAGTTTTGTATCAATTACTGCACGTGCATTTTTTTTCATAAACACACTAGATCAGATAAAACTTCACGAGATTTAGCTCAAGAAATATGGTTGGAAACAGAAAAAACATGCAGTATGTTGGTAGATAAACACATATACGCATGTTATTCCTTATTCTGACTTGCAGTACTCAGGAGGGAAGGGTAATACGGGTAAGAATTGGTGTTTACCTGGTGGGGTTAATAAACATTCAGAATACCATGGGCATTCGGAAAGAGGCCCAGAGTCTCAAAAATGCTAAAAGGAACCTTTTTAGGTGTTTTTTTAGTAAAATTACATTGGAGTGCTCTTCAAAAATGTAATGCACCCTGAATAATCAGCAACACTCTAGGCCCAAAACATGACAAAATGTATGATTCGCTGTGAGTTTATGTGGAGTTGTTTATGATGTTGCCTGCACTGGTCTGTAATATGTGTGCCTTAAGTCTTGTATTTAGCATTGTTTTCTCTACAGAAATGATAAATTAAATCAGACAAACATCTGCATCAATGTTCTGAAGCATCGAAACAGTTTTCTTCCTCAGCCTTGTTTGCCTGCCTGCCCGTTTTGTAATGCTTACTAATAAAGACATGATGGTAGAAATTGAAATTGCTTCCTCAGTTCACGTTATTATCATACACAACCTTTGACAGTCGCTAGTGTGTGGCATGCCTATAATTCACCAGTCTATATCTCTTGCCTTTCATAGCATACTGAGTTATATCTTGTTTACTTCTCATGTATATTGTCAGTCGAGTTTTTATGGAATTGCAGGTTTGGGTTTGTCTTTCAAAGTTTCAAGTTATTGTCCATTAATGTCAATTCTATTTCAGACCCTTCATAGTTGTTCTTTATTCTTCAGGCATAGGCAGTTCCTGAGACATTAGGATCGCTTCTTGGCAGTGTTCTGATTGCTGCCTCAGTTAAATAATCTGCTTTTGACGGTTTTGTTACAAATGGCGTAGATTGTGTGTTAAGAGGGTTTCCCACTTTCTCATTAGAACTTTGAGAAAGACAATATAGAGGCATTTCATATAAATGTTGGAGGTTTCAAATCAAAATGTACTAGATTTCTGGGAGGTAGGGCAAAGTGGTAGGTGGTGGGCCGGGCAGGAGGAGCCCCCTCCATGTGTTTTGCAGGGGGGCCCCCTCAAGTTTCGTTACACCACTGGGTTCTCTCAATCTAATATAAATGTATTTGGATTTGTACTTGTGTTGGTCGTCTGTTTACTTATGTAATATTGCGCGACCTACTCTGATGTGTCGGTAAAATTTACCTTTTGTCCCAAATTTTTGTCCTGAATTCTGACCTTCTGTCCTGAATTTTTGTCCTGAATTTTGACCCTTTGTCCTGAATTTTTAGACTCACTGTCCTGAATTTGCACCCATGCCAGTTGGTCACCCTAACGTAACCCCGGCCCTTTAAATCACTGACCTTTGGCTTCTCTTTCAATACTGCGTTCGGATAAGTGCCCCCTCTCCCATCCGATAAACTCTTCACCCTCTGTACCTCCAAAATCCAGCCGTCTTGCAAGTCAGAGTTGCTATTCTCCGCATTCACTGACCAACTTGTGCTGCCTCTGCCTCTGCCTCTGCGTGCGAATACACGAACCGCCCACGCACGCCTCAGGTCAGCTGCTGCTCTGCTCCACGTTGAAGCGGCGCCCCCAGGCAACCGACATCCTGAGGGCCTCCATGCCGTGCCAGGGAGAATGGAAACAACAGCATAGACGAGACCCTCAAAAGGCTCCACAACTCAGTAAGCTTCATACCTCTGAACCGGGATTTCCTCCAGCGAGGTATAAGGCACGTTCTAGCAGCAGTGTGTGTATGGGGGGGGGGGGGATTAGCACTCAGTACGGAGTTTCCTTGGTCAAAACACTTTCACCTCACTCCGGTAGTCCACGCCCGTTTACCTTATTGCCGCCATGTTCCTCGAGATCCGACTTGTACCTTATCTCCCAGTCTAGACCCTGTATCAGACTTCCCAATATTATCCAAGTGTCCAGTGGTTTAATAGCTATCATTTACTTTCAAGGAGGCATCAGTGCTGTGCATCAAAAAAGCAAGGATAGACCACTGTTGTACATATACTAAAGTGTATTACTAAGTGTATTACTAAACCAAGTCCATCCCAGCAATGGTATGGCAGGTGGAAAGTGACATGCTTCTCATGTAACTTATATTCTAAGCCTACGTACAGTTGACATTGAGGAGAGACCCCTATTAATCAGTACAATATTCATATAATTGTCTTTCACATAATGATGTGATATCAGGAAAATTACGCAAAATTGCATATAATTATGCAAAATGCAAATCTGGCATTTAGTGCTATATTTTAGCTTGAATGTGTCCTTGTATCTGTTATGAACACAAGGATGCATTTTACTTTAAAATCAGCATGAACATAACGTGTGCTGCGAACAACACTTGGTCCGTTCATTTTCCTGCATTCCAGGGCTATGGTTTTCCACACATGCAACGTAATTACATGACGAGGCATTTCTTCAGGAATTGTGGATAATATGTGTGTCACATGATTCCTGAATATACGTAAATTGCACCAGCATCATTTACATTTCTCCCAGGCCTACTATTAAGACATGGAATAGCTGTAAATTGACTATTGTTAATCAGTGATCTTGTTGAACAACAACAGAAAGAGAGTAGGTAGCAAATATGACATGAGCAGAAATTAATATTTACTGGTCAGAGAGCAGACTGGGTAGTGGCAGCATGAAGGTTCATCAAGAAAAAGGTGTTATAAACAGACAATTAACTGTCATGTTTTAAGAGTGTTCTTTGCATTAACGATGGGGAGGCTCACCAGTTTTGAATTACATCCTTCATCTTGGCCTTTCTCTATATATAAGATGCTCATATTCCAATTGATTAAACTAAACTCCTCTGGTATGTTGACAACACTTTTTTCCTGACGATGCCCTATCAAGGCATTGGGGTTCCAGAGTGCTTCCCTATTGTGTCTATGCCTTGAGTTTGCTGGCCACTCCCTGGAGATCTTTTCTCAGCTCTACATTGGGGCTGGACTAGTCTTTCATAGTCTGGGAATAGTATGACATGGGTAGATTTGGAAAATATCTCTCCTTTGTGGCAGGAATACCGTAAGATAGCATTATATTCCATAAAGTTGAGAATTCTCACTATTCTTCATCTAGGTGGCATTCTAGATGGATGGAAGGGCTCCGGAGTAGTGCCTCATGCATTTTTTATAATAAAGAATGGGGTTGGGGTTTCTGGTGGGACCCCAGTTCTGAGCTACGAGAGGCGAGATTGTTCAGGCCGGATCCTTCCACTCCCGTGACATACCAGCAATTCTGAGGCTGTTACTTGTGCTCTCTCCCCCTCTGAATCTTCAGTTCTCTCTTCAAGGCACATGGTGTTGTAGAAGATGAGACTGATGGCGAGTCACTTTATACCGTAATGTAGTGACAGTGTCTTCTGTTAGTGGAATGCAGGCTCCTGATTCTGTGACACAATCATCCACATTACAAAGATCCTTACAAAGGAGAGAGCTATCAAGTCCCCTTGACCAGTTCCCCTACAGAGAGGCACAGGTATTAGGACACATTCAGGATTGCATTTGCTGAGGCAGTGTAGCTTGAGCCATCCACAACCATTTCAACTAAGTGTGACCTTCTGCTGAGTGGTTCCCTGGGATGACTTGACATATATATCAGTCTTGGCCTGCTGTGCTTGGTCATCTGATTTGTCTTTCCCCAATGTTCCTGTGCTTGCAGTGAGTGAAATTGCTCAGCTCTTTATCTTAAGAACACAAGGTGGTGGATCTACACTCCGATCAAGGTCAGTCAAAGGGGCCAGTGGTGTTCTGTCAGGTCATTGGTGCACCGGTTCTTCGCCTCATAAATGGAAGGAGATCATTAAGAAATGTAAATGGAAGCCAGTATAGTCCTTCTCTCTGTAATCTGTTTCATGGGTGATCTCTAGTTGACTAGGATGGTAAGAGCCAGTGAGTCAAGAGGCTGTCCCAGTTTCCCACACCCCATCTGCCAATGTCTTGCCTCTAATCCCAGCAGGGAATAAACAGAGGACAACAAGAGTGATTTATTGTCTCAATGACATTTCGTAGACAGTAACATGAAGTAGACTGGTTGTGTGATGGGCCTCGGAGAACATGGTCAGCCATTTCGTGTCTCTTTTTTTTCCCTATGCGTTCAAACTCCCCTATGGTACCTGGAGGTGCGGGCAAGCAGCTGACTGGCCGCTGGGCTGGCCACATGCCTCCAATAATGTGATCCAGAGCTACATCAAAATCAGATGGACATCAGCAGCCCAGGTAGACCACGGCACTACAGATAGCACAGTATCAAGGCTCCCTGGTTCAGAATCTGGCATAGGCAGGACTGCCACAATAAAGGCCTTGATCTTAATAGCAGGCCAAGCCACACCCTCTGGGGTCTAAATGTGATGGCGATCCGCTGCCATGGGCCTTGTAAATGCCCTTGCACCAGCCTACATTATGAGCTGCGGGGAAGTAGTTCTCATCCCCAACTCTCCAGTGCAGATCTTCTACTAGGGAGCAGAGAGCAGAATTCTGGCAAAGACTGCAGGGTTCCCTGTTCTTTTTAAGAACATTAATAATGGCTTTTGCAGTGTCAATGTTTTGGGGAAATAGGAAGCGGGTCAGGGGATCAGTATCAACTCTCTTTGAAACTTCTAGGAAAACAAAACTTCATTTTTTAAATGAGGCCCTGTTTCCTTTATAGAAATCGAGCTGCATTAAAAACAAAAAACAGTTTTTTTGTTTTTTTAAATTAATCACAGGCATGGTGCTTTGCTCACCATTGCAGATCATCATCCCTGTGATTGCAGCCAATCGTACTGGGTCATACATTTCTGTAATTCATATTCATTATGCAGATTGGTCTGCAACCCACTACGATGCCCTTATTTTATGAACTGGCCTATTGACGCATAGGTGGGCTGAGAATAATTTACTGGTCACAAAACGATGGTGCGCAGTTTTAATCACTTTGTAGACAGAGCACTTGATCTATAACACCTCTTGAAAGAATGATTGTGGTTTAGTACAAGCTTGGTACAGATGTCTTTTTAGAGGGCAAGTTACATAAGATGATTCATTCCATTGGTTATCATGAAGAATTGTTCGAGGGTATTTTTTGCATTTCATGCAAAATTCAGATGCTTATTTTGGCTGCACCTTCAATCTAACATGTAAATTGCATTTTTTCAAACAGGGAAAATTCTCAATTCTCTAGACGAAAAAGGACTGAAGAACAATACGCTGGTCTACTTTGCCTCTGACCATGGAGCGCATTTAGAGGACAGAAAAGGAATTGTTCAAGTTGGTGGCTGGAATGGAATATACAAAGGTGAGAGGTGACTTTAACAAGTAGTCTGGTGAAACATTTTTTGAACAAAAGAAAACAAAACAATAGCGCAAAGCCATTAAGCACACTTATTAGTGATGGAGATAACCACGAAAACATAAAAAATCTTCTCTCTCATTTGTCATTTCTAAACTGCAAAATGCTAAAATGCGATTGAAATGTGTCATTACTGCAGTACGTGTCAAGGATATGTAGATTATCTTACTGAAAAAAGGGAACGTCACTGAGCATGTCTAGTGAGAGAAAAAGGGGGTAATTGCTCTGACCACACACCAATATAGTGTAAGTGATTGGTTTAGCATGGGAGACGACTGAAACTCCCTCTCAGAAGCTCAAAGGACACACTCATAGGAAAATCAATCTCTGCACAAATGTGATAGAATAAACATACAACCACACAAGAAAATACTAATGTGTATTTTTTGAAAGTATCTTTGTGGGGCACAGTTCAAAAAAAATAACTTTTCACTCGGGTATAATTTACAAATGTTACAAAAAAAAACATATGTTTTATTTTTGTTTTTTCCTCTTTGGTTTGCTCACTTCCAACTGGCCTCCAAGGTCTCCCGCTGCCATGGTATTCAACCCTTGAGGAATACTAGAAACCTCAGCAAATGTTTTATTGACCATGCTAAGAAATAAGGAGGCTGACAAAGAACTATGGCTGTTCAATACATATTGCAGTTACTGGTTGGTTGGGCAAAGACCTTGTCAAACTTGTTCAATAATGTTTTATGGAAGGAAGAAGTCCCAGACAAGTGGAGGGTCTCAATTTTGGCTCCGATTTACAAAGCTGGTCAAGTCTCGGATCCTGCTAATTATAGACTAATAGCTTTAATGGATTGTGAAGCAAAGTTTTCTGCTAAGTGTCTGCTAACAGAACTGACGGATTGGGTTGCTGCCAGTAATTTACTCCCAAAAAACCAAACAGGGTTTATTAAAGGCATGGGGACGATTATTAATATTCAAATGCTAGTTCTTATAATGGAAATGGCCAGAAGCCGTAAGATGAACCATCATTTATGTTTTATTGATTTTAGCTCAGCTTTCGACACAGATATATTCTTTGGAATAAGTTAACAAAAATGGGAATCTCTCCGAGTTTGTTGAGAGCGATACAATTGCTATATACTAACACTTGGACGAGAGTAAGGTTGGGCCAAGGCACAGTTTTGTCCAAAAAAATGGTTATAAGGGACGGGGTGAAGCAGGGGTGTATTTTGGCTCCAACCTTATTTAACTTGTATTTAGCTGGGATTTCATCAAGGCTTAGTGAAATTATTTCTCACTCTCCGACTGTTGCAGGTTTTAAAGTTTCACATTTACTTTATGCCGATGATATTGTTTTAATAAGCTATACCAAGGTGGGTCTGCTGAGATTAATTAATGAAAGTGCACAGTATGCCTCCAAACATGGCCTAAAGATTAACTTGAAAAAGACAAAAACAATGCTGGTGACTAGAGGGTTGGCTGTAAGATCAAAATTGAGAATGGAAGGTACTGTATTAGAATCGGTCACTGAATATAGATATCCTGGTGTTATAATAGATGCTAGGGGCACGGGTAAAAACCAGTGTGCTGCACTACAGAGAAGAAAAAAACTCATTAATTGCTGCATTTTCCATACTTCATAATAACTTAAAAGGGCTTCCCCTTAACCAACTATTACAAATTATGTCAGTTAAACATGTGCCAACTCTTGCATATGGAGTAGAGACCTTAAGAGGTGTGCTGACAACACCATCGATAAGCTAGTGACAGGGACCTACCGACGCCTCTTTAATCTTCCGCGACATTCTTCACCAGCACAAATCCAACTTGAGTTTGGACTTAAAAGACAGAACCTAAGTAGCTTAGGATCTTATTTAAATTCTGCAACAAATTTAGAAGGGATAATAATTCCACACTTATGACAGTGGTTTGGGAGGCAATATGCGACAATAAACATAAGTAGGCTCATGAATATTTTAAACTGGCGATAGATACGTTCAAGGCGGAACAACTATGAGCATTGCCTCTCTTACAGGGCGCTTTTAATAAAGTTATAAATTGGTGCAGCAAAAAATTGTCGTCTTTATGGGATAAAGCAGTTCTGGCAAAAAGAACCCATGCATGGTCAGTTATTGCTTCGTATGGTATGCTAAAACCCCAAAGATATTTAGGAGACCTAAATAGCCAAAGGGCAAAGCTGAAGCTGATGAATCTCCGATTTGGAAATAGCCAATTTCTTGGAGACGCCCCTACATGGAAATTGATGAGTAGTGAGAGGGTGTGTCGCCTCTGTTACTACAAGAGGGAAGATATTTGTCATATAATCTGTAGCTGCCCTGCACTAATAGATGAACGTAGGAGGCTGTTAAGGTCGGACTTTAATAGTAAAATTATACGAACATGCCAACAAGCAGTCATAGCCAGTTTACAAGGAGAAAGTTTGCAATTTACGGGTCGACTTTTGAAGTTTATGGAAATAGTGGAGAAGAAATTGCTTAACTGTGGAAAATGAGGATGGTTGTATTCATGTTTGGTTTTATATATTGAGGAAAAGTTTCTTTTAATTATGTGATCTTAATAATGTATGAAATGTAATAAGAATTGTATAATGTTGTATTAATAGTAAGTTTTTAGTAACTGAACAATACATTTTTCATTCATTCATTCAGTCATTCATTCATTCATTCATTCAGTTACTGGTTGCTCATGGGGATCAAGAGACAGCTTTTCTGATTTACAGTTGGATGTCAGAATACTGAGTACAAAAATTTTGAGGTGGCAGAATATTGTGCCCTAAATATCAAGAAGCAAATTATCTTGAAGATAAGTGCATACACCCACGGATAGATGTAGTATTCTTAGATCCACGTTTATGTACCTTCCAGATATATATAGTGTTAAGCGAGATACATCTGCAGTTAAGAATAGTGCATCTGCACGTAGCCATATACCTACCTTCACAATATTTTCGATGTAAAAATGTAGGCCATGGTGTTTTAGTACATAATATTTTTAACTTGATAGTCCAGTGGTATCATGTCATTTACACGTCTTTAAGAAGATGGTAATGAATGTTACTGAACTTAAGAGGACTTTTACATTTTCGAAAACAGCTGCAGTCTGCCATGGTCCCTTTTTCAATAAATGGAAACATTGATTTTGCGAGGCAGGAAAGGGGAGCACTGGAATATAAAGTAAACTAAGTTTTACCTCAGAAAATATAGAGTATCAGGCAAAAACCTTAATATACCCGGCAGATACTCTAAGTTACCACAGCAGAACTACACTCCCCAGCAGCCCCGGCACCCCGGCGCTCCTGTGACGCTCCTGCAGCGCCCGCAAGCGCCTAACAGCGCGGAGCACCGAGCGGGGTGCGGGGACCTCATTCAGCCTTACCTGTCTTGCTGTGAGGGGAACGGCCGACGCCCAGGACCATCAGCCGTGAGGGGAACGGCCAGCATACAGCACTCCATTGCCGTGAGGGGAACGGCCACAGCAGAACTACACTCCCCAGCAGCCCCGGCACCCCGGCGCTCCTGTGACGCTCCTGCAGCGCCCGCAAGAGCTTAACAGCGCGGAACACCTCCCGCGTCGCGAGATGCACACGGGCAGTACTGGGCTGAGCCCGGGCAGAGGGCGGGCCGTCTGTGGCCGTCCGGGGCAGGAAGAGGCTGGGCTGGGACACGGACCCTTATCCTTCCTGCTGAGATCTAGGACTCCGCTCCTCATTGTGAGTGTTTAATATACTGTGTTTAAATCAGCATAAATGGCTAAATTGCACTCTGTAAAAACGATATCCCGCACCATGGATAACTATATGGTCAAGGTGGTCAGTAACATCAACTCTGATTGACGCCTTTCACTTAGTAGGATCAGCCCCCCTGTTTCACCTACTAATGTACCTTATACCTCCGATAACCTTGATGACACTATTGGGGCTATTCAGGTTGCTTTGACTTCAGTGGAGATGGACTTAGATACTGTTTCAATTTCTGCTAACCTCCCAGCCAATATGGTTTTATTGGACAGTCCGCTGCCATCAACATCTCACATCCCCTTGACTCCTACGGCGGTGCCATCACCGCCCCACAGACCAGTGAGGGCATGCAGAAGGCTGATAAACAAGCGGGGAGAGCATAGAAGAACTAAGAAAGTTATTTCTCCACCTAAACAACCTGAGCTCACTAAAGAGCTTACTAATGCTACTATAAATGAGGCAGATATGAACACCTTAAATGGCGACCACATCCAGCTCCTTGTTAATATGTTGACCACCAAAATGGAACTTTTGATTAAACCCTTAATGGTAAAAGTTGACTGTGAGACTGTGGGCTGGGCGGGCCGGAATAACAAGCGGGGAGGCCGGATGTAGTGTGCTATGGTCACGGATTTATTGATGGAAACTGAATACAAAGTCCGGAATAAAGAGTTCGTAGGGAAGAATAGTTCTGCCAAGAAGCTCCCAGCCGGGAGGGAATCTCGATGGTATGTGGATATCCTGGATGTGGTCCGCTGCTGGGCTGTTGTCGTCAGGTTGTGGCCGGTCGATGGGTCTCCTCGGAGATAAGTAAGAGAGAGTATAGGGGTTAGTCCCGTCCAGTAAGGACTGCTGAGTACTACCACCGTCACCGGTAAGTGAATGGCCAGGTTATGAACGTGGGGGAAGGAGGGAAGGGTAGGTAAGGATAAGATCACTCGGCAAGCAGGAGGGGTTTGTGCTGGGAGTGTTCGGGATAAGTGTGGGGACTATGAATACAGTGCTTGTGATGTTACTTCTAAGTACTAAGACTGGTGCGGAGTGCTCGTGGGGGCTCTATATACAATATCTTACAGTTAGGTACAATATTTATACTAGGGAAACACGGAGAAGGATAGAGTGTACTCACGTGCCCCGCCGTAACTCTCATCCGAGTTACGGCCGCTCTCCCGCCACCTCCGGAGGTCGCCACCAATCCTCCGTCCACAGGTCTTCTTCCTCGTTCTCTTCTCCGATCTCCGCCTCCTCTCCGCTCTCCTCCTTCCTTCCTCTCTCCGTCGGGGGTTCCGCGCCGTTCGCTGTCTCCTGCCACGAGTCCGCTGGGCTGAACACTGTCTCCTCGCTCCTGCCGTCTTTTCTAGTGTCCCGGCTGACTGCCGTGGTTGTACTTCCGGTTCCGGTCTGGTTGGTTTCCGGGTCGTCGGCGGGAGTTCTGTTTCCGGTATCCTGTTCTGGTTCCGGGTCTTCGGAGGTTTGCGGATCCTGTGGGTGAAGAGAGGGAGCCCGGTGACAATGGGACGATGTTCCTCCCGGGGTGGGGGTGTGGCTTCCCCACCTACTCTGCGCTTCCAACGAGGTAGGGACCGCGGACCTTTCACATCCCCTTTCCCTAGCTGTCCTACTAGTAGGGGTATCAGTAGTGGGATAACGTGAGAGGTAATCTGCATTGCCTTGATCTAGTCCCTTTCGGTGTAGTGTCTTGAACCGAAAGGGTTGTAGGGACAGGAACCACCTGAGTACCCTGTCGTTGTGGCCGCGGTTCCGGGACATCCATTCCAGTGGGGCATGGTCCGTATACAGGAGGAACTCCCGACCCTCCAGATAGTACCGGAGACTGTCTACTGCCCATTTAATCGCTAGAGCCTCTTTTTCTACCACAGCATAATTTTGTTCTCGCGGAAAGAGTTTTCGGCTGAGGTACAGTATCGGTCTTTCGACCCCTCTTTCATCTTGTTGGGACAGGACAGCCCCCAAACCCTGATCGGAGGCGTCTGTTTGCAGGATAAAGGGACGGGAATAGTCAGGACTGACTAACACGGGTTCAGACAACAGGGACTGTTTAAGGAGGTCGAAGGCTTTCAGCAATTGGGGAGAGGGTTGCTGCAACTTCTCTTCGGTTCTGGAGGCTTTTCTCAATAGGTCGGTCAAGGGGGCGGCCATTTGGGAAAAGTTGGGGATAAACCTCCGGTAATACCCCAGCAACCCGAGGAATGCTCGGAGTTCCTTCTTGGTATGAGGGAAGGGTATGGAGTGAATGGCCTGTATTTTATTGTGTTGAGGGCGAATGACCCCCTCGCCCAATAGATACCCCAGATACTTCACACTTTGGGCCGCCAAGGTGGTTTTGGCCGGGTTGATGGTAAAACCGTGTTTACCCAGGGATTGTACTACCGCTTGCAAGTGTTGAAGGTGTTGTTCCCAGCTGTCACTATGAATGACTATGTCATCGAGGTAGGCCCCGGCATAGCTGGTATGGGGTCGTAAGACCAGGTTCATGGCCCTTTGGAAGGTAGCCGGGGCCCCGTGGAGCCCGAAGGGCATTACCCTGAACTGGAACAGACCCTCAGGGGTTGAGAAGGCCGTTTTCGGTCTGTCCTCCGCTTTTAAAGGGATCTGCCAGTACCCTTTGCACAAGTCTAGGGTACTGATGTACTTGGCTTTGCCGATACGCTCCACCATCTCGTCCACTCGAGGTAGGGGGTATGAATCAAAGGCAGAGATTTTATTCACCTCCCGGAAGTCTATACAGAAACGAGTAGAACCATCAGGTTTAGGAACGAGAACGATTGGGGAATTCCAACTGCTGCAGGAGGGTTCGATTATACCCATCCTTAACATCTGGGTCGTTTCGTCCTTTATGACCGCCCTTCGCGCTTCAGGGATCCGATAGGGTCTCTGTCGCACTGTTTTCCCTGCTTCAGTGTGAATGGCGTGTTCCACAATGGTGGAGTGCCCGGGCATGGGGGAAAAAACTGTTTGTACAGAGGACAAGACCTGTCTCAGGTTCTGTTTGTTCTTTTCCGGGAGGTCAGGATCGATACAGCTCTCAAAGGGTAGAGAGGGATTGGTTGTCATTACAGGGAGGGGTCCCACCCATTTCTTCAATAGGTTAACATGATATATTTGGGTGACCCCTCTGGTGGCATCAATATCAAGCTCGTAGGTAACAGGGGTCACCTGCCTTAGGATAGGGAAGGGGCCCTGCCATTGTCCCAATAGTTTATGGTCGGAGGAGGGTAGAAGCAACAATACCAGGTCTCCAGCGTTAAATGTACGGGCCTTGGTTCCCTTGTTGTACTGTTGTGTCTGAGAGACCTGTGCGGCTACCATGTTTTGTCTCACTATTTCTCGGATTTGTGTTAAATGGGTTCGAAGATTATCCACATATTCCGGGAGGGGCCGGGTTCGGTCGGGTTCAGCTTCCCAGGCCTCGCGGGCCATGTCCAGTAGTGTCCTGGGGGCTCGGCCATACAATAACTCATAGGGGGAATACCCGGTGCTACTTTGCACCTTACACCGGATCGCGAAAAGAGCTAGAGGAAGCATCTCCTCCCACCTTTTACTCTCAAGGCCTAACAGTTTTTTTAGCGTGGTCTTTAGGGTGGCGTTATAGCGTTCTACCAACCCATCGGTCTGTGGGTGATACGCCGAGGTTCGTATCTGTTTAACACCTAGATGGGCACAGACTTGCCGCATGAGGGAGGACACAAAAGGCGTGCCTTGATCTGTTAAGATCTCCCTAGGAAACCCTACTCTACTAAAAATGGAGATTAGAGCCTTGGCAATATTTTGGGTAGTGGGTTGTTTCAACGGGACGGCCTCTGGGAACCGGGTGGCATAATCTACCAATACTAGGGCGTATCTACACCCCGTTCTAGAGGGCAACATGGGTCCTATCAGGTCCATCCCAACTCGGGAAAAAGGCACTTCAATAAGGGGAAGGGGCTGGAGCGGGACTCGAGGGGGCCGGTAACTACTGTTTTTTTGGCAGACTGGGCACTCCCTACAGTACTGCTTTATTTGACCGTGTACGCCCGGCCAGTAGAATTTTTCTAAGATGGTGTGGCCAGTCTTTTCGTCACTGAAGTGGCCACCTAGCAAGTGACTGTGGGCCAGATATAGGACTTTGTCCCGAAACAATCCTGGGATAACCAACTGGGCCGGTAGCTGTGGTCCACCTTTTCTATAGAGGAGACCATTTTTTCGGAAAAAGTAAGGACCTACGTGTAGTGGATCCTCATTGTCCAGGGCACGATTCCAGGCTTCCTGCAATACGGGGTCTTCTTGCTGGGTGGCTCTGAATTCGCGGTCGGTTTCCCAGGGATGGGCCTCGACCTGAGCCGGATAAGCGCCAGTAAAGGTCCTTTTCTCCCTCTTCTTTTGTTTCTTGGACTTCTCTGGTTTTGAGGGTGATTCGGCTGCGGGGGAATCCTGGGGAAACGGGGCCTCTGCCCACCACCTCTTTAGGGAGTCCGTAGTGTCTTTCAGGAGGTGGGGAAGACCACTGTAGTCGCTTCCTAGTATGACTTGTTCAGGAAGGTTAGGGACCAACCCGACGGTTAACATTCTGCCTCCATCTGCCTGTTGTTGTACCCGCACTTGAGCTGTCGGGTAACTCCGAGTGTCTCCGTGGACACACTTGATTGCTACTGTTCCGGTCAGGGGCCCAATGGGGTGGGGTAGTTCCTGGGGTCGGAGAACGCTATGTCTACACCCCGTGTCGGCCAATGCCATCCTCCGGTGTCCCTCGACTCTCACGGGACATCGGAACGGCGGAGGGGTTACTTCGTTAGTCAGGCAAACGTAATTTCGGGCCATTCCAATGTCCATTGGTTCCTCTTTTTGGGGACACACCCGAGCTATGTGGCCATACCCTCCGCAGTGATAGCACTGAGGACCAGGTGGGGTAGGACGAGGCATGACGGGGTAGGGCATCAAGGGAGTAGGATCTGGTTTTCTGGCCGTCGGTGGGGGTCTTTGGGGACGAGTGTGGCTTCCATGAGGAATTCGTGGATGTGGTTCCTCTCGGACCCGTTGCGACTCTTGGGCTCTGCTATAAGCACTGGCTATCTCCACTGCACTGTCCAAAGTCAGGCGGGCGTGTTGTCTCACCCATTTTTGTGTGGCCGGGTGTAGGGAGGCCAGATACTGTTCCAGATATATTTTTGCGAGAATCTGGTCTTTGGTGGCTGTGGCGGGTTTCAACCACCTGTTTGCCAAGTCCTGTATTCGGAATGCGAGAGCCCGGGGCGTTTCTTGGGGCCCCTCTTTTGCCTGTCTCAGACGTACCCTGTAGGTTTCGTCGTCTATTCCCAGCCTCTCGAGAATACATGTTTTTATGTCCTGGTAGGGAGTCTGACCCTGGATATTGGCCTGCTGATATGCTGCCTGCAGTTCACCAGTCAAGAGGGGACCTAGATAGTGGCCCCAGCGATCTTCAGGCCATGCTGCTGCTTGAGCCAGACGCTCAAAGTTGGTAAAGAAATAATCGGGGTCTTCACCCGAGACATATTTCTGGAGAACTACGGAGGGCAAGGAGGTTGTGGGTCTTGGTTGCCCCATGACAGTAGTTAGTTTTTCAAGGGCTTGATCCTGAGCGGTCCCCTGTCCCTTAAGGACGTCATGGAGTTGTCCACGATCATCTTCGGCAGTTTTCAGGAAGCGTTCCATCATCTTGCCAAGCTGCTCTTGGCTCTCAGCTAGCTGCTTGACGGCGGCCTCCATGCTTCCGGCTGATCCCACTTCTGACACCACCTGTGAGACTGTGGGCTGGGCGGGCCGGAATAACAAGCGGGGAGGCCGGATGTAGTGTGCTATGGTCACGGATTTATTGATGGAAACTGAATACAAAGTCCGGAATAAAGAGTTCGTAGGGAAGAATAGTTCTGCCAAGAAGCTCCCAGCCGGGAGGGAATCTCGATGGTATGTGGATATCCTGGATGTGGTCCGCTGCTGGGCTGTTGTCGTCAGGTTGTGGCCGGTCGATGGGTCTCCTCGGAGATAAGTAAGAGAGAGTATAGGGGTTAGTCCCGTCCAGTAAGGACTGCTGAGTACTACCACCGTCACCGGTAAGTGAATGGCCAGGTTATGAACATGGGGGAAGGAGGGAAGGGTAGGTAAGGATAAGATCACTCGGCAAGCAGGAGGGGTTTGTGCTGGGAGTGTTCGGGATAAGTGTGGGGACTATGAATACAGTGCTCGTGATGTTACTTCTAAGTACTAAGACTGGTGCGGAGTGCTCGTGGGGGCTCTATATACAATATCTTACAGTTAGGTACAATATTTATACTAGGGAAACACGGAGAAGGATAGAGTGTACTCACGTGCCCCGCCGTAACTCTCATCCGAGTTACGGCCGCTCTCCCGCCACCTCCGGAGGTCGCCACCAATCCTCCGTCCACAGGTCTTCTTCCTCGTTCTCTTCTCCGATCTCCGCCTCCTCTCCGCTCTCCTCCTTCCTTCCTCTCTCCGTCGGGGGTTCCGCGCCGTTCGCTGTCTCCTGCCACGAGTCCGCTGGGCTGAACACTGTCTCCTCGCTCCTGCCGTCTTTTCTAGTGTCCCGGCTGACTGCCGTGGTTGTACTTCCGGTTCCGGTCTGGTTGGTTTCCGGGTCGTCGTCGGGAGTTCTGTTTCCGGTATCCTGTTCTGGTTCCGGGTCTTCGGAGGTTTGCGGATCCTGTGGGTGAAGAGAGGGAGCCCGGTGACAATGGGACGATGTTCCTCCCGGGGTGGGGGTGTGGCTTCCCCACCTACTCTGCGCTTCCAACGAGGTAGGGACCGCGGACCTTTCACATTGACTTAGTATCCAAAGAGGTAGCTAGATTAAGTACCCTCCTATCCCCCCCAGCTGCTGTAATTGGAAAGAAGAGCACTAACGTTAACACGAGTGATGCAATTCATAAAGGTGCTGCTGTTGATAGCAAGGGGGTCAGGGACAAACTAGACCAGGTCTCTAAGGAGGTACCTAGACTTGGGGGTCTTCTATCCTCACACCTGTCCCAGGCTAAGCTTCCTGAGAACGCTAGCGCTGGAATATCTGCATCTATAATAGCCCCAAGCTCTAATGGTAGGGGGGAAAAAGTGACACAATTGGTGTCATCTGTAAGATCAGCTCAGTCTGTGTCAAAGTCTGATACTACTGCTTCGACTTTGAGGAACAATAGCTCAGCCAGCAGGGCAGTTGAAAATAACTCGGGCGGTTCCCTGGGAAAAAAAGACTAATAGTTCATTTACCCCCTGATTGTGCACCGTATACAGTGGTTTTGACTAATGTCTCAATAGTCGACCCAAACTCATTTGAAGCACGGGAGGAAGTGTCAAATTCTTTAAGCAACAAAGTATTAGCATGGCTAAATAAATATTGCGGCTTCCCCACTGCTTTTTGTAATGACATATTGTCAGTGCGTAGAGTTGACTGGATTGGTACATCGAGAAAAGCATGCAGAGGAGACTGCGTTATTGTGAACTTTAAGCACCCTCAGCACGTCGCCACTGTATTGTTAAGGGCCGCCTCCTTACCTGCTACAGAAGACAATATATGTGTGCGCCCGTTAGGATTCTTTTACAACCATCTTAGTATGACTCCTAGTCCCCATGCTGGTCATCAGACTCCTTCATATCCCATACACAGGCAGGTTTTTTTCCCTAGGGCACAACACGATCTCCAACTTCCTATGCCTACGGATGCATATTGTTATAATTTGTGTAGGCCTAATCCACAACCTGAACCTATCTTGCCACTGTTTATTCGGTTTTCTCGTTATCATCATTAGGAGAAAATGATTGACTGTCTAAAAACCCAGGGACAACAGGCCACCCATGCCGCATCGTGACTTTGAATATTGCAGGCATTAGGGCTAAGGCTGGGAATGACAAATGGATTAAATTGCTGAAAACCTTTGACATTCTCGCATTCCAGGAAATGTGGGACTTATCGAACAGTTTTTCCTTGGATGGGTACAGACATTTTTTTATCCCTGCTACTAGCGGTGGGGCAGGAAGACCAAAGGGGGGCTTATTAACTTTGTTTAAAACTGACCTAAAAGGTGTGCTAACACAGTATAATGTAGGGTCCCCAAACTGTATGATCGTTGAATTGAATCCTCTTTCTTTTTCAAAAAATTTATTTATACATTTTTATAATTCTAGTCCTAATGAATGTACTAGGCATAATTTGGATATGATTGAATCTTTTTTGTCAGACTATAGAACTAAAGCAAATAATTTAGAAATAATTATTTTAGGCGATTTCAATATCCATCCCTGCAACGAGCCATGCACCAGTTTCTTAGAAGAGGGGCCACCTCACTCGACAGCAATGCACTTTGAGCATTCTGATAGGGGGGAGGCACTTGAAAATTACTTGGAAGCATGGAACTTATATGATTCAAGTTGTGGGGAGGTTGGAAGTAGAACTTCTACTTTTAAGGGAAATGGCGACGGTACTGTAATTGACTATATTTTTATGACATGTCAAATTTTAGCTAAGGTGGTTAGCTACAGCACTGTGGTCTCAGTATTTAGTGACCACAATCCAGTAGTAGCAGAGGTGCTGTCTACGGTTATTTTAACTCGCAGAGAGATAAGGGTGATTGGAGGTCAAGATGTGGTCGTAAAGGATCAGGGCCGTAGATTGAAATTGTCAAGTGTTGTCCCAGAGGATGTTTCACAGTCTGTCATGGATAGAGCAGAAAGCAATGTGATTACCTGTTTAGAATTAAGGGCATCAAACCTCCAAGTAGTAACTGCCTTTGACAATATTTGTAAACATATTAACAGTAGCCTTACATCTAGCAAAAAATTGTCTAGGACTACAGGGAGAAAATGGTTTGATCGTGCATGTTCTAGGGCACATGCTGATCTGCTTAAGGCCCTTAAAGCCACCCCAAAAGATCGCCCACTAATATCCATACTAAGATCTATTTATAAGACAGCCATACTAACCAGGAAAAAGGAGATAAAAGACAATGCTTGGTTGCAACTACTTGACCCTGAGGTTATTAAAAATAGCGCTGAGTTTTGGAAGGTAGTTAATCAGCCATTCTTTTCAAACGAGGATATTTCTTCCCTCGAATCCAACATCCCGGATGATGATTGGATTCATCATTTTGAAAAGATATACTCTAGCGCACTCATTGAGGACATGCAAAGTTCATCCCTTTACACTCTGGAGGTCCCCGGTGTAGTTTTTGAGGTCTCTGAAGTTGAGAGGGCAATTGAACAGACACTAAAAAACAAGGCCCCTGGCCCAGATGGAGTCCCAGCGGACTTCTTTAAAAGTGATCCAAAACTGTGGTCTAGGGTTCTGTGCAGGGTCTTCAATGTTCTAAGCCAGAACAGCATCCCTGCCTCCTGGAAGGAGTCTGTATTCATCCCAGTCTTTAAGAAGGGTAGTAGGGTTGACCCAGCCTGTTATCGCCCGATATCCCTTATTGATTCATCAGTGAAAATCCTGGGGCGGGTCATTCTCTATAGATTACAGACGTGGCTTGATGATAGAGGGGTTCTATCCAATATGCAATACGGCTTCAGATCTAAGCGTGTACCTTGGACCAGTGCCTAAACCTGCAGTTACTAGTGAACAAATACACCAGGGCCAAAGATGGTTCGATGTACTTGGGGTTTATGGACCTATCTTTGGCCTTCGACCTCGTGAACCGTACTAAACTTTGGCACATCCTGGTTGATCTAGGGCTTGACCGTGCTCTTGTGAAACTGTTGGCGGACCTTCACTCAGGCCTTTTGGCTTCAGTCAGGGTTAGTTCAGACGGCCGACGCACCAGCCATTTTAAATCTAAAAGAGGGGTGAGGCAGGGGTGCATTTTGGCCCCTATGCTATTCACAGTTTACATTAATGCCCTTGAACCAGTGCTTAAGGAAGCGACCCCTGATATACCGCGCATAGGGGAGACCTGTGTACCGGTCCTCATGTACGCGGATGACGCTCTGCTTTTGTCACGTACAGGGGTCGGGCTCCAACGGTTATTAGACACCTTTGGTCTATTCATGAATTCTCTAGACCTTAAAATAAACGCTAAAAAATCACAAATAATGATCTCGGGAGGTGGCTCACGGTGTAAGAGAGTGAAAACTTTTTATTGTTGTAAGGAAGAACTATGCAGAGTGTCCACATTTCCATACTTGGGGATAATTTTTGAGGATAAAGGAAGCTGGGGTCCACAAATGAAAAGTAGAAACAGCGCCCTTGTAAGAACATCGTCGGCCATTATGGGCTTTAGCAGAAGATTGGGGGCAAGGCCAATCTCAGCCCTCATGAATATTTATAAATCTAAGTGCCTGTCTGTTGCCACCTATGGCTGTTCACTATGGGGCTATGGTCCAACAGACTCTCTTCAAGTGACAGAGAATACATTTTTTAGATCAGTCTTGTCTGTACCCCATTCTACGCCATCTTACTCTATCCATTCGGAGTTGGGGGCAGGTTTTATAACAGACACAATCAGAGTGGCTCCTTTAATTATGTGGCTTAAGACTTGGCTGAACGATGAACTGTCCCTTAATCGGTCTATCTTCAAAGATTGTCTTTCACTTGATAATGTACATAAAATTAAGTGGCTGACTTATGTAAAAAATGGGTTCAACGTACTGGGGAGATCTGAGCTCTTTTCCTCACCGGAAATAATTACACATAAAGACATTGCCATAACCAAAAAGGGATATGCATACGAGGTTGGCCTCAGTAAGAGAGGAAAAGGAGCTCATAAAACCAACTGTAAGAGCTAACCTTTTGGTTGCCAATCTCCCTGGTCCTGAATTTTATCTTACCTTGGTTAACCGCCCCTTTCATAGGTTCCTTTTAACTCGCTTCCGTCTAAACATGATACATCTGATATTAGGTCAATATCCAACATGGTGTAAGCCTGAACAATCATTACCTTGTTCCTGCGATAATTTTTCTTCGCAGGATACTATGCATTTCATGATGTTTTGTGGTCATTTTATAGAGGAGAGGAGAAAGTTTCTTGTGCCTGTCCTCAAAAAGGCAGGGTTTTTGCAAGTTAGGCCAGCACTCCTCTAACTGCAGCTACTAAATAACCCTAGTGTCATCTTCCACGTAGCCAGTTATTTGGTGGGTGCTGTGCGTTCAAAGAACAGGCTTATGAGAAACGCGAGATTGACCATATCCTCATGAAGTTTGCATCTTGTTTTACAAAGGATACCGTGTATTGGGAGTAAAGACAATGGAGGAGAGATTAATTTTATATTGTGATAAATGTTGATTTTATGAATCTAGTGATGTATTTTTAAAGTTTATTCCTTCTCTTGTTTTTAATATGATTGTCTTTTTTAAAAAAAAACACTGAAGTATATTTTAAATCGTGAATGATGTGTGTTTTGTATGAATTATTGATATTGTATATTTATTGTACCGCGCCTTTTTTGATATTGATTTTTCGAAATAAAGTATTTTGACTGACTGACTATTATTTTGAAAACCAAATATCATATTTTACTGCTGATATCTGTAAGCAACAGCAATATGCTGCTATATTTCTCCATTATACCATCTTCTTTACATGTGCCTTTACTCCTGACTGCAGATCTCTTTGTAACTTTTATACGAAATCCAGTTCTACATGTGAAAATTTCTTTCCACTTCTGCAAGAAATTCAAGAATTCCTAATAACCTGTTTTTTGGCAATGTTTCGATCAAACTTTGTTACCCATACCAGTGTACTCCACTGTTCCATCAATGTTTCATATTTACCAATGCAGTCAAGTTAATCCCTCTGCATTCTAAGAAAACAATAAACTAGTGGGTTTTGATTTTTCCTAGTAGAATCCTCCTATTGAAATATGTGTGCTTGAATAGACATCATCACCCATAGGTGTTGGACTGCAACTCCTCACGAAGAAAACAGAGTTAATGGCTGCTGTCACATAGGTAAGTATGCACAGCCATGACTTAGAGAGTAAATGTCCACTTCAATGGTTGATGAGCTAGATAAGAATATTTTTCAGCAATCAACAAGATCCCCCTGAGCTGTCCCAGGCCTCTCCTCTTGGAAAGCAATGTCCAGCAGTCCATACCCTGGTTTGAATTATTGTGCAGAGTAGGCCTATCATTTACTGCCCATGGGACTACATTATGAAATGTAACACTGCTGCATATTTGGGTTCTTCTGAAATGCATCACACAGTTCCTTTTAATGTTCACCTCTATGCAACCAACAGGCTTATTTGTAGAGCCCAGATGCCCTTTGTTAATATATGACGAGAATGATACGTTCTGACTTTCTATTATTACTCCACAAAGTGGTTTTATCATCTGCAGAGCTGGATACTTGCTTGCCCCGGCTATGCAGTATTGGGACCTGCATTGCTGACCAAGTCAAATGAAGACAATTGAAAGCTGAAGCCACTCCATTTGCTAAAGATTTCCATACTAACATTAATAGTGTTAACGTATGAAGGTATTATATTGGTGGTTTCTGTAAGCCAACAAATCAATTTTTCCATGAAGAGAACGATTCAAGGTCCCATAAAGGAAACACTGAAAGGCTGGGTTGATATTTTATTTGTTTATTTAACACCTTGGCTGCTATGGGTTTTCCCGCTGGGTGCTGAACTCTTTGAGATCCCATTGTTCATGACAAAGCCAGCTCGTCATAAGCACAGGGCAGGTAACACCCATGACGAGCTGGCTTTGTCATCAGCACTGAAGGGGTTAATATAGTGGAGAAGAAGACAATACTTCTTGTCTTGACTTTCCCAGGTATTGTCCTCTCTCCCATAATAGACTGTGCTTGCTGCATATTTGCTTTCTACACCAGATGCACTGAACCCCTGCCCATCTATACCACATGGGCCTCTCTGAATATGTGTGGGGATGTAGATGTGGAGCACACAATGACTCCATTCTTAACTTAGCATGGTACTGCTCGTTGGTAGACCATTTTTGGACCACTTTCTACAATGCCATCACCATTAGCCCCTGTAGGACTTCCCTGGTGACCCTATTTGGCTATGTGAAGGAGGTTCCTAATGATGTAAGGCATCTTACTGCAATGCTGCTGCTTTTAGCTAAGTGCAAAGTTGCGATGCATTGGTAACACCACCAGTCCACTAAGCCTAATATTTGCCTGCGCCATCTGGGATAGTGCACAAACAACTAACCCTCTCTTGGGAGCTAATGCCATTATGCACGTGCCCAACTGACATATGACACCCTCAGTCCACTATCTCTTCTCCCTCACTGACCCCATTACAATTCCAGCTGTGCTAAACTGCACCACACATGCAGGGGACCTCGCCCGGACTCTGACTCCACATGATGTACCTAACCCTGAAGACCTCTATATTATACATTGAGATTTGGTATGATTGTTCAACTATATTTTACCCCTGATGATTGTTGCTGGTTGCACCCTTGAATACCCTGCCATTAATGTCACTCTGCCTGCTTATATATTTCTTTTTGTACCTTTACTTTAAAAGTAATAATAAAAAAACCTTTGTTTGGGGCCTGCCACACAGGTAAACACATTGAAACCTAGAGGCTATGCAGAAGACACCACAGTTGCTCCAATAATTGTGGTAAAAAAACACATATTTTTGTATCTTTTTACGAGGCAGTCTTAGGGGAGCACTAAGACTTTAGAAGGAAGCCGGGGGGGGGGGCATATGTCCCCTACAAGCTCCACCACTGGTGTGATATGAAGTTAACTTTGGCTGACCCTTCATCATTGTGATCAACTTATCTTCTGTTTCACATTTGTGACCTTCTGTGAGAAAGAGAAGTCTGGGTCAAACTAGGTTCACATTGTATTAATCTTCATTGTTGGGGCTGGTTGTGCACCTATTTCTTGGTGCTTTTGGAATGGGAGGGCGTTCTGTAAGGATCATGGCCAGTTTGAGCTTGGTTCTGCCATCATTTAAGTGATTGTATTTCATTCAACAGTAAGTGTTAAAGACAGTTAGTGAAATTTCTCCAATGTGCTAGATTGTTCCCAAATCGAATGTGACGTGTGTCATTTTCACACTTCTGGAATTTTACTTGGAGATGCGATGACTTTAGTCATGGGTTGCATGTAAACATTAAAGGTGATAACAAGAGTCATTGGGGGGGCACCATAGTTGACCTGTTTGAATGGTAATATTGTAAGATCAATTCCGATTTGTTGGCTTTAGTATGATGCAACATCAAACAACTTTACACCTGAGCCCAAGACTCTGGCCCATCTTCAAGGTGGTCTAGAAGAGTGTTATGGCCCATCTGTCAGGAATCCCGGACAAATGCTAAACAAGACCTAGTAATGGTGGGGGAAGTGTTTCGGAGCAAACAACTGATCCTAGCGCTCCCAGCTGGGAGCACTAGGATCACAGATAACTGTAAAGCACAGGCCCACTCTCCCAAAGGCGCACTCCATCGAGTTTAATCAGGAGAGTAGTGGAGTTTATTTTCCTGCGTATTAGAGAATAGTATAGTGTAGTTTAGTTCTGCATTGCCTAAACTCGTTGTTAGAGATAGTGTTGCGTCTCTCATCAGGTTTTGTTCCAGGTTCAAGTAGGAGTCTAAAAAGAAAAAAAGAAAATGACAGAAGAGGCTTTCAATAGCGTATTGCTTTTCCCCAGAGAGTCCAAGGCTGAAGGCTGTCACTTACCTTATTTCATCAGCATCACCCAGTACCGGTTCACGCAAGTACCTATATGAGAAATATATAGAAAAGGAATTAATAGAATATGTTTTCAGAACATAACTTCAGTTCAAGCCAAGAAAAAGGAATATTAACTAGAACTGATTGAAAAGTGTAATTTGTACAAGTTCTGTGTGTTGCAGAATAACTATTTTCAGAAAAGTATTTTCTCACATTAGCAATTAGGGTTTTTATTGAACTTAACTAAATGACATATGAGAAAAGAATAGTCAATCCAAAACAAAAGAAATATAATCAGAAGAGGAGCAATAGCCAGTCTTATTAAGGGTATCTTCTTTAAGAGAAACAAATTCAAAAGCATAGTGTATTTAGAGCATATTCTAGCATGAAGTAATCTGTTCATTTGTTTTTACTGTGTTCAAAAACATATTAACACTAAAAAGCTCTAGAAGTAGTGGTAGAAGTTGAGTACACCTTAAGAAGAAGGCGAGGCAGTCTCTTATTTATTCCCATCCCCTTCCCCCCATGGAAATCCTTCACCCCCTTTTAGTTCTATTAAGGGGTGTGGAGAGGATCACTGAGAGGCATTGGGAAAAGGCTTTATTTTGCTCCTGTGAATTGTTGGGAAACTTCTTGATAGACTTTCGACAGAGTGAAGTGCCCATGATTTAATTACTCTCCTGACCAGAATGGCAGAAGCATGTAATCTAAAAAATGTAGGCGGGATTTTAGAAGCCATTCAAAAAGAGTTGTTAGCCATTAGGGAAGAGAACAGTAGTATGATGCAAGACTTGTTGGCTTCTAAAAGAGAAACTACACATTTAGCTAGTAAAATGGACGGTTATTTCTCCAGAACCAGTTTTGCAGCATTATCTCCTCAGTCTCAGGCTTCCAGTTCCACCCCATTTCTCCACCCTAGAAGCACCACTCAGGTTGTTCACTCCTTGTCACCAGTTATTCCGTTAGCTCCTCCGGAACGTTTTAGTGTGGACCCTCAAAAAGTCCAACATTTTCTAATTCAGTGATCTCTTCATTTCATGTGCCAGCCAGCAACTTTCCCTGATGCACAGACCCGGCAGCCTTTATCTTGTCCTATCTAAGTCGGGAGGATGCCGCCTGGTCTTTAACACTGGTTTCCAAGGTCTCAGCTATCCTGTATGACTTGGATGAATTCAAGAAGGAGTTTTTGAGAATATTTGATAGGAGAAGGGTTACACAAGCCACAGGCCACAGACAATGAGTTGTTGGAGTTAAGACAGGGAAACAAGGAGCTAGTTGTGTACCTTGCTCAATTCAACAATTTGATCGTAGACATTTATTGGCCAGAAAATAAGAGGACATCATTATTTTACAGAGGTCTAAAAGATGGACTGAAAGATGCCTTGTTGCAGATACCAAATAGACAATCCGAAGTTTCAGCTCTTATTGATTTAGTCCTGCAATTAGATTATCGACAGACGGAAAGAGAAAAAAGGTGGGAATTTCTCTCAAGCGTGCCCAGTTATAACTGGATGAGACCAGAAGGTATAAGAACAGTGGAAAATAATCAATCTATGGAACCAATGCAAATCGGAGTAGTGCGAGGTTCTCTTTTAAACAAAGAAAAAGAGAAGAGGAGGCTAAATAATCCCGGTTTATATTGTTGAGTCAGTGGCCATTTTGTTAAAATCTGTCCCAAGAAACCAAAGACCTTGTCAAAGGAAAACCTGTGGCACCACCAGTAGGAGGGGTTACATTGGTGAGTGCTAAGGAAGCATCAACTCCAGATTCGCATTTATTGGCACATACTCTACAATCTTTGGCTCCACACTTAACCGTACCAGTTAAATTAAAATTCAGAACCTCTGTACAACCAGACATACCAGTGATGATTGATTCGGGAGCCACAGGAAACATTTTGTGTTCTGAAGTTCACTACAAAAATTTGATTAAAAGCTATTCCGCAGTACAAAAGTGAGGCGGTTGGAGATATAGATGGCACAAACCTTTCTTGAGGTCCTATCGTGAGTCACACTGAAAAGGTAGAACTTATTTTACCAGATGGTTATGAAGAATTCTTGCAGTTTAATCTAATCAATGCACCACAGTTTAAGTTAATTCTAGGTCTCCCGTGGCTGACACAACATAACCTCGGATTTATTGGGAAAAAAGGTAAAACAAGATTAATTCTTAATATTGTAAGAAGTTCTATTATCACACTGAGAATCAATTGAAAGAATCTAGTTTGGCCACCTGCTTGTGTGAGACCAGGGTTTCAGTGTGTGTTATACAAACAAAGAGATTCTAGAGATGTACCAGGATTACCAGGATGTCTTCAGTGAAGTTGAGGCTGGGAAGCTTCCCCCTCATTGATCCTACGATTGTAATATAAAGTTGCAACCTGGGGCGAATCTACCTTGCAGCAGAATGTATGCCCTAACAGAAAAGTAAGTTTGATTCCTGAAGGAATACATTCTAAAATATTAAAAGAAAGGGTTTATCAGACCATCCCAGTCCCCAGTTTCTTCTCCATTGTTTTTCGTACCCAAGAAGGTAGAGGGAGAATTAAGGCTTTGTAAAGATTACCGAGCTCTGATTCGAAGAACCATTATTCAATTATTTTATTATGATTTGGAATTCCAAGGAATTCCACATAAAATACAAATAAAACATCATTTCGTACACATCATAATATTTAAAGCACACAAATACAACTTCAATTTTCTTAGAAGAACCATTAGGAACACGTACCCTTTACCGCTGATCTCCGTGCTAGTGGATCAATTCAAAGGAGCACGGATTTACACAAAGCTGGATATCAGAGGGGCATATCATCTTGTCCGAATCAGAGAAGGAGATTAATGGAAGACCAGTTTTAGAACTAAGTTTGGTCTATAAGAATATCAGGTCATGCCTTATGGTCTGTGCAACACCCCAGATACAGATACCTTTCAGCACTTCATAAACGATGTCCTGAGCCAATATATAGAGAGATGTGCCATCAGTCATATTGATGATATACTAATTTACTCAGCGTCAAAAGAGGAACACCAAGAACATGTAAAAGGAGTCTTGGAAATGCTGCGGGAAAACAGCTAATACATGAGACTTGAGAAGTGTGCTTTCATGTTCACACAGTGGATTTCCTTGGTTTCATCCTATCTCCGGAAGGAATAACCATGGATGAAAGAAATATAAAGGCAGTTCTGGAATGGCCTTCTCCTACAACCATCAAAGAAATACAAAGTTTCATTAGATTCCTAAGTTCTATAGGAGATTTATAAAAGAATTCTCTCAAAAAGTGATCCCAATAACTCATTTGTTAAAGAAAGGAGTTCCATTTGTTTGGTCAATAGAAGCTGAAGCAGCCTTCTAGTCCCTAAAAGAGAGTTTTACTTCAGTACCAATTCTGCTTCATGCAGATCCGGCAGAGCCCGTTTATTTGGAAACGGATGCTTATTATTAGGCTATTGGTGGGGTTCTGTTCCAAAGACACAAGGTAACTGGCCAATTGTATCCAGTTGCCTACTGGTCCCGGAAATTGCTTCCAGCAGAATCCAACTATACCATCACTGAAAAGGAGTTACTAGCCATAAACGGTGCCTTCAAAGAGTGGAGATACTATCTGATGGGAGCTAGACCAGTATTTATAGACCATAAAAATCTGCAGTTTCTTAAGTCGGTGAGAACTCTTACACCTCGACAATTCAGGTGGTCCCTCTACTTTGCAGATTACAATTTTGTAATTACTTACTGACCAGAAAACAAAAGTGGAAAAGCAGATGCCTTGTCCAGAATTGATACTGGAGGGCATAAGGGTGTTATTGAATTAAAAAAAATAATCATAAATCCAAAACAGTGGGGGTTATAGCCAGCAACATTTTGGTTGAGAAGATCAAATAGGCCTTGCCACAAGGAGAAATGCAACTAAGGGTCAAGGAAGTACCTTCTAGGGAAATCTGAAATGGTCTACCATGCTGCGGTGGGGGCTTGTTCATACTCACTTCTGAGCTACAGGAGAGAGTCTTGTAAGATTGTCATGATCATTCATTGGCCGGACACAAAGGAATCAATAAGACTGAAGAGCTGATCAAGAGACAATTTTGGTGGCCCAAAATGACCAATGATGTTGAACAATATGTATTGGACTGTGGGATCTGTGCTCAGTGAAAATCAATTTGGCAGTCCCCTCAGGGTTTGCTACAGCCATTGCCAATTTCCCCTCATCCTTGGCACACTGTGACAATAGACTTGAATGTAGACCTGCCATCTAGACAGGGTTTCCACACAATATTACTTATGGTAGATGCCTTCACAAAAATGCCTCACTTTGTCCCATTAAAGAACATTCCTAGTACAAAAGAACTGGCTAAAAAGTTTAACTGGCATTCAGGAAAGATACATGGGATTCCGAAGGTTCTCATTTCTGATCGTGGTACACAGTTCTTAAAAAAAAAAATGTTTTAATCCTCATATCACCAGAAAAAGCGTCTTCAATACTTATGAAGTCACCCAATAAACTGTACGCTCTGCGGCCACTGCATTCGCTTCGGTCTGCAAACCTTACCAGACCAACACCTTTGTTGGTGTTATGGTATAATCATTGGACTAAAGAATGATATTCAAGACCCAAGGATCTGCTCCATGTCAAAAAGTTAGGTCAAATGTCGGGGTTAGTCTCCTTCACCTCTGCCTGGTCTAAACCAGTTATTTTAATGGCTGCCTTAGCCCAATCTTCCACCTTCAGGGACAGGGGGACCCTCCATTTTATACAAATTTCCCTTGGGGTAATCAGGATCAGATAGAATAACAGCCCTCTATGCGGGCTCTTCAGCCACTTACTAACTATACCGTTCTCTCCGAATAAAACAAGAGCCAAATTGAGTATGTGAATTTGTTTTACAGTGTTCATAAAAATATTAACGCTATGAAGCTCTAGAAGTAGCGGTAGAACTGGAGGACTCCTTAAGAAGAAGAGGAGGCAGGCTCTTCTCTTTCCCCATCCCGTTTCCCCAGGGAAATCCTTCACCCCCTCTTATTTCTATTAAAGGGTGTGGAGAGGATCTTGGAGAGAAATTGGGAAAATGATTTATTCTGCTCCTGGGAAGTTTTCTAAAACTTCTTGATAGACTCTTGACACCATCATATTGTTTGTTGCTGCCAGACCAACAGGGATCAAGGCTTTTGGCTATCCTATATTGATTCACTGTAACAAACCGTTAAAAACAGAGTCGTATTTCTGGCTCAAATGCAACAAATAAATATAAATCTCCAGTTACGGTTACCAAACCCACACACAACATACGCCATGACTTGCATCACCCACCTTGTTGTTCTCTTTTTTTGCTCTTCCCTTTGTTTCTGGATTATTTGTAAATTGGTGATTTGAATATGGCGATCAGCACAATTTATGGCATGTGTTCTTTGGGTTAGTAGCAGTAAAGGGCGAATTTAAGTGACTTGCCATTTTGAAGCTGAACAGTTTGCTTTTTTCAGTGAACTACAATGAAATAATTTCCAGCCCCTGCTGAAAACTCCCATCAGCAGTGCACTGCAGGAACTAGTTATAGTACGAGGACTGTGATCACTCCCATCACATAAAACATTGCCGCCACACAACAGCAATGATGCACGACCTTCAGCAGCCTGCAGCCAGAGAGCCTGGCCTGTGGCAAGTGAAACTGCTCACCTTTTTTCTGTAAGCCAACCCTTGCTGAGCAAGGCCTTCATTCATGTACATTGGGGTTTTGTCACTGGACTAACCCACCACTGACTGTAACCCTCACAGTGCATGCCCACTTATAGCAGGGATTGGGTGCAAGGTTAGGAGCTAGGAGGAGGGCCTGGCTTGTAGCCAGACCTCCTCCCAACCCGCTGCTGTCAGCCAGCTACCACTGCACATGTCCTTTGGCCGGGTGCAGTTGGAGTTTGGTACTGAGTGTGGCCAGGCTTTGTGCCCCACATCCTCGGTCAGTTAACTCCAGCTGTGCACAGCCCCGGTCATGCACTGCAGGTGTTGAGTGCAAGGACCTAAAAATAAGCCATATGCCCTCTCCCCTGCTTGTAGGAGGGATTGAGCTCCAGTGCGTGGACTCTGACTGTAGGCGCACGTTTGCCTTTGGTCATGAATTTCTTGAGTGAGAAGTGATTTGGAAGTCAACCGCAAAATAGCAGTTGGTTCAATACCTAGGATGGCCGGTCATATGACTTTCAAATCTTTTATGACTCTAGAGTCACGCACAAATTTTGTTTTGAGACTTGAGTTTTACTCACCCTCAGATACCCTTTGTATCCATTGGTGGTAGGCCTCACTTAGATTTGGCCCCATGGCTGCGCAAATGCATTTTTTGCACATTAGCAAACTCTAAAGTCACAACTTGCTTGAGAGTTTCAAGATCAAAAGAAAAAGTATTTCAGGGCCCTTATCCAGCCATCATTTTTCTTCAAAACTTCAGGTGCTCAAAAGAAATTACAATTAATGACTCAGAATTAAAGTGGCAGAGATGTGCTTAAGTGTTAACCCTTTAAATACCACTACTCACCTTTTGTAAATGCTAATATTATAAAAAGTTGCTGATTAAATTTACACCAAACCTAAAAAAAATGTTTGTGTTAGTATTTTCAGTGGTTTAAGGCTGTAGGCATGAGCACAATTTCCGAGAGGAGCTAAAAAGGAAAACACTTTTTCCTGTTGTTTTTAAACTCCCCACCTTAACTTTGTTCTCTGCCTTTTGACAAGCGGATGCCAACAATCTATGAGACCCCAAGCTTTTCAATGTGGCGCAAGCAGATGCGTAGTTTGGCAGCCCTATGCTCAGCAAATCCTCAAAAGTAAGATCCTAAAATCTACCTCTGCCGGTTTTTCTCTTCAACTTCATTTGTCTTGCAGTGTCTTGCAGTGTAGAATCTCAAACCATGTGATGGGTGTGTCTGTTCAAGGATTACTTGCAATGCCAGATTTCTAAGGTAATTTATGTTCCATCAACTCTGGTGGAAACCTACCTTGATGACCATCAGCTCTTATTTCAATGCTGACTTATTGTAGAAAGCTGTGCAGCTGAGTCCTGCCGTTGTTACTACTCACTAGGCTGTTGCTGCCCACTCCTAAAATTGAAGCATTCATTTTGACTGAGGTTGTTATGGTTCACACATTTTTTTATTGTTAAATGTGTGCTTTCTCTTGTTTGCAGTGGGCTCAGGTAGTCTGCGGTTGCACTGTCTACCCAACTCTCGAACCACCCCCTTTAATTTTAGACTGGTTAGGAAAAATCCATTAATCAATATTCTGACCTGAAACATCGTTGTTAATGTACTCTTTGCTCATGCCTACAAAGATTACACGTTAAAGCTAAATTCTCCCAAAATGATTTTGCCTTGTCATTTCCAAACACCAACATGTTTTTTTCTTACCTCTCTCGATCCCCACATCAACAAACTAGACCGCTCTCCCTTTTTCCATATTAATTCGAAAGCAAATCAACCACCCTTTAGCGCCCACCAGGGCACGAGTCGGGGGCACACCTGGGTGGACGGTGTCCACCCACTTTTTTCACAGGTTAAACACTATCAACCCTGCCAAGAACTTAAGCCCCACTGAATAATGTACTGAACTTGTCCCGGTGTAATTTCCAGACCCTTGGACACTTTCAGCAGCACCCACAAATTGTCTACTTTCCATCTGAAACAAGCAACAAAGTGGGGATGGGGCTTTCTTATTTAAGACTCCTGCTGGGTCCATAACAAAGGTTGAATTTGAGGGGTCATCAAGCCTCCTTTTGTTCCAGTCTTGGTTGGGAGCAGTCAGGAGCCTCACACCTGATGCAAATGAAGAGGAGGTGAAACAAAATCTCACACCTTGTTAGCACTTCACACATACTTAAGAGAGGCAGCTTTTCACTTTGTTCAGTCCCTATTTAGGAGATATGCATGCACTGTAAGAATATCAGATGTGTTGTTCTTTCCGAGTATTTACACATAGCAATTTGCATTTATCTAGAGCTTACTGCCCATGAGGAGGTGTTGAAATTATTTAAGTACCACTCGTTTTTCTTCTATAGCTTTACTCATTCCAATGCAGGGTGTCAGAGCGCTTTACATCAACATGTACATATTACATGTACAATAAAATATATAATTTTCATAAATGAATGTACAGGGTGTGTATATATAACTGAGGATTTGCAAGGTGTAGAACCTGCATATCATCTTCATAGCTCACTGTGCTATTACCCTCGCAATTCGCTGCTATTACCCCCGCAATGTGCTCAATCGTACACTTGATAGACCTGCTAAACATATATGTGAGGGTTTCAGATCTGATGTCACTTCTTGTGATGCCACTTGCTGTAAAGTCGTGGCTTGTGATGCCACTTTCTATGATGTCAATGTCTGTGATGCCATGTGTGATGTTGTGCGCCGTGATGTCGTGCGCCGTGATGTCATGCGCCGTGATGTTGCACACCGTGTTGTCACGTGCTGTGTTGTCATGCACCATGATGTCACACGCTGTGTTGTCGCACACCGTGATGTCACTTACATACTGCTAAACTAGGTCAGTCCCCCCACTTCTTTTTTTAGGACTTTTGTCCTGGTGCCTACCCAAGTAAAACCTTCTGCTCCTGTTTTGGTTTTATCTTGTAAGGAATATAGAAAAACCAGTATGGTGGGTGCCATTCAATAATGTCTTCTTCCACTCAAAGCAGTTCTCTATTCACAGCCTACCTAGACTTATCTCTTCAACAGGAACATTTTGTTCATACTTCCCCAATATGAATACAATTACTCTGGTTTTGAGTCAAGGATTATATTAAAAATATGTGTACTGCTTGCAAAGCAATTCCACTGAACAAACCAATATCACTCTTCATCCTGGTAAGTATGCCTAGCGGACTTCTTGACATCTTGAGCAAGAAATGTCTCTCTCATAAACTGTAAGATTTCAACTCTTACAAGCATGAAATCATGGTTTCACAGGTGCAGGAAAAAAGTTCACTATTTGTCAATCTGCATTTCCAACTAACAAAAAACTGTTAAAAACGCATATCTTTTACAGCCAGTTAAATTGGCGGTGATGCTGCCGTCTTCTTAGTTTCATCTTGTAATAATTACAACGTTGTTGATATGCTTTTATGATTTTATCTCAAACCATTGTCAAAAATTCTATTTTTCAATGCATTGATATATGCCCTCTGAGTCTTGGTGCTGCAGAACGGTAGAAATCAGTAAATAAATAAAACATAATGCTTGTCTCCATGATGTTTTGTTTACATTTTCAATCTGCTCCACGCCATAGTCCTGAATGTTACTTGTGTGCACTTCTGAATTGGAAGGGTGCTATCATGAACTCCAAAGTCTGCCAGCATCAATGTGTCTTACACCACCAGAGGCGCTTACAAAATACTCATCCAAATGGTGCAGATGCGCTGTGGTGACTCTATTGGTATCCCTTGGTGATCCAGTCAACAAGTTGATAGGTGTACTGATTATTCTGGTGCCCTGCGCTGTTAGCTCACTCAGCACAAGAGCGGTCAATTAGATGCTCCATCAGGAGAATTCAAATGTCGCAACAGTAGATGCAACCTAGGTCTTCATGGCTTGAGCACATCGAAGTTTACTCGGCAGTGCGACGGGAGTGTACTGAAAGACTTTACTCTCTTAAATTTAGTTTCCTCCTTTGTGAAAGTTTTACTATTTGCAATCCGCTGTTACTGGTCCTCTTTGGGATCTTCTCTATTGAGACTGAGGTGGGGTGAACAGATGCAAATGTTGGTTTAAAAGCAGGACTGATCATGTTTTAACGTAGGGGAGAGGATGTAGCCTTAGGGCTAGAGCATCGATCTTGAAGCTGGGGAACCAGGTTCAAGTCTTGGCAGGGTCTATCTCGAAGCTGGGGAACCGGGTTCGAGTCTCGGCAGGGACGCTCAACATCCTGTGATTCTGGGCAAATCACCAAGGGCTAGATGTAGGTCGGTCGGTAACGGCCGAAAATCGGTATTTTCGGCCGTTACCGGCCGGTATATCAGAAATGGTATGTAGGGGCATTATTTTACAGAATCGGTAAATTTACCGATTCTGTAAAATACCGAATCGGTATTTTTACCGATTCGGTAAATCTCAGATGTAGGTGGGACTCTTCTGAGTCCCAAAGGCCCTACAAATTCGGTATTTTAACACCCAATCCAATTGGGTGTTAAAATACCGAATTCAGGTGTGCATGCACTTGTGTGCATGCAGACCTAGCCATGTGACAGACAGACATGCCCTTAGGGCATGTCACAGCCCATAGGAATCAATAGGGAATACCGATTCGGTAATTACCGAATCGGTAAATACCGAATTCAAACGATTCGGTTTTTCCACATCTGGAAATACCTACATCTCCCCCCTTCATATTTACCGACTATGAAATACCGAATCGGTAAAATTCGGTATTTCAGAGTCGGTAAATATGATTTACCTACATCTGGCCCTAGATCTCCCTGTGCCTAACAAAGATGAATGTGTCCGTCTGTAACGAAACTGGTGCTCATGTAAAGCGCTCTGATACTTGAGAACTTCGGGTTGAGTTCCCGCTATATAAAACTCTAAAACAAAATCCTTGCTGTGTCCCTGATTTCCTGCTCAACTTCAGATTCACCACTTTCAACCATTCATCGGATGGCTTTTAGACCTGCAGTATTAAAATAGTTGCGTTGTGGAGTATATAATACTAAACTGGTTTGCACAGTTGTCTTCTTTGTGCTGGTTGTTGTGCTCTTTGAGGGAAGACATTATTTTGAATGTAGCTGGATTTGACTCAACTTAATGAGAAAATTATTTCGAATAACACACTGAATCATATATTGGGGAATTGTTCTCAGTTGTAGAAAATACTTTTATTAGAAATTTTTTAAATCATAAGAGTGGAAACAGCCACCAGCATACATAAGATGTCAAAGCGATTGGTCCAATAAAAAGGCATTAAAAGGTATAAACGCTTCATGTGTGTGGAGGAGGACAAACATTCTAAATAGGTAAGTTAAGAACTGACTTGCTTGCTTCGACAGGATGTAATGTGCTGCAAGCGCTAAGAAAGTATAAACGACAAGATAAAAATAGTGAACATGCAAAGTAGTCCCCACTTATACAGTTAGGTTCAGCCTTCCTTCTTGTCAAGTCCTTTGCAGGACTTTTGAACTGACAAGCCTCCAAGATATTTTATTGCCGCTGCTCTGCAGATCCTTATTTGTTCTCTCCTCAGTATTTCTTGAAGCAGTGTTTTCCGAATGTCTAGTAGCACAGGACAAATACATAAAAAGTGTAAAAGTGGCTCGTCTCCATGTATGCAAAGGCGGCATGCTTTTGTCATCCACGTCTGTTTCCATTTTGGATTGAGAACTTTTGAAGGAAATTATCTCAGCCTTAGTAGGGGTAGGTTCTGCTTTTTTTTATATGAAAAGTGTTCTGCCAGGTACGGTTGGGGTTTCAGCATTTTGTAAGATTGCGTCATGGCCCATGCCTGGTGTTTCTGGGCCAAGGCGGCTTTGTCTATTAGCAATGAGTGATGCTTGATTGCTTTGTTCGCTGCATTTTTAAGCTCAGAGTATGTCAATAATGTGTACCAAACCATGTCTAACTGTAATGCAGAAGCGATTCCTTTAGGACTGTGAATATAGATTTGCTTAACCTGGATAGTTTTTCGAGCTCCGGCAACAGTAATGTGCTAGGGTGTTAGCTTCAGCTGCCCTCATCCTCCAATAGTATTTAACTAAGGCTCCTTGTCTTGCAGGTATCTGTTTTTTTAAACAATATTCTAGTCTTATCTGTGCTTGTGAATTGTGGTGTGGAATTAAAAACAATTTCTTGAAGACACAAGATTGTGCTACGTTTACAACGTTAGAGTCCTTTGCATTTATCATTTCAGATCCGTACGATATGGATGGCAAGAATTTTGCTGCAATAACCTTGAGCAAATGGCTTGTTGAGCAGCTGCTGAGTTTTTTATACCTCTAACTCAAGATCAAACGTTACATAGGCAATGGTGGCACTTGAGCAAGTATCAAAAGCAAACAAAATGTTAGATTTGAAAAAAGTGACATGTGCATGTTACAAAAGTCAGAGAGCTTCACAACCGGATCAGTACTGATACATGATGTGAAAATTGTAACTGATCAATTTACAAAAGCAAACAATAGGGTACATGAGGCATAAGTGACAATTGTGAGCAAACACATGCAAGAGGTAGCAAACAGTTTATTACAGGATGGAAAAGGTGATATGTGAGCAGGTTACAGAAGCATACAAAGTACAAGTAGAGGTATAATACTGCAATAAATGGGAGATTCTCAAACACAAGATCAAACGTTACGTAGGACATGGTGGCACTTGTGCAATTATCTAAAGCAAACAAAATGTAAGAGTAGAAAACTGTGTAACAACAGAAAAGTGATGTGTGCATGTTACAAAAGAGTACCAAACACAAGTAGAAGGATAATTCTGCAATAAATGGCAGACACTCAAACCACAAGAATACACAGGAGGCACTTACATAGTCATGGAGAATAGAATTTTCAGATAAAAGAGAGGGCGTGAATTGAATTTGGAAGTGTCTTCGAAGGAGGAGAATTTTGAGGTCAGATTTGAGTGCCTGGGAGGAGGTGGTGGTCTGGAGCTGAGGCGGAAGTGACTTCCCGATTCTCAATTTTTTTTTTAAGTTGAAAAATGGTACTGATATTGACAGGGGGTTGGTCCTTCTGATCAGTGGCCGACCCCCTGTGGGGGACATGCAATCAAGTATGGGGGCATACTTGATCATTTATGTGCTCGGATTTAACTTGGGGCGAGATCGCCCTTCAAATATTGCAATGGCTTGGTTAGTTAGAAGGGTAACTTCAGATATCTCAGTTGTTGACACTACTAGTGATAGGTCACCTGTCTGTATGACTAAGTATACCATGGCTGAGGCTGCAGAACTGACACTTGCAACCATCTTTACAGTAACAGTTTCCCCAATATAGTTCCATGTTGTTTGTGGGAATTGGTCGTGCTCATTTTGGCTATATTGATATGAATCTGATTGCTGTTTTTTTTTATATATATGTAATCTTTATTGCTTGATAACTTAAAATCATTGCAATCACAGCATCATAATTCACCAAGAAAAACACAATTACATTTTAAAACAAGAGATCTTCTCTTCACATGATACAAAAAACAATTCCATATATACAGTTTAAAACCTTGTTAATAAGCTCAAATCTAGCCACCTTACATCTTAAATTATATAATACAGATTGAAGTGACGGTGTGCTTTACATACTTTTCCATAGATATCACAAGGAAATATTATCGACCAATAAACATTCACATCCTTTCGAATGATCTAATGTGCAAAAAGTGCATCAGTTTGCTGCAATGGTAACCCCACTGATATTACATTTCAAACTAATACCATTGTTACAAAAAATATGAATTTAATCAAGATTATAAATCATTAGAATCAATAGCACCAAGGTCATAAAATTAGAGGGGATCTACCCTAATTAAACATTTATCTACTGCCATTACAAAGTTTACCAATTGACATAAGAGTGGAACCTATTCTTCAGACAATGACATGATTAATGCCTGTCGAGCAGATCCCACACCACTCATCAGAAAATAAGGTCTCAGAAAAAAACGTCTAAGATTAGTCAACCTCGGGCATACACATACTATACGTACAAGAGTTTCCTGTGGCCAACCGCAGAATCTACAATTAGAGTCCGGCCACTGTTTAATCCAAGAACGAGTGCCCTCCTTTGTTGGGTTTATACCCATACGTAGCACTAGAAACAAACTTTTAAACTTTACAAGAACACAGCCCTCTTTAGGCCATTATATGTTCTGATCCTCCTTGATAAGCAGTTACCCTCCGCAATCTTAACTTGAACCCAAGTGTTAGCATACAGAAGCATAATAGCTTTCAACAATTTCATTGGAATTCCCAGATCTGACCGTTTTTTCCATAACAAGTTTCGATGCACAGAATCGAAGGCTGCCTTAAGATCAATAAAAGCAATATATCGATTTTGCTTATTCAAGACAGCCTTCTCTGCAAGCAATGTTAGGGCCAACAAATTGGTGATAGTGGATTGACCTTTCTGAAAACCAGTCTGATTGAATGGAATAATACTCCCCATCGTAGCCAGTCTTCCAGGTCTATTAGAACACAGGAAGCAAACACTTTTGCATCGACATCAGTCAATGAGATTAAACGATAATTAGCGGGGTTTGAAACCGTACCACTTTTATAAATTGGTTGCACTATGGTACCTTGCCACGACTCTGGAACAACACTGTCAGGATCTCTAGTCCTCCCCAAAGAAAAGGACAGTCACAAGGTGCAGTGACTCAAGGTTCAGGGTACGAGAGGAGAGGAAACCAATTGTACACCAAAAGACGAGGGAGGTGTATGTATAAAATGGCTGCCGGAAAGCGTTACTTCAAGCAGAAGGTTAGCGCTCTAGGTTATAACCCAATCAGGAGAGTTCAGGTGTTGAAGCCCGCGCAACGACGCACTTCACCTGAATCACGACGGAGAATGGCTGCCTGAATCGAGCGAGGCGTAGGTCGTGTTCTCGGACCTTCGCTGAGCTCCAATTTGCACTTGGAGAATACATTCAGAGAATCGTTGAGGAGGTGGAAGTTTCGTGAAAGTAAGACTGTTCCGTTTTGAAGATTAAGCCACGTAGTTTCTGAGGTGTTAGTCTTTAGTTCGCATTCCTTGAGGAGCCAGTAGATGAGAAAACTAGCGTAAACTGTGTTACAGTCATTTTTTCAAGTTATGAAGAGGGCAAGGCAGAAATAAGAGCCCTTTTTCAGTTGCGTTAATGAAGTGACAGAACTTCTAGTTTCGTTCACGTTTTGAGACAGTTTTCCACAAAACTATAAGAAGAATAGCTTGGAGAGATACACAGGCTATAAGGCAATATATACTTACCGTTCAGAATCAGTAAACAACATGGCAGAAAATAATTCGTTTTAAAAGGAGAAAAACAAAGTCCATGAGGAAAAGACTTACCTAAAAAGGAATCCAGTTTAAAAACAACAGCTGCATATACTTGGTGAGGCACCTATAATAAATAGAAAGATAAAAAGAGTTTAGAAACATTAGAGAAGTAAAAGAGACTAAAAGTATATGCTTGCAATTACAGGAAATCTAAGACAATCAAGTATACAGCTGACAGAAGAGAGGCAAGGGTAGCACATCAATACTGGGTAGGTGTAGTCAAGGGAAAAGAGAATAGAAAAGATATAGCTTCAGAATAGAGTAGATATTTAATATTGTTAATTATTTTGCAGTTCACCAGTATTGCAGCAAGACAAGAATTGAAAGACGTCTGAAGCTGAAGAAAGAGTCAGACGTAGCCTGCAGTCTCTTCTCTGTCTCATCCCCTTTTACCCCATGAGATTTCTCAGCGCTTGTGTATTTTAAAGTGCATGGTGCTGGAAGTCGCTGAGGGACATTGGGAACTTGCGACATTCTGCTCCTGTGACTGTGAAGCACGGAACCCTGACAAACCCCCAATTTCAGAACATCCCTAAATAGATTATGCAAAAAGCCTGCCCACAGATTACTATTAACACGAAACAGGGCATTCGGTAACCCATTAGGTCCTGGGGCACCATTTGCTCGCAGCCCTCATAACACGGTATGTACTTGATTATAGCTCGGAATTTCTAAATCAAGTTTTAGATCAGGACTAGAATCAATAGCATGATCATTAGGGTTCAGATCGGGTCACTCTTCATTGCCCGCATAAATTGATGATATATTATTTACGTCACCTGAAGCCAACCTATCTGAATGTTTTCCCACTCCAGCCGATACACCATACAAATTGGATATAAACATTACCCAACTCGGTTTGGGTATATTTACAGAAAAAGCCCTACTGCCACCCCTTTCGAGGTTATTAATAACCCCCCAAATTTTTTTTTGCGTTATTTTGCTTAGTGACAGATAATAAGCTATTCCAGGTCCCCGTTTGATATTTAAGTTTTGCTTTCCATATTTCTTGTTTAGAGGTCTTCTTAAGGTCCTTCAGGTTTTCTTTATACACTGTGTAGGTCTGACAAAGTCTACGGGCATATGCCTCATGAACAGCTCTATTGGGTACTTTCTTTAACGTTAATATTTTTGGGGAAAACCATTTTTTATGTATATTTAGATTGGTATTAATTTTCCTGATCTTACCAGTAGAAAATTTCCACACGATAGACTCTGTGATAAAATTCCATTCAATAATCATATTCATATCACCCTGGGAGCCCTGATCACTTACCTTGATTAATGCCTCAGCCGTTTGCATAATATCATCCTTTTTGGCTAGATTCCAAACCAGCCTCCTCAGGTTGTATGCCGAACACGCCTAATTGGGAAGATCCGTAGATTTTAAAAGACTTTCTACCACAAAATTAAATTTTACCACCTGGGGGTTATGGTCACTTTCTGGCCTGCCGATTGCCTTATATTCAGACAGATAAAGTCTCATATTGTTCAAAATAAATGTATAATCGATGATTGAACCTTTTTTAGAGTTCTTAAAAGTGGAAATTGGTCCAGATTTTACTTTTAACTGGCTGGTTCCAGCCTCTGACATAATATCAGAACAATCCTTAGCTAAACCTTCAGAATTAAAGTTATATTCTGAGTACCGAAATAGTTGCAAATAAAAATCACCCGATACTATTAGACCAGCATCCAGGTATTGAAGTATTAAAACACTCAGTATATTCCGGAGGATGTGCAGCTGAGCAGCCTTATCTTTACTTGCACTCAGATATATGTTAAGAAAAACTAACATGAAATCCAAGGTATTTAACACAAGGCATTGCAACCAACCCATATTAAAGTCTACTGCTTCCACAGTAAGGTTTAAATTAGCCACGTTATAACACAACAATCCACATTTTGCTCGGCCAAATTTATTGGATTTTACTGCCGGAATACTATATTCATGAAATCGGGACAAAGCGCTCATTTGTTCACACCATGTTTCTTGGAATAATAAAAATTGAAATGAGTTTAAAAAAGATATTGTATCTGGATCAGACAATAAATGATGCAAACCGTGAACATTCCAGGAGCATAGACCAATTTCATTTATTTTATCTTCAATAACACCGGTTGCTCAATTCCAATCTATTCGGGGCACCTTTGCCAGTGATGCTGGCAACCAAGACCAATCTTCCATTCCCATATTGTTTTTGGGTAACCACTCGCAAAGACGACCCCCTGACTGAGGATTGGTAATCAACAAACCAGAACTGGAAGATTGAATATTTGTTGAACCTAATTTGATCTGGTACCTTCATTAATTTTACAACCCATATCCATCTTAAGGGCCAATACCTTCAAGAGCGGGGGATATTGTACACAGTTCCAAATCTCGACCTTGATTCCTCAGTCCATAAAATTCAACCTGGATCCCAGAATCTTAGTAACAATATCATTTGATGACCAAGTGGTAATAGTAGACTCACGAGGAGTATTGGGCTGAACCTGTCTAAATTGGATTGACACCAAATCAGAAGATTTAATAAATGCTAAGTCAGGCATGGTTGAAATAATTTTCAATAGTAAACCTTGGTTAAGGCTGTCATTGGTTCCCTGAGATTCCATACAGCGGGTGCATTACTAGTTTGGTGTCCCCATTATTATTACAATGCTCCTGTCTGCCACATAAGGGGCTTAGTAAACCTGAGTTAATTTCTTTAGATACAATAGATTCAGGAAACAATTGTGCTGGGGGTTGACATTGGCCAATGATAGGTTCTAGCGTTTCTACCTTACTTAACCGATTCCGAATATCCACAGCATCATCTTTAAGCTAAGGACTTAACCCCTGGGGTTCATTAACCAGTTTCGTCACACATTCTCTATTTTCCAAATCCGTTTTTATTATATAATTTGGTTTAAGAACATCAATGTTTTTACCATTCATTGGTCCCTGGTCGCAGACCCTTATAGGAAATGGCAGAGCAACAGAAGGATCTCCACCAACTACTACTGTGACCTGTAGTGGGCATTTCTTAACAGCCGGTTTAAATATGGGATAATAATCCCTGCACTTTACTGCAATAGGTGCTAGCGCAACTGCACTTCTGGCCTTGTTTCGCTCTTTCCGCAGCCTTTTCATTGACCGTTTAGGTTTAGATAGCTGAGGACAATTATTTAAACCATCTCCTGGGCTTATACTCGGGGTTTAGCTATGGATATTGGCTTGCCTTTCTTAGGTCCATTAGAGATCTCACCATCCTGTACATTTACATCTACACACTTTCTGACCACGGCCTCCCCGTCAGCCTCCTTCTGCTTACTCCAATTGTCACACTCCACATTCACTTCAACATCTTGAGACTTCTTGCTTTTAAAATATAAGCTATCATCCCCTTCCTTTGTACAGACCAGATTTTTATCCAGAACTGATTTCCCTGCTGTTTTTTTTAACTTCTTTCATTAGAGTGCCTAAGATTTCTGGGAGCTCAGCCATTTTGGCCAACATGTGAGAACATGTACATCTTATCAGTTGATCATTAACCTCAGCCTGGGCTTTAACCACCAAACCTATCAGGTTTTGTAATTTCGAGTCAATACCGGCCTCATAAACCGCTAAAGTGTTTAATAGATCAACCTGAATTTCAAATTTATTTGAATGAAAGTCAAGTGCACCCATTATAACATTCACGGTATTGAGCAAATTTTTCCATACACCCATGTCAGCAGTATTTTTGTTATTTGTAACATGACCATCTGCATTAGTTGAGACTTCATATTTATCCAAAAACGAAAGATCAGCAGGGCTCAGTGAGTTATCAAGCTGACTAGTATTTGGATTTACAGTATTCAATAAAAAAAAAATATGCTTGATCTTGAATCTGAACGCTCTGAGGGTTGAATTTATTATCCATTTTTACCGAAGTTAAAATTGCCCGGTCATCCAATAACTGGACCAGTACCGGATCATCGCCACATTTCTCTACACCAAATAAACGTAACATATTCTTATCATTTGTTATCTCTAAAATCGGCATTCCTAAGAACTCACCCTTATTATCAGCCCCAGACATGGGCATCCCAGTTGTCAAAAGGTCTTGGCACTCTTTGTTAACCTGCACATCCCCCATACAGATAACAGATGCATCACTGGCATTCAGGGGCATAGTACAGCTTAATACGTCCAAAGAAGTAACCACTGATTGATCAGCCTTTTCACCAAGCCACATCTTCAAATGAAACCCCTCCTTTATGAACATTTGGTTGGAACAGCATGGACTTGGGCAGTAACTCCCATTTTATGCGTTGATTTTTGTTGCCTCAGATGCACCTTGGCATACTTGAACTTGTAGTGTTGATTGAATAGGGCTAAGTTCTTTATGCCCACTAACACTCAGCCCTTGAATTCTGCTTGGGCTTTATTCACAGTTTCCAGTACGTGGGGTAGATTGAGGGATAAGTTGAGATCACCATTATTCTCATGCTTGGCAACACCTTTCTGCCTAAAGAAATCCTTAATGCTAAGCTGAGAATAGTTAGGCCCTCCTCCAATAGAGGATGGGGTACTGTTTAGCCCCAGACCCTTCACAGGGGCCCCCGGGCTTAAGTTTGAGCTCAGCACAGTTCTTTCTGGTACACTCTCATCTCCTATATCAATCATCTCTTGGGGATTACTTTTTTTAGAATGGGTTCGTTTTTTCCTAGCTGCTGTTCGCCTTTTTTGAGCTGTTCTTAAAAGGACGATTACACTTGACCTCTCACACGTCCAAATCTCATATTACAATTTCAAAAAGTCCAAAAAGACACAAAAAAGGAAAAAGAAAAAAGAAAAAAAAACACACACAACAGAATCTTAAAAGATTCCCAATTTCCAACTTGATACCCTGTCTGCAGTTTAATGCCTTTCCACTCGATGTGAGTGTTCCAGTTGCGCCTCGTGGGGAATTGATTCTCAGGGGAGAAGCCCAACCACACTGACGGGCTCAGACAGACTTGCCGTGGTCTGGGCCCACGCGGTGGAGGAAAAGGCTGCGCGCGCGTTATGCGCAGAGTTGGATCAATGCCACCCCCTCGTAACACTTGGGAATGTTCCAGTTGCACCCTGGTACATGGAGTTCCCACCAGGGTGTAAGGTTATCAATAGAAGGGTGAGGTGAGTAACCAAAAAAAAAACCCAAAAAAAAACTCATGACTGCTCAGGTGCTCCGTCCGCGTTGAGTGGCAGCGCGTGGCTCCAGCCGCAAGAAGAAATGTTTTAACGCCTCTGGCCACGTTGTATGTCAGCGCGCGGCTTCAGCCGCTAGAAGAGATGTTTGGCGGTTCCGGCCGCGTTTGAGAAATATTTGGCGGCTCCGGCCGCGAGAATAAATGATTGGAGGCTTTGGCCGTGTTGAGAACTACTTTGGCGGCTACGCCGCGAGGAAAATGTTTAGCGGCTCCGGCCGCGGTGTTAAATGTTTTAGCGGCTCCGGCCAAGTTGTGAAATATTTAGCGGCTCTGGCTGTATTGACATCACAGGTCTGTTTCAGTCCTCAATTCTAATTATACAAACACTCCCACAGCGGCAATCACACAAACCTTATTTGATTTCCATATTGCGGTTGTCATGTATTCAGCATAAAAATACTCTCTTCCTTTTTCCCTATGGTACCTTTTTAAGACTAGTCAGTCTGAAAGTGCTAATATTTCCACTCATGAAACAGACAAGCATTCATTTGTCCTCTGTTCTCTCTGTGTCTTCCAATATTGATTTTTGTACTTTCTTCACCACGAATGTAAGTGTAGTTCACCATTGCATTTTATTGAATCGCTTTTCCTTTGTAGTTGTGAAATAATGTAAATTCACTCTACCACACACAATTTTCTCCTTTCTTTTCTCCTTTGTTCTTCACACGTTGCTCTTTTAATGCTCTAATGTTACCCTTCCAATAAGCCTTGGCATAGTTTGCGGATTTCTACTACGCAGAACTCTGCGAAGTGCAAAAAAAAATCCACCATGTTACATAGTGCTATGGATAAATTCTGTTTGCGGTGATTTTCTGTGCCAGGTGCTTGTCTACACTGTGCAATCATCGAGAATGGCACCATGCACAGCGCAAGCAGGCCCTTCTTCCTTTCTGCCACTCGAGTAGATTTTTACTCCAGTGGCAGCTTTCTCAAACCGAACGGACAGTTTGTCAAAGCAAGCAGTCGCAAGCATGTGCGACCACTCGCAATGAGAAATCTGACCACCTGCATTGAGAAATCTCACCGAGAGGTTGATTTTCCACGCTCGCCAACTTGATGCTGACGATCGCGAATGAGGGAAAAGCTTGCAGGAGGTGGATTTTCCTTGCTTGCACTTGCCAAATTGACATTGACCAACGCGGGCGAGGAAAAAAACCTCTGCGACCTCCGCGTAACGCGAAGTGTGGAAATCTACGCAAACTCCGTGAAGAGAGCAGGGTTCACCGCCCAGACTTACCTTCCAATTCCCTTGCACTTCCAAGCTTTTCTCTTGTTCATTAGAAGAATTCCAACAAGCCCTTGTTACAGAGTACCAATTTACAAATTGCTTATGATCTCTAATTGAAATTGATATATTTGATTCCCTCCTTGTTTGGATTTGTTGCTGTTCATATGGTTCACAATAGTTCTAGTGCTCTCATTTGTTTGGTTCATTCATAGTAAACCGCACTGAGCTTGCCTCCCATGCATAAAATGAAGGCAAAGTAATACACACAGCTATATGGATTCCCAGTGGCATTTTATTTATTCCCTGTTTAGCCTTCCGGTTGTTATCATGACTAAGTAAGTGAGATTCTTTTGCTTTCATCTGTTTGGTTAATAGTAAAGCACACTGATACCATATTGTTCGTACTGAACTACATAAAAATATACAATAAAATATTCAAAATTAGCTCCCGTGGTACTATGTTTTCTGTGGAAACGCATTTACTGGTGCCCCGGACAACTTTATATAAATGTGTTGTCTTAATGATTGTCTGCAGGTGGAAAGGCGATGGCAGGTTGGGAAGGTGGCATCCGTGTACCAGGCATTTTGCGATGGCCAGGCGTCTTACCTGCTGGGACTGAGATTGATGAACCTACAAGCCTAATGGACATCTTTCCTACAGTAATTCATCTAGGAGGTGGTGAACTACCAGACGACAGGTACGATATTCAACGCCATCCCATTATTCTGTCCCTAGTACATTTTTATAAAAGCAGACTACAATGCGTGGTAGCTACTCACATCGTGGACCTCAGTGAAGCAACAACACACAGCCTGGAGTGAAGGAAGGGCTCAGATGAGTTGCATAAAAAAGATGTCATCATCCATATGGAAAGTGAATTACATATGAATACCAAGGCATCAACGACAAATGTTGTTGCTAAAGTAAATGCAGGATTTACTTTGAGTTCAATCAATATATATTCCTTAATTTCTTAACTGTGTTTAAATGATGCTATGCGTCGATGTTTGGACCAAATCCTGATTACTTATCTAATATACTGCGAAATATGTGCTCTTGGGAATGTTCAGCTTCCTCTGTCAGTAAGATGCCTGTTGATACACAGATCAGTCTTAATTAATGTCAGTTTAATTTTGGTACCAACAAACTGGAAGTTGAAACACTCTGCTCTCTACGCATTAAATCCTTCACTTCGTGTTGTATGCAAGGTATCATAATTTTACTTTTTTGTTATTGTATTTATCACTCTTACGAACATACAGTATTTCAACATCTTGAGCCACACAGCTAATAAACACAACTCCATTATAATAGATTTGTAAACAAATACATGTATATGCCAATAAAATACTACCCAGTCCTTATATCAAGTATTTGCTTTTCAGTTTACTGTGAGATGGTTCATACTCACATATGTTGCTCCCTAGGTACTTCGTGCCTGTGCATCTTCCACAGGCTGTATTCAATGAACTGCTTCCCGTTAATCATTTTCGTTCTCGCTCACCATTATATGTGACATATTCCCCCACACTGCCAAATGCTCACTTTTTCATAGCGTCTGGTCACCTTAAGCCGTAATTCTTCAGCCCATGCCTATTCAATTACATCCATTTGGCAGTCAAGTTCTTTAGAACCCCAAGGTCAAAATCTGTATGGCTTTAAATTGCTTCACCAGCAGTAGGCCCAGCATCGCTACCCTACATCGGATTTCAATCTCCTTAGGTTTTTTGATGCTCCTTAGATGGCATTTTTTAAGTGTGACCTTCAACATGATACCTGTTACCTAGAAAACAAGCATTTGCAATGCAATAGGTCTTGCATTATTAAAGTTTGAGCAATTGGCATTGCTAAATAATGCAACACCAATGACTCAAACTTTAATAATGCGAGACCTATTGTATTGCAATTGCTTGTTTGTCTTGATGTAGCCTTACATGTTCACTGAAGCGGACAGTAACGCAGCCCGTGCGAGTGCCAGCAGTCGTCCTGGAAAGCACGCGGCCAGTGTGCTCCTTTTAGAAGAGTAGACATGTTAAGTACATGTCATGGGCATTATAGCGCTTAAACGGAAAACTTAACAGCATGTGTCAATGAACAAATCACATTCTGAATGATATTTTTACAATGTATTTCCGGCGGGATGTAGGTACTTGTTTTCTATGCAACGTGATACTCTTCTGTGGTAAAACACAACAGATTATCTGCCAAATTTTGAGAAAAAAAGTCCAATACATTTCTGTTACTTCGGAGCAGTGTTGGGGACAGGGTGGGTGAGGGTAGTGACCTTACAGGGGCCAGGGCAGGTCTGTGACCTTAGCTGTGAAGGAGGTGAATGAAGCACAGCGACCCCAGCGCAGGTATCTAGAGCGCAAAATGCACGTTGAGGCAACCGACCACCAATCATCAGGTCAATGACAGAATGTAACAGGAGTACGTCATGAGGGGAGAAAAAGAACAACAACAAGGACGAGCTTTTTATATAGCATTTCATATCACGCCATTTGTCAGCAGGTTTATTAATTTACACATATATAGCTTCTAGTTGTAAACACCTCTGGACAGTGCTAAACTGTTTGAGGTGAAATGAAGAAAACCACTCTACTTTGAAAAATAAAACACACTACACCGCCACCCTTACCGCGAATCACTTCCAAGAACGATCAATAGCAGATATAACTATTGACCCATTCAAAGGCATTCAGCTTATCAACCTTGGTTTGAAAGGCTGAGCTTGCCCTGCCGGGATTCGAACAACGTAAACTGCAGGTCACCCCCAGTTGGTTAGTTAACGCTACCTCAGACATTGTACACATTTGAATATTATAAGGCCTGTCCACTCGCTTGGAAATTCAGGACCTTAAAGGGCAAAGCCCAGTACTTGCATTCATGTCTAAACACTTAAAAAGTGGAGTGCAAGACTTACTACACATGTATAGAAAAGACGTAACACAAAATGAAAAAACCCCAACCCCAAGCAGCAATGACGAGGGGCCCCGGAGTCTGCACAATTACACAGATATACATTGGCCTCGCGTTGAAAGGGGGCTCCTTGAAAGCTTGCCGGACAGAGGGGTGGCTCCAAAGTGGCAGAAGAGGCCACCTTTCTCCCTGACGTATTCCCCGAGCACCTCGACATCAGCTTAAACTCCATCCCACAGAGGTAAGACCTGCAGACCTGGCCATTTGGCTAACCAACTTGACCCTGCCTGCGCCTCGATACCCTCACGGGCGACAAGAAGCGCTCCACAAACCAACTGATGGACTGATTGTAAGCCACCACACTTAGGCTGCACAGAGTGGGCTCTGCGGCGCAACGCATCCCATGCCCTCGCAAGGCAATGGAAGACATGCAGAACTGCACACAATATTCCCTACCCGCACATCACTGCAAAATAGGGTTTAATGGCAGGGTGTCTGCCACCTGCTATAATTGTCGTGTTCTTTGATGAAAGACCCGTTGAGCACAGGGGGTACAAGAGTCCTGCTGTCATATATCTGCAAAGTACAGTTTAATCTCACCGGCCGCTGCCTGCTATAATTGTCACGTCCTATGATGTAAGTCATAAGTGTGGCTCACACTTCACACAATTTCCCATTTCATCACGAAAGACTGGGCGGCCTCCAAGCTGCACTGTAAGCTGGCAGCAGTGAGTGGAGTTTACAGAATGCTTAACAACGGGCACAGTGCATGGCGTAGGGTTTGCACATTACAAGGGCACTGCCCAATGGTAGTGGTACTTGTGAAAAGAGAGTGAGAGTTCGTGTCATGTAAAACTACGTAAAAAAGAGCTGAGTTACACAGCACTGCATGCCTTCGGGTTGTATTCCCTAACAGACATGGGCACAGAAGACCTTTGACCATCTGGCCAGTCCTGCGATGAGACTGGCCCAGGGTTTGGACTGCACTTTTGCCATCCAAGATCGTGTGCCGGCAGGAGGGCACACAGAAAGACAAAGTGAAACGCTGGCTCCGTCCCAGAGTCAAGACTGGGATGTTTGCTCGCTTTGTCAATCTCGAGTGGACAAAAATTGAGTCTCCCCATGTGACTGAATTCGGCAAATTGCAAAGGAAGCCAGCTCCGGGTATTTTAACACTTTGTACTATCGTACCAGATTTGAGGTGACGCGCTGGTCTCAGACCCCTCAATACATCCTGCGACATCTGTTACGAAAGTGAAGAGTTACGCAAACGTTAGGACATCACCCCCGCTGTCCCACCAGATCTGCCGAATCAGCAGAAATTCAGCCCCATAGCCCCTTCTAGGCTCCTCCCTGCATTGTTTACAAGATGCGACGGGTGCAAGCGGCAGTCCGCATTTGAAAGAAGCAGAGGTCAGTAAACAAGAGCTCTGCAGTGAATGAAGCAGGGGCAGGTAGAGGCAGCGCAGCGAAGGGGGGTCAGTGGCGTGTTTCTGTGCGCTACACAGTTTTGCACCGAGCTGGGCAATATGCCGACTGTCGCCCAGACATATTTTGCTGCTTATGCTTTTCCCCACTGGTGCTTGGCCGATCTCTAAATTATTCACACTCCTGCAGATTTGGAGGCAGGGGGGGACACATTTTAGTCATATTGGACAGTGGGATTAGGACACGAGTCAAGGCCGAAGCCTTGAAACACACACACTGGCAACCCGTATTTCATAAGCAGGACTGGCATATTGGGAAGTTTTTGCGGATCCTGCAAAGATAATTCATTGGAATAGTGAGATACGGAGTTGGACATAAGCTCTACATTCCCAAAGTTGCCCCCGCGCCCCCCGCACGCATGCTTCAAAAGAATACCAATCCTGCGAGTGGTGCGCGCGCGCCACATCGAGCGATCTGTTTTCAATTATCGTGTCTGGGCACGATAATTGAAAAGAGATGTCGGCATGCGGGTAAAAGACACCAATAGGCCATGGGTGGAGCAATACGACCGCCATGGCCTATTGCGTGCTGTCTTTCTAAAAAAGACGACCACAAACGCCAATACCGTGGACAGAAAGGAATCGCACACGCACAAGCGTGTGCGATTCCAGGGTCCGATTTGGAACCCTCCACAAAGGGGCTCTCGCCTGCGCGAGCAGTGCTGCGAACTGCATCGGTAGGGGCGAGCCCTAAACACTTTGGGGCCGATTCATCGGCCCTGTAAAGTTCAAGGAAAAGTACTTACCAAACAATTTGAGACAAAAGTGGCAATGTAGTGGTATACAACAAATGACCTAAGAGTGATCCTGGCAATTTAATAAGTAGTAAAATGAGAAGCATCTTCTGCCCTCATGCATTCTAGTTTTACTTAACAGAGAGTCACATCTTAGGATACCAGACTTCTATACTCTTCCCAACATACACAAGTACCCCACCAACAGTATGCCTCACCCCTCAAGACATTGGAGCACGTAGACACACATCAGTCTCATTCTGCAGGACCTACTCTTACACATCAGGGACTCCACAGATGTGTAGACTAAAATTCGAAGAACTCTTTCTCTTTGGTGTAATTATTGTTGATTGGAGGAGTTTACATACATGTGCTGTACTCCTGTCAAGTGGTATTTGTGTGAAGTTCACAATGGGAACTAAGCCAACATATCCAAGACCATTTCAGAAAAATTCAGGAATAATGATAAGCACAGATTAATCAGTACAATTATTGGCAGAAAGAATGGAAGCACCTAAGGTTCTCCGGCATCAAAACCTGGAAAACAAGCTCACAGGAGTGTCCGAGTGGTACTTCCAAAACTTATGTAGCACATGGGATAAAAAAAACATACCAGAAGTACCTAAGGATAACAAACATGGTTATAAAATCATTTTACGTCTGGAACCCAACAAGAGGGAGCAGAAACCCATGGAAAGGTAATACTTGGGTTAACATCCAGAAAAGTACGTATCATTTACTATACAGCTATAGATGTTTGGAGTACGCAAAAAAGCCTGGCCACATTTGTTACTGATGCATCACAAAAGATTGGAACACAGAAAAAACTCAGTAATCATTAGGGATGGAGTACTCCTTGATCAAAGATATCCAACCAGCAGCACATCAATAGGTGACATCCTGAAGCTGGAAACACATGAACGATGTTGTGCAATGGCGCCCACTTGTGTGGCTGGGCCTAGCACCTGCTACATAAAGCTCAACCTGGAGAGATATTTCATACAGCATTTTTTACAATTTATCCAACTGTGGATTTTGGGCCTTAGCTTAGCCATCACCCAGGGAAATCTATCATTCCCAGGCACTTCTGACAACTAGGCACCTGGCAGTATTCGCGGTGGTGTGACTAGTGTGGTTCCTACAACGGTTTCTTACACAGAAGCTTTTGTAAACTGCAAACTTTGGCTAAAAACACACACTTTTCCCACATTTAGCTGGCGGACAGGTGGGATACCAGGAGACATTATTTGAGCTGGAAAGGCTCCGAGATAGCATGCGAGGGATCTCCAAAAGGTTCAATTGGCAGTAGAGAAGAAAAAAATAATGTTAGCCCAAGAAATGAGGTTAAATGAGTTGGACTTGAAAGCTAATTCCCAACACAGATGGTGGCAGCATTTTATCCATGCAAACTGAGAAAGTACTGCACTTGCCAAAGCATGTAGGAAAAGAGTATGCCAAAGGGGATGACATCCAGAGATGGTTTCAGGGCTATGAGGCAGCACTTCACATGAATGTGGTGCCTGAGAGATGCTGGGGGGCAGGCATATGGAATCATTCCACAGTGGAGGGGAGGGATACATTGCTAGCCTTAGTGGATGCACATGCACTCTCCTACCAAGAGATGAAGACAACCCTCCTTACCTGATATAATATTACCCTGAGAAATGCAGGGATTTGTTTAGACCTAGTACGAAAGTTGATACCCAGACATGACTGGAGTGTGTGAATTCCTTTTGTACAGCATTGGATGGGTGGTTGAAGGGCACTAATGTTACAGATTACCAGGGGCTGTACAATTTGATTGTGTGGGAGCATTTGTCTGGACTCCGTTTTGCAGAGCTGTGCAAGAACCTGATGCACAGCAAGCTGACTGACCCCAGGAAGCTTGCTCTAGAGGTACACTGCTGGGTGAGTACCAGGGTCTACAGGAAAGTGAATGGAGGAGACCTCTCCAAAGGTGGGCAGGATCCCAAACAGCAGAGGGGAGGTGAGAAGTGTAGGAAGTAAGAATGAGGTCTCTAAAGGGCCCAGATTTAGTTCCCACGATAAGTATTCCCACCACCCATGCAATAGGAAACCATGTTTCTCTTCCAATAAACCTGCAGAGAAGGTATCCCAGAAATGTTTTGCTTGTGATCAGGTGGGCACAGACCCCCGCTGATGGGTAGACACTAGAGATGGCCAGTATAGCACTTGAGGAGAAGTTGATCCCATATGGGTGTTGGGACCCAGCTGAGATGATTCGGGTCTCTCTAGGAGACAGTGAGATGGTCCAGAGAACCTTCCTGCATGATAAAACTAAGAAATACAGGAAGTCGGTGACCCTCAATGAGAGACACAGGAGCCAGTGAGACTACTATCAGGTGTCACCTGGTGTCTGAAGAGGAAGTAGTCCCTAATGTACTTCACCAAGTTGTGTCAGTAGACAACAGTGAGCGCTTGTTCAAAGTGGCTCAGGTTCCCTTTGAGTGGGGGGGGGGGGGGTCCTCACATCCTTTGAAAATAGCTGTGAGCCTGTCCATGACTGTGGATTGTCTGCCAGGTAACAACCTGGAATACAGTAACTGAAGGGAGATGAAATACAGGTCTCACTTGGAGATGTTGTGGGTGCCTGAGTGGGCATGCTTTACCACACGGTCCATGGCAGCCCAATGTGATCAGAAGGATCTGGAGCCTGAAACATTGGCTCAGATGTCTGTCAAAAATAGGAGAGTTAAGGAGTGCTGGAAACCTGTTCCTAAATATCCCACGTTCCAGTGGAGGATGAACCTGAGAGGGCGCTGCGGAACCTACAGGGCAAGAAGTGGCCGAACTGGGGAACCTGCTTGAGCTGACCCAGTGGCAGCAGGAAGGTCGTTTCATGAGGGATGAGTTTGGTGCTGTGCAGTACTAGTGCCCTACTACGCCATGGCTACATTAGACTCAGTCTATTAGGACTTGAGACTTGCAACAAAAATGAAAAGTGAGTGTCAACATTTTCTGAAAGCTTTGGAGAAAGATGATACTGGATTTCTGGTTAAGATGATAGTTAGCTGTTTCCTATACCTTGTGCCTTTCCATCTACAGAGAAATTATTACCAGAGCTACATCAGCCCCTTTGATAATTTATTCAGTTTCTCTGCTTGCCTGGTTGTTTGGCACCTACGTTCTTTTAGTTTGTGTACCTGCCTGGCTGTTGCAAGGTCTTCGAAAACATTGGGGTCAGTAACATACACAAAGTAACTCCTTGATACCAAGAGCTATGTCCTCTCAGCATTCACCTTAGGCTTTGTTGAGAGGAGGGTTTTGCTAGCCTATGGTTACTAATGTTTAATTTTGTTCCATTTGTCTGAACAACCTCAAAAGCTCATTTAGGACGTACTTCTGTTATTGCTTAAAAACTACTGAGTAGAGAACTGATCCAGAGAAAAAGTGTTGCAAAGATAAAATGCACCAACGTAACATAAACATGACCAGTTCAAAGGAAATTGAAGTGCCATCCAATGCAAGCTTCAGCAACTACAGTCTCACTTGTTGACCACTGTTCAGCTTTTACCCATCAGCACTGCCTGCTGGGTAAAATTGAGATCCAGAGAATCTGAAGAAGACCCAGTAGCAAAAAAGCTCAAACTGAATCTGTAATCCTGACTTCTACAACTGAGAGCCAAAGGATAATTTCTTCTGCATAAAATGTAATCTTCTTCACCACCCACTCCATCTAAGGCTATTTGAAGCTTTGGAATCTTGTTTGGACATCACTTTCAACCTTATCCCACTGGACTCCTTTTGTTAAAGGTTAAACCCAAAGGTAGAATACTTCATCCATCCCATTCCTTGCTTAGGCTGATTTTGTTCACTTGTTGTTTACCCTAAAAGGGGCTTTAATTAAGCTAAATGTGCAACAATAGGACATTTTGAATTTTTACTTTCCACATGGACTTGCATTTTTATTAATTAATTCCCCTCTTACTTATGGATCTCATTCTAAACACGTGGACTTATTTTTATGTTTTAATTGAATTCCTACTTTTTATTCACATCATTTTTTGTATTTAGTTAAATGGTGTACTATTTTCGTGGGTATTAAGAAGAGATATGTTTTAAGATGTAACCAAAAAAGAGCATGTTAAGTTTCTGACTCAGGATACCTAGGGTGGTATTCCAGAACCAGAACCTAAATATTGATAAATGGCAACCTTCCATTGAGGGCAAAGTACCTCTACATCTCTTTTTTTCCTCAGAAAAATATAATTAGTTTTAAAATCATGTTTAAGCTGCTCTACAATGCAGGAGGCTGGCTTAGTATGTGGGGCAAACATTTTTAAGTGAAGCATTCTGCACTAATCCAGACAACACTTGTGGTCTTACACAACCATAGAAAGCTCTCTATGTGGTAGCTGTGGAGAGCAGCCTTCAGGCTTAGTTCAGTGCTAAGTAGCTTGTTTTACCAGAAAAAATTTGATGTAGGTTAAATAAAAAAGAAACACATAGTCCAGGTATAAAAATAGTTATCTTCATTACACACTCACTAACATATTGGTTTACCCGGCGATATGAACATGATACACACAATATTTCAAAAGGAAACGCATAAGTAAGCAAAAGAACACAGTGGTCTCCGGAGAAGACCAAACCATATACTAAAGAAGGGGAATACAAACTGCGACAGACGTTGAGACTTGATTCAGAAGAGCTGGGGACCCAAGGAATCATTCAAGGTAAGTACCCAGGATCCCAACGGAGGCTATGTGCAGAGTGGAAACACAGCTGCGTGCTCAAAGCAAGTCACTGGGGAAGTCGCAGTTGCAGTTTTGAAGAAGGGCACTTCCCAGGGTACCCTGAAGGAACCCCGTGGTAAATAGAAGGTTGCCGAGTCATCCCACCCGTGGATACCCCAGGAACCAGGATACTTACAACAGGGAAGCCATGTCAATAGGTTCAAAGTGAAATTGAAAACCGCAGTACACCACAATGGAGGACTTCAGTGTTGATGCGACCGGTGAAGAAGGTGGAGAGCATGTAGCCTGAGGGCTAGAGCGGATGACGTCGAAGCTGGGGAACCAGGTGCATCTCTGCAACAACACTCAATATCCTGTGATTCTAGGCAAATCACTTAATCTCCCTGTTCCTAACAAAAAATTAATGTGTCCTTGTGTAACGAAACTGCTGCTATGTAAAGCGTTCTGATACCCAATCTCTTCGGGTCTAGTTCGCACTATATAAAACAGAAAAAAAAGGTGAAAGAGTGTGGTGAAATCCAAGGATGGATTCTTCAAGAGAAGTACCTGCAAGCAGAGAGGACAGAGTCTATGTCACTTGGGAGTAAACAGGAGGCACAGCAGACCAATGACCATCATGACAGAAGATGCAGGAGAGTTAACGGTGCCCTTATCGCTATAGCTGTAAAAGTGTAAATGTGGACCAGGTGATGCTATGGAAGACCAGGAGCTTTGCCACATCAGAAGTCGAGAACCTGGGGGTTGTGTCTGGCAGGAGCATCAGCAAGCCTTTACAGCAGCAATAGATGTGGTAACACAAAGAAGGTGCTGTGTCGGGACCAGCAAGGTCCAGGGGACTCCACAAATGCAGGAGAGTCAGAGCAGCCCCCAAGCAGGGGAGCCCACTAAAGCCAAAGAAGACACTCAAAACAACCCATATGCCCAAGGCACAGGAGTCACACAAAGACCTCGAGCAGCTCACCAATGATGCAGTCCCATAGTGCAGAGGATGTTGTGAGGGCAAACATCTTGGTAGGAAGAGATGTTGAAGGCTGGAGCTTCTTGTAGCCCAAAGATTCATAAAGGACAGAGTCAACAAGCCATAGCAATGGCAAGTCAACCTGGTGCACAGGGATGCTGTTCCAGCTGTTCCAACGAGGGATACCAGCTTCAAACTTTCTGAGAAGACAGTGTAGGTCTCGAGGGAGTTGCAGAACTATCACCTGTATTGCCGTTCAAAGTCTGTGGGACGTCAGGAGCAGCAGATGCAGGAAAGTGACTCCTTCACTCCAAGGGAGAATACTCTGAGTGCCCTTGAAGCCCACAGGCCTGGAGAAGAACCTGGATAAAGTACAGGCACAGACGACGCAGAAGACTGGCAGGATGGCAAGACCAGGATTCTTCCTTGATGGAGTCTTGGTTCCGAAAGTGAAGTCTAAAGGGCCCAGATGGTAGAAGTAGAAGTGGTTTCTGTCCTGAATCCTGTCCTACTACGAATCTGAAGAGCCACACACATGTAAGCCCTTGAGTACCGTAGGGTAAGGGTTGGGATGATTCAGGGATCTCTCCCAGAGGAGGGGCTGGAAAGAGGGGAGGATACTCCCATGCCCTTTGTCCAGTATTGCACCAGAGTGGGAGCCAACAGCTCCCTAAACTGTTTCTAAACTGAGGTATGCAGGGAGGGCACCAAATGTGCCCTTCAAAGCAGTCTGATGGTGCTGGTGAGTGCCCCCACCCCCAGCCCAATACACTAAGTCCAGTCTGAGAGGTGGTCACACCTCCCTGTGACAGGAAATGTATTGTTCTACCTTCTCCTCCCCGAGCTCAGCTCAGCAGAAGGAGGGCAGAAACACATCTGTGGTCAGCAGCAGCATTAGCTTGCTGTTAGACCCTGAAATGCTGGTACTGGAATACCAGGGGGGTCCCTAGGGTAGCCCCCAGTACATGGGACCTAAATCCAAAACTGGAATCAGTGTTGGGATAGGATGACCGCACTTACATGCCTGGAGAATTGACTCTGGGGTTTGTAGGGGGTGCCCTGCTCATGCAGGGCACCCTCACACTTAGAACCTAGCATCCTGCATTCAGGATTGAAAGTTCTGTCTTAGGGGTGACTCATAGGTTTTAAGTGCAGTGACCTCAGATGTAAGAAAACCTATATCTGTTGTGAGTGGCGCTAGCACCAGCTCATACAGGCTGCAAGGGCCGGCCTGTAGTCACAGTTTGAGTGGTCTCTCATAGGTGGCATAATACATGTTGCAGCCCACAGGAGACCCCTGGTTTACCTATGCCCTGGGTACCTTTGTACCATACACTGGGAACTTAGAAGGGTACACCAGAAACCAATTGGGAAGGTTCCAAAGTGCTTACCATAACCACATTTAGGGAGAGAGCACAGTGACGGGTCCTGATTAGCAGGATCCCTGTCACACTAGTAAAAAAACAGAATAACGCCAGTAAAAAGTGGGGGTTCCCATGAAAGCAAATCCAAGATTCCTACACAACCCACACCTTCCAAAAGAAAGGAGATAAGACTGACCTTGCAAAATTGAATCTCCATTTTGTAAGTGGAAATATCTAGAGAGTCCATCTGCGTTGGCATGGTTACTCCCAGGTCTGTGTCCACAGAAAAGTCCATCTCCTGTAGGGAAATTGACCACCTCAAATGTTTGGGATTTTCACCCTTGATTTGTTTAATCCAAAAGAGGGGCTTATGGTCTGTCTGAACATGTGTGGCCAAAACGTCTTCAAGGCCCAGACCACAGCAAAGTCCTCCCTCTCAATAGCTGACCAACATTTCTGCCTGGAGGTCAACCTTCTGCTTATAAAAGCTACTGCATGATCCTGGCCCAGTGCATTAAGTTTTGACAAAACAGCTTCTACCCCTATCTCAGAAGCATCTGCCTGGAGAATGAAGGTTTTGAAGTAATCAGATATATGCAGAATGGGATCTGTCCACATGGCTGCTTCAAGTCATCAAATGCCTCCTGACAGCTCACTGTTCACTGAACTTTCTTAGGCATTCTTTTGGAGGTGAGATCATTAAGGGAAGTCACAATGTACCCATATCCCTTAACAAACTTCCTGTAGTACCCAGTCAGGCCCAAGAAAGCCATGACCCGAGTCTAAGTAGTGGGAGAGCAACCCAGTCCATTATGGTCTGGATTTTGCTCTCCAATGGTTGAACAGGGCATCGACCTATCCGGTAACCCAAGTATACAACCTTGCTCTGCCCTATCTTCCACTTTGTGGCCTTGATAGTAAGGCTTGCCTTTTGCAAGCCCTCCAGACCTTTTCTGAGGTGGACCAGGTGATCCTTCAAGGTGGAACTAAAGACAGCAATATCATCTAATCATGCTGCACTACAGGCTTCCGGACCGGTGAGAACTTTGTTCACCAACCTCTAAAATGAAGCAGGTACATTTTTCAGACCAAAAGGTATTACAATAAATTGATAATACCCACTGGGGTTGAAATGCTGTTTTTGGCTAGGCATCCTCAGAGTCTGATTTGCCAGTAGCCAGCTGTCAGGTCAAATGTACTAAGATACTTGGTGAGGCCAAAGTATCAATACGCTTGTCTGCCCTTGGAATTGGATGGGCATCAGTCCATGTGACTGCATTGATGCCTCTGTAGTCTACACAAAACCTTGTATCTCTCTTATCATCTTTAATGTGAAGTTTTGGCACAAGGACTACTGGACTAGCCCAAGGGCTATCTGAAGGCTCAATGACCCCCAACTCCACATCTTTTGGACCTCAGTCCTGATGCAATCTCTGACATGGTCAGGCTGTCTGGAAATGTTATTCTTCACGGGCACACTGTCACATCTGTCCACTTGATGGGTACACAAGGTGGTTTGACTAAGAGTCAGAGAAAATATGTGGTAAACTGATTGAGGACTTTCCTGCAATGAGGTTACTGCTGGTCAGGGAGGCTGTCTGCTAAGGCTACTCCATCGGCTGACCCATCAACAGGGTCATGAGACAGGGGATCAGGGAAAGGGTCACTCTCTTGCTCCTGTGCCTCAACAGTGGACATGAGGAAGCTCATGTCAGGAAAAACAAAAATGCTTTAGGCAGTACACAAAGTACCCTGTGGGGACTTCTAAGAGTACCTAGGTAAACCAAATAGGTGACCTCACCATTTTTCTCAAGAATGGTGTGGGGGCTACTCCACTTGTCCTAAAGAGATGCCGGGGCCACAGGCTCCAACACCTATACTTTATTTCCTTGCTGGTAAACAGTCAGTGCAGTCTTTTGGTCATGCCACGCTTTCTGAAGCTCCTGGCTGAACTTTGCTGGCCTTCTTCATGTACTTAGCCATACGTGAACGCAGGCCAAGGACATAGTCCACAATATCCTGTTTAGGAGGTTTGAGAGGCTGCTCTCAGCCCTCTGTAACCAGACACAATGGACCCCTAACTCAATGTCCAAACAAAAGTTCTAATGGGCTGTAGCCAAACCCCTTCTGTGGAGCCTCTCTGTAAGCAAAGAGAAGGCAGGGTAGTTAGACATCCGATTTTCGCCAGGGCTTTTCTGGGAGCCCCATGATCATACCCTTGAGGGACTTGTTGAACCTTTTGACAAGCCCATTGCACTGTGATTGGTAGAGTGTGGTAAACATGTAGTTTACTCCACATACTTTACACATTGCAGTAATATAACTAGCCATGAAGTTTGTACCTCTGTCTGTTAAGACCTCCTTAGGGAAACCCACTCTGGAAAAGACTCCCAGAAGGGCCCCAGTTACTACAGAAGTGGCAGTGGTCCTAAGGAGAATAGCCTCTGGATACCCAGTGGCATGGTCCACCCCCACTAGGATGTAACTGTGTCCAGATGCTGTTGAAGGATTTAAGGGACCAACAATGTCTATTCCTACCCTCTCAAAGAGAACTCCAACCACTGGAAGTGGAATTAAGGGGGCCTTTGTAGTTCCATTTGACTTACCATTAGCATGGCAAGTGACACAGGAATGGCAAAACTCCTTGGTGTCTTCAGACATATGGGGCAGGTGAAAATGAGGGACGAGCTGTCCCAAGTATTGCTTTGCCCAAGATGTCCTACAAGGGAATGTCATGTGCAAGGGATAGAAGAAAACCCCTGAACCTCTGAGGTATTACCAAACTTCTTGTGGCATCAGGTTTTGGGTCTCTACACTCAATGAACAGGAGCCCATCTTCCCAATAAATTATCTGGGACCCACTGACATCCCCTGCTTCCTCAGCAGCAGCTTGCTGTCTGAGCTGTTCAAGAGAGGGGCAGGATTTCTGCTCCAAAGTCGAATCAGCCCTGGAAGGGCCCACTGCCCCCAAGAACTCTGCCTGGTAAAGTCAAGTTCCTCTGTGGCATTTCCTTCACAGGGACAGAGATCAGCTCCCTCACAATACTGACTCTCACTGGGAGTTTGGGAGGAGGATACAACTTTACCCTTCCTGCACCTTCTCTTAGGAGCCAGCTGGTCCATTTCTTCAGGATCCGGTGCTCCCTCAATGCTTAGCTGTTTGGCCTGAGACCTGCTGACAGCAATTGCAGAGGCAGAGATTCCCATAATCTGTGCATGTGTTCTGAACTCTACTTCAGACCAGGCTGGCGTTTTTAAATCATTGCCCAACTGGCAATCTACTGGTAGGTCTGGAGAAACCGCAACTCTTTCAGGGCCAGTTACCCCTCCCCCAACCGAGATTCACAACTGCCAAGGAGTGATAAGTCCTGACATTGCTGGTGCTGATCACTTGGTACAGCTGACTAAGTGTGATCTGTTCAGGGGCCACAAGTGTTTCTGTCATCATTGTGACACTTACCAGTGTCCCTGTAAGCCTTGCTTCTTTTCCATTAATTAAAGCCTCTTGCGTTTACTTGCCAAAGTTAGTGGGACTTACAAGTATAGTGGCAAGATCCATGCCACTGTCACAGGCAAGAATCGCCTGAGTGGGTGTTCTGACTACGCCAGAACCTACTTCAAAACCCAAGGTTAACCCTACCAATCCCTTAGGAGTCGTACTAGGATAACCCTACCAATCCCTTAGGAGTCGTACTACTCTTGTACTGGTGCCAGGGGACTTGTTGCCTTAGGGGCAGTGGTAGTAGCTTCCTTGGTACTAGCCTTAGGACAATAAGCATCCCTTGGCCTATGGCCTTTCTCCTTACACAGGTAGCACTAAGGTTTCTTTTTTTTTTGTGGAGTTTAGGGAATCACCCCCAGAGGCAGGTTTTTGCAGACCTTGGGAAGACTCCTTGTTATCTTTACCCTTCTACCCATCCTTCTCTGGGGCATTAGAAGCATCTTGCTTCTTCTAGTCACCTCCACCACCATGGTTTTTCTGCTTAACTCTGGTGCGGACCCATTTGTCTACCTTCCTTCCCAATTCTTTGGGAGAGGTAACATCAGAGCTCACCAGGTACTGGTGCAGTTGTTGATTCGGATCAATTATTAAGGATGTGCTATTTCATCAACAAATTGCACAATTCCGCATAGTCCTGTACCTTGCTTTCATGGCCTTAATAGCATTGTCTATAAACCCACCCAGTCTTGAGTGTGTGCCTTCTGTGTGTCCCTAAATTTAACTCGGTTCTGTGCAGTAGTTAAACTAAACCCATCTATGACGGCACTCTTTAAGACTGAGTAATTATCAGCATCCTCTTCTCTAACAGTGAGGAGCTTGTCTCTACCTTTGTCAGAAAAGGAGAGCCACAGGATAGCTGCCCACTGCCCTTGAGGGACCTTCTGTACTTTACAGGCCCTCTCTAAAGCAGTGATCCATTTATGGATATCACCCCCCTCCTGGTAAGTTGGGACTATCCTGCTCAGGTTCCTAGTATCTAAGGATGATTCCCTGACTCTAGGTACACTAGTGTTGCCACCATGGGACTCTAGTCCCAAATTCATTCTAGCCCTCTGAACCTCCAGGGTCTCTTTACCAAGGGCCAACTATTCTAGCTTGAGCTGGAGTCTAACTCCCCCAAGTTTGGTCAGGTGGTATTCCCCTTCTAAAGAGTCCACCATCCTCCTGCTGAAGATGGAGGACCAAATGGAAATACCAGAAGCAGTGAAATGACAAATGAGTAAAGGAGGGCCTAGACCACCCCTGCATCCTCTGTACCCTCATAGGAAGAACAAAGGTGGACCTACCTCTAGGGACACCCTCTGTACTATCCATATTATTCCCTGGGGATCAAAGTTTACCAGGGTGGAGTCATCAGACTCCTCCTGATCATGCTCAGAATTAAGGTAACTAAGGGCCACCCCTCTTGACCCATCTTCTGGAGCATCCCCACCCACTTTGTCCTGCTCTTCTGACCGATCAGGGTTCTGGAGGCCATCTAGGATAAGCATCTATAAGAGGAGCTAAGTGGTGGGTTACTTCCTGTCTTTAACTTTCTAGAGGTACACAGGGTTCTCAGTTCCTTGAACTTAGGACCACTGTATCTATAGGGTTGGGACCCACTGGGTTCCATAATTAAGAACATGGTGACTCGGTGTAGTCTGATGTTGCTCCTACCTACCCTAGTGAAAACTAACCATCAAAGATTGGAGAAAGGGGTGTGCTAGGCCCTTAACAATCAATCTAAAAGTGCAGTAGAAGTTACTTGCCTAAAAAAATATTTGTATATGTGCCTAATGCTAGTGATGGTTTTTCATTTAACCCATACCTTGATTAGCTGGTAAAACAGTGGAGGTTTAAATCCAAACGTCTGCACACCAATGTAGGAGGCTGGCTTAGTATATGGTTCTTACATATTTAAGGGAAACGCCCTCCACTAATCTCTAAGTGGTTATTGTGAAGAGCAGCCTTCAGTCTTAGTCCAAAAGAAGTGTTAAGCAGCTTGTTTTACCAGAACTAATCATAGTGTAGGTTAAACGAAAAAGAACCACACAGTCTAGTTATAAAAATAGTTATATTTATTAAACACGCTCACTGACAAATTTGTAGTTTTGATACCCAGAGTATGAACACAATACACACAATATTCCAAAAGGAAAGAAGTAAGCACAAATACACACCGGTCTCCAAGGGGAGACCAAACCATATACTAACGAAGAGGAATTCAAACTGCGACAGAAGTTGAGACTTGACCCAGAAAAGTCAGAAGAGCTGGGGACCCTAGGTATGTACCCAGCAACCTACGGAGGCTGTGTGCAGAGTGGTAATACAGCTGCATTCTCAATGCAAGTAAATGAGGAAATGGTTGTTGCCGGTTTGAACAAGGACCTTTCCCGGAGGACCCTGAAAAAACCCTGTAAAAGATGGAAGGTTAGAGTCACCCCACCCGTGCCTACTCTAGGAACTAGGATACCTACACCAGAAAAGCCGGGTGCATTGGTGCGAAGTGATGTCTGAAACTGCTGTACACCACAATGGAGGACTTCAGTGAAGATGCCGCTGGAGAAGGTGAAAAAGTTCAGTGGAATCCAAGGATGGATTCTTGAAAAGAAGTACCTGCAAGCAGAGAGTACAGCGCCTGTGCCACTGTGGAGTGACCAGGAGGCATGGAAGTTGAATGACCACTGATGACGGAAGATGCAAGAGAGTTGATGGTGACCTTGTTGCTGCAGCTTTGAGGACCAGGTGATACTTTTTAAGACCACGAGATGTTCATGAGATGTCGGGAGTTGAGAACCAGGGGGTCGGTGTCCAGCACCAGCATCAACAAGCCTTGGCAGCAGCAACATACCTGGTGAAAGAAGAAGGTGCAGTGTCTGGACCAGAAAGGTCCAGGGGACTCCACAAATGCAGGAGAGTCAGAGCAGGCCCGAGCAAGCAGGGGATCCCACTGAAGCTAAAGAAGACGCTCAAGAGGACTCACAGGCCAAAGACACAGGAGTCCTAGAAGGACCTTGACCAGCTCACTAAAGCTGCAGGCCCACAGTGCAGAGGATGCAGTGAGGACGAAGATCTTGGCAGAAAGAAATGCTGGAGACTGGAGCTTCTTGTAGCCTGAAGATCTCTGGTGAAGAGAGTCAACAAGCCTTGGCATTGGCAAGTCAACACAGTGCAGCCAATATATAGTTAGACAGCTCATAATTGGCCTGATGTCCACTACATGCATAAAAAGGCTGCCTGCACTTAAAAGCCTGGAGAATCAACCCCGGGGTTTGTTGTAGGGGGGGTGTCCTGCTCATGCTGGGTACCCTTACACTTATAACCTAGCACCCTGCTTTCAGGATTGGAAGGCCTGCCTTAGAGGTGACTTAACGGTTTTAAGGGCAGTGACTTCAGATAAAAGAAAACTTATATCTGTATATCAGCAATTGCAGGCCTGTAGTTACAGTTTGAGTGGTCTCTCATGTGTGGCATAATACACGCTGCAGCTCATAGGAGACCCCTGGTGTACCTACGCCCTGGGTACCTTAGTACCACATACTAGGGACTTGGAAGGGTACACCAATAGCCAATTGGGAAGGTACCAAAGTAATTACCATAGTCAAATTTAGGGAGATAGTACTGTGACAGGGGTACTGATTAGCACTATCCCCGCCATATTAGTCATAAAACAGAATAACACCCGCAAAAACTGGGGGTAACCATGAAAGCAGATCCTACTTTCCTACATACAATTTTAATAATGTTTGTATATTGATATTCCATTACACTAAGGAGACTGAATACATGGAATTGGGTACAAGGCTTTAATACATTTTGAAAAGCCTGGTTCCTGGAGTGAACTTTGAAGAATGCATGTTCTAAATAGCAAAGCTTATTTTAAACTGCAGTAGTGATCATTTGTAAAGTGTATCTATAACAATGACTCCACCATAACCATTGTCTACTTCTGTTGAACCAGGATAATTGATGGAAAAAACCTCATGCCTTTACTTCAAGGTCATGTTCCTCATTCAGAGCATGAGTTCCTGTTTCACTTCTGTGGGATACATTTGCATGCAGTGCGTTGGCATCAAAAGGACAGTAAGTAATCCAGCATGTTTTTTCATTCTTTTTATATACTAGTTAGATAAGGAATGTGGTCATGAAAGTATTAGTATTTCAAACGAAGAACTGAAAAGTACTTTAATAAATAGTATTTAATTGTGAAAATATCATGCCTGAATACACTCTTCAATCATCCTATCTTGCATAATGTATCAGATGTAAATAGGTTAATAGCAATAATGAGTTTTGTTTGCAGAAAATCTAATTCCTGCACCAAAATCAATCTGCGACTCTTCTATGGATCAGCTATTGCCAATTCATCTTAAATAACATGAAATATTGATTTTGTTGGATGAAATGCAACACATATCATCATCACAACATTAAAAAAATAACCAACGTGAGACAGTAAATGATTTGAATGGCCTTAGTTAGACTTAAATTATCCTATGTATGTGAGGAGCAAATGCTTGAGTGGTACTTAAATACTATAACAATCAAGGGGTGCCTTCATTTATCATCAATTGAGTAACCATTACGGTAGGTTAATGAATGACCATGGACATTATAATTCCATCAAATTGTCAACAATAAGGGTGCATTCACATGGGTAGTTATATTTAGAACCACGTTTCCATAAAAAAATGCATTGTTTGGTTTGCTAATAACTTTGGTGCCTATTGATGATTCTTCACAAAACTTGAAAAAAATACTAATCCAGTTGAGCTCCGTCTTGAAAAGTTTTGGGGTGAGCCATCAAGCTGGGCCGAGAAAAAGGGCCCAGAAAGTCTGGTTTTTGTTATTTGGTATAAATTCGTTCAGCAGTTTTTGAGATATTAAGCCTCAAAAACTTGGTATAGTTTACACTGTGAGGGATCCGGGGGTTTGGCAGACTTCAAGACTATAAAAAACAATATGGCAGCAGCCATCTTAGGAATCAGTACTTAGTCCCTGGCCTTGAAAAAACCTCAAAAAAGATATGAGGAAAGGGTAAGTATACCATACCCCATTAGGCCTGGTGATTGGGTCCCAGAAGGACCCACCCAAGCCAAAAACATATTTTGTTTAAATTTGACACAAATTTGCAGTGGATACGCAGCAAACTTAGAAAAAAAACATGGGATCCTGTGCTAAAAAAACAACTCGCCTGGGGTGGGTCAGAGCCCGAGGTTGGCCTATATGAATGAAAGATGGGGAGGGGGACATGTGGATAGCCTAATTGAGTCTTCAATAGGGCTTGGGTATGTGATCCACCAGGGAGCCCTAGCTAATATTATGGAGAAGAGTGGGATGTGCAGTCATCATTTAACCTTTTACATGGGGACCCCATGCCACAGCCCGGATTTATTTTTAAAGCAAAAGAGCGTGCAACCCGCCTCTTGAGCCTTAAACAGACCTGGTGTGCCACATTCCCCTTGGCTGGTAATTTGAAAAAGGGGAGGGGAGCGAGTGCCCTCTCTCTGTGGGCCTTCCAGAAGACCTGGTGACCTCATCCCTAGGATAGTAATTTACAAGTGAGGGGGTGCATTGGCCCCCTTTCAGAGCCCAGAAAAAATGTCTCCTGGGTCGTTAAATCCATGACCCCGGGAGAGCTTACCATATTTTTTTTAAAGCACTCCTAACTGGGGCTCTATGCTTCTGAGATGGGGAGCTATATTTAACTCTCACTTTTATTGAACATTGCAGTGTGTGCAATATTGAAATATACATTTGATTATAATGTTTGGTAATTATTGGACAAAGACAGTAGGTGTGCTTTGTTTTTTAATATGTTGACCCCTTCAGAAAACCAATAGGTGCATTTTTTAAATGTAGTGTTCTGACCCTATGAGAAAGTCTGTAGGTCTACCTTACTTAAAATAGCACCTTGTAGATTGTATATTTTATATTGTAACATCTGTGTTAGCTGTATGCGCCCGGTGCAAGCCCCTCTGCCCAACCTCCCAACCCTCACCAGCGGCAGGTGGGGTACAAGGCTTGGCCCCAGGCTAAGCCCTGCAGCCAACCCCACACAGGGTGCAGCCAAAGGCCACACACAGTGATGGGTTGACTGGGTTAGCTGCCAGTGGTGGGTTGGGTGTAGGATTTGCCCTGGGAATTTTCAACGACATAAGGGAGGTACCCTGATGCTTGGAAAAGGGACCAATCTGCGAAACACAAAGGAAACATTTGTTCGAACATAAACAAGATGGATATACGAGTAGATATTAAAACCCACCTACAATTTGGTTCATGTGGTATAGGTACTGGTTGTATCACAAACAGAACTTCCTAATCTTATAACATACAGAAAAAAACAAATTAATTTACAAGTTGCTGAGTTGTGTAACAATCATTGCTCAAGAATCAATAATATATTCAAATTGTAATTATTTATTTAAATTCATTCTGAAAACATAAACAAATTGTTTTGAAATTCTTTAAGTGCAAATTCATAAAGTACAAATTCATATGGTCACCAGTATATTTCAAAACAGTGATTTCCTAAGCACATTGGTATCATTTCATTATTTCAAAAAACAAAAACAAATCAGTTTTTAAAAATTTCACATTAAAAACAGATAGATGATCACAGATTTTAAAAATGTCACATTAAAAACAGAGAGCTTGTCGATGCAGCATTTTGGCAAAAAGTTTAATCGTTCTTCGCCTTCTTCATGATAGAAATTATTTCAATTTATTTAAATAACAATAAGAAACATTAATGATCAAAACTATGAGTACATAAAACATTCTCTAGAAAAGCAACATTAACTGTTCTTTTGAGGTCACTTTTATGTCAATCCCCTGCTACTGAATTAATCAACCTATAACAGCAGCTATACATAATACTTCCTAACCCAAATTTATTGAATATCATTTTCAGAATTTTTTTATGTGCATATATCACATGATCCTTATGGTTGTCTATTTACTTGTTTACCCAATAGTAACCTCTAAATAAGAGGACTAACTGAAAAAACCTTACCAAATCAAATTATAGTGAGACCCAAAAGAAGTTGTCTCTTGTTTGAAATAGCAATAATAGCAATGGAAGAGAACTATGTCATGGGAATCTATCGGAAGATAGAGAGAAATTGAGTTATTGCCTAAATATTAGCACACTTTCACAAAATGTAAAATTTAAGAATACACCAATCTATGTGGTAATCTATAAATGATACATGACACACACTTTAACGTCATTGATTAATTTCTCACAATATACAGTCAACCAAATGTATGAAGTAGAGAGTATCTACAAGGCAAAGGCACAAATTTTAAATATTTGCCCAAACACAATGAACATGCTGTTCACACATGCTCCTCTCATAAAAACAAGGACTCACCTATGATAAAAGGAGTCACAAAGACAACTTATTTATTATAGTGTTGCCTGCGTTGGAGTTGCAGGAGTATTCCTCAAAATTGGCCCTCCCTAAATAAAGATAACATTTTTACAATACAAAAACTCAAATCATTAAATATGCATTATTATCTGCTGGAGCAACTTCTTACCTGGCAACCCAATCGGTATGGCCAAACTGCCACCTTGCTTTTGTATATTGCTATATGGCTTGGTTATAGAGGTTGAGAAATCACTGTTATTTAAAAATAGAAATTTCTATGAGTGTATGGTAATCCAGCAGAAGCATAAAGCAATATATTTGCTATTAAAGATCTCATTTTATATCAGAGTTTTATCTACAATCCGGTTAGTACAATTACTAAACCGAAATGCAAAGGTGAATTTTCACTATTCATAAGGAGCAAATCACCAGTTATATTGCGTATCACACATCCAAAGGTGCTAATGCAAGAAAAGGTTTTGGTGTCAGTAAAAAATGGGCGCACAGCTAGAGATCAAAAGCGCATGAGTATGTAAACTAGCAACAATAGATTAGTGGTGCAACTGGGTGAATGGAAAACCTTTGAAACCACTTTGTGGTCAGACCAGCGAGCCGGTGAGACCCAAACTAAATAAAACAATTACCCTATGCACACACAATAGAGAATACAAGCAGTAGTCATATCATTAGATGAATAAAAAATCACAAAAGGTAAGGTGGCACAGAGTCGACTGAATCTTATGTGGACAGAAATCTTCAGTTCTTTATTTCCATGACAGAAAAACAGCAGCCAGCCGACACGTGTTTCATCGCTCGCGCGAATCTTCAGGGCTGGGAATAACAGAAAAATCACTTACAAAAAAATCACTTACAATATGGAGTGTCTACATAACATACACATTGGTCGTGCAGCCAGTAGCAAAGTCACCAAATTATTGACAAGTTCATTTTTATGGTGATTCTCACAGATAGGCGGTGAATTATCGTGATTAGCCAGTGTGCCATAGGTCACCATGATTGATCTGAAATTAAATGCCTAAAAATAGCAGCCGTGTGGTGTTAGTTTAATAAAGAATAGAGAGTGGGAATAACAGTTACTACATACCACACTAGTAGGTATATGTGCTCCTATGATAGATGAAATACAGCAAGAGTGACAGAGGTGATTGTAAAGAGCCAAGTTAAGGATTGCCCTATTTATTTATTTATTTATTTATTTATTACATTTATATAGCGCAACAGCTACCCTGAGGGTTTCCCGGCGCCTTGGATCTATTTGACTGAACTAGAAAGATTTAAAATATTGTGGATGCTACTGATTAAAAAGCCAAGCCTTGACTCCCCTCCGGAATTGGAGGTAGTTTGGTTCCAGACGCAGTTTGAGTGGAAGAGAATTCCACAGGACTGAGGCCAAATGGGAGAAAGGGTGTCCACCCAAACGTACGCGCTTAAATCTGGGGACAACAAATTTCGCTTCTGACATGGACTGAAGAGCGCGAGAGGGCAAGTATTTCTGAGCCAAGCTATACAAATAGATAGGTGCCTCCTTCACATTAATCCTAAACATGTAGCAGAGTGCTTTGAATTTCACTCTATTGGCGATTTTCAGCCAATGCAATTTCTTGAGATGGTCTGACATGCTAGTGCGCCCTGGGAGATGAAGGAGCAACCTAGCTGCAGCGTTTTGTATAACTTGAAGACGGTTAATAGTATCTTTATTAGATCCTAAATAGAGGATGTTACCATAATCTAATTGAGATCCTATTAAGGCCTGTAATACTGTCCTCTGCGCCCGTTCCGGGAGTTGCCACAATATTTTCCTTAACCATTTAAGGATTGCAAAGCAAGTTGAGGCCGTTTTCGCGGTATGTGCACGCATGGACAACTTATCGTCAATTATTATTCCAAGGTTGCGAGCAGATTGTACCGCAACCGGGATCGGGCCCATTTCAGCCGGCCAATGAGCGGAGCCCCAGAGATCCTTATGGTCACCAAAAATAAGTAGCTCTGTTTTTTCCCCGTTCAGTTTTAATTTTTTAGAGTGAAGCCAATCGGCCATTCTCAGGAGTCCAGAGCGGAGAGGGGAGATATTGGTCTTGTCTGTCGTTGCTAGAGAGAACACTACTTGAGTATCGTCCGCATAGGAATAAATAGTAAGACCCATTTCTTCAGCAATTTTAGTAAGGGGGGTAACATAAATATTAAATAATAATGGACTCGAAATAGAGCCCTGAGGTACCCCATAAAGAGAGTTCAGAATGTCAGAGGAGTTATTTTTAGAAAAGACCTGAAAGGTCCGGTGTAAAAGTAATTGTTCCAACCATCTTAGTGCTTTCCCTCTTACTCCTATGTCCTGCAACGTCTGAATCAAGGTATTGTGGGAGATGGTGTCAAAAGCGGCACTCAAATCTAAAAGAATGAGTGCTGCCGTGCCCCCTCCATCCATTTCCTTTCGGATCGCTTCAGTGACCCCTAACAGGGTCGACTCTGTGGAGTGGCCCTTTCAAAACCCCGACTGTGAGTAGAGCAACAGATTGTTATCATTAATAAAATCAGATAGTTGTTTATTTACGTGCTTTTCCAGGATTTTCCAAAAGATTGGTAGTAATGATATTGGGCGAAAATTAGAAAAAATCTCTGGGTCGCCATCAACCTTTTTCAGCAAAGGGACTACAATCGCACGCTTCCAGTCATCAGGTACCACAGCTTCCTCTAACGAAGCGTTGAGTAAAGATCTAATTACACCCAGAATAGTAGAATCCAGCTGCTTTAAAATGGACGCAGGAATTGGATCCTGAGATGAGCCTGACCTAATGCTGTTGAGTATTTCTATAAAAGTCGCATTGTCCATAGATTGCCAACTAGTTAGTACATTCTCTGGGGAATTAGCCCAATCCACTTTCTCCCTCAGGAGAGATGTGGTAGCTTCAGAAACTGTGTCCTCATCATTTTTGCTAAAATGGGAATAAATCTTAGTTAGTTTCTCATTAAAAAAGTTAGCTATGTGATTGCATTGTGTAACAGAAAGAGTCGGGGGTTCAGGTTGATGAGCGGCTCCTGCCAAATTTTTTAAAACTTTAAAAAGGGTGCCAGGGTTGCTCTGTGTAGCTAAAATGGAATCTTTAGTATGATTTCCCTTAGCTATTTTGCAGGACAAATGATAGGCATTAAGCACTAGTTTATAAGTTTCCTTATTGGCAAGGTTATAATCTCTTCTCCATAGCCTCTCTAATTTTTTACAGTCACTTTTTTCTTCTCTTAATTTTTCGGTAAACCATGGGGCAGGGGAATTACAAGATGTACGTTTACTCAAAGTAAGCAGGGCTATAGTCTGCACAGCAGTAGCTAGCCAGGTATTAATGGATTTGTGGTCACTAATTTTAAGCTCATTAGGAACAATATCAGGGCTAGAATAGATTAGTTGTGCGTTAAGATCATCTATACTAAGTTTTTGCCATGTCCTGTACCATACTTCTGATCTAACCAGGTCTTTGGTACTAGGAACCCACATTTTAAAATGTGTAAGAAAGTGATCGGACCATAAAATGGGGTAGGCGGATTTACAGACTATACAATCAAAATTTGTAAAAATCGGATCTAATAAATGACCCGCCGAATGAGTGGGTTTAAATGAGAGGCATGGTGTTTAAATAGGAACATTCACGTGATAAAAAAGAGAATGGTACATTCAGAATGAGTGCCACCTCAGGCCTGTGAAATTGTCTGACACATACCTCGGACGCTACTGTATATGCAAGGAGGTCTGAGGGTACAAAATCATGGAGTTGGGAAAAGGAAGAAGGACAAAGGAAGCAAAAAAAGTGAAGAGAATCGAGAGTGACGTAGATTAGATATTTGTTAGATTGCAAATCACAAATCCATATACTTGTATTTCGGGTATATGGACTAAGCAATGCTCACTGCTCTGCCGGTGATACTTCCGACCCAGTGGGGCCCTTGACAAATATGAGTGATAGCAAAATTATGAGGAAGGTCTCTAAAATTCCAATAAAAGAAAAGGAAGAAATGAATAAAAAACATCCTAACTTCTATCAGAACAAAGTGGAAATACACATCAGATAGGACAATTTCAAAGATCTCGTTTAAAGCATTTTATTCACAATGGGAATGTACTCTATGGAACAAAGAAAATCTGTGCTCCAAATGTCTATTAGGATTGGAACAGATACTATTACAGACTGTCCAATCTGCTGAAAACGTCATAGTTAGAGTTAAAACGGTGGATAGAAGGTGTCAATTATCTATTTCATCAGCTGACGAAATATCAAGATGTCGTGAGCGGTACATAACTACGGAACCAGTACGCACCAGTCTTGTCTCGAATCCTAATCATCTCCACCGAAACAAGACTAAAAAATCATTAATCTTACTATTGAAGACACTTAATAATTCACTGCGTATTTAGACATATAATAAACAAGACTCTTACCTGCCGACTGAGTAGAATTGGACAGGACTAATAAGAGCTTAAAGGTGGTGACGATAGGGATGTCAAATACGGAAACGTGAACCCACTGTCTGTAATGAAATATATGGGTATTAGCAATCAATTCCACGACATAAACCACGATCATTTTATGCATATTCACACGGTCTAAAGCTCACCAAATATTGTGAGTCATGTCCGTCCGTCTTCTTACTTTATATGGGAGAATCCCCAATTCTCGTGTAGAAGACGCGGTAAAAACTAAAAGAAATGAGGAGGAGAGCGTATCAAAATGAGACGCACGAACTCAAAGATAGATGGTCCTACGTCTAGATTTTAAGTTTAGAATTGCTATCGGCGTGGCCGTAAAGGTAGTTGTTCCTCATCTGGAAATAAAAACTTACCGAAGGACGCGAAGTGCGCGACAAAGTACAAAACTCCCGGGTCACAGTGTTCCTGATATCGGACATGTGACCCGGGAGTGACGTGGGTTAAATAGTGATCACAGGTTGCTCAGCAACTAAGTCTCGTACCGCTAGACTGCTGACTCAAATATTATCGGCCACTAGATTGTGCGAAAAGAAGAAACACTATATGTCGTGGTCTGTGCCTAATCTAAATATAAAATCTTGACATTGAGTTCACATTATGAGCGTGTAGTAGATGAATATCGTAAGGTTAAAATATATGCTGAATGAATAAAATAACTCTGAATCATTCATCTGAAAATCTCGCATTGATATCCATTAAAACTTCGACTACGGTGAAATATATCAGTAGTCCTGCATCGTTCACAACAGAAAAACGAATAGTAAAGTTAGAGTGATCATGCTCTGATTTCGTGTATAAGAGAGGTCATGCAAGTGCAAACAGATATAGTGATAGCATTGAGTTGCTTATGTTTCTATTGAAAGTGGCCATAAGACATTACATTCTCTGTATTCCTATATAGAATATTACCCCGAATTTCGTAGTACCCATCCAAAGGTGTGTGACTTTGTCGTTTATGAGAAAAAAGAGGAAGGATGGAAAACTTGAATTCAAGGTTTGAGATTAACTATTTTAAAACAGCAATGACCATTCCTCTAATTGCCGTTTACCAAACATAAAACTAACGAAAAAATGAACTACATACTAATATTTTGGATTCGCCAAGACTCACCATATCACAGCTACACCGGCCCTACATCTCTATTCTCAAATTCCCGATGTTCCAAACCACTCTGCCCGGAGCTGCTTCCTTTTACAACAGGAAACCGGCAGGTTGACTGTAAATGAACCGATCCACTATACTGCATTGGGTAAGAGATGCTGTGGAGTTACTCGGCTGCCATATTGGAGGTATTACCGGACTGATGTCACCCATCTTAAAATGGTATTTATTGTTATCACTGGCCAGACCTAGTTTCTCAATGAACGATATTAGACACATCAAAACCACTTGTTCTACTGAACTAGTTATATCAGCTATATATTGGGGGGCTATGCCAAAACCTATGGAGAAGTGTTTTTCTAACCTTTTTGCAACTAAAAGTACTGACTATGATGTATTAGTATATATCCTGCAAAAGATGGCGGCCATTTTATAATAGTCATTCAACATAATGCCTAGAGGGAAAGAATACCGTGTTTAATTTTGATGACTATAGTTGTCTTCACACGGTCTACAATGACTAATACATCGTATCTAAAACTATCACCCAGCCATTATATTACATGAAATCTGGCTAGGGATACAGAGATCGTTATCACTCAATTAAAAACATTTTTTGCGTTGATGTCAATACTCCGGATATAAAAATAGATTAAACAGCTGCTATGATTAATATACTAGTTCTAATCAGATTGAGTAGAAAGGAAGACTTAGGCAGTTGTTACAGGTACTACATGGGAAGTTGCCCTTAAGTACCATACCATCTGTTATAGTAAGTTGTCTGCTCTTTGTATTTGTTCTGTAGGTGTGCACTAAGCAATTTCTGATGGTTCGGTTTATTCTGTATGAAAAGATCGGTTTATTTAAAGTAGCTATATTTCTGCCATTTAAAATTTGCCAGTTTCTGGTAATTAGATTTTTTATTTTATTACATATATTGCTGAAATTAGTAGCAAATTAATTTGTTGTTTCTTAGTTTCCGTATTTCTTATTTTGGGTTCAAAAAAAGAGTCTCTATTATAGTATTTGGCTCACTTATACTCTCTTTTTACCAATTTCTTAGGGTAACTCCTATCAGTAAATTTTTGTATTACCTTTTTGGTATAGAACTCATAATCTCCCAAGTTGATACAATTCCGGCGGACCCTTAAAAATTGGCCGAACGGGATGTTGTCTTTTTGACTTATAGGGTGATTGCTGTCATAGTGAAGCATTCTAGTCCTATACCTTGGTTTAGTGTAAAGCTCAACTTTCAAGGTGCTACTGTTATTTTTAATTCTAATGTTCATGAAATCACAGCTGTTGTTAACTTTTGATGAAGTGAACTTGAGATTTTCATCACCCAAATTGAGCCACTGAATAAATGCTTCCAAGAATTCTCGCGGTCCCTGCCATGAAAGGAAAATGTCATCTATATAGCGGGATCATTTGGATACATTCTTGTGAAAAGGGGCTAATTCATTGAAGATGTGTTTATTTTCAAATGAAGAAACATATAGACATGCCAGACTTGGTGCTCATGTGGCCCTGGGGCAATCTCTACACTGAGCGGGCCATGCTTGGTATGGGGGTTGACTGCTCCCGGTGGCTGGACACAGGGCCTGGCTGCAATGGAAGTGCACTTTGAGGGGTTGGCATACGTACGGTAAAATATTGCTCTCCATTAAAAAAAAAAATTTGAAAAAATAAAGAATAATGGGACGCTATAGTTAGGTGAAAATGTAAAGGAAGACACATCATTTTAAACTAATAAAATCAGTGAAATTAGTTTTAGTTATCTCAAGTAACAATAACTTGTGCACTAAAGTTTCTATAACTCACCCCCCCATGCACTGCTAATTACTTCCAATATTACATCAGTCATGGCTTGTACAAGGACAAGATTGATAATTTCACGGCAACATCTGAAATGACCTCATTGATGACAACACTGTGCATGGTGGAGGCACAAGTTATAGTTACTTTAGGGGGAGGAATTTTAGTGGAAAATAAACCTCATCAAAAAAGCTTTTAGATATTTGTTGCAAAAAGATATTAGAATCTGTTTAATACAAGTCAGTTTAAGAAACAAAAGGTGCAGGATCTCAGAATGTGTAGAAATATACAATATTGTAACCTTTCTAAATTTTCTATAATTACCTAAGGAGAGCAAAAACATAAAAATGTTGCAGTAAATGTCTTCTTTCTGCTAGTCTCTGTTCGGCTAGAAAACTGAGCTGAAGAAAAAAAAGCAATGTTACATTTGTTCCTTAAACCTCTGTTTTAATTATTTTCCGTGACTTGACCTTCCTTTCCTCTGGCATGCTGGTTCTAACAACAGCATTGTGAAATCCCATCTATTGTATATATATTTCACAGGGGTGGTCACCATTGTATATTTACAATTAGGACCTAGTTATCATAAGAAATGTATTTTTTTGTTTGCTAATAACATTGCACGGTTTGACAAATTTTCATGAAACTCTCCTTAACAAACCTCATCCACCTCAGCTCCTTCCTTGAACGTTTTCCACCCACTAAGTATTAGCAGCAGGACCTGGCCACAGGCTAGGGCCTGCAGCCAACTTCATGCCACTCACAACCAAAGGCCGTTCTCAGCTGAGGTTGGCATAGTTACAAATGGTAATAAAATATTACTTTACATTTAAAAAACATGAAGTTATAATTAGGTGAAAATGTCAGTTGAAGCATCACATTTTAAACTCCAACAGACCACTGAAATTCAATAAGTTATGGTTAACTGAAGTAAATATACCTCCGCCCTTGCCATGCACTGCGTACGAGCTAACATATTACATTACTCGAGATATGTTCTATGACATTGATGACATGACTTACATCTGAAATTATTTGGTTCATCGATTACAACATTGTACATGGCTGATTAATTGATCTTGTGCTGTATTGCCTCCAAAATATCCTGATAGCCTTAACTAAATAGTTAAAGCATTTATGGCCTCATTACAATGTCGGTCAAAGCATTTTACCACTCCAGGCTCAGTTTTACAGCTTAGGACTGGTAAAATACCATACAAGCCAACTTGAAATGAATAAAAGTACCCCCTGACACGTGTTTTGCTCTTGTTAGAGCTCTTCAGAGAGGTTAAGCTTTGTCCAGACACAAGGGAGCACCCAGTAAAAGTCAACATAATACCCTTTCAGGCATAGAGTGACACATAAATTATGCCAAAAAGCAGCAAACTCAGGGTAGTTCTCAAGTATAGGCGGTAAGTGTGAAAAAGTGCCATCTTTGTTGCATTGGTATGCCCCCACTTTTTTCTGAACTGCTGATGTGCTTTGACTGTGTGTGCCCTGGGTTCCTGCCAACCAGGTACCCAGGGACTGTGTTCCTTCCCTAAAACTGTGTCGAAACTAAAACCCAATTGGCATCTCTGGCCACCTATCAGCCCCTAGTAAATGGTACCCAGGGCATGGTGACCAGAGAAGACCCCTGAGGACTGCAGCACAGATTGTGCCACCCTCAGAGGCCCTGTACTGACACCCACACACCGCCTTTGCAGGCTGAGTGTCTAGGTACAGAACTAAACAAGGAGTCGACATGGCACACATCCCTGTGTGCCATGCCCAGAGTACCCACTGCCCTGGCATACTTCAGTCACCCCTCTAGCTGGGTGCCCTATGCCAGAGGTGTGGGCACAGGTCCATGAGCCCTGTGCCCCTACAGTACCCAGGGCCATTCCGGGGCACTGTAAGTGCAGTGATGCCATTAAAAGGATATGGTGCCAGGAGGTTGTCATTACGAACTCGACAGCACCATAATGGCTACACTGAAGACTGACAAGTTTGGTACCAAACTTCTCAGCACATTAAACCCGCACTGATGCCAGTGTGGGATTTAATGTAAAATGCACCAGAAAACCTAACCTACAATCCACATCTGGGCTGAGTGGCTGCAGAGGCTGCCACACAGCAGACATGTTGCTGGACCCTGAGTGGAGAGCCCTCGCTCTCCTGGACCTGCAACAATGCACATCCTGGGCGATGTGCTAGGTCTCCTCCCCCAGGATGGGCAGGGGGAAGCTTAAAAGGCATGCTGCCTCTGTGAGCTTCTCCAGACCATTTGCTGTACCCAGCAACTGGCCCCCACCAGTTCTGAACCCCACTCTGTGGGGAAGACTGGCGGGACAAACTACGTCAGGAAGGGGGGTGTGCCAGCCTGTGCCAACCCCACCCCTCAGGTGGGGGAGACGAGGTGAAGCACGCCCCGGGCTCTGAACATCTTGAAGATGGGGAGCCCTGCCCAATCACAGCTAGGCTCCTGCCCCCCTCCCACAGGAGAGGAGCAGGCTAGGGCGTGTACCCACCCAAGGACAGGGACCTATTGGTCCCTGCCCTTGCCCTACCTGTAACGCCCCTAAATTCAGTATTTAGGGGCTCCCTGAACCCTCCTTCCTCAGATCCCGATAAGAATAGAAGAAAGAAGATCAAGAGGAAGAGGACCCACCGTGCAGCAGCTAACAACAGGAGGACAACAACTGACTTGGGCCCAGCCCTACCGGCCTGTCGACCCTGGAACCTGCTCCTGCCTATCCCCGGCGACTCCTGCGGACGGCAACCTTGGGACACCCAGAGGACCTGCCTGCCTTGACCCTCCTCAAGATTGGGAATCCCATCAGCACAGGCTCTGCTGCAACAAACCCCCTGGTGCCAGCCAGGAAGCTCCGAACCAGTCCACACTGCACCCGCCGAGCCTGGCCCGTGTCAGAGTGAACCAAGACCACGAGGACATCCCCCCGGCAACTGGGACCCGAAGCTTAGTGCCCAAAGACCCTCCTCGATGAACCAGACGACACCTGCAGACTCAGAACCAGGGTCCCCCCAACAACGACCAGCTGAGGGTAAGCTTTTCCGACACCCAAAGACACCCCTGCACCCGGCGCCCTACATGTCCCTGTGCCTTCCTTTGGGGTACCTACCTGCGCTACAAGATCCCAACTTACCTCTCGAAGTGCTGGTCGCCCCTGGAGAGTCTCCATCCCTGAGCCTGCAGCCTTTGTTCCTTTTTGACCTTTCCCTTTGGATAACATTGAGCACCCGACAGCTCAAAAGCACCCTGCACCCAGCCACCCGAGTGTCGCTGACTGTGCCACCTTTGCCCTATACTACTTCCCCCTTTGCCCTGAGCAAGTGACCAGGAGCCCAGCTCCCACAGCCACGTGGCCTGCTAACCAGCAGCCATAAACTGGAGGCCCCCTGACCCGCATTGGATAACATTGGGCCTAACTCCCTCTGCACCCGGCCGCCCCTGTGCCGCTGTGGGTGAACCAACTGTACCTACCTGACCCTAGGAGACCCCGGAGTCTATGCCTAGAACCATAACTTCACCAGTCGAGAACTCAGCTGGAAACCGGTAACTCACTTACCTGCCATAACATTGACTGGCTTCACTCGAAAAAATTTCAAAGTGTGACGTTTTGGAAACTAACAATATTCATATAAAATCACCTGAATTCCGAAGTCTCACCTGTGATCAGGCGAGAAGCCGGTACTGTACCTTGTAGCCCAGTACTGAACCGTAAAAGTAATCCTTGACGGGTTTACTAGCAATTTGTATTTTCTCCATAGGAATCCATTGTCTGTTTTTCTATGAAATTTCTTCTGTCTACTTTTCTAAACTTGAAATATTCTTTAAAAATCATACGAAATACTGAAACGCAATTACCTACCTGTTTTAAGTTGAGACCCCAGTGCTAGGCCTAGAAACCCAGTACTTGATTACAAAAGTAACAGATCGTACTTTACCTGCAACCTGAATTTTCTCCCAATAGATAACATTGCCAGATTTTCATTGAAAAGTTTTTAAGTGTGAACTTTTAAAACAGCTTTATATTTCTGAAAAATCACTGTAATAACTAAAACATTTTTACTAAATTGGTTTCAGCTTAGACCCCAGAACTGAATCTAGAATCCAGTCCTAGAACTACCAAAGTAATTGACAAAGTAATCAACTGTATTGATATGTTGAAAACCCATTGAATTCAAATCAAATTAAATCAAATATTTCTTTATTCGGCATTTAAAAAATACCATAAAAGTGCATAAAAACAATTAAAAACATTAAAAAAAACAATTCAATTCATAGCGTTTCATTTGTCAAGGGTCTCTCGGTTAACGGACATTACAATCAGCTCCTCCCTCTCGAGTTCCTTATCCTCACCGCCATCTTAATAAAATTCGTAATACAAAACAGAGTATTTGCGTCATTAGCCTTTTGCAAGAAAGATAAAGCTACCTTGGCATGTTTAAACTTGGCTCTTTTCAGGATTCCCACAAGGAACTTGCGCCTAGGTAGTGTATAAAATGAGCATAGTAAAAGAAAATGAAGGGTATCCTGCGGAGACCTATTGTCGCAGCCGCAGGTACCCTTCTGCTCAACCGTTGAAGTAAAACCTAGGGAGTCGGCCAGTAAGTGATGCAAAAGGTTGAACCTAAAATGGGTCATAAAAAAATCTGTCCTGTGCATTGTGGGTCAGTGAGAGATAGGGTTCCATTCCACTCTCAATTTTCAATAGTCTATAAGCAACAACTGTGGGTTTGCGTTCTTCAGTGGCCACCCTGCTTGCAATTATCCATTCCCCAAACATTTTCTTGACTCTCATTTTATCCTGGGGAGTAATGGCTTCAGGATTAGTAAAAAGATTCTTGCAGCCAATGTCCTCTAAAGTACACTTTACATATTTTAGCCAGGGGATAAATCTCCCTTTATCTCTTTTCAGACAGTCTGTAATAATTTGTCTACGTAGGACTGCCTCCGGGTTAGACCAGATCTTCACCCAGGCCAAAAGTGGCCTGACCTTGATTTGGTCTTCAATGTAGGCTTCTCCCAGTTCTTCATGTGTGATGTAGGCAGGGATACTCTGTGGGATTTTAAGTGTCCTTCTAAAGAATTTATTTTCCTCTGCCTGTACCTGGTGAGTGTTTACGAAGCCCCAAACTTCTGCCCCGTGGGCTACTTTGGCGCAGCAAATTGATCTGTACAAATTCATGACTTGCTCAGGGGACCATCTTCCCAGCCTACGACCATAATTCATTATTTCCCCGGTTGAGGCCACCAGTTTTGAACGGTGTTTATCCACAAGAAGTCTAAACTTTAACAACCCATCAAATAATAAACCTAAATAGGACTGAACGTGTCCTATTTTATGGGTGCCTATCTTATAGGAAAACTTCTTGTCTGGTCTGGCCCCCGCCAGCATGACATAGGATTTGTCCAAATTTGCTGATAAGTCAAGTATGTTCATAAAGCTTACAAATCCATCGATCAGCCTCTGTAGCCCTCTAGGGGTCCGAGCTAACAGCACTGCGTCGTCCGCGTAAAGCAGGACGGGGGCCGGGCGGGTGCCTACTTGAGGAGAGTCTACTCCTAGTTTACTTAATTCACTATCTAAATTATTAATGTAAAGTGAAAATAAAAAAGGGGCTAAAATGCAGCCCTGCCGCACACCACTGTTGCATGGGAATGGTGAAGTCTTGCATCCGTCTGGGTTAAAACGGACAGAGGCAGTGGTATTCCAGTGCAAGGCTTTGAGGATGTTGACTAAGTCCTGGTCCACCCCTAGGCCTATCATCAGGGCCCATAGCTTCTCTCTGTTCACATGATCGAAAGCCACAGAGAGATCCATAAACCCCAAGTAAACCGCCTCCTTGCTCGCTATGGTGTACTTAGCGACCAACAAGTAGAGGTTCAAGCATTGGTCCGTAGTTGACCTTCCCTCCCTGAACCCATATTGTGTGTCCGTTATTATCTGGTGGGTGTCCGCCCATTCTGTAAGGCGATTTAGGACAACACGACCCAACACCTTCGCCGTGACATCAATCAAGGATATTGGGCGATAGCATTGGGGGTCATCCCTATTCCCTTTTTTATATATCAGAACTATTGTTGCAGAGGACCAAGAACGCGGCAGACCAGTTTCCACTGCCGCGTTTAGGACCCTCATGAGAATGGGGGCCCACAACTCCACCTTGCTAAGGTAGAGATCGGGAGGTATATTTTTGGTTAGTCCCAGGATGGCCCCTTCTACTTCTGCCAGGGTGATCTCTAACCTTGCGGTCCACCTTAGCCCATGCCCCTCGTCATTGTTGGTTTTGCCCGTGTGGTTATATACATTTTTAAAATGGGAATACCATTGCTCTGGCAAAATGGTGCTTGAAATCTGTGGGGCATTTGTGTCCTGGAAACACGGTTTATTTATGATTTTCCAGAACTCAGTCGAGTCTCTTCTGTCCGCCGCCTCCCTTAGGTCCTCCCAGGCTTGCGTTTGGAGGCTAGATTTACGTTTTTTTAATGCGTTCTTATATGCCAGCCTGCATTGGGCAATGTATAACTTATCCCTAGGTAGTGATTTTAGGCTAGCTTTCAGCTCTTTATGTTCCTGTGAACAGTCTTTATCAAACCATCTGGGGGTTGTAGTTAATCTCCCGTTCTTAGTGGTCTTTAGTAGTCCTTCAATGAGGTGCGCCATCTCTTCAAATGCATTTACAACAGCAGCCCCCTCAATAGTGGGGTCGAGGCATACATTAAATGCGTCTGCCCCTGTAGTTATTAGAGTTTTATAAAAGGTGTCCCCATCTATTTTGGACCATCTAAGTCTCCTCCCCTGGTCTGTTACGTTCTCTTCAGAACCTACCCCTCGTGACACATTTTTAATGGTCGGGCCTTTTAGATCTAACACAAGGGGATTATGGTCGCTATATATGCTCCACTCTACATCTGCCCTTTTGACCCAAACTTTAAGTATACAAGAGACCATAATATAATCAATATAAGAGCGACAACCTCTACCCTTGAAGGTGGGATTAAGCTCCCCACCGCTACCCAGTTCTACCAGATCCATGGTGTGGACCAAATTGTGACCTTTCAACACCCTGTCTAAGTCTATCCCTTCCGGTGAATGTAGAAAGTACGGCCCTTTCTCCACTGTGCAGCGGGACCAATCCTTATTAAGAGGTCTTAGGTTCGCGCACAAGTGACAGTTAAAATCACCTACTAGGACTAAGGACGGTGCTGCTGCTGACTTCGCAACCGCCAGCTGGGCATTTAGGCGAGAGTCTAATTCCATTATTGTATTGCCCTTCCCATTGACTCCCACCGCATTATACCAATTAATCAGGGTGATGTTTAAACCTTTTGAGTGGAAGCCCAAAGCCTGCATATTGTGTGATGGTCAATTGAGGTTGGACCACACCTCTTTTATCTGAAGATCCACATATATGGTCAGCCCTCCCATAGCTCTCCCTGATACTGACTTTTGGGCAGGGACTGAGAAGCACTTAAACCCCTCCAGAAAAAAAGGGTTTCAGTCAATCGCCCAGGTCTCCTGGAGACATATAACATGAAACCTGGTAATATATTGCCTCCATTCCTGCTCCTCGTATTTTGCTGCGAGTCCTGCTATGTTCCAGGATATCAGTCGGGTCTCCTTACACTGGTTATGATGGGATTATTACTTACATTCCCATCAGTTACCAGGGTTTCATTTAGGTCCGCTAGGCTAAGTGATTTTGTTAATTGGGTACATACAGCACTACTGTCCGGCCCCGTTATTTCTATTTCTACTCTGGACCTAGCTTGTGGGCTCTCTACTATAGTTACCCGCTGGTCGTCCACTCTCTGCGATGACTCGCACCAGGGTGGGTGAGTCAGAGGTGCCTTATCTTGTTCAGAGCTCTTGTCCAGTCTTGACTCTGCTGGGGGGGGTTGTATCTATCCATAGTCAGTCCAGTTCTTCTAAGGGCGACAAGGGGTCAAATCTGCTCTGGAGATCAATCACTCCCCGGTTCCTCATGGCTACGTGTTGGGGTCTACGACTGTAGCCAACCAGGTTCCACTCCCTGCAGCTTTGACCATCCAGGGCCCACCCCCAGTTATAAATCCCCCTGGGATAGAAGAAGCTCAGGGGCATAGATCTGATGTTGCTTGAGTCTGTGGTTGGGCCCCACCTTAGTATCTGGTCAACAACCTGCTTATTTCGAAAATTCACCACCAAACAAACCCCGGTGTGGTCCTTAGGCCTACTTCCCACCATGTTCACCCTTCGTACCATTAGTATTTCCCCCTGTTCATTGCCTACTAGGGGCCTACACTTATGTAACCAGAACATGGTTTTATTTTTTAGCTCACCATAGGGCTCTATCTGATCTGGTCTCAGCTCCGGAACGCCTGTGAGGATGATTACATAAGGGGCTGCATCAGGGGGTAAATTAAGGGTTACTGATGTGATGGAATGCGCCCTGATGGTAGATTTTTCTGATTGACACCGAGTCACAGGTGGAGGTGCAGCTTGTCTGTGGACCATAGCTTTATGGATGACTTTTGGCGCTTCCCGGGTAACTTCCCTAATAGTGGCGAGGAGACTCGGGGGGGGGGCTGTATTGAGCCTGATGATTGTGTGCTCAAAAGGATCAGGGGGTGTATGGTAGTGGTGCTTTGTTCGTTTCATTGAAGGCTTATAGGTAGCGTGTCTGGGCTGATGCTAGTGCACTCCCCCACTAAGATGTTACACGGGGAGGGGGATTGGCACCACCAACCGGCCCCTTTGTTTTCACCAGAGTTACTACTTTATCCAGCCTACTAAGGATTAATTTGGTTTGGTTGGCGATAAGTTGCTCTAGGTGGTTCTGTAAGTCAGATATTATTTGGGCTACCCACATTGGGGGTACTTGTATGTTTAATCCGTCCCCTCCATGAACCGTTACTTCTGTGAGAGAGTTGTCAAACAGGACCTTATTTGGGGTAACCCGCTTTCGCCTGGTTTTTTTACCATTAGTTTTCCTAGTCTTACCCGTTTGTGGTGTTTCCCCCCTAATTATTGTCTCCTGTACAAGTGAGGTCCCCTCTTGGGCACAGGGGATGTCAAATATCCCGAGATCTAGTGGGTGAGTAATGGGGATGCTTGAGCTTCTAAATCCTGTTGCTGAGGTGTTAAATCAAGCTGGGGGGTTAATGAGTAACGTCTCTCTGTACGCTCGATCTCGTTTGCTACCTCCCCTAGAGCTTTGCGCAACATTCTATCAATAGCAGTTGGTTTATCCCGAGTAGAGGGCATGATTCCTTTAGGTTTGCTACTTCTTGATGGATCCGGGGGGGGGTGCACTTGGGGTGCTTGGAGGCCCTAGTTTGAACCGCACTAGCCATTACTGTTACAGACAGCAGGTCTGTATATCTCACTTACTAATCAGATTTAACAGGTGGAAAAACAGGAGGGGGCCCGGATACCAAAACACTGTGCCCAATAGGGGTCCAACAATCGCAACCGCCCACTGCCACTCCCAAGCGCCTCTAGTCCCAGTGGAAAGTCACAGAATCGCCCATCAATACAATAAACAAGATCCCTCCTTGTACTAACCAGAAAGGATGTCCAGAAATATTCACCAGTCACTTCCAAGTCCACAGTTGTTAAGGGACTGGGCCAGGCCCGGCCTCCTGCAGCCCCGGACGGCCACAGACGTTCCCGCCCTTGTCCGGGGCTTCTCCCGCGCGCATCCCTTAAGGCGCCTCCGGGCGAGCCGATGATGTCACTGCAGCGCCGGTACCTGGGGCAGCTGGGAGATGTGGTTTATCCCGGCCGTTGCCCTCATGGCGCTAGGCGGAGCGTGCTGATGGAGACTGCCGTTTCCCTCACGGCGGTGTTAATGAGGTAAGAGCCGTTGCCCTCATGGCGTGTCAGGAATCAGTGAGCTATGGCCCCCAGGAGCATTTGACGCACCCTTCCCTTAAGGCGCCGATAATGTCACTGCAGAGCCAGTACCTGGGGCAGATGGGAGATGTGGTTTATCCTGGCCGTTGCCCTCACAGCGCTAGGCGGAGTGTGCTGATGGAGAATGCCGTTTCCCTCACGGCGGTGTCAACGAGGTAAGAGCCGTTGCCCTCACGGCGTGTCAGGAATCAGTGAGCTACGGTCCCCAGGAGGTTTGCACTCCCTTCCCTTAAGGAGCCTCCGGGCACGCCGATGATGTCACTGCAGCGGCGGTACCTGGGGCAGCTGGGAGATGTGGTTTATCCCGGCTGTAGCTCTCACGGAGCTAGGCGGAGCGTGCTGATGGAGAATGCCGTTTCCCTCATGGCGGTGTCAACGAGGTAAGAGCCGTTGCCCTCCTGGTGTGTCAGGAATCAGTGAGCTATGGCCCCGTTTGACAAATTTTCATGAAACTCTCCCTAACAAACCTCACCGCCTCAGCTCCTTCCTTGAACGTTTTCCACCCACTAAGTATTAGCCACAGGACCTAGCCACAGGCTAGGGCCTGCAGCCAACTTCATGCCACTCACAACCAAAGACCGTTCTCAGCAGAGGTTGGCATAGTTACACATGGTAATAAAATATTACTTTACATTTAAAAAATGTGAAGTTATAATTAGGTGAAAATGTCAGTTGAAGCATCACATTTTAAACTCCAACAAACCACTGAAATTCAATAAGTTATGGTTAACTGAAGTAACTATACCTCCCCCCTTGCCATGCACTGCATACGAGCTAACATATTACATTACTCACAATATGTTCTATGACATTGATGACATGACTGACATCTGAAATTATTTGGTTCATCGATTACAACATTGTACATGGCTGATTAATTGATCTTGTGCTGTATTGCCTCCAAAATTTCCTGATAGCCGTAACTAAATAGTCAAAGCATTTATGGCCTCATTACAATGTCGGTCAAAGCCTTTTACCACTCCAGGTTCAGTTTTACAGCTTAGGACTGGTAAAATACCATACAAGCCAACTTGAAATGAATAAAAGTACCCCCTGACACGTGTTTTGCTCTTGTTAGAGCTCTTCAGAGAGGTTAAGCTTTGTCCAGACACAAGGGAGCACCCAGTATACGTCAACATAATACCCTTTCAGGCATAGAGTGACACATAAATTAAGCCAAAAAGCAGAGAACTCTGGGTAGTTCTCAAGTATAGCTGGTAAGCAGCTCCAGTATAGAGCAATCTCAACACCGGCAACACTCTAAATTTGCTCACCATAAATGTCTGCTTTTCTATTAAAGTCTTTAAACGTAGGATTAGCACAGTCCCATCCATGCTGCGATAGAAAGGGACAAAGTCTTTTGGTATTTCTTCAGCGAAGTCTTTAAGCATAGGATTAGCACAGTACTATCGAGAATAAACCAATGTTCGCTTATACTAGGAAACATCCAAAAACTTTTGAAACCCACAGCCAAATCAGATTCAGACTCTTACAAAGGGACCACTCCCTGTCATAACTGCAGCAACTGCCACAGTATAATTAAAGGCAATACCATCACGCACCCGTTGAAAGGCATACCAATCAAATTGAATGTCACAGCCACTTGTGACACTTCAAATGTCATTTATCTGTTAAAATGCCCGTGTGGCCTAGTTTATGTTGGGAAAACTAACAGAAAAATAAAGACTTGCATACTAGAACATAAAAGTTACATCAGGACAAAAAACACCAAATCAACAGTTGCGACTCACTTCAATGAGAGAAAACACAACATCGCACTACTAAAATTTACCATCTTGGAAGTTGTGATGAAAACTGAAGGTAAAGATAACAACAAAGTTCTCTTACAGAGGGAGAACAATTGGATCTACAGGCTAGATTCAATGAAGCCCAAGGAACTCAATGACCGTTTGGAATTTGCGTGTTATCTGTGATAAAGTTATTATGAACTAAGAATCTGTCACTCACAGATTGATAATCACGTTTTATAGACGCCTGTTAGTCTCCTGCAATTGACTTCATATTCTTATTTCAGAAACGTGCTATTTATGTTTTGGAAATGTATGATATCTATAACCTCTTGAAGTTGACACATTGCCCCCTTTTTTTACACAGATATGTACTATTGAAAGCACCATGTTCCTCAATGGCGCTTACAACGCACATCATTCATCACCTAAGTTCACAATATTACACTTCGACGTTTTAACTCTTTTGGATAAGATTTATGTTGCCACAGCCGCTTTTTTCATTCTTTTGCACAGTTTATGTTTATGTGCATGAACGATTTGAATCAGACACACTGAGAACTCTCAATCGATGCTATAATCAGCTACCCACTAAAAGATGGCGCTCAAACGTATGCCTGGGTAATAGATCACGTGGTCAGTAATCCGTCGTCTATTTCCTTAAAAGACGCCAGATTTGAATGGCGTATTATTTGAATGGCGTATTACTTGAATCCTGTAACACACTGCCACTGCGTGTTTACGTCTATTGGGAGTTAAGACCCCGATCTGTAACAACGATGAACAGTATGATTTACCGAGTTACCAGCCGTAGCGCGACATTTTTATGTCTTACGTTGCATGCAAGATACATTTTTAATTCGCCATGTTTAATCTCCTTGCTTTCCGAGCCAGCACCAAACTGGTTATTGTACGCTGGCACGTAATTTTGAGCACCTGACTATCACAATGCTTTACTTAACCTCACGAGCAGCCCAGTACACATGGTTACCTTGTTTTGCCGGTTTACAGCCAATCACTGCTAAGTATTTAGCGGAAGACTTCCCGTCACGTCTGACACTCATGTTTTTAATAGCACTGTTTCAAGAGTAGTCAATAAGACAAATGACAACTGCGCCTTACACAATATTATTTTCTATGCTCAACTCGTGAGTTCACTTTTTCGATCTACACCTTTTTGTTTATTTTAAACGAATAGCACGTTACAAAGCATGAGACTATAATTGCACATAGAACACTGATCTCTGACTTCTGAAACATGAATACTTGTATTTAGAACACAATAGCACAGAGCTTGATTTATTGTCACCGCAGCACATTATTAGTGAATATGTTAACATATATGCATTTTTAGGGTGTGGACCCTCATTTAGTTAACCTTGCTTTCATTTAGATTCCCCCGATGAAGTGCCCAGGGTGGCACAAAATGCATTGGGAACACCATTAAAAAATTTGATAAAATCGAAGGATAATGTGAAACCAAAAATTGTTTCAAAGCCTTTTACCACTCCAGGTATAGTATTCCAGCTTTGGACTGGTAAAATACCATCCAAGCCAACCTGAAATGAATAAAAGCAACCCCTGACACGTATTTTGCTCTCATTAGATCTCTTCAGAGAGGTATAGCGTTGTCCAGACACAAGGGAGCATCCAGTATAAGTCAAATCAATACCCTTTCAGGCTTTAGGCATTTTACAGCTCAGCATGGATAGCACTGTGCTAGTCCTATGCTTAAAGACTTTTCTGTAGAAATGGCAAAAGACTTTGTCCCTTTCTGTCTCGGCGTGGATTGTGCTAATCCTATGCTTAAAGGCTTTGATAGATAAGCAGACATTTGAGGTGAGCAAATTTAGAGTGTCACTGGTGTTGAGATTGCTGTATATTGGAGCTGCTTTCCACCTAAACTTGAGAACAACCCAGAGTTCTCTGCTTATTTATATATATATATCAGTCAATTACCAGATTCCCAAACAGTGAAGTGGACCACAAAGAAGCTTCTTTGAGAAAACACTGGGTTTATTCACAACTTGCTCGTGACATCACAACTGGTTGCAGCCTCAGAATGTGTTCGTAGCCAAACGTGTATCGGGATCTCCATCTCCCTTCTTCGGTGGCGGTCAGTGAAAGCAAGCGATCTCGCTAAGTTTATATAATTTGGAAAAACGCCTGCCCCTATGCGGGGGCGTGGCAGTAACTACGGCCTTTTGGGCGTTGTAGTCCATTCAGTAGTTCCCAAGTGGGTAAGCGAGTTCTGTTGCCAGTAAGCACTGTTCATGCCCCAGTGGGTTGAGGGGGCCTCCAGCTCCTCTGGCACGCAGCTTTGTAGTTGCAAACTGTGTTTGTGTGGGCGCGCACTGGAATAGCGCTCACACAGCTCTCCTCCATGCGCAGGGCTCCAGGTGGAGCTGCAGGCCGCAAGTAAGTTCGGGGGTCCTCTTCGCGACCGGAACGGCCGCTAACATCAGTCAATTACCAGATTCCCAAACAGTGAAGTGGACCACAAAGAAGCTTCTTTGAGAAAACACTGGGTTTATTCACAACTTGCTCGTGACATCACAACTGGTTGCAGTCTCAGAATGTGTTCGTAGCCAAACGCGTTTCAGGATCTCCATCTCCCTTCTTCGGTGGCGTTCAGGGAAAGCAAGCGATCTCGCCAAGTTTATAAAATTCGGAAAAACGCCTGCCCCTATGGGGGGGGCGGTGCCGCAACTACGGCCTTTTGGGCGTTGTAGTCCATTCAGTAATTCCCAAGTGGGTAAGCCAGTTCTGTTGCCAGTAAGCACTGTTCATGCCCCAGTGGGTTGAGGGGCCCTCCAGCTCCTGTGGCGTTCAGTGAAAGCAAGCGATCTCGCCAAGTTTATATAATTCGGAAAAACGCCTGCCCCCCCCCCTATGTAGGGGCGTGGCCGTAACTACGGCCTTTTGGGCGTTGTAGTCCATTCAGTAATTCCCAAGTGGGTAAGCGAGTTCTGTTGCCAGTAAGCACTGTTCATGCCCCAGTGGGTTGAGGGGGCCGCCAGCTCCTCTGGCACGCAGCTTTGTAGTTGCAAACTGTGTTTGTGTGGGCAGGCACTGGAATAGCGCTCACACAGCTTTCCTCCATGCGCAGGGCTCCAGGTGGAGCTGCAGGCCGCAAGTGAATGCGGGAGTCCTCTTCGCGACCGAAACGGCCGCTAACATCAGTCAATTAACGGATTCCCAAACAGTAAAGTGGACCACAAAGAAGCTTCTTTGAGAAAACACTGGGTTTATTCACAACTTGCTCGTGACATCACAACTGGTTGCAGCCCCAAAATGTGTTCGTAGCCAAACGCGTTTCGGAATCACCATCTCCCTTCTTCGGTGGCGTTCAGTGAAAGCAAGCGATCTCGCTAAGTTTATATAATTCGGAAAAACGCCTGCCCCTATGCGGGGCGTGGCTGAAACTACGGCCTTTTGGGCGTTGTAGTCCATTCAGTAATTCCCAAGTGGGTAAGCCAGTTCTGTTGCCAGTAAGCACTGTTCATGCCCCAGTGGGTTGAGGGGGCCTCCAGCTCCTCTGGCACGCAGCTTTGTAGTTGCAAACTGTGTTTGTGTGGGCGCGCACTGGAATAGCGCTCACACAGCTTTCCTCCATGCACAGGGCTCCAGGTGGAGCTGCAGGCCGCAAGTAAATGCGGGGTCCTCTTCGCGACCGGAACGGCCACTAACATCAGTCAATTACCAGATTCCCAAACAGTGAAGTGGACCACAAAGAAGCTTCTTTGAGAAAACACTGGGTTTATTCACAACTTGCTTGTGATTTCACAACTGGTTGCAGCCTCAGAATGTGTTCGTAGCCAAACGCGTTTCAGGATCTCCATCTCCCTTCTTCGGTGGCGTTCAGTGAAAGCAAGCGATCTGGCTAAGTTTATATAATTCGGAAAAACGCCTGCCCCTATGCGGGGGCGTGGCCGTAACTACGGCCTTTTGGGCGTTGTAGTCCATTCAGTAATTCCCAAGTGGGTAAGCCAGTTCTGTTGCCAGTAAGCACTGTTTATGCCCCAGTGGGTTGAGGGGGCCTCCAGCTCCTCTGGCACGCAGCTTTGTAGTTGCAAACTGTGTTTGTGTGGGCACGCACTGGAATAGCGCTCACACAGCTTTCCTCCATGCGCAGGGCTCCAGGTGGAGCTGCAGGCTGCAAGTGAATGCGGGGGTCCACTTTGCGACCGGAACGGCCGCTAACATCAGTCAATTACCAAATTCCCAAACAGTGAAGTGGACCACAAAGAAGCTTCTTTGAGAAAACACTGGGTTTATTCACAACTTGCTCGTGACATCACAACTGGTTGCAGCCTCTGAATGTGTTCGTAGCCAAACGCGTTTCAGGATCACCATCTCCCTTCTTCGGTGGCGTTCAGTGAAAGCAAGCGATCTCGCTAAGTTTATATAATTCGGAAAAATGCCAGCCCCTATGCGGGGGCGTGGCCGTAACTACGGCCTTTTGGGCGTTGTAGTCCATTCAGTAATTCCCAAGTGGGTAAGCGAGTTCTGTTGCCAGTAAGCACTGTTCATGCCCCAGTGGGTTGAGGGGGCCTCCAGCTCCTCTGGTACGCAGCTTTGTAGTTGCAAACTGTGTTTGTGAGGGCGCGCACTGGAATAGCACTCACAAAGCTTTCCTCCATGCGCAGGGCTCCAGGTGGAGCTGCAGGCCGCAAGTGAATGCGGGGGTCCTCTTCGCGACCGGAACGGCCGCTAACATCAGTCAATTACCAGATTCCCAAACAGTGAAGTGGACCACAAAGAAGCTTCTTTGAGAAAACACTGGGTTTATTTACAACTTGCTCGTGACATCACAACTGGTTGCAGCCTCAAAATGTGTTCGAAGCCAAACGCGTTTCGGGATCACCATCTCCCTTCTTCCGTGGTGTTCAGTGAAAGCAAGCGATCTCGCTAAGTTTATATAATTCGGAAAAACGCCTGCCCCTATGCGGGGGCGTGGCCGTAACTACGGCCTTTTGGGCGTTGTAGTCCATTCAGTAATTCCCAAGTGGGTAAGCCAGTTCTGTTGCCAGTAAGCACTGTTCATGCCCCAGTGGGTTGAGGGGGCCTCCAGCTCCTCTGGCACGCAGCTTTGTAGTTGCAAACTGTGTTTCTGTGGGCGCGCACTGGAATAGCGCTCACACAGCTTTCCTCCATGCGCAGGGCTCCAGGTGGAGCAGCAGGCCGCAAGTGAATGCGGGGGTCCTCTTCGCGACCGGAACGGCCGCTTACATCAGTCAATTACCAGATTCCCAAACAGAGAAGTGGACCACAAAGAAGCTTCTTTGAGAAAACACTGGGTTTATTTACAACTTGCTTGTGACATCACAACTGGTTGCAGCCTCAAAATGTGTTCGAAGCCAAACGCGTTTCGGGATCACCATCTCCCTTCTTCCGTGGTGTTCAGTGAAAGCAAGCGAGCTCGCTAAGTTTATATAATTTGGAAAAACGCCTGCCCCTATGCGGGGGCGTGGCCGTAACTACGGCCTTTTGGGCGTTGTAGTCCAGACCGTAATTCCCAAGTGGGTAAGCGAGTTCTGTTGCCAGTAAGCACTGTTCATGCCCCAGTGGGTGGAGGGGGCCTCCAGCTCCTCTGGCACGCAGCTTTGTAGTTGCAAACTGTGTTTGTGTGGGCGCGCACTGGAATATCGCTCACACAGCTTTCCTCCATGCGCAGGGCTCCAGGTGGAGCTGCAGGCCGCGAGTGAATGCGAGGGTCCTCTTCGCGACCGAAACGGCCGCTAACATCTGTCAATTACCAGATTCCCAAACAGTGAAGTGGACCACAAAGAAGCTTCTTTGAGGAAACACTGGGTTTATTCACAACTTGCTCGTGACATCACAACTGGTTGCAGCCTCAAAATGTGTTTGTAGCCAAACGCGTTTCGGAATCACCATCTCCCTTCTTCGGTGGTGTTCAGTGAAAGCAAGCGATCTCGCTAAGTTTAAAGAATTCGGAAAAACGCCTGCCCCTATGCGGGGGCGTGGCCGTAACTACGGCCTTTTGGGCGTTGTAGTCCATTTAGTAATTCCCAAGTGGGTAAGCGAGTTCTGTTGCCAGTAAGCACTGTTCATGCCCCAGTGGGTTGAGGGGGCCTCCAGCTCCTCTGGCACGCAGCTTTGTAGTTGCAAACTGTGTTTGTGTGGGCGCGCACTGGAATAGCGCTCACACAGCTTTCCTCCATGCGCAGGGCTTCATCAGGACCATACATAACTACTTCACGTGGGTAAAGCACGCTAAGGCTTCACTGCCACCTGAGGTAGACAAAATATCTAAAAAAGATTAGGACCTTATGTGTAATCGAGACACTGGAACGTCCAAGTGTTTCTCCTCCTTTATGTGAGGGATTTAAGTCTGTAAGGAAAGATAAACAGAACAAAAAACACAGGATATATGTATACATAGAAAAGCACTCTGTTTTAAAGTTTTGTACTTATTGCATGATATAAAAACCATTACTTTTAAGGTGTAGACACCATAACCCACTGTATGGACATTAAATTACAGTAACATCATTATGTCTAATAGCTCTCACTGTGTAGCCTGTTTGATAATCACGGAATTCTATGCATATTTTACTCAAATTCCTTACAGGCCTTTCTAATTGATTTAAGAAGAATTATAAAGAGAGCCAAGTGGTTTGTGGAGAAGCACCCAAAAACCTTTAAGCGCAATCAACTTTTCAAGAATAAAGGAGCGCAATGGAAAATATTTCAATCCATGTTGTTTAAACAAGTGTCCAAAAAAGGTTTAAAACAACTCTGCAGTCAATAGCAATCGACCACCAAGAGTTCGGAATACTGAGCATTTAAAAAAAAAGAGTCCCCCGAGGCCTAAGGATAATGATTGCTCCAAGTTATGAGAACCCTAATTCCAATATTCGAAGGAATGGGTTAAATTCAACCTTGAATCGTCTAAAAATCTGCTACAAATCCTAGTGAAATATGCGGAGTCGAACAGAATTGAGCTCCAGAAACAAATAGATGCTTTAAAGAAGAGAAAATTAACAAAATGGAACTAACAGATATCTCAACTAAAATGTGTGAAGAAATGATAAGATTGCGCAAAGAAGAGGAAAAAATGTAAAACAGAAAAGCCAATAAATTCCAACGTGGCATCGCTGACTAAAAGAATGGTCAAATATTCAAATTTTCCAGGAAGTATGATTCTACTCCTGTTGCAGGTGCAAGATATAACAGCATGCAACCATCAAGTTCAAACATTGAGCTGCAAGGTACCACGTCATCATCGGATTTAAGTGCTGCCATTGAAACGAGTCAGAATCAGAAACAACTAGACCTAAAACGATCCAACAGACACAAAAACTCTCTTTGGTAGAGGAACTTGATTTTTTACGTCAGGACAGAAGGCAGACATTACGCCCAAGAACACCAAACAACAGGCAGGGTAGAAACGAAAAGCGGCGTGAACTGAGAAAAATATGCCAATAAAAAAAGCAAATGACAGGCAGATGGAGACGCAAATGAATCAAACATCATCGGACGCCAAAACTACAATTAATCTGGCTCAAATTGGTTTGGATTAGGCAGAAATACAGCTGTTATCATTGGGCTTATCCTTCTGTCCTGAAAGCAACTTTGATTACGCAATAGCTAGGATGGATGTCTACAAATTTCTACGCAAACTTAATCTTAAAAAATACCATCTTTTAAGGAAAGCGAAAGAAAATACAAATGCTCTGCCAGTGGAAATGTCTTCTCCAAACCCTACTAATATGGTAATTGGTGAAATGCAAATACTAAGGGATCTACAATACCTACAGGAGGAAAGTGGCAAACACATCTCTTCAGGTGAGGTCCTTAATCAGCCGACAGTGACATCACACAGTCAGTTAAAAACATCTATGAATGTCTGTACACCATTTCGACCTAAGTCGACATTCCCCCCAAATATGCTACATGACCCCATCGATGTATTTAACAAGCAAGTGATAGAACATGTCAAGAAAATTGAACCACTTCATTCAAAGATCCAATTCATAAATAAGCAATCATGGTCAGTTGATTATCAAACTACAAATAAATATCCAAATCGTTATACGAAACACAAATAAAGGAGGCAGCATTGTTATCTGGCCCAAAGCACATTGCTTGGAGGAAGCTTTTAACCAACTAAACGGCCGTGACTTTTACAAAAAAAGTAATGCCCAGACAATATGTACAGTAAGAAATGAATGTTATTCTAACTTGTTAGCATGGAAGAGTGGACGACTTTTGAGCTTCTACACAGAACAAAATCTCCCCAGTACCAACACAGGCAACATTCTGGCTACTGCACAAGACCTATTGGACATCAGCTCGTCTGGCAACTTTAGGGCTCAGAAAATTACCTTTGCTGGAATTGCGACAATGGAAGGGGGGACCTCGAACATCTTAAGACAAATGCCCCAAGGTCAGAAAATTCTGGGATATGATCTTCACGTTTATAAACAAAACACTAGGATGTACACTCAAACCAGTATTTGCCTCCCTCACAACTGCATTCCTAACTACAGAGCTAGTCTCACAACAAGAAAGAGACCTATTGGACCTGCTATTGACAGCGGTGGTAAAAATAGTCCTCACCAAATGGAAATACACCTCTAAGGTAACCTATCTGAATGCATTAGACCCGCCCTAAGCAGTACCAGCCTGAGCACGACATAACCCCACCCAGAGGCCGAGCCAGCAGCAAGAATAGCAAACTCCTTGTAGTTTTTCTTCTCCTTTCTTTTCTTTATTTCTTTCTTTTCTCCTTCTCACACCCCCCACCTACCCTCTAAGGGGGACAATTGGATAGGGAGGTCAGCCTAGGAGGGAAAATCGACAAAGGGCACCACAAATAACGGCGATCCTGGGCTGAAACCCTAAAACCAGATGTCCACGATGACTGTATGTTTTATGTGTGTGTAAAAACAATAAAAACTTATTGAAATAAAAAAAAGAATATAAATACCTAAAAAATTAATATTCCGTTATGCCGGTAATTTATTTTACACCGAAGATTCATAAAAATACATCTAAACCCCCTGGAAGGCCAATCATTTCCGCCCACCACAGCCTGTTGGAGAATACTTCACGCTGTATAGACTACTTCCTACAAGAGCATGTTCAGGGACTGCCTTCTTATATTCAGGACACCAGTGACTTTTTGCAGTAAATTAATCATTTGAATGGCAAGATAAACTATCTTTTAATGACTTTGGATGTTACACAAGTTTAAAACACAGAGATGGCATTAGAGCACTAGACTACTTTTTGGGCAATAGAGCAATATGGTTCTATTAACATAGCAAAATGTTGATAAATATGACTTTATTTTGTCTAGAAAACAATTTTTTCATGTTTCATAATCACATTTTTCAACACGTTTGAGGTGTTGCTATGGGGGCAAGCTTCTCTCCCAACTATGCATGTTTACACATGGGCTGGTGGGAGGAGCTGGTCCTCAGGGCAAACCATGGAGACATATTGGATGCACATGTAATGTTGTGATTGAGGTTCATAGACAACCTTTTTGGGGTGTGAAGGGGTACAGAGGAAAGTGCACTTGAGTTTGTATCAACAATCAACAACAACAATGTCAACCTTAATTTAACAGCAATGTTGAGCACTAGAACAGTTAATTTTTCCAATGTATAGGTCAGTATAGTCAATAAAAAGATTGAGACAAAATTGCATCATAAAGAAACTGCTGGTAACTTTATACTTAATGCACCAGTTTCCATCCTAAGCATTTGATTCAGAGCATTCACTAAGTCAGAATGCTTTGGATCAAAAGAATATGCAGCAATGACACTGATCTAAAGGAGGCTCAGCAGGATAGCAGATTAAGATTTTCGGCACAGGGATACTGTAACAAAAGATTAATGCAGCAGTCACCAAAACACAATCATATGAGAGATCCAAGATCCTGCTTACAAGGGCCAACAGTGATGCAACCTTGAACTCTACACGGGCACAAAAAGAAGATCAGCAAACCGGGCTAATTGTCACATACAACAAACAAGAGAAACTATTGAAAAATATAGTTGGGAGAAATTGGCCATTAGTACCGACCCTTGACCCTGCTCTCACACAGGCCACTCCCAACACCGCCACAACAGCTCCACCTGCTGTGACCGCCCCCCCAGCTCGCTGCTGCTGCCTGACGCGTGTTTGAGGTTGCCCTCTGATTTGGTATCTGGATTGAATTTGACTGTTTTGTTATCTGGTATTTGCTCTTATTCCCTTTTTTCCTCCTGTGATTGTCTGTGCCCTGTTTGCCTTCTGTTCCCTCCGCCGTTCCTCGCCCATTTTTCCTGCCACTGCGTCTCTGTGGCCCACCCACCCACCCGGCTTGCCATTCACCGCCCCGCTCCCACCTCCCAGCTGCTCCTCCCTCCCACATCCCCTTACACGGCGGCCGATGCGCGGTGATAGGAGCGACCCTTGACCCTGCTCTCAGGCAGGTCGCTCCCCACACCGCCGCAACAGCTCCACCTGCTGTGACCGCCCCCAGCTCGCTGCTGCTGCCTGACACGAGTTCGAGGTTGCCCTCTGCTTTGGTATCTGGATTGTCTTTGGCTGTTTTCTTATCTGGTATTTACTTTTATTCCCTTGTTTGTTTGTTTTCGTATCTGTATTCTTTTGGCTGTTTTGTTATCTGGTATTTGCTCGTATTCCCTTTCTCCCTCCTGTGATTGTCTTTGCCCTGTTTGCCTTCTATTCCCTCTGCCGTTCCTCACCCGTTTTTCCTGCCGCTGCGTCCCTGCCACGCCCCCCTGCTCGCCTATTTGCTGCCCCGCCTCCCAGCTGCTCCTCCTTCCCACATCCCCTTATATGGCGGCCGATGCGTGGCCGCAGTGCTGGCATGCCGAAGGCGCACCTAAGGCAAGCCCATCTGCGCCAGTTTGCGCCAGGACCACGCCCAGCGCCAGATGCCCTGGCCCCCACAAATGACACGACACCCATCTCTGCTACGATGCCAACACCCTCGACGCACTCAGCGCCGGACGATCTCACACCTGCTTCCTGGCCGCCCGAAGCGCACACAAGGACCCTTCTCCTGCCGGAACTACAGTTTCACCAGCATCCAACCCGGCACCCCACCCACCAGGAAAGGACGCAACCACCTCAGGTGCATACTCCTGAACACCCGCTCCACACTCAAACATGCCATCGAACTCTGGAACCTACTCGACACATCCTACCCTGACAGAGACCTGGATGAACGACTCCTCGCCACCTTACATCGCCGTAGCCATCCCGGATGGCTACAAGATCACCCACAGAGACCTCACCAACGGAGTAGGAGGTGGAATCGCCATCATTCACAAGTCCATCCTCAAGGTCTCGACCAGCTTCGACGACACCCTAAGCTCCGCCAAACACCTGCACTTCCAGATCCACACTGATCCCAACACCACCCTCAGAGGAACTCTGATCTACAGTCCCCCCGGACCCCGGCCTCAGTTCAACAACTCCATCGCCGACTTCATCAGCACAGACGCACTCGCCTCCACAGACTACATCCTTCTCGGAGACCTGAACTTCCACCTCGAGAACAACAACACCAATTCCACCATCCTGATCGACAACCTCCCCAACCTCGGACTCAGACAGCTTGTCACAACACCCACCCACTCCGCCAGCCACATACTTGACCTCATCTTCTTTGCAAGCTCCAGCGTCTTCTTCAGCCACACCACCGAACTCCCCTGACTGACCACCGCACCCAACAGATCACCCACCGCAGCTGGAACAAAATCACAGAAGACCAGTTAAACACCACCTGAAGCCCACCCACAGACCCCAACGACCCGGACGCCGCCGCCAGCAACCTCAGGCGTTGGATCGATGACTGCCCCAACACCCTCGCCCTGATCAAGAAATCCTCCAACAGACCCACCAACAAGAATGCCAGCTGGTTCTCTGCAGACCTCCAGACCTCTAAACAAACCTGCCGAAAACTAGAGAAGAAATGGTGCCACGAACAGACACAGGAGAACCACGCAGCCCACAAGAACGGCATGCGCCAATACCATAACCTCATCAGATCCACCAAAAAGACCTCCTTAAGGACCGCCTCGACAACAACGTGCACAACAGCAAAGAGCTCTTCAACATTGTGAAGGAACTCTCCAATACCAGCTCCAACACCAATGACATCCCACCATCGCAAGACCTGTGCAACCCCCTTGCCTCCTTCTTCCATCGCAAGATCGCAGACATCCACAACAGCTTCAACAACCAGACCACCATGTCACCCTACGACACCTCAAACGCCACAACGACTACCCACAACGACCACCTGCTCACCTGGACTAACATCATAGACAACACCATCAAAATCATGAACACCATCCACTCTGGCTCGCCGTCAGACCCGTGCCCACACCACATCTTCAAAAAAGCCAGCACCACCATCTCACCCCATCTCCGCAAGGCCATCAACATCTCCTTCGAGACCGCAACATTCCCGGAGAGCTGGAAGCACGCCGAGATCAACGCCTTGCTCAAGAAACCCAAGGCAGTCCCAAGGGACCTCAAGAACTTCCGACCCATCTCCCTGCTCCCGTTCCCGGCGAAGGTCATTGAAAAAACCGTCAACAAACAGCTGACCCTTTGTCGATATTTCAATTATGGTTGATCACTTATTACCCGTAGCCATATTTTCTTTCCTTTGGCTAGTTAATATAGCCTTTAGGGGTTGCTGTGGACTGAGGGTCTCTTTTGTTTTGGTATGGAGGATTTCCGTCTGTACCTTAAAATAGAAGCGCAAAGAGTGGATAAATTTGACCTTTCTAGGCTTTCCCTTACTTAATTGATTAGGTTGTTTCAGTTGACTATGTCCTTTTTTCCTTTCAGGCCTTCTACTTGAACCCAATGGAGTTAAGGTCTCGGCAAGCAACTTGTGCTTCAATGTCAGGAAAATCACTTGGATTTTAGGTTTAACCCCATCTGTACTTAGGGTGAGATCCTCTTTTCCCCAAACCCCTCTGCTCCTTAATGTGTATCGATTTATGTTGCTGCTATTGCTTGCTGCGGCCTTACCCTCCTTTCTCTTATCTTTTTTCTCCTTACTCTCTGCAGTATCTGTGGTTTGCCCAGCGCTTTCGGAACCTCCAGACTTTTTTATCCCTTTTCCAGTCCCTCGCCCAGATTCACCCTCCTCTGGTGAAATCTGCTCCAACCTCCTTAGTGGTGTCATCGCTGTTGCACTATCCGCATTTTCCTGGTCCTTCTGCTTTAGAATTGAAGGTGCAGCCTTATTCATGTGCTTCCCAGTGCCGTTTTTCTGATCCTGAACTGCTCTCTGTGCTTGCCTCCGCCCACTCGCCTCCCAGCGTCTCACCGGTGATACCTCCACTGCTTCACCATGTCGCTGCACTGCCAAGATGGCAGAGAAACAAATGCCGTCTGAAACCTCGAAAAGAGAAAAATCACCCCTTCTCTACTTTCACTAAAGGGCTGCATTGCCGGATCCTTTCGGTAAGCACAAAAAAAACGCCTCTAGACTCTCAGGGCCGCCATCGGTGTAGGAGAGCCTGTGACCATTACTGCATAGCGGCCGCCATGTTCCCCGACACATCTGGGGAAGGCTGCGGTAAACTTTTGGCCTGGAAGGTTAAAGCTGACCAGACTGAAATGCCATTAAAGAACTAAAATGTCAATCTACCGGCAACAGTATCACTGACGATGGAGAGATTGAACAGGCATTTGCTCAATTTTTTCAAGAACTTCACACAGAGGATCTAAATCCAGATAAGGATCAATCGGCGGCCTTCTTTCAGGACCCGAATCTCCCTCTCCTTAGTGAGGAACTCAGAAGAACTATCTGCCCCCTTTTCAATCGAAGAAGTTTATAGTGCAATAAAAAGTTTATAGAATTCTATAAAAAAACAATAGATTTGACGGCCCCCTATCTTTTGAGTATGTTTCGGGACAGTCTTGAGACTGGAGAACTACCACAAGATCAACGGTTGGCCACCATAATAGCGATCCTTAAGCCCGGAAAACCTCCTGAGAATTGTAGTTCCTATCGCCCGATCTCACTAATCAACGCTGAAGCTAAAATTCTTGCCAAACTTTTGGCGCTACGCCTAACCCCCCATCTATCGTCATTGATACACCCTGACCAGTCTGGGTTCATGCCCCAGAGGAGCACAGCCTTTAACCTCAGGCGGTTGCAGGTGGTTCTGGCCCGGAGATCCTCTATTCAAGAACCTGCGGTGATCCTCTCATTAGACGCAAGTATGGCGTTTGACGTGGTAGAGTGGCCATATTTATTTGCTGCTCTGCGCCATTTGGGCTTCGGACCGAAATTGTGCTTGGGTCCGTCTGCTATATACTAAACTGATGGCGCAAGTGGTGGCCAACGGACACATTTCGCGAAATTTTCCATTGTCCCGCAGAACGCGACAGGGATGTCCATTATCCTCCCTATTATTTGCGTTGGCCTTGGAACCATTGGCAGGATGGATAAGGTAGGAACCCTCCATTTGTGGAGTGCGCTGGAATGATACTTGGGAGGATCGCATATCGCTTTACGCATATGATGTGCTCTTATATTTTGCCACCCCTAGAAAATCAATTTTAGAACTCCTGAACATATGCAAAAAATTCGGTCGGGTGTCTGGATACACTATTAATTGGTCAAAATCTGTGCTATACGTGTTGAAAGGCCCACCACCACCACTACTACCCCCGGAATGCCCATTGTGAATTACAGATGAAGGCTTCAAATACCTCGGCATCGACGCAACACCTGACCCCGGGGACTTCTATGTGAAGAACTTGAGACCCCCACTAGAATGTTTCAAACGTGATGCACTGGTTTGGCGTGGCCTCCCCCTCACACTGCTGGGTAGGGCGGCACTTTACAAAATTATGACACTCTCCCGGTTCCTATATGTCCTTGAGAACACCCCATTCCCATTCCACAGGCCTATTTTAAGGCTATAGCGGCTGAAGCCTCTGGCTTGCTATGGGGGAACAAACCAAGACAAGCTGGTGCGTAGCTGGTACGATGGGGGGATAGCTCTTCCGAATGTGCAGATGTACTACTGGGCGGCCCACCTTAAAATAATTAACTATTGGCTACACACACCGCAGGATCAACCAGCATATCGGGCGGACAGGCACGAGCTCAGGGAGAATGGATTAATGACAGCACTTTATAGCAAACGTAGGCCTCCCTCCTTGATCGGCCCTACTGCACACACGATCCACATATGATACCGGGCACAGGTGCGCTTGCAGTGTTTGGGGAACATCACGCAAATGACACCACTCTGAGACTCCCACAGACTGGGGCGACTACGTACTAGCAAGGGATTCACCAATTGGGACAACATTGGTATTTCCACGGTTGGGGATCTGTGGAGAAAGGGTGCCGTGGTGGACTTCTCCCATCTGGAGACACACTACGACATGGTGCAGATGGAACAGTTCAGGTACATGCAAATCAGACACACACTACAGGCAATACTTGCACTGGGCACGGACATACCAAAGGCCAACCCACTAGAGGAAAGACTCCTTACGGAACATATGGTTGAAAGGGCGACGTCCTGTACATATCGTAAGTTAATTAATAACCTGCCAGACCCGACACTTAAGCTCCGACAAAAATGGGCCCTGGATGTAGGTGATTTCGACGATTCAGAATGGCAGGAGGCACTGTCATTCCCGCGGGAGACGGCCATACCTGCGCGGCTCAGATTGGTCCAACTTAAAGTGTTACACTGCACCTACTACAACAGAACGACACTATGTGCCATAGGGAAAGCCCAGCATAAATACTGCTTACGGAATTGTGGGGAGGAGGGTACATTCTATCATACACTGTGGGAGTGTCCCCTTGTGGCTGCATACTGGGTCAAGGTGATGCACACTATCTCTCAAGCTGTGGAGGTCTCCCTATTGCCTGAACCAAGACGCTGTTTGCTAAACGTGTGGGAGCCCAATGATCTCACTCATCAGGAACAGGATTGGGCCATGCTTGGTATGACCTTTGCTAAACTCAATATTGCTATGCTGTGGGGTTCAGGTGATACGCCTACACTCCAGAAATGGTGTACAGATATGGACGGGGCGATGGTAGCTGAGAAGTCGGTCTTTGTACACCGTGGATGTCCCCGTAAATGGGAGAGGGTGTGGGGAGCATGGAATAAGTTCCGAGGTTATATCTGTGACCCACCTGAAGTTGAAAGGGATGATGTGTCCCCTTGATTTGATTGTTTTCCCCAGGGGTTCGGGCACGAGTCACGAGTAACATGTATTTTCTATGAGGAAGTGGGTAGGATTAGCGTTGTACTATCTAAAGCACTGTTTGCAGCCAAGCGTGATTATGTTTGTCAATGTATTGTTTCCCCTTATGTTCAATTCAATAAAAAATTAAAAAAAAAGGGCAAGGCTGCAGGGCCTGATGCCCTTCCTAATGAAATCTACTCCCACCTAAAAGAAGAGTTGGCCCCGATCTTGCTTAACCTGTTTAATTCGGCCTATATTATAAACCATGATCTTCCCTCATCCTGGGAATTACCCACGATAGTCATCTAGCTAAAACCCAATAAAAATCCAAGGGTATGTGAATCATACAGGCCGATCTCTCTTCTTAATAGTGATTATAAATTGTACACACAGATAAAATGATAAGGTTGGATCGAATGGTTGGCCTCTTGATTCACAGTGACCAAAAAGGTTTTATGAAGGGCAGGCATTTACATGATTTGACTCATGAATTAATTTGCGCAATAGATTTAGCAATGGAAAGTGCCAGCCCCCTGACCATGATGACATGCAACGCTGCCAAAGCTTTTGACAGAGTCAGTTGGCCTTTTTTTCAAGAGGTAATTCAACGTTCAATTTGTGTCATACCTTTGTCTCAGCAATTAAGGCTTTATATGAAAACCCATCCGCCCGAATTTTAGGAAATGGCCATTTATCGAAGCAGGTTAAAATAGGTAGGGGCCAAGGCAGTGTTACCCTCTTTCCCCCATATTATTCAACTTCTATATTGAACCACTCGCCATTAAATTAAGGGCATGCAGGGACATTATACAATTTTCCTGTAACTGGTGGGAAAAGAAAATTGGGCTTCATGCAGACGACCTGATGATATTTACTGGTCAGCTATACGAGTCAATTGCAGTCATATGAGAATTGCTGGAAAGGTTTGGTGAACTATCTGGATATGCCATCAACCCAGCAATGACAGAGATTATGCAATGGAACACAAACTATAGTGATTCAGTTTGACAAAACATCAGATATCTAGGGATTGAGGTGGTCCAGAATCTCGAATCCTTAGCCAAAACAAATTTTGACAAGGTTACCTATAAGGTCAAAAAACAACTGCAACATAGGGAATCTCTCCCTTTATCCTTCCTAGGCAAGTCCAATTTTACCCAAATATACCTTCTTATTCAATGTGATTCCACTGGAGCTTAAGAAGGAATGGATAAAGAAAGTTCAAGCCCTGGGGAAAAAAGACCTAAAATAGCTTTGCGGAAGCTCAGGGAAAAAAAGGAAAATGGAGGTATCGCAAGTTTAGATCTTCTCCAATATCAGAGAGCCTTCCATCTAAAAAATTTCAGCCAATTGTTAAAGGATACCGCTAATCTTTCACCATTATTTCAAGCCCTTACTTTCGGCCCTTCCAATCAATCCAATTTTTTTCTCTTTAAATTCGGAGACCCGAAATATTTTTAAAAGGTGAGACTGAAAATTCTCCAAACAGCATGTAAAGTAGGGTCACAAATTCGGGGCATATTACATATCCCATACTATCACTGATGACATCATTCGTGTGATAATACGATGAACATCTTTAGACTCTAATATAACCTTAGATACACTCAGTGTAAACAGACACTCACAGACTGTCACTCATCCATGGAGTTACTCATACACCTAGTCAGTCATGCAAAGAATCAATCACACCTCCATTTCCTCAACTATACAGTTATACACACCTTACTTATTCAAACATAGTCTAACATATATTTACTCTCTTAAACAATCACTGATACAAGTTTACAATGAACCATACAGCCACTCACACATTCACTGGCTCTTATACACAGTTATTTATATATGTCAACTCTCACATGTACTGTGTTTTACATTTGTACTTACTTTGACATGTAGCACTGAGATATCCATTCACTCACCAATACACACATGCACACAGTCAACCACCCATACAGCTGTTTCCACATGCAGTTTTGAACCCATACATCTAGTGAATCAACTGCTCACACATCTATGCACATAGTCACACACCTCCCAGCCACCCACACACACAGTCACTCTCCCATACAAATACTGGAGCAACCAATCAATAACCCATATAGTTAATCATATAGCTACTGATCAACACATGCAGCAGTTTACAGAACAACAGATATAATGATGCACAAATTAAGACAGTTTAGTCACTAACCCATGCACTCAGTGAGACACATTTAATCACTCTCTCATACAGTCAGTCATGCACCTACTAAATCCTTCATCCAGACACTTATACATCCACTCATTCTTCAATATGTAAGACATATTTTAACTTTACAGAAACATACAGTAACTGGATGTTGTCATCAGTGATGTCATTTGAGTTATCATCAGTGATGTCATCAGTGATATCACTGACCATGTCATGAATGATGTAATATGTGACCTCATCAGCAGTGGATTGCGGGTGCGCGATATATAGTTAGTGCAACTAACTATATCTGCGAATTTCAATGGTTTTGTGTGAGTAAAATAAGGTTTTGTAAATGCTAATTCCTAACTATATATGGTCTATAACCTATGGTTTTTTCAGTGAATTTTCAAGGTTTTGTAAATGCTAATTCCCAACTATATATGGTCTATTACCTATGGTTTTTTCAGTGAATTTTCAAGGTTTTGTAAATGCTAATTCCTAACTATATATGGTATATAACCTATGGTTTTTTCAGTGAATTTCAATGGTTTTTTAATAGCAAATATCAAAAACTGTAAAATGTATTCTTCTTTTAAAGGAAAAATATATTTTATATGTATTTAATATAATTTTTTTATGTATACAGTTTTTTATACTTATATCCACTGGGCTCACAGGTATGCTGATAACAGAAATGTACACAATCTCAATTTACAAAATGTGGAAATGAACTGGATTGGCCAGAGAAGATTGGATGTCACCAATTGTTTCCAACATGCGTTACAACATGCAAGACATCTACAGAGGAGATGGTGTGCACTTCTCAGATGAGGGGAATAGAATATTCCTCCTGAATTTCAGACTGTGCATTGGAACCTACTTGTAGGTACCTAAATCAGCCACAGAACCCAAAAGCTCTTTTCAGAGCTACCCTACCTCTGATCATTCAAAACGTTTATCTTTTTCTATCTTTTTTCACTATTTTTCACCAAAGTACGCTCCCCGGTACGCTTACCGGTGAGCGTACCGGGCGCTCCCCCCCCCCCGCGCGATTTTTTTATTTTTTTTATTTTTTATTTTTTGCCTATATGAGCGTCCTAAGCCCCCCTCAGAAAACCTAGAGGGTCAGGAAGTGTCTTCCGTGCCCCCTTCTACCCATTCCCAACATTGTTTGCCCTCCATCTTGTGTCTCGACTCTACCGAAACACAAAATGGAGGACTCCCATAACTCTGCCGGTACGCGTACCGGGGCGCGCACCGGTAAGCGCTCGCTAAAAAAAGGTGGGAAAGTAATTTACAGAAAAACCACTGGAGACACTTTCATCAAATATAGAATAGGCCCTACTACATAGCAGTCCCTTCCATTTACCCAAATTTGGTGGTTTTCCATTGAGCCATTTGGGCTGTAGACCTGTCTAAATATCCTGAGGTAAATTACATGACAAAAACACATAGGAAACTGTTTGAATTTTTAACCAATTAAAATGTTACTTACATTTTGTACTTTTATGTGCTGACATTTGATTGGTTAAGTACATGAATATATAAAAAAAAATGACAGAGAAACACAGCCATTTTGACTAACACTACCTAAGGTACATCTGTAAAAGAATTTGACAGAAAACTTCAACTACTTTAAAGAAGGTAAGTTGTTAATTTGAAAGGAGAACTATGTTATGCACTTTAAGTTAATTTGGGAAAACGTTTTCAGATAGTTATATACTGTCCCTCTATAAGAGTTAGACATTGAGAAAGGCTTATTTATTTAAATTATTGATTGAGTTAGGCTTCTGTGGAATAATTATGAATTTACTTAGGCTTCATCACAGGCACTTTTTAATAGTTCTACTTCCTGCCTGAAACCATACACTGCCCAAAGATAACTTCACTATTAAAAACTCACAAGTACCTGTCGGAACTTAAACCCAACAGTGCCCTATCTCTACTGATATATTTATTTTTTATGCAATTTACAGCAAGAAAATGGAAGCACAACAAAAGGAAAATAATATTTCATTTGAAATAAATATGGATAACAATCCTAATGAAGTCAAAGAAGAAATAGACTTTTTGGATGACACTGTAGACCAAGAATTAATTAAATGTGTTGATGAAATTGAAGAATGGAATGAAAAGGAGGACATACCAGATGAACTAATGTTGCAAATTCTTTTAGATTTTGAAAAATCGGAACAATAAATTTAAATTTAATAAGTTAAAATTCTTTGAGACATTATTCTTTTTTATATGAAAATTATGAAATAGTACCCAAAAATATATAATATAAAGTGAGACTTAAAATATACTGTGCAACTTTTTTGTGTTACATAGTAAGTTTGCTCATAGTTACTTCCTTTCTCCAACTATATTATCTCCAATGTGTACTTAATATCTCTTTATCATCTCCTGCCTCCATATTGTTTCTGCTTTCCTGACAGACTATGGTATGAATTCCATATACCACAATAACTTCTGAAACAACATGCAAGATATCTACAAAGGAGACGGTTTATATTAAATTTTAGATTCTGCATTGGTACCTACATGTTGCTACTTAAATTAAAAAAAACAAAAAAAACAACAAAAAGAACAATCAATAAACATACAATATTTGAAATGTCTATCATTCTTTTTTCCCCATAGTACGCTCCCCGGTCCGCTTCCCGATGCGCGTACCGGGCGCTCCCCCCACAAAAAAAACCGAAAAAAATATATATTTTTTTTTGCCCCGCGGGGCCCTTTTAAAGCCCCCACATCAAACCTAGGGGGTCAGGGAGGATCTACGCCCCCTTATAGTCATTTCCCCCTTTGTTTTAGCCACCTCTTGTGTCTCGATCCTACCGAGACACAAGATGGCGGCCGCTCCGGACTGTTTAAAATGTTTACAGACACCCGAGAGCCAATCAGCTTTCCGTGCGCAAGTCGCGTGGCACGCCCGGTGCGCTCCCCCGTGCGCGTACCGGGGCGCGCTTACAGATATATATATTTTTTTTAACCTAAATTACTCAAAATCCACTAGAGCACATATCTTGAGACCTAGCAAAGGCACATCGGGCAAACAGTCTCTACAATTTTGCCAAGTTTCATAGAAATCCATTCAGCCGTTCGAGCTAAAAGTGACTCCAACCGCCCTATGGAAAACTCAATGTTAAAAACACGTTTTGGGACCCTCCTCTTTTCTCTGCCCCCACTTCACGAAATCCCCCCAAACTTTCAGGGGACGCTCAGAAACAAAATGTGCCATTTTCCTGAAAATTTCAGCCAATTCCGTCCATCAACGCCAAAGTTATTCAACATAGAATTTGCAGAAATCCCTATTCAAAAAAATCCTAACTATATATACCTACGGGCGACCGCCAGTAGGTAATATATATTCACTGAGAAAACCATAGGTTTCACACATGTTATAGTTGGACAGTTCACTCATACAAAACCATTGAAATTCCCCCGTTATAGTTAGTTCAGCTAACTATAACTCGGCGCCCGCAATGCACTGATGATGAGGTCACATACTACATCACTCATGGCATGGTCAGTGACATCACTCATGACATCACTGATGACATCTCAAATGACATCACTCCTGACATCATCCAGTGAATGTGTGTTTTTCTGAAATTTAAATATGTTTTATATATGTATATCTCAAGGTCGATAGAAGAATAAATGGGTATATAAGTGTCTAAATGGATGATTTTTTTGTAAAATTGATTGTATAACTGACTGATTAATTGTATCTTAGTGAATACATGGGTTAGTAAGTAATGTTGAAATATGTAAATATCTGTATCAGTCTCACACATTTTTTGAATAAGTGGCTGCATGGGTTGTTGAGTAGCTACATGAGTGTCTATATAGGTTATTAGTTGTTTTTTGAGTATCAGTATGAGTGTCTGAGTGTCTATATGGTTTGGTGGGGGATATTACTTAGCGCATAGATGCATGAATGAGAGATTCACTGTTTGTATGTGTTTTGAAGACAGCATGTGTGCAGGACTGTATGGGTGGATTAGTGTGTGTGTATAAGTGTGTTAGTGAGTGAATGACTGTCTCAATAGTGTCTTCATGAGTAAGTACATATGTTTTAAACTAGTATATGTGAGTATTGATGTATATAAGTGAGTATATATGAGAGTGAGATATTGGAAAATGTCCTGTATAAATAAGTATGTGTTTCTATAAGTGATTGTTTAAGAGAGTAAGTATGTGTATGTTTCTGTAGAAATAAGTGTAGTGGTGTGTGTATAGCTGTTAGACCTGTCTGGCCTTATGCGTAGTCCCTCCAATTTATTATTTATTTTGTCCCCTTTTTGCCCCTCATGCCTTTATTTTTTTTTGTGTCCACTAGATTTTTCAAGGTGTTGGTCTACGGGATAGGTGCTCTTTTACCTTCATAATCCTTCACCTCAGTCCTAGGTGCCTTTCCTGACAGGAATTCCCAGAGGTCTACAAAATGGTGGCTACCAACTGCCACAACTGCCAACCCCTGAGGGAACTCTCATAGGATAGCATTGAGGCCTTCTAGAATCTTCTGAATCCTGCTGGACCCTGTGTGGCCAGCCTATAAATAGGACAGGGGCCTGGGAGCCATTTTGTAATTAAGTGACCAGAGAACAGGAGGAGTGAGGTGCTAGTGTGGGGAGGTAGACACTGTAGGGAGCCTGATTGACTTGCGGGCCAGCGGCGATCCTTGTCTGATGTGACCCTCCAACTTCTGACCAAGCCCTACCTGTGAGCTGTATTCCAACTTGAACCACCCACTTGGGCTCGTGAGGAGTTAATGACTGGCGACTCCTGAGAAATTACCCCCAAGTAATTCCTGAGCGCTGTGGCACTGACGAGGGAGACTCGTCGTGAGGGAAGTCCCACAGACGACCTGCAGTGTGGTGAACTAGTTTGGTGGTTCTGAGGAAGGTAACGGAGAAGCGGACCCAATCGGGGTTCCAGCCTTACCGTGAGATTGTAGCGGAGTCTTTGGGCATTGAGCATCCCCTAAACCTGACGTCTCCTGCGTGGTGCCAGGGCAGCTGGTGAGGAGGTTCCCGGCGGAGCTGACCGAAGTCAGGGAGACGCAGGCGGAGACCAGTGGGTTAGTCCAACGCTGTGCCGGCCGCATGAGGAGTTTGGTAACGTGACCGCCGCCTGAGGGAAGTGTTCCTCTGGCCGCGCATGTCCGGAAGCAGGTGAAGCCTCCTTGTGGAAGAGGGCGGCGTCGCGCTGCAGTGGACGGGCTGCCGCGCATCCTCCGTGAAGCAGGGGCTGGGGAGTAGTGTCTCCTCATCAGCGCGGCATCGGAAGGGAGCAGAGGTTCGACTGCGTCCGGCGGAAGCCTCTCTCGGGCCTGAGGACCGCCGACCAGCTTACAGGCTGGTTCTCCTATAGTGAAGTACATTGTATCGCCAGCGGAGGCGGAAGGAAAGGCTCTTCGCGCCGGGAGCTGGTTTACAGTCTGCGCCTGCCACACGAAAGGGGGGGAAAAAGGACGGTAAACCACCCGGTGGCCACAAGACATTCATCTCACGTAAGCTGGGGAAGTGGGGACTCGGGAGGGACGCCACAAGAGTAAGGTGACCACCGAGATCGCTGAAACCTCCCTGGTGAGAAGGGAGAGTCTACCAGTGGATTGGGAATGATTAACCTCTGAGTCCTCTAATAGCCCCTGGAGCTCTCCCAGTCAGTAAACCTGCCTGAACCCCCAGTTAACACGGAGGGTGGGTGTGTGAAGGGAGTGAGATCGGGCCCAATTTTCTACTGGGCATTATAAGTGGGAGGAGGTTGAAGAAACCTACAGGGTGTTACCTTTAAAACGCTAGCATTGATTGTAATTGCTAGGAGCAGTGTTAAGGAGTGGAAGCTTACCACTCATTGGTATATTAATTTGCTTCTGACAATACTATGAATATTGGTCTCTTTTAACCCTTCCCATCTCTCATCAACTGTGTAGTTCTGTTAATAGATGTGTAGGAGGCCGAAGTCTGTTGAAAATTTGGCAAAAGAAATGTGAAATGAAAATTGTAAGTGTAATCTGATAAGTAAAGTGAGAAAGAAATAAGGAGAAATATTGATGTAGAAAGAAAAGTGATATAGAGAAGAACCAAACTATTTTTATAAAACAATTCGTAGTTTTCCACAAAGGATTGGTGTAGCGTCATTTTTGTGTGGATATGCATTTAATTACTGCTGGGTGACTTGCAACCTTCACACATGTGCCTCTGTTGATATTGTCTTACCCTAGGCCAGGCTACCCTAGGTGACCTGACAACATTAGGTTCCAACAATTGGTGTCTAGCGGTGGGATCTTGACTGTGGTTGCAACTACTCTGCAGTAATTGAGTGTAATCCACTAACCTACACCTGGAGTTTTCTCCCTGCGGCCCTCATAATTTTTACTTTTTCCAAATTTGTTCCTGGTGGTGGGGTGGAGGTAGCTTCAGGTTGTCCTTGTGACTCTATTCTTTTTGTGTGTTTAACCTTGTATTGCCTTTTGCAAAATGGAATTTGCGCTGGAAGAACTGGACACTTATTCTGTGGCCCAGCTAAAAGATTTCTGCCAACAAATGGGGGTGTTTTTTAAGCATGGTGCTAGGAAGGGGGAACTTCAGACCAGTTTAAGGGCCTGGGTGAAAGCACACAGAGAAGGGAAGGAAGAGGAGGAAGGGACAGACCGGGACACAGTCATAGGGGTGGAGGGGTTGTTCCAACCAGAAATGGGAAACCTACTCCCAGGACCAAGGACCTACTCCAGGAGGGGTAGTAGTGTCTCCGGGGGAAGCTTGACCGAAGCGGAACTCACTGACAGGAGGGAAAAGAGGCAACTAAAATGGGAGCTGGCCAGGCTAGAACAGGAGAGGGAAGAGCGGAGGATGGCTCATGAATTCAAGTTGAAAGAGTTAGAACTCCAGGCCCTGCAACGGGGACCCTCTCCTACACTAAATGGTGGCAGCGAATTTAGAGAACCAGCCAGGGAGCCCAGACCCTACTTGCCCAAAGACCTAATTGCTAGCTATAGTCAAGGGTATGACATAGCCAAATGGTTGGCTGCCTATGAGGTCTCCTTAAGAGCCCATGGGGTGCAGGAGAAGCACTGGGGGGGTGGGTTGTACAAGTACATGCCTCCTACTGGTCGGGACACCTTGCTAGCCTTGGAACCAGAGGAGCAGACCAACTACCCCACCATGAAGCTAGCATTAATCAGGAAGTTTGGGTTAACCCCAGAGAAATATCGCCAGAAGTTCAGGGGGAGCCACAAGTTAAGCACCCAGAACTGGGTAGACTTCCTAGATTATGCACGGAAGGCATTGGAGGGCTGGGTAAAGGGCAGTGAGGTGAAGGATTATGAGGGGTTGTATGATCTATTTTTGAAAGAGCATCTACTCGAGAAATGCTTTCCCGAGCTGCGCCAACACCTGGTGGACAGCAAGCTGACCAATCCCCGGAAGCTTGCAGAGGAGGCGGACATCTGGGCAAGTACCCGGGTGTCCTCAAAGGGGACTGGAGGGGATTCCCAAAAGGCCGGACAGGGCGCCCCGCAGAAGAAGGAGGGGGGGAGATAAAAAGCGGGAGTTCTCTAAAGGTCCCCAAAACAATTTCTAGGGAAAGGGAACAGGTTCCACCCCTAAGGCTAACCCGCCCAGAAACCCTAATCCTGGCCAAAGCCAGCAGCCAAGGGTTCTCTACTGTTTTGAGTGTGGTGGTGTTGGACATTATAAGGGAGATGTCAGATGCACAAAGAGACCACCCCCTCCCACCGGAGGAAAACCCCCGGGAGTAGCTAGTGTAGCGCTCGTGGAGGAGTTGCCCTTAGATAAGGGGGGTGAGTGGGCGGGTGTCACCTTAGTGTCCCTGGGAGAACGGGAGATGGTTCCTAAGATCCAGGTGCCCCCAAATACCGCGAAGTATGGGCAATGGATCACCATCAATGGCCAGAGAGGGGAGGCTCTGAGAGATACAGGAGCCAGTATGACTATGGTGAGAAGTCAACTGGTGTCTCCAGAGCAGGTGGTTCCCAATGTACTCCACCCCGCCGCGATGGCTGACGGCAGAATGGGCCACTATCCCGTGGCTGAGGTTCCCTTTGAGTGGGAAGGGGTTGCAGGTTCACTTCGAGTTGCCGTAAGCCCTGCCGTGCCAGTTGATTGTCTGCTGGGGAATGATATGGAGCACAACGCTTGGAGAGAGGTGGAATACCGGACGCACTCTGCGATGCTGGGTACACCTGACTGGGCCTGTGTAAGCACAAGGTCTGCGACTGCCCGGAGAGGGAGTTCACCTGGGTTGGAGACTGGAACAATGGCCCAACCCGCTGCCAAAAAGGGACAGATCCGAAGTCAGGAAGAGCCTGCTTCGGCTTCCACATCCCATGTGACAGATCGGCCACCTGCGGTGGTGGACCAGGAGTCCGTGGAGGGGGAAGTAGTCTCTCTGGAGGACCTACCCATCCCTGCTGAGTGGCATGTGGAGGGAGGGCCTACCAGAGAGGAGTTCTGTAAGGGCCAGAAGGAGTGCCCTACCCTTGAGGGACTGAGGCGACAGGCTGAAGCCCAGGCAGCAGGGGACGTTGCGAGACACTACCATATTTACTGGGAGGATGGACTCCTCTACAGTGAACCCAAGGTACCCTTACCTGGTTCATCAAGGGCCTTGGTAGTCCCGCAACGATACCGAGCTTTTCTGCTGGAATTGGCTCATGCAATACCCTTGGCAGGACACTTAGGTCAGGACAAGACCTTTGCTCGGCTTGTCCCCCACTTTTACTGGCCTCAGATGAAAGTGACGTCCAACACTTACTGTCGGACATGTGTATCCTGCCAGGCCAGTGGGAAAACAGGGGTGAAGCTGAAAGCTCCCCTGGAACCACTTCCAGTCGTTAGCACCCCCTTTGAAAGGGTGGGCATCGACATTGTAGGGCCCTTGGATCCACCAACAACAGCTCGTCACAGGTTCATCCTGGTTCTGGTGGATCATGCCACACGGTACCCAGAGGCAATTCCTCTGAGGACTGTCACTGCACCTGTGGTGGCTAAGGCCCTAATGGGGATCTTTACCCGAGTGGGTTTCCCCAAGGAAGTTGTGTCTGACAGGAGGGCCAACTTTATGTCAGCCTACATGCGGGCAATGTAGAAGGAGTGTGGAGTGACCTACCGGTTCACCACTCCTTATCACCCCCAGTCAAATGGACTGGTGGAAAGGTTCAACAAGACCTTGAAGGGCATGATCAGAAGTCTGCCTGAAAGCCTGCGGAGGAAATGGGACGTCCTCCTACCCTGTTTGCTATTTTCCTACAGGGAAGTGCCACAGAAGGGAGTGGGCTTCAGCCCCTTCGAGCTTCTGTATGGGCACCCTGTACGCGGTCCTCTCAGCCTGGTGAAGGATGGATGGGAAAAGTCTCCCAGGAAACCCCCCCCCAGGATGTGGTGAGCTACATGCTGGCCTTCAGGAGCCAAATGGCGAAGTTGTGGAAGCAAGCTTCTGACAACTTGGAGGCCAGCCAGGCAGTCATGAAGGAGTGGTATGACCACAACGCTCACCAGGTGGAGTTGGAGCCTGGCCAGAAAGTGTGGGTGATGGAGCCTGGAGAGCTTAGTGCCCTCCAGGATCGCTGGACAGGCCCCTTTGAAGTGTTGGAGAAGAAGGGTAAGGCCACATACCTGGTGGACCTTAAGACCCCACGACAGCCCCTGCGGGTGCTTCATGCCAACCGACTCAAACCCCACCATGAGAGGCCTGAGGTCATCTTAATGATGGTGACTGATGGGGGAGAGGAAGCGGAAAGCGAACCTCTTCCAGACTTGTTCTCGTCTCAAGAAAAGGATGGGTCAGTAGCGGGAGTGATTCTCTCTCCCACCCTAACTCCTGAACAGCGGGAAGACTGTTGCCAGATACTGGAGCAGTACTCTACGTTGTTCTCCCTTGTCCCGGGAAGGACTCACCTGTGCACCCATGATGTGGACACGGGGGACAGCCCACCAGTGAAGTCACAGACCTACCGACTGTCTGACAAGGTGAAGGCTAGCATCCATGGAGAGGTTGCCAAGATGCTAGAGCTGGGAGTTATAGAACCTTCCAACAGCCCCTGGTCCAGTCCGGTGGTTCTAGTGCCAAAAGCCGCTCCACCGGGCACCACTCCAGAACTGAGGTTCTGTGTGGATTACCGGGGACTGAACTCAGTAACAAAAACTGATGCCCATCCGATCCCTAGGGCGGATGAGTTAATTGGCCGGCTAGGAGCTGCCCAATACCTAAGTACCTTTGACCTCACTTCAGGGTACTGGCAGATCTCCTTGACAGATGGAGCAAAGGAAAGGTCAGCCTTCTCCACGCCTGAGGGACACTTCCAATTTTGCGTGATGCCCTTCGGGCTCAAAAATGCCCCTGCCACTTTTCAGCGGCTGGTGAATCAGGTCCTCTCCGGAATGGAGGGTTTCTCCGCTGCTTATCTGGATGACATTGCTGTCTTCAGTAGCAGTTGGGAGGACCATTTGCAACATTTGCAAGCAGTTCTCCAGGCCCTGAAACAAGCTGGATTGACAATCAAGGCCACCAAATGTCAGATTGGGCAGGGGTCGGTTGTGTACCTTGGACACTTGGTGGGTAGGGGGACAGTGCAGCCCCTGCAGGCAAAGATTGAGGCAATCATGGCCTGAGAACCCCACAAGACACAGACTGAGGTCCGAGCTTTCCTGGGCCTCACAGGCTACTACCGTCGCTTTGTGAAGGGGTATGGCACTATTGTAGCGCCCCTCACAGAGCTCACCTCAAAGAAACAACCTCGACGGGTAGTTTGGACGGAGGCTTGTCAGCAAGCTTTTGAAAAACTGAAGCAGGCAATGTGTGCAGCACCGGTCCTGAGGGCCCCAGACTTCTCCAAGGAGTTAATTGTCCAGACAGATGCATCAGAACATGGCATTGGGGCAGTGTTATCGCAACTGAATGAAGAGGGCCTGGATCAGCCTGTGGTTTTCCTATCCAGGAGACTGCTTCCCCGGGAACAGAGGTGGAGTGCAATTGAGAGGGAAGCTTTCGCGGTGGTGAGGGCTCTGAAGAAGCTGCGGCCATACCTGTTTGGCTCGCACTTCCTGGTTCAGACTGACCACCGACCCCTTCGTTGGCTGATGCAGATGAAGGGGGAGAATCCCAAGCTGTTGAGATGGTCCATCTCCCTACAGGGAATGGACTTCCGGGTGGAACATCGGCCCGGAGTAGACCACGCCAATGCAGACGGTCTCTCTAGGTATTTCCGCCTTAGTGATGAGGACTCCCAAGGGGTTGGGTAGTTCTCCCCACTTTCAGCTGGGGGGGGGGGCGCGTGTTAGACCTGTCTGGCCTTATGCGTAGTCCCTCCAATTTATTATTTATTTTGTCCCCTTTTTGCCCCTCATGCCTTTATTTTTTCTTTTTGTGTCCACTAGATTTTCAAGGTGTTGGTCTAGGGGATAGGTGCTCTTTTACCTTCATAATCCTTCACCTCAGTCCTAGGTGCCTTTCCTGACAGGAATTCCCAGAGGTCTACAAAATGGTGGCTACCAACTGCCACAACTGCCAACCCCTGAGGGAACTCCCATAGGATAGCATTGAGGCCTTCTAGAATCTTCTGGATCCTGCTGGACCCTGTGTGGCCAGCCTATAAATAGGACAGAGGCCTGGGAGCCATTTTGTAATTAAGTGACCAGAGAACAGGAGGAGTGAGGCGCTAGTGTGGGGAGGTAGACACTGTAGGGAGCCTGATTGACTTGCGGGCCAGCGGCGATCCTTGTCTGATGTGACCCTCCAACTTCTGACCAAGCCCTACCTGTGAGCTGTATTCCAACTTGAACCACCCATTTGGGCTCGTGAGGAGTTAATGACTGGCGACTCCTGAGAAATTACCCCCAAGTAATTCCTGAGCGCTGTGGCACTGACGAGGGAGACTCGTCGTGAGGGAAGTCCCACAGACGACCTGCAGTGTGGTGAACTAGTTTGGTGGTTCTGAGGAAGGTAACGGAGAAGCGGACCCAATCGGGGTTCCAGCCTTACCGTGAGATTGTAGCGGAGTCTTTGGGCATTGAGCATCCCCTAAACCTGACGTCTCCTGCGTGGTGCCAGGGCAGCTGGTGAGGAGGTTCCCGGCGGAGCTGACCGAAGTCAGGGAGACGCAGGCGGAGACCAGTGGGTTAGTCCAACGCTGTGCCGGCCGCATGAGGAGTTTGGTAACGTGACCGCCGCCTGAGGGAAGTGTTCCTCTGGCCGCGCATGTCAGGAAGCAGGTGAAGCCTCCTTGTGGAAGAGGGCGGCGTCGCGCTGCAGTGGACGGGCTGCCGCGCATCCTCCGTGAAGCAGGGGCTGGGGAGTAGTGTCTCCTCATCAGCGCGGCATCGGAAGGGAGCAGAGGTTCGACTGCGTCCGGTGGAAGCCTCTCTCGGGCCTGAGGACCGCCGACCAGCTTACAGGCTGGTTCTCCTATAGTGAAGTACATTGTATCGCCAGCGGAGGCGGAAGGAAAGGCTCTTCGCGCCGGGAGCTGGTTTACAGTCTGCGCCTGCCACACGAAAGGGGGGGAAAAAGGACGGTAAACCACCCGGTGGCCACAAGACATTCATCTCACGTAAGCTGGGGAAGTGGGGACTCGGGAGGGACGCCACAAGAGTAAGGTGACCACCAAGATCGCTGAAACCTCCCTGGTGAGAAGGGAGAGTCTACCAGTGGATTGGGAATGATTAACCTCTGATTCCTCTAATAGCCCCTGGAGCCCTCCCAGTCAGTAAACCTGCCTGAACCCCCAGTTAACACGGAGGGTGGGTGTGTGAAGGGAGTGAGATCGGGCCCAATTTTCTACTGGGCATTATAAGTGGGAGGAGGTTGAAGAAACCTACAGGGTGTTACCTTTAAAACGCTAGCATTGATTGTAATTGCTAGGAGCAGTGTTAAGGAGTGGAAGCTTACCACTCATTGGTATATTATTGTGCTTCTGAAAATACTATGAATATTGGTCTCTTTTAACCCTTCCCATCTCTCATCAACTGTGTAGTTCTGTTAATAGATGTGTAGGAGGCCGAAGTCTGATGAAAATTTGGCAAAAGAAATGTGAAATGAAAATTGTAAGTGTAATCTGATAAGTAAAGTGAGAAAGAAATAAGGAGAAATATTGATGTAGAAAGAAAAGTGATATAGAGAAGAACCAAACTATTTTTATAAAACAATTAGTAGTTTTCCACAAAGGATTGGTGTAGCGTCATTTTTGTGTGGATGTGCATTTAATTACTGCTGGGTGACTTGCAACCTTCACACATGTGCCTCTGTTGATATTGTCTTACCCTAGGCCAGGCTACCCTAGGTGACCTGACAACATTAGGTTCCAACAATAGCTATATATGCAAGCAAATGGATTTTTGAAAGTTTATTTGCATGTGTGAGTATGTGTGTGAGTAACTATGTAGGAGTGTGGGTGTGTAACAGGATGTATAGGTGTATGAGTACATAAGATGAGTGAGTACATGTATGAGTGACTACATAGAACTGTTGTTGAATGAGTGGATGTGTATGTAGATTTTGGAATTACTGAATAGGTTGTTCTAACTAGTATTGGTATCTCCATTGTTTTGAAAATGTTAGTTTTTATTTTTCAATGTGTGTATCAAAGGTTATATTAGGGTGAGAGGAGGTGGGCCACTCTTTCACAAGGATGATGTCATCAGTGATGTCATCAGTGATGTCATTTGAGATGTCATCAGTGATGTCATGAGTGACGTCACTGACCATGTCATGAGTGATGTAGTATGTGACGTCATCAGCAGTGCATTGCGGGCGCGCGAGTTATAATTAGCTGAACTAACTATAACGGGGGAATTTCAATGGTTTTGTATGAGTGAATGTTCAGCTACCTATAACATGTGTAAAACCTATGTTTTTTTCAGTGAATTTCAAAGGTTTTGTAAATGATAATTTTTAAATGTATTAATTATTATATTTCTTTCTTTTTATACTAATTTCCAAAATTTTTATTTTTTTTCATTATATTAAAATTAAATTCTATATAATTCCTTTTTCATTGTTTTTTGGGGGATAATCGTACCATACGCGTACGGTGATCGCACCGTCCTTTGTACGGTTAATCGTACGTCACAAATATGTTTTGACATTACGCTGCGCATCAGCGCTTCCGCGTGACGTCATGTACGCTTGTACGGCGCCCTGTACGCATACCCCACAAAGGTTTTATAATGTTTAAAACAATATATCTATGTATTTTATGTCAATTTTAAGGGTAGACATTATCTGGTACAATCATGAAAATAGTTTTTTTTTACTTTTAATAAGTGTATATTACTTCGGAAAGCAATTACGAAAATCGCAACGGTACGTCGTACGTACTCGCACTGTACTCGCACAGTAAGAGCACCGTAAGAGCACTGTACGTGTACGCAAAGCCATGTGACCATAAAAGGAGAGTTTTGATTGGTTCATAATACTTCCTATTCCAACTGTTAAAAAACCCCTCCCATTTTGATCATTCTACTTGAACTTTCCCAGGAGAAACATCTATTCTGTGGAACAGTAGTCCTTTAGAACCAAACTCTACAATGGCTGCTCTTGTTCAGACTTCATCAGAACATTCCTCTGAGGAAGAGTTTGTTGCTGAGCCACCTGAGAAAAAGAGAAAAGAAGCTTTGATTTGGAAGTTTTTTTTTTATATCCGGAGGGACAGAAAAAGTTGAATACGCCGAAAGTAACGTGCAAAATCTGCGAGGTTACTCTTTCCAGAGGTGACCCCACTAAAAAGTACTCTTTCGGGACAGCCACCATGGTTCTCCATGTCAAAAATTTGCATCCAAATAATTATGCAAGGGTGGCAACACAAAGGTTGCAGGAGAATCCTCAACCTGCAGTTCCTTCTAACTCAACTGCACCACCACCTCCTCCGAGCAGTCCACATCCTAATATTGTGCCATAGTTTGCGGATCTTACAATTCATTGCAAATTTTGCAGAGAACTCCTTTGTTACGGTGAGCAGTCTATTGACCTCATTGTGAAGATTAAAGAAGAGCACAGTTGTCCAAGACAATAATTGTTTTTCTTTTTTGTTCCTGTTCCACAGTTTTATTGTTTCCAGTTCCATTTTTTTGGTTTTAAAAAAAAAACTAAAAACTTGTTGAAAAAATACAAAACAAATAGAAAACTAAAAAGACAATAAAACCCAGTTATTTTTAGAACTACCTTCACTGGTCAAAGAAAGAACTATATTTCTATATTAGTGTATAAATGTTTGTCAGAATGAATGTGTAGTGCATAAATAAATGAATGAATACATTAGTAGTGTATGGTGAATGTGAAAGTGCAGAACTATAAGGAAGTGCTACAGCATAAATCTATAAGGTGTTTACCTATAGTGTACTATAGTACCTCCGAAGCACTTGAATGTAACATATGCACATAAATATGTTACAAGTCTATGCTTCAATTTGCACTGCTGCGTGAAACTGCCTGGGTGAATTTGTATGTGTTAGGGGTGGATTTACAACCCCCTTGTGCCTCTTTTACACAGCTGTTGCGTCACTTTTGTGACGCAGCGGTGGTGTAAAAGATGTGCCATGGTGTGTGGTATTTCCAATGTGACGCATATGGAAGGTGCTTCACATGGTAAAGCCCTGCACCAGAAGGACAATTTCCTGCGCAGGCGGGGGGTGTTCTGGTGCAGGAACGCCTCCTAAAAGAGACTGAGTGAAATCTATAAGATTTCATTCAGTCACTTTTGGGCTTATGCTGTGTCAAAACCCTGCACCTGCTTGAAACAGGTGTAAGGATTGACACAGCATGGTGAGCATAGGGCCCCAAGAGCATTGCTGGAGCTGCGTTGCGCTTGCAATGCAAGTCAAGCAATGTGCCGCCTTCACAACACAAATACATCACATATCTGTGCCGTTTTTGCCCCATAATACACCACATTGTAAATACGGTGCATCCATGGTGGTGATGTCACAGTGCACAATAACTGGCATATCTCTGGGGATGTACCACTTATTGTACATCTGCTGATTAGTGTTTGAATGTAGTGAATGGATTAATACACACTGATCAATGAGTCACTACAAAACTATAACAGGAGTGACAGAGTGTTTGGTGAAAGTGTAAGGCTAGAGACTGGGGAATTGAAGGTATAAAAGACAAGTTTGTCGGTGCATAGAACAGTGCATGCATAGTCTATAGGGATTTGAAGCAGTCCATGCCCTAAGGGCCACTTTGCCCCATGAGTACTTGGGTACTGGCAATTCTGCAAGGAGACTGTCGGGCTGAATGTATAGCAGCTTCACTTTTAGAACAGTGTATAGATAAGCATATAGTGCTGTATGGCTCACTATAATACTGAAACAGTAGTATGATAGTGTTTGCTGGAAGTGTAAGAATGCAGACTGTGGAATTGAAGGTATAAAAGACAAGTTTGCAGGTGCATAGAAGACTACATGCATAGTCTATAGGGGTTTGAAGCAGTCCATGTCCTAAGGTCTACTTCGCTCCATAATTACTTGGGTACTGACTGGATGATTACAATTCTACAAGGAGAGTGACTAACTGAATTTAAAAGAGCTTCATTTTTAGCACAGTGCATTGATAAGGACATTCTGCTGAATAGCTCAGTACAATACTGAATCAGCAATGACAGAGTGTTTCATGAAAGTGTAAGTATACAGACTGGGGAATAGAAGGTATAAAACAAAGTTTGCAGGTGCATAAAAGACTGCATGCATAGTCTATAGGAGTTTGAAGCACTCTATGGCCTAAGGCCTATTTTAAAGCATGAGTACTTAGGTACTGAGTGGATGATTACACTTCTGTAAGGAAAGTGCCTGACTGAATTTATAACAGCTTCAGTGTTACCACAGTACATAGATAAGCAAATACTGCTAAATGGCTCACTACAATATTGAAACAGTAGTGTGACAGTGTTTGGTGAAAGTCTAACGATACAGACTAAGAAATTGAAGGTATAAAAAACAAGTATGTTAGGGGTTTAAAGCAGTCCATGGCCTAAGGTCTACTTTGCTCCATGATTACTTGGGTACTGACTGGATAATTACAGTTCTGCAAGGAGAGTGTCTGACTGAATTTAAAAGAGCTTCATTTTTAGCACAGTGCATAGATAAGGACATTCTGCTAAATGGCTCACTACAATACTAAAACAACAGTAACAGAGTGTTCGAAGGAAGTGTAGAGGATACAGACTGGGCAAAGAATTTAAAAAATGCATAAGAGAATCTATTAGTGCTACACTTTTATTACAGTGAATGTTTTAATTCATAATACTCAAACCATTATTATTATATAATAATAAATGTATTCTTGTAACATCTCATAATTTAATAAAGCTTATAAAATATTTTCATCAGGTATTTCATTTTGCTGGTTATCAATTTCAAAAGTTATATGATCAAACTCAATGTCATCTAATGCTTCCACAAAATCAGCATCCAAGGTTTCGTCTAGGAAATCACAGCTGATATCTGCAGCACTAATTTCTTCCTCTTCATTCTTGCTGCCCGTGAAAGGTTTGTTTAGCTCTTCTATGAGACTCCTACTAATTTCGAAATCTTCTTCCATATTGTTCTGTTGTTTTTATATAGTGAATTTCTTATGTTGTAGATCCTTGTACAAAAACATAAACACTTCATTTTATCATTTTTCCTAATACATAACACAAAACTAGCTTTATCAACTATTTTGCCCTTTAAAAAATATTATACAAATACCATTCTCAACTACTTAATAAGATTATATAAATATAATTATTTATATGAATGTTCAGTTTTAAAATTTTCTTATATTTTCAAACCACTCACTCCTTATCACTATAGGAAAAAACTCAGGTTGCTATAATAACATGCAGTACTAAAAAAAGTACAATATGTCTAATCATCTTACCTGTTCTAAACTAGTAGTAAACTGTAAAGAATACTGGTACACTCAGTATATATATATGTATATTTTTTGAAATGTCTTTAAAAGATATAAACCATCTTTACACACTTATGTACTCCATCCATGTTTTGTTACTTCAGCTCTGTAGAAGCACCTTCCATCGACCATTTTTAACAGTTACTTATACTTACCTTAAACATAATAAATAATAAAAAAAATATTATACAATTAGCATCTGTGGAAGACAAAAAAAAATACATTTACAATATATCTTTTACAACACAAAATAATTTGTAAAGCATTTCATTTGCCTTTATTGCTGTTCTCAGACTATATTGAATTTCACTAGAAACAGTGAGTTCAATAGTACTCATCACATAACAGCGGGCAAAGAAAAAGACAATCAACAAGATTATCTTAAAAAAAAACATTCAACATTCTCAATAACAATCTAAAAAATAGAAATAAAACATATGTTAAATGTTTTTTTCTAACAGCAATTTCTTACGTAACTATGAGATATGTCAAACAATCTTAAAATAACAAAACACTAGCAATAATTTTCATACACGGCAAATATATGCTGACAAAATATACAACAGATAGTCCTTAATGGTTTTATATACTTTTCCTCATGGCCAAATAGTATATCTAAATTTTCCTTGCTTGGAAGTTCTTCAATACTAATCCTCAGCATCCGTCTCCCACCTTCTTATCTTATCTTATCTTAGGGGATTCTTGTATAGCGCACTGACACCGAGAGGTTTCCTGGTGCTGGCTGAGTGCCAATGAGATGGAGAGACAGGGGTCTAGCCAGTCTCTGTGAAGAGGTGAGTTTTCAGGAGTTTTCTAAACGCCAGAAGGGAATTGGCAGATTAAAGAGGGAGAGGTAACTGGTTCCAGAAGGCGGGGGCAAGGTAGGCAAATCTACGACTGCCGTTTTTTTTTAGTAAGGTAGCAGGGACAGCTAGCAAAAGGCGATGGGAGGAACAAAGATTACGTACCGGAGGGTAAGGAAAGACCAGTGATTTGAGGAAGGCAGGGGAGGTCCCGAACACAGCTTTGAAGGTCAAACAGCCGATCTTGAATGCAATCCTCTGCTCCACCGGCAACCAGTGGAGTCTGTAACGCAGTGATCTCACGGATTGCCACTTCGGGGTTTTAAAGGCCAGCCTTGCCGCTTGGTTCAGTACAATCTGGAGCCTATTAAGGAGGAATTTAGGTAGGCCGTGGTACAGGGAGTTTGAAAAATCCAGGCGGGAGAGCACCAGGGCGATCAGGACTTGTATCAGGGCCTCTGGTGTCAGGAGATGGGAAACTTTCCTGATTTTTCTGAGCTGGAACATACATGAGGACACAACCGCACCAACCTGAGGCTTAAGAGAGAGCTCCGAGTCAATTATGACCCCGAGGCTCTTTGCTGACTTAGCCGGGACGGGCGGAGAGCCAAGCTCAGTTGGCCAGAACTGTGGGCCCCAGTGAGTGAGACTGTTTCCTGGAAGGATTAACTCGGTCTTCCCCGGGTTCAATTTAAGCTGGTGGGAGTTCATCCAATGTTGGATGTGTAGCATCACTGCTTGACAATCGAGGGCTGCATTGGGGGTGTTAAGCGGAAAAATGATTTGCAGATCATCTGCATAGTTGAATACGGTGATATTTCACCTCTTCAAAGAGAAAATAAGCGGCTGAAGATAAAGATTAAAAAGCAGAGGGGACAGGGACGATCCATGAGGCACTCCGCAGATGGATGGGACCTGTGCGGCTGTGAAGGGACCAAGCCGGACCGCCTGCATTCTGCCCGACAAGAAAGATTTGAGCCAGGCAGAAGCCAGGCCTCGGATGCCGGCCTGCTCGGCACGGTGGATAAGAATGTTGTGGTCCACCGTGTCAAACGCAGCCGACAGATCCAATAAGACAAGCGCCTGTGATGCCCCTTTATCGGCATTAGCCCTAAGCGTATCCATAACTGTTAGGATCACAGCATCCGTGGAATGGGCTGGTCTGAACCCAGCCTGATTAGGTTCGAGAAAGTTGGAACGCTCAATGAATTCAGATAGGCAGCTAGTAACATGTGCCTCCAGGAGTTTGGATAGGTAGGGCAAGAGAGAGATAGGCCGATAGTTGGCAAGGTCGTCCGGGTCAGCTCCAGGCTTCTTCAGTAAGGGCACAAGGACAGCCTCCTTGAAGGAATTAGGTACTACTCTTGCCTCCAATGAGGCTTTTAATAAAGGCAAGATGCAGTCCTGATAAAAAAACAGCGATATCATTTGGAACGTCCCACAGGGCTCATCCCTCAACTTGACGTTATTCAACATCTACATGGCACCCTCACACAAGTGGACCACCATCACAACCTGAACATTATCTGCTAAGACAACGACACCCAACTCATCTTCTCCCCCACCAAGGAGCCACATACCACCAAAAGATGTCACCAACTGTATAAGGATCAACTCTCTAAATCTCAACTCGGACAAACACCAACAACGACTACAACGAGTCCAAAACACTTCCGCCCGACTGATCATCAATATCCCCTGCCGCAGCCACATCACCCACCACCTGAGAGATCTACACTGGCTTCACGTTAACAAGAGGATTACCTTCAAGCTCCTCACCCTCACTTACAAAGTATGCTACAACACCAGACCAACCTACCTTAACAGCAGTAATCCTGAAAGGCAAAATTTTGTTCCTAAAATTTTGGCTTTAAAAATATTAGGTAAGAATTTGGTAACGCTTTAGGCAAACGTTGTTTAAAAACCAATTGACTATCATTACAATGTATCCAACCTTTCAGACATTTTAAATAAACAGTGTAATGTCGAGTTGTTGTAGAAGGTTAATCATGAAAAATAATTGCAACAGCTACAAAAAATCTTCCTGATATTGATACTTGAGTAGCTACAACATTTTTAATTAAAGTTTCCAATTTTCTTCCATCAGCTCTACAATTTTGCAGCATTAAATTTTACATACTGTCCACATCTTTGTATAAATAATGTTGATGACATTTCTGATTTACATTGGCTGCACTCCATGTTTTGACTTGCTCCTCTAACTAGATTGTTAAAAGACACTGATTCACAGTCAGGTAAAGTCAAATATATGAATCTTTCAGTGTCTATGTTAGTGCTACATGTAAACAAACAATTTTCACAGTCATGTTGCCATTTATAAGAAAGGCCAAAAAGGTTTTCAATATCTATACCTTCATCTTCCAATACAACAAGCATAAACATTTAAAATTCCTGACAATCTTGCTGAATATTCTGCGTAAATTGAGTAGAACCAGAACATATGTCCAAAACATTTCGAATATCAGAAACACTTTGTATTTTACTTTTATCACTACTACATTTCTCATAAACAGAATACAACAACAAACAGAATCTTTGTTCCCGATTTTCAACAATTTACTGTTGCAAACTTTCAAGAAAAAAAAACACCATTAACAACTACATTAGCATAGCAGTTGACACCAGAACTATTTTCAAACTGATAACCAACATTCTCTTCAACACTGTCCTTTTTCTTTTTGCTTGCAATCACAACTTCATCTTGTTTTTTTTCTTTCTCTACAGTTTCACTACAGATATTCACAAATCTTCTTTTTCTACCTACCACACACCTTGCAAATACTGGATATTGACCTAAATTGGGTGCATATTCTCTTCTTAACCTATTATACTCTTTCACACAATTTGCATCTGCACTAACTTTTGTCTCATCAAAATCAATCAAGTACAATCCAGATAAAGTTCTCACTCGAGACAAAGCAACATATGCCATACACTCTTTAAACACGGTACTTCCAATATTCACTAAAGCACTATCTACACTTAAACCTTGAGATTTATGAATGTTCACCGCATACACCAAAGAAATAGGAAACTGTTTTCTGCATACATAGAAATCTTTTACAAGCAAAAACCGAGCTGAACAATGACTAAATTGCTGTACTTCTGCAATTTCATCAAATTTGATTTTCAAAAATTCAATACCATCTCTATTTACATAATTAACGAAATCAACAATTTTACCCATTGCTCCATTTACTAAATCTTTTTCCACATTCAAATTATATCGTAAAATTACCCTACAGTTTACACATGCATATACATTATTTTCTAAAGCAGCAGTTTTACTTATCGATTTCTCTAAAGAATCCAATTTCCTCTTCAACTTTTCAGTCAAAATATTAGCAATTCCTTCATGTTCTGTTCATCAATAGCTTTCAATTTTATAATTTCTATTATAGAAAATTCACGCAGTGTTGGCATTAAGCAGATTACAGATTTGTTTTCTGCAATTCTCATATATATTTTCTCCGGAACAATATTTTCATTTGGAAACAAATTGGAAAGTAATCGTCTCTGTATAGCTTCTTTGCCATGTTTAGTCACTTTTCCAATTCTTATATCTTGAAGAATAGTTCCATAATCAGCATCATTTGCCTGTCGCCTGTTTGTAATAAGTTCCTTATACTCAAAATATGACCAAATCTTAACATTTCTAATGCTCCCCAAAGACTTTCTGGTATCTTCATGCGCCATTGTTTTAAACAGTGGTTGTCCTTTTACAGGAGTAAGTTGTAGTAGATCTCCAAAAACGATGACGTGTATTCCTCCAAATAATATGTCATACTCTGTTTTAAAATTTGCTGCATTCTTAAATGCACAAATGCAAGCATTAAGTTTGATACCATGCTTACCTCATCAATAATGAGAAGTTTCATTTTCTTCAAGACTGTTGAAACTTCACAACATGCTTCTCCAGATAGCTTGTGGTATTCCAATTTGTTTTCATGCTTTACTGGTAGCATTAATAAAGATGTAAAGTAATTCCTTTAATATTGTGTGCTGCCAATCCAGTTGGAGCAGTGACAACACAAGACAAATTCGACTCAGTTGTTTTCTGTAGAAAAGTTGTGATTACTTTAATTAAAAAACTTTTGCATGTTCCAGTTTGTACACTCACGTACATTCGGATAGGTTGAAATGATGAGCAAGAGCACTCTTTCTTCTCATGAAGTAATCCATGGTCAATCTGTTCTCTCACTTGCTCATATATTTGTTTCTGCTCAACATTTAGTTGTTGTTCCAAGTTTCCTAAGTTTATTACATCTTTTTGAGCTTGATACATTTCTGTTTCCAGCTCTTCCATAGCAGTTGCTGCTTCATTTTGAACAATTGGTCCTCCTAGTGGATCCTGACTCAACGGAGCAGAAGTTTGACTGTCTTGAGAACTGTCTCTAGCAATCTCAGCTGCAATTGTAGCTTCTTGCTCAATTTCATCGTTCAACATTTTCACATAATTAGCAAAAACAGGACATTTCATAGTATCTTTACTTGCGTTGAATGAATCTTCATAGCTCTCAAAATCTCCAAGTAATTCCAATTCTGAACGCCACGGCTTGAAAAGTTGCAAAAGAGCTAAATAGTAAAATTCCCTTTTGTCAGGAGTTTCGCAACTCAGTTTACAGTGATTAATCAGTCAGTCAGTCAGTCAAATTACTTTTATTCAATAAATTAATATCATAAAAAGACAGAGGACTATTTATATTCAGCTGACATATACAACAATAATAATTATAAATTAATTAAAAAGATCCGATAAAATTTGATAAAAATTCATCACTAGTAAAGTACAAAACATCTCAATTACAATATAATACTACATTAGTGCTGTAAGTCTAAAATGTATTCATTCCAATCAAATTCCATCTCAAATAGATGGGGCACAGATGCTCTTGTTCTTAATCCGGACGCCAGGTACTAAAAAACTTGCAACATGGAATATAATACGAGGACTATTTAACAATTGTAAATACAGGAGGGCTGGCCTAAGAACACCGCCTCCCGCAAAATGGGAAGCAAGAACTTCTTCCTGATGTCCAAGTAATATTCGCAAAACATAATAAAGTGCAAAGTGTCCTGTGCCGAGAAGTTATCACATTTACAAGGGCTAGAATTTTCTGGAGAGCCCCACGAGGGAAAACAGCCTAGTGTCAAATGAATCAGGTTAAAACTAAATCTAGTTAACAGATACCGATGAAAGGGCCGATTCACAATAGTAAGATAGGGCTCAAGTCCAGGGGAGCTAGCTAAAACATAATTCGCTCTAACAGTAGGTTTCCTCATTTCCACCTCCTCCCTCTCCAGCGACAACAAATTCAACAAAGCATTTTTTGTCTGTAAAATATCCTCTCTTGTAATAGTCTCTGGAGAAGAAAAAAGCTCAGGTAGCCCTATTTTAAGACAGCTTGATTTAATGTACGCCAGCCATGGTATCCTACTGGCTTTATCCAATGAAAGGCAATCTTTAAGGATCATATGATTCAGGGAAATGTCATGGTTAAGCCAGGTCTTCAGCCAACAGGTCAGGGGGGCAATTTTTATTAAGTCTGTAACATACTCCACCCCCAACTCTGTGTGAATGGTATAAGTGGGAGTAGATTGTGGCACTGTTAAGACTGACCTTAGAAATTTATTTTCAATAACCTGAATTCTGTCTTGGGGGAATAGCCCCATATCGAGGAGCCATAAGTGGCCACTGCTAGACATTTAGCTTTATACACCTTCAATATTGCCTAAACTGGTCTAGCCCCCAGTTTTTTTATAAATCCCAGGAGTGCAGCGATGGATCTAGCAAACGCATTACTTCTATTATTTTTTTGCTGGCCCCAGTTCCCTCTATCTTCGAAAAGGACCTCTAAAAAAGTAAAAATAGGGATCCTTCTGACTTCTTCAGCTCCACAGAAGAAAGTTTTCACTTTTTTCTTTCTGCTACATTCCCCTACAATAATGACTTGGGATATTTTTGTGTTTATTTTCAGGTCCAGGGTCTCCATAAAGCTGCCAAAAGAATCTAGCAGCCTTTGTAGACCTACCCCCGAGCGAGCGATAAGGACCGCGTCGTCCGCATAGAGGAGAACTAGAATAACCATATCTCTTATACGCGGTACGTCCAGGGGCGACTACCTTAGGGCTGGCTCTAGAGCGTTAATTATAGCGTAACGAGAAGAGGGGCCATAATTCACCCCTGTATGACCCCCTCTCTGACCTGAAGTGACTCGTGCAACGCCCTTCGGAGGTAACCCTAACAGAATCTAAGAGCCCACAATGAAGGTCAGCAAAAACATTAACTAGGGACGGGTCAATACCCATGTCTAATAAAGTTTGCCACAGCTTTGACCTGTTCACCAGGTCAAATGCAGAGGAGAGGTCCATAAACCCCATATACAACGACCCCTCCTTGGCTATGGTGTATTTACTGATTAAAATTTGTAAATTGAGACATTGGTCAAGTGTACTCCTTTTTGCTCTAAAACCATATTGGACATTTGACAAGATCCCTCTATCTTCCAACCACTCAGTCAGTCTGTGCAGGATAACACGTCCCATGATTTTAACTGCGGAGTCTATCAAATGTCCTTTTCTTTGTTTCACCAAACATCCTTCAGAACTAATCACGGCATTTATACCATTTTTGATGTTTTCGGTAATATTCCGTTTAAAATATATAGTTTTGCAGCACTTCATAGAGACGCTTGTTCTCAAGATGATGACTTCTATTTGGATAATATGTATCCAACATATTTGTTTTCACAATATCTGTACTTTCTGGATCTTTTTCTGCTAAATATTCAATTTCTTGTACAGATTTAAGTACTCTATTTCGTGTTGCAGCAAGACCTAGACTCACCGAAATGATTCTTCTAGATTTGGAGTATAGACTTGCAGATGATAAGCAATACGAACATTCATACGCTCCAATTTCTCGATGAGATAACATCTTCAAACTGTAACTATATAATTTCCAACTTAGACTCTTCTCGTGGGAAATCTCTTCCCACATTTCCTTCAATTCTGTCTTTTCTGATTTGGTTATGTAGGATGTTACATAACGAGCAACAGCAATGGAATTGTCCGCAACGTATTGAATATCCATGTTAGCATTCCACATGGACAAAATGACTGGGTTGTAGTCCTTTATGTATTTTGAATCATTTCTTCTTCAGTTGTAGTATTTTTTGGAGACTTTCTTGTGATAGTATGTCGCAAAGATGACATCAAACTGTTCACTCTTCCTTTCGATATTACAGGACCTGGAAATCCAAAACGACATTTGGTGTAGAATTTGTCCTTAGATTTGTACTTTCGACAACAGTATTTCCCACAACGATGGCTTTGGAATCGTAAGACTTGTTGTCTTAAGTCCTTATCTAGTGTACTTTTGGATATATCATATGTAGCATATTCTTCAATAAAAGACAACACAGTATCATCTGAGTCTGTTCCAAATTTGGGAGAATCTTTGATCCATATTAGCATATGTATGTGAGGAGCACCTCTTGCTTGATACTCCTTTCTCCAAAAGAAATCCAGAACCTCTCCAAGAGGAGGATTTTTTTATTGGTGATAAAAGACATCATAGCTTCAAATCTATGATTGAATTACCTGCATACATGAACTGGATCCAAAGAGCACAATTCTCCAGGTATCTTGTATTCAATATTTAGTATATTTGGATTTGCCTCTCTTTGAAATTTAAGTAAATCATCCCAAGCAAATTCAGCACAGCTTAGAGTAAGGAAACATGTAGGAGTTCCTAAGTTCCTTAGCATACATTTAAGTTCTCCATGACGACGGTACCAGTACTCATTAGTACCACGCTGACATGCCATGAGATTAATTAGCTGAGATTCCAAAACATTATTTTTCTGTAGTACTTTAGCCATAAATTCCTTTGCCGACACATTTTGCAGATGTACACCTGTTTTCAATATATGGTTTACTGCATAAAAAAGTCCAGACAAATCACTCTCAAACAAAAGATGAAACAAATACGGAATACATTGTCGAAATCTTGAATCTTCTGCATACAATCTTGATGTCCGGTATTCAGATGCAGGAATCTGCACAGGTCGGTCATCATATCGTCCTCCTTTTCCTGTGGGAAACAACTGAGGGAAACAATGAGTTTCCAAGCTTTTTTCCCATACACTAATGGGACTTCCCTTTGCTTCTTTCATTTGGAATAACTCCATAGTATTCCCCATCACTTCTTTAGAATGAAGTGGATGAACACTGTAATGTTAGTAGATTTCTTCAGTTCTAGACACATCCACTTTTTCAATTTGTCCAGATGGCAAGTCACTATCGTCTTCTACAGTTTTTTCTTCTTCTCTCACATACACATTTTTATAATATTGATTATTTTTTACCAGAAACAATGTTGCCTTTTTCACTTTCCTAACATCCACTAATTCTTGCCCGTTTTTCTTACTCTTAGTAGGAACGCCATTAACAAGAATAACTAAAGGTTCATCTTCTACATTTTCTACACCAATTGTTTCAATATTTTTCTTTAAATCTAGAGGCAAATATACAACTCTTCCCTTTAATCCTCTCTGTAAATCTGAAGGAGGCAATTTTCCTGTCTTAGGCTCCATACGAACAATAGCCTGAAATGGATGCACACATTGAATAAGAATAGACTCATAAGTATTTAAATCCATCAGTTCAGAAGGAATATTTGCCAACTCAAGATTATTATGCACAGCTCTAGCAGGGATTTTGTTCTCATCTAATTTGTTATAACAATATTTACAAATACGCTGATCAGAACTCAAATCAATACAATTCTCTACCAACAAATAAGTTGCAAATTCCATCCACTCATTATTATTTTCCTTTTCACTTTTTAAATACAGATCAACAGTCCTGGTCGGATTTTTATAATAAGTTCGTCGACAAAAAATACAAGAATAATTTAGCTTTTACCTGAAATCACCTTAAACTTTGTAATTTCTTGCTCAAAACTTTCTGTACTACAATGTTGTACATTCTCTTCTACATTTCCTTCTATTAATGTATCAATGTCTGCACTCTCTTCCTCAGGACCAAGGTAACTAACCTGAATTTCATCACAAACGTTAATTACATCTGATACAGATCCACGCAAAAGAGCACTGTTTAACTTTTTTAGCATTAGTGCTGGACTTTTTGCATAATACAATCTTCTGACTAAATTCCTCATTTCAGTATGATGTACTGCTAACATCCTGAAATGGTGAAAAACACTTCGACATACTTTTTTAGAAAGACAAGCCAGAGAATGACCTTGCAAACCAGTATTTTGTCTCACTCTGCAAGGGTCTAGTCCTTGCAACATCTTAATCTTTTGTTTAACACTTTTCTTAGTATAGTTACGTAAGAAATTGCGTAAAAAAATCAATAGATTTCTGCCGTACACTACAAATACTACTGCAATTCCAAGTGTACACGGGAGCTTTAGGACATCTCCCTAAAACTTCATCAGCTAACACCTCTAATGCCTTTCTAGGAACAAATTTCTCTTTCTCAATAGGACAACCATTTGTAACCTCATAAGCACGACCACTGGTGTCAACTGCATGCAACAAATCATTACTCTGAAGATAACTCTCCTCATTAAAAAAGGCTCGGAACTTGAACTATGTTTCAATTCACCCAAAAAAAACTCAAAAAATTTACTTCTGTTACTGACTGTTCTCCACTTACTTTTGGCCTTCATTAAATGGATTGGCTTATCAAGTGATCGAATTTTATTTATTACTAAAACAAACAATTTTTTTTTCAATTCCAAAGCTTTCTCAACTACATTTTCTATACGTTTCTTCTTCTTATAAAATGCTGTTTTTTTTTACATTTCTTAACTTCCTTGATGAAATTCGACAAAACTCTATTATAAAACATTATTATTCTAATTTCCGGAAGCTGATTCTTCCTCCTTTTACTATACACTGCTTTTTTACATGATGAATTCCCATGGTTGTTCTCTTTTCTCTTGCTTTTATTTTTAGTTGCAGATACACAATTTGTATTTTTAACCATGTGCACACTACTCCTTGTATTTGATAAGTTCTTCAAGAAAATCTTCGTTCTCTTACCAGAACTTTCTTTCTTTTTGTTCACACATTGCTGTTCAGATAAATATTGTGGATGACTTCTCTTTAAATAATAACCTTTATTACGTTGTTTCCTCTTTTCACTTTTTGAAGGCATGATGAATTTCTTTTACTGTTGATAAATAAAATCTGTTATAAAAAATATATACAACATTATAAAAATAAATTAAGCAGTTCATCTGCTAAGCCCTATTTCACTGCATCAATACTTGAGTACTGACTAAAAGATTACACTTCTGTAAGGAGAGTGCCTGACTGAATTTATAAGTGCTTCAGCGTATGACAACACACAAACAGTATGAGGAAACAGGGAAGAATATGAAGAGAGAAAAGTGAGAATGAAGAAATAGAGAGGAGTATAAAAAACACACAGATGTGTATAAGTAGACAGGGATGTGTATGAGGAAAGAGGGAGAAGTATCAGAAAATACAGGAGAGTATAATGAGAGGAAGGAGTATGAGGAAAGGGGGACAAATGAGCAGAGAGGGTGGAGTAACAGGAAATAAAGGGGGGTATGAGGAGAGAGTGAGAGAGTGTGAAGAGAGATAGGGGATAATATGCAAAAAGAGGCAGGTATGAGCACAGACAGGGGGACTATAAGGACAATGGGGAATATGAGTAGAAAGGGAGGAGTAACAGGACAGAGAGGAACATATGAGGACAAGGGGGACTATGAAGACAAGGAGCACTATGAGGAGAGAGAAGTGAGAATAAGGAAAGAGGGGTAATATCAGAAGAGACGGGACAGTATAAGGAGAGAGAGGTAGACTGAGTAGAGAGGGGGGAAAATATGCAAAAAAAGCGAGTATAATTCCTTAATGTACACAGACGCTCAGTGGGATTCTAGACAAAAAATATGAGACCATGCATTTTACCAAAACACATTTACTACTCTAAAACGGTAAAGTGATTGCACACATTCCATTAATATAACTTCTACATTTCAGCGCACAACCCTGACTCATTTTGCAAATATATATGCAATTTGCTACATTATTTTTGTGAACATTACATCCAAAAAGTGACACAATAGAACAACAAAGAGGCACAAGGGGCTTGTAAATCTACACAACAGTTTATGCAGCAGTGTATGTATACTGACTGGGAAATTTCTAATAGGGAGGTATGAGGAGAGAGGGAGGAGTAAAAGGAGACAGGAGAAAGTATAAAAATAAGGGGGAGTATTACGAGACGGGACACAATAAGGAAAGAGGAGGAATATGAAAAAAAATAGAGAAGTATGAACACAGAGAGGAGGAGTATGAAGACAGAGGAAATATGAGGACAAAAGGGATTATAAGGAGAGAGATGGAAGTAAGAGGAGAGAGAGGACAGTATAAGACAGGGAGGAGTATAAGGGGAGAGAGGGAAGAATGAAGAGAGAGGAGGAATATAAGGAGAGAGGATAGAGTATTAGCACAGAGAGGGAGACTATGAGAACAGTGGAGAATATGAGTAGAAGGGGGAATATGAGCACAAAGCGAGGAGTAACAGGACAGAGAGGGGAATATGAGGACAGGAGGGAGTATGAGAACAAGGAGTACTATGAGGAGAGAAAAGTGAGAATAAGGAAAGAGGGGAAATATCTGGAGAGAATGGACAGTATAAGTAGGGAGAGGGAGACTGTGATGCTTAGTGTGATTCTAGGCAAAATAAATGAGACCATGCATTTTTCCAAAACACATTTACTACACTAAAATGTTTAAGTGACTGCACACATTCCAAGTATATAACTACTACATTTCAGTGGACAACCCTGACTCATTTTGCAAATACATTTCCAATTTGCTGCATTATTGTTGCCAACATTACATCCAAAAATGTGACACAATAGAACAACAAAGAGGCGCAAGGGGCTTATAAATCTGCCCAAGAGTGTATTCAGCAGTGTATGTATACTGACTGGGGAATTGTTAAGAGGGAGGGATGATGACAGAGGGAGGAGTAAGAGGACAGAGGAGGGAGTATAAAAAGAAGGGAGAGTATTAGGAGACAGAGGAGACAATGAGGACAGAGGGGGAATATGAGGACAGGGGGACTATGAGGACAAGGGGCACTATGAGGAGAGAGAAGTGAGAATAAGGAAAGAGGGGGAATATCAAAAGAGAGGAGACAGTATAAGCAGAGAGAGGTTGAGTGTGAGGAGAGAGGGGGAGATTATGGAAAAAGGGGCAAGTATAATTCCTTAATGTACACAAACGCTCAGTGTGATTCTAGACAAAAAACATGAGAACTACTACATTTCAGTGGACAACCCTGACTCATTTTGCAAATACATTTCCAATTTGCTGCATTATTTTTGCAAACATTACATCAAAAATGTGACACAATAGAACAACGAAGAGGCGCAAGGAGCTTGTAAATCTGCCCAAGAGTGTATTCAGCAGTGTATGTATACTGACTACAACATTGTAGATTTAGAACACAAGTCTAATTCTAAGCAAGCAACACTATGTTATGTTATGTTACAGCGTTCTTTTATAGCGCACGGCTACTCGAAAAGAGTGTCCCGGCGCTTTCCACCTGCATCTCAGAATAAAAATAACACAACACAGTAAAAGAATGAGAAAAAGAACTGAAACTGAAGCAATAAGAACAGCCTAAAGATTAAAAAGCCAGGTCTTCAGGCTCTTCCTGAATTGGAACAAATTGACAGTGCTGCGCAGCGAAAGAGGAAGCGAGTTCCACAGCTGTGGGGCTTTGCAGCTGAAAGAGCGCCCTCCCGTGCGGGCCTTCCTCACCCGAGGGACCACCGCTTTGTAAAGGGATTCCGAGCGCAAGGAGCGGACTGGTCGATAGAAGGCTAGTCTCCGCCGCAGGTATCCAGCCCCTGATCCAAATAGAGCTTTGTGCATCAGAGTCAGGGATTTAAACTGGATCCGCTTCCGGACAGGCAGCCAATGTAGCGCCTGAAGCAGCCCGGAAGCTCGGGCTCGTCTACGCAGGCCAAAGATAGCCCGGGCGGCAGAGTTCTGTGCCACCTGTAGGCGCTGAACTAGGTAATCAGGGAGGCCAAGGAAGAGGGCATTAGCATAATCAAGCCTCGAACCGACGAGAGCCTGCACAGTAATACGCCTGTGCTCCTCAGACAGCAGGGGCAGGAATTTACGGAGCATTTTCAAAATTCCATAACAGGTGCCAGCCAGACCCAGAATGTGTGTTCGCAGCGATAGCTGGTTGTCCAGCTTGACACCCAGGTTTTTAGCCACCAAGGAAGACTGTGCAGGAGGGCTCATGTCGGACGGCCACCAATGCTGCCACTCCGGATCGACACCGCAACCAAAAAACAGAACCTCGGACTTGCTCGAGTTGGCCCTTAGACTGTTCCGTTGGAAACAGTCAAAGACCAATGTAAGACAGTCCCGAATTCTCCCTTCATCAAACTCCTGGTCTTTCCCGCATGTGAAGAGGAGTTGCGTGTCGTCGGCGTAAGAGATGATCTGGGCCCCATATGCTTCCACCAAGGCCGCCAAAGGGGACATAAAGATGTTAAACAACGTGGGGCTCAACACAGATCCCTGTGGAACCCCAACTCCCAATGGCGGCATCTCGGCAGAGCTCTGGGAAACCCAGACCGTCTGGCGGCGGCCTTCAAGGAAGGATGTAAACCACCTGAGCGCCGTCCCCCTAAGGCCGATGTCATAAAGCCTCGCTAAGAGCGCCCTGTGGGGGACGGTGTCGAAGGCCGCCGATAGATCTAACATGACCAGCATCACCCTCCCGCCGACATCAAGAGTCTCCCTGATGATCTCAGTGACCTCTAGCAATGCCGTTTCCGTACTAAAATTAGGACGGAAACCGGATTGAGATGGATGGAGCAGATTGTTAGCTTCCAGAAAGCGCGACAGGACACCGTGGACGTGTTTTTCCGTGATCTTCGTGAGGGCCGGAAGAAGTGAAATTGGCCTATAATTGGCCAGAACCTCGACGTCGAGACCCGGTTTCTTTAGGAGGGGGATCACCATTGCTCTCTTCCAAGAGCTGGGGACCCTCCCCTCCCTCAGCGAGGCGTTGAGGATGGGATTAACCAGCGGATTCACCACCTCCGCCATCCCAGCCAAAAATTTGGCGGGGCAGGGGTCAAGTGGCGAGCCAGATTTCAAATTGGCCAACAGCTGCCTGGACACATCGCTGGAAACAGCAGGAAAATCAGACAGCACCGCCGTCGGTGTGTGCGGAAATCCGCACCCAGCCCCGGTGACGCCGCTTCCATCCTCCGGTTCTTCCACAAAGGAGGCCTGAATCGCCTTGATCTTATTAGTGAAGAAGCCGGCCAGATCACCTGCCCACGTATCTGAAGAAACTAGAGGGGGCGATTGGGAACTAGGGGTCGTGAACTCCTTCACTATTAACTACTCTACAACTAAAAAAGTGACTGCACACATTCTACATTTTTAGTACTGCACTTTATTGCACAAAGTGACTCACTAAACATATTAACTTACCACATGATTTTATCACAATAGTTATCCAAATGCAGACAAACTCAGAATATGATTCTACAAACTTTGGAAGGATAAACATATTACTCTTACTAAAAATAAAATGCACCACATACATTCCCTTACAAGTTATCAACTCCGCTCTCAAACAGATTGGTAGATTAAGAAGAATGCCACTCACACAGCAGATAGTCTTATATATAATCTCTCCACTTCAGTGCTTGCAGCAGAACCAAAGAATGGCACATTTTCCCACTCAATTTACACATATATACACATTAATAACAAATCAAACTCCTTCACACATTAATTCAAAACCACACACACATTGCTATAGGTTCAATATTTCAACCCTTTCCAACTGACATAACTTTCCACTCTACCCCAACAGATCATGCAATAGTCAACTGTCAACAGAGGTCAAAAGTTCAGCACACTGTAAAACACTCCTCCTCAACAACTTTAGACTCTGCGTAGGTACATACTTATAAGTACCAATAAAGAGAAAAGGTCTCATTAGAACCAACCAATATATAAACACATAAACTTGATAGATATCTATAAAATATATATTTTTAATAGATTTTTATTGCTTAGGTACGCTTACGGGACGACTTACAGACTTCGCACCGAACGTCGTACGTACGTGCATGGTACACGTACGCTAAATCTACCGTAAAAAAAAATAGCCTCTATCACTAATTTTTTATAATCCCGGGACCCCATCCCCCGGGGCTGAAATATAACATTGGGGACCGCGGGGGAGCCCGGGATGCTGCAGGAGCTGGCCCTGGGCGGTGGTGGTCCCCAGGGCCATCAAAGGATCCAGGAGGGGGGCCGCGCGGCCCCCCTCCCAACATTCAAAAGCCCCGGGGATGGTGGTCCCCGGGGCTGGGGGGTCCATCATGGACCCCCCCTATTTTCTGTATTAGAGCCCCGGGGAGGTGCGGTCCCCGGGGCATGTGGGGGGGCTTAAGCCCCCCCCCCAATAAATAGAAAACAAAATAAAATAAAAAACTAGCCCTGGGGGATGGGGTCCCCGGGGAGTATAAAAAATGTGTGATAAATGCTATTTTTTTTTACGGTAGATTTAGAGTACGCGTACCATGCACGTACGTACGACGTACGGTGCAAAGTCTGCTGCTTTCTTGTGCCTCGGTTCTACCGACACAGAAGATGGCTGCCAACACTTCCTGGTTTGGAGTGTTGACAGACAGTTGACAGCCAATCAGCATGCAGCTCGTGCTCGTAATCGTACGTTTTATGGTACACTTACCGTATGCGTACGGTACTTCGTCTATAGATATATCTATGATTTTCTCAGGAACTACTGAACGGATTTACACCATTTAACAAAAAGCGTAATCTGCGAACCGAACTCTACCTTTTTGCCAAATTTGGTGTAATTCCGTTCAGCAGTTCGGGCTGTAGCCCGTCTTAAAGGTCCTATTGATTTGCGCGTGGGAAGCGCCCGGTACGCGCACCGGGGAGCGGACCGGGGGGCGTACCATGGGGAAAAAAGAATGACAGACTTTTCCAAAAATGAAGCCTTTTTTTATAAATTGGAGGTAGTTCTAAAAAGAACTGTTTTTTTTCTTCTTTTTGTTGTTTTATATTTTTTTTATTGTTTTTTTGAACATTTTGTAGTTTTTTGGGGTTTTCTGAACAGTTTTATATTTTTTTATATTTTTCATGGGGAGAAACGAAAAAACAGGGAATTGAAAATGGCTCAACTGGAGCAAAAAAAAAAGAAAGAAATAATTAGGGTTGATTGGGGCATTTGTGGTTGTCCCCAGCAAGGACGATGAGCTTTACGCTCTGTTCTCCGTAGGAGATGGTCTTCCCACAATATTTACAGATAATTCTGAAATCTGCAAATCGTGGCTGAATGCAAGGCATCGTCTCACTTTCCTCTGGTGCCGACGGAGTGGGTTGCTTCCTTTTTGAGGTGGTGCTTGTGGATTGGGGAGGGTTACTGGCCAGTTCCCTCATCTCTGCAGCAGAATAATATATTGGATGCTTGCGCTGCATGTGGCGTATCATCGTGTTGTTCCCAAATGAATATTTCTTATTCGGGTTTCCCCTGGAAAGTTCCACGCCACAGATTCTGCAAGTCACCTTGGCTGCATTTACTTTTTTCTTCCCCTCTGGGATAGAAAAAAACTCCCAAATAATGTGTGGTCTTGGCTGGTATGGGGTATTTTGTTCTTGAAGCCATCTTGAACTCCCCTCCTCCTCCTCCTCCTCTTCCTCTTCTTGTTGACCACCAATGATATCTTGAGGTGGTCCTCTTGGTGGTCGTGGTGGTGGTGCAGATGCACCAGCTGCTGCTACTACTGAAGCCATTATATTGATCAAAAAGGTACAGAGAGGTACACACAGGTCTTCCTAAGTCAAAGGACAAAGTCAGAATAAGGAAAAAAGGTGGGGTCTTTCATCCTTTTGAAAAAAAAATTTATTGAACCAATGAAAAGTATTATTTTTAGGTCACATGACCAGGGGCTTCATCATTATGAAACCAAAACTGTTATGAACCAATGAAAAGTGTTATTTTCAGGTCACATGACCCGACGCGCTTACGCTACGCGCCCCGGGGCGCGTCCCGGGGCGCGCCTAGGGGCGCGTCGCGTAAGCGCGTCGGACGCCTACGTTGCGCGATCGTATTCGCTCGAGTGCTTCCGGGTGCGCTTACGCCATCCGTATCACGCGGACGCGGCTACGCGATACGTCACAATCATGTTTTCATTCGCGATATTGGCGCTTACGGGACGCTTCCCGGTGCGCGCCCCGGGGCGCTTCATAAAACTACGCTTTCCGGGGCGCTCACCGGGGCGCGCACCGGGAGCGCTCCAAGGCAAAAATGTTTTTTTTTTTTTAAATATTCAAAAAAAAAATTGGGCAAAATTGTAGGGACTGGTAGCCCGATGTGCCTTTGCTATGTCTCAAGATATATGCTCAAGTGGTTTTTACGAAAATTAACTTTGAAAAAATATATATTGGGCTACATTGGGCTATATATATGTTAGAGCCCAAATGTAGCCCAAATGTAGCCAATGTAGCCCAATGTAGCCCAATGTAGCCCAAAGATGGCCACCAGAGATAAAAAAAAACAAATGTAGCCCAAATATCAGCCAGATGTAGCCCAACTGTAGCCCAATGACAGAATGAACCAGAGTGTTCTAAAGAACAACTAGAGCGCTAACAGTCTTACTTATAAAGTGAGACTTATAGTTAGGAATTAGCATTTAAAAAACCTTTGAAATTCACTGAAAAAACCATAGGTTTCACACCAGTTATAGTTAGGAATTAGCATTTAAAAAACCTTTGAAATTCACTGAAAAAAACATAGGTTTCACACCAGTTATAGTTAGGAATTAGCATTTAAAAAACCTATTAAATTCACTGAAAAAACCATAGGTTTCACACCAGTTATAGTTAGCTGGAAATTTTACTGACATAAAACCAATGAAATTCCACGGTATAGTTAGTTGGACTCACTATAACTTGCGCGCCTGCAATGTACTGCTGATGACGTCACATATTACATCACTCATGACATGGTCAGTGACATCACTCATGACATCACTGATGACACCATCCTTGTGATAGAATGACAGACCTCCTTTCAGTGTAATGTAACCCTTGAAACACATATTCAAAAATAGAAACTAACATTTTCAAAAAAGTGGATATACCCATAACAGTTACAACAACCAATTCAGTAATTCCACCATCTATATACACATTCACTCATTCACCAACAGTTCTATATAGTCACTCATACATATACTCACTCATCATATGTAGTGATACACCTATACATCCTGTTACACACCGACAGTCATCAAAAAGTTACTCACACACATACTCACACATGCAAATAAACTAATAAACATTCATTTATTTACATATACAGATATACACACACTACCACCTTACTTCTAAGGAAACTTACACATACTTACTCTCTTAAACAATCACTTATAGAAACACATACTTATTTAAACAGGAACTCTTACAATCTCTCACTCTCACATATACTCACTTATATATATCAATACTCACATATACTAGATTAAAACATATGTCGTTACTGATAAAGACAATAGTGAGACAGTTGTTTACTCACTAACACACACATATACACACTCATCCACCCATACAGTCCTGCACATATGCTGTCTTCAAAACACATACAAACAGTGAGTCAGTCACCAACCCATGCAGCCACTTATACACAAAGTGAAACACTGATACATATATTTAAATATTTAAAAATTAGTCGCCAATATATGTATTCACTAAGATACACTTAAAAAGCCAGTTTACCAATCAACTTTAAAAAAAAAAAACATACATTAAGACACTTATTTAAACATTTATTTTTTCCATTGACCTTTACATATACATATATAAAACATATTTATTTTTCAGAAAGACAAACATTCACTGGATGGTGTCATCAGTGATGTCATGAGTGATGTCACTGACCATGTCATGAGTGATGTAATATGTGACGTCATCAGCAGTGCATTGCAGGCGCGCAAGTTATAGTGAGTCCAACTAACTATAACGTGGAATTTCATTGGTTTTATGTCAGTAAAATTTCCAGCTAACTATAACTGGTGTGAAACCTATGGTTATTTCAGTGAATATATATATATATAATGTTTGTGTGTATACATAAACATACTTTCACTTTCAACAAGAAAACAGAACGAGCAGAGAATTGCGAAATATATGTATAAATATTCTTGGTGGGCTCCGTGATTGTTTGGGGGACTCTGAGACTGGCATTGTTAAAATGTGGCATTTTATTGACGACGTATTTATAATCTGGCAAGGTTGTAAATCTTCTGCGGAAGAATTTGTAAGTAATATCAATATTAACTCGTTAAACCTGGAATTCACAGCTAACATGAATAATGTGAGTGTAGACTTCTTAGATGCAGAGGTTTACATTATGGGAAATAAGATCATGACTAGGATGCATAGAAAATCCACGGCTGGAAATTCTATTTTACATGCCCAAAGTAATCATCCTCGCCATCTTATTAAGAGTATTCTGTATGTGGAATTTTTAAGGATCAAGTGCATTTTTAATAATGAAATTGATCTGGCTAGATGTCTTGATGGTTCCTTTCAGAGGTTTTTATGTAGGGGATATGATAAAGATGCACTTACTAGTTCCCTAAAGAAAGTGATATCTAATCAAACGGATTCCATTCCTGATACTGGGGTTACTGTTACTGATACACCTGAGTCAGTGCCCATTCAAACTGATAAATCTACTATTCGTTTAATCACTACTTTTAACAACCAAGAGAGGAAAATCAAACAGATACTAAAATCCAATTGGCCTATTTTAAAACCAGATATCCCATTAGCCCCCCTCTTGGCCAGGCATTACTTTTCGTAGAGCACCCTCTATGAGGGATGCTCTGGTAAAAACTAGTCCGGAGGTTAACATTAAATCCAACTGGCTTTCCAATAGAACTGGGTTCCGTAAATGTAGCTCATGCAGGGCATGTAAATTTGGAGTTAACACTACTGAATATTCTGAAGGAGTTACCAACACTATTATCAAGATTAATAGTCTTTACACCTGCAAAACTGATTATGCGGTTTATGTTTTAAAGTGTACTTGCGAGCTACTTTATATTGGTAGCACCAAATTACAAGTATATAACCGCATTTTACAGCATCTTCGGGCCATAGTTAATTCTGACCTCAATTACCCTGTGGCACGTCATTTTAAATTAGTTCATAATAACAATCTGAATGAACTACAATATTTTGTGATTGACGCTGTCCCTTTAATCAAGAGAGGGGGTGACAGAGAGAAGAAATTAAGACAATTGGAAAGCCATTATATAGTCCTCCTTAACAGTAAGATTCCTAATGGCTTGAATATGGGCGAAGATCTTCATAATTTTCTGTAAATATTTTAGCTCATTTCATTATGTGCACAGTATTTTAATGGTTTTACCCATATTTATGGTTTTACCTATTTATATATTGGATGACTTATTGCTAATTTATTGGGCTTTCCTATGCAATATTCTAGTGACTTGTTGTATATATTCCATGAAATTTTCCTTGAATTTTTTGATGCAGTGTTACCTTTTCTTGTTCAACATATTTGATGTTTTCTAAAATCAATGGTTTGTCTTTCCTTAAAAAATTGATGACATTTTGCACATGTTTTTACAGTGTATGTATTTTCTGCTGAATTTGTTACATTAGCCGGTTATTTGCACTTTATTGCACTTTGCACTTTTACACTAATGAATTTTTTGTCTTGGCTGTGGATAATTTTTAATTTTGGAAATTATCTTGCTCTGGTCCATTTTATGGGCTTAAATTGTTGCACTAGTTTTTGCACTTTCATTATATTATGTGGTTTTTAATCGGTTTTACTGGATTATGTCCGTTTGACCTCCTGGGACAAGATGCATCTATGAATATTTTTTCTAATGTTTTTGGGGCTATGATTTTGGGCACTTGCCATATATTTTCAGCCTAAATTCTATCATTGTTTCATCATTGTATTTATGGAGATAGTCTTGGAAATTATTATGGTTTTTAAACTTTGTTCCTTGACTATTAATTTCTCTAACATAGTGATGTTATAAACACATAAGTATGGGATTTTATCCTTATATTTTTACCAGCCGATTGTGCTGTGAATAGTATTTTTTCTATGTCCTTGTTTTTATGGGAGGAGTCAAATGTAGTGACTGTTAGTATTTAACCACATGTGTCTCTGGGATTGTCATGTGATCAAGTCGGGGTTCCCCAGACGAAACGCGTCATGTTGCCGTTCCCATCGATGGAATAAAAGCACTTTATTTTCACTACGAACCCTGGTTGTGGTCTGTACCTGATTTTGTGTTGGAGCTGTTCTCTGGTGGCTTGCACTGCAGGATTGTGGATTCTTATATATATATATATATATATATATATATATATATATATATATATATATATATATATATATATATATATATATATATATATATATATATATATAATGTTTGTGTGTATATATAAGCATACATTCATATATAGTATTAAATAGTGGAATTAATTCAACTTACATTATCATAACTTTATATATTATCCGATTTAAACATTTGCTACTTTCAACTCTATATTACAAAATCAATATTTTTGTATATCTTTTGATGATATTACAGTTTTTTCTGATATTTTGGTACTTACCATTATAAGTATAGGAGCCCAATATTGTGGTAAATGATATTTTTGACACAATATGTTTTTTCAACAATATTTTTACAAAGTTGTCAGTGAACCCTAATGATAGTGCTTTTGTGACTGAGGCTTGCACTCCTTCTCCTTATGCAGTGCCTGTTTTGTGAATTATATCTGCTCTGCTGCTGTTCATATTCTACCTGTATTATTTGAGGGGGGCCGTTACTACTGTTTCCCATGTTGTAGCTCTGTTTTCAGAGAAAGACATTACTTTTGAGTCTAAACCAGTCATATGTAAAAATGGCTTTCACAGTTTCTGCCCAAGCTATATCTTCTGTTCCTCAGAAAAGATGACATTGGTGTTTCCTGTGCTGTGCCATTTCTCTTTATGGAGGAAATGTGCAGTTGCAGCCTCCGCTGTGCCTTCTGGTGTATGGAAAAGTTGCAATGCTGGTTTGTGTTCCATTTGATGGAAACCTGCACTGCTGCTCCTGTAACTGCTCTTTGTCGTAACTCGTGTACTGCTAGAGCCTTGCTGTACCAGCTGGATCTGTCCTTTGTAATAAAAGCTTGCAGTACTGATGCATTTATGTGAGGCAATACTGGACCTGCCCTTGTTGCAACCGTTTTGTACTTACGTGAAATTTGCCATGTTGCTGCCTGCGCAGAACCTTTTGTGCCCAAGAGTGAAACTTGAGCTTCTGTTTGCTGTGTTAATGTATTTCCTAAAGAGGAAACCTGCTCTTTTGTTGCCTTTGCTTTTGCATTCTGTTGCAAGTGGACAATTGATTGACATGGGCCATCTTCAACAGTTACATGCTTACAACTTGCTAGAGAGACTGAACAGGCAATGCTTAGAGACCAGGGAATAAAGATCAGCAAAGAACTCACCAAGATGGGAGTGAAAGAACTCTGGTTAAAAGTACTGAAAGAAGGAAGAACGCGGCAATGCAAGAAAGAGGCTGACAAAAAAAGCAACAACAGAAGATAGGGAAAGAATGAAAGGGAGTGGGAAAGAATGAAAGGGAAAAGAATTACAGAGACTGGGAAAGGAAGAGTAGAATGAAATAAAGAAAAGCGGGGGAGAACTACTGGAGAAAAACAGAAAACGCAGGAGTTGAAACATAAAGATGATGTAAAGCAGATTAGAAAGAAAATAGGGGAAAGAAACTAATAAGAGAGAGAAAGGGGTAAATACAAAAAATGTAGAAATAGAAGCAAAAAGAACAAAAAAATGATTGAAAAACGGAACTGTGTGAAATCTGCATGTGAGAGGATGCAATAAGAGTGGATCAGCTTGTGTGGTTAATGTGTAGTTTGGTGTTTGTGTCACGTTCCGATGCCTCGGTTACCAGCATTTGGGAAGCTTGATTCGAGGGATGGCGGGTTGCAGTGACCAAGAGGCCGGTGCTGTTAGTGTGAATAACCCTTACCAATATATACCAGTGTTGCGTCTGAGAGAGCGCAAACTGAACAAAATGCATGAGTGCACCAAAATTACAAGTAGTACGCACAATTCATAAGAGAGATGCTATAAGTGCTGAAAATATATTCATCTATACTTGGAAATGTGTAGTTAAGCTAGAGATTTCATATAGAAGTGGAACTAATGCGGAAATGTGTGGAAATGTATAACCTTATTAGACGTGATTAATCCTGATCCATGTTATGTAGCTGCTAATGGAAGAATGTCATGCTGCAAGGCACAAAACGGAATAGGCCCTTGGCCAGAGCTGAAAGTGTTTGGGAAAGGTATTCATTTGCATATACATGGATTGCACTAAATGTTATAATGATTTCGTTTATTAGTTAGATTTATATTCCATAGATGTGTTTTCTTATTATATCCAAGAATAAGATGCTAACATGTTATTTTAGTTTAACCTTTGCTAGAATTGTTGTAGGCCTGAAATGATCAAAGGGTTTCTGAATTGCACGTGCCTGGTACAAGTCGAGCTGTACCGAGAAATAAGTTGCAAACTTCTGTTAGAAGTCTATGAGAATTGGGATCCAAGCTGCGGATGTCTGTCTGCGGGTGCGAGGGGGATCCAATTAAGAATTGGTTGAATAGAGTTCTGTTCAAGAGACTGGTACAGACATGGAGGAGGGTTCAGGAATGTTTAAGGGGTATCGGCGGGCCGGAGAAGAGTCTGAGAAGCAAGGTCATCTCTAACGCACGAGGCCCAAAGGAAGATCATTATGGAAAAAGCCAGAATCGACACCACGTGAGGGGCGTCTCGAGAGGGGCGTTCCAACTGTAATTGGGGTTTTGTATTAGGGACAGCACCCCTGGGTGGAGTTAGAGCAGATGCCTGAGGACCCTTTAGAGAGCGGATGGGTAGGCAGAGAGGGGTCATGACTGGAGATCATAGGTTTTAACCTAGAGACTAAGAGTGGGTGATCTTCCTAGGAAGTCATTCACAGCTGACACCTTTTGATAGGTTGGGATTCCGTTAAGTAGGGATACCATCCAGAGCAGGGTAGGGACAGCCTAACCTGAACCTTTCCCTCCTGCTGTAAATGACGGAGAGATCACAATACGTGTCTATGCTTGCAGCCCTTTTGATTTTGGAATTAGTCCTTGTAGTGTTCTTTGCTCACCTGAGGGCTTTTAGGGAGCACATGTATGTAGTGGTGCCCGTATACCTTTTGAATCTCATTTTGAGATGCCTGTACTTGCAGTTGACCCTGACTTTGTAATAAATCTTTAAACTTAGAAGTAGTCTGTGGTTTTTCCAAGCCGAGTCCATTTTGATTGAACTAACCTGGTAAGAGATGCACTTTCTTCCCTCAATGACAGGCAATAAAGGTTCAGTCGACCAGACCGGGGTTTTAGATCTAGAGTGATAAGATAGTGATCAAAATCCCGCCCCCGCAGTTGGTAGCTATAGAGGATGGTTGCCTTCTTGAGGAAGGTGATTTAGGCCAGGTTAGATTACCCCAAGGCCCCTAGAGATCGATGATCGGAAGAACCGCCCACCGAAGAGGGCCCGGATGACGTGAGAAAGAAAAGCAGCAGTAGCGGTCGAGACTGAGTATAAAGGGTCATGCGTGTTAGATTGCGGTGTTTTTGTGTTGTATATATGTTGTAATGTCCAGCGGAGTTGAATGCCTGTAGAGTGACTGTGGAACAGGTTGTGAGCGCGCGCAACCGGTGCAAATCTTAAGTTCAAAGAGAAGCTTAAGTGGTTCGGGTGTATCGGACATCCAGAGTAATTGTCAACCAGTGTGAAGGGGGTCATGAGGTACCATTGATCGCCCGCAGGACCGAGATAGGGGGAACGTAAGAGTGAGTGCGTGAGTAACGGACGCTGGTCAGAAGTTACGGGGTGTAAGCAACCTATCAGAGAGACGATAGACATTTCGTCAGTTGTGGTGACAATTACAGATAGACTGTGGACGTACAGTCGAGGGAAGTGACCGCTTGGTCGGAAGTAGTCATTTTTCGGTGTATGAATGGGACGCATGCATGACCGGGAGACGAGCTGAAAAAGGAGGGGAGCTGCTGCGAAGGGGAGACGAGTGACGTCAGAGAGTGCCGCGCTGGGATTGGCCGGCCAGAGCAAGACCGCGCTGTGATAGGCCAGCTAGCAAAGCCGCGCTAGGATTGGTGGATTGTCATCAGGAAGTAAACAGAATAGCGAGGCTGGAAATTGTACGTTTAATCATGAAATGCTTTAAATGGTTAAGAGCGGCGTTTAAGAGAGAGAGGCGGAGATCATATGATGGGGAAGAAGCCCCGCCGGAGGGTACGCCGGCTAATTATATGGGGACAAATGTTGGGTTGCACACTATATTGTGGATTTCAGAGTGGAGTAAGATTACAGAAGGGAATGAGGAACTGACGTTTCCAAAGTATGGGACATTCAGATTAGAGGTGCTACACCGATTAAAAGCAGTCATGACCTCAATGAGACCTATGCCTAGACCGACCCAGTTTGAAGCTCTCAATGCATGGATTAGGGCAGCGCACGAGAGGAACCTGAATAGACACCAAGAAAGGGTGAAACGATCGGTAAGAGCAGTGCAGGATGCCAAATGGGATGCGGATGCTAAAAGATGGAGAGTGCATAACCTTGAAGTAAATAAACTGTACCCAGTATTAGAGGTAGCAGCAAACAAAAACCCATTTGAAGAAGATGAGGAGAGCGAGACAGAGGACAGCCTGATAAATAGGTTACTGACAGATAGGCCACCCCCGTACAACAAAGAGACGGGAAAAGATGAGCCCAACAGAGAAGGGGGGCCTAGCATAGGGGAGTATGGACCGCTTCCCATTACAGATTGGGATCCCACTGCAAAGAAGGAACTGTCCCAACCTAGTCCGGTACAGCAGGTAGTCGGAAGGTTTGTGGTACAAAGGGTGCCAGAAACGGAGCGTGCCACATCCTACGCACTACCAGATGCCCTGCAAGTACCTGTTACTATAGGCCCTATAGTATCGATTTATGACCCGGAGAGAGCTCGAGGGGAGTAACAGGTACGGATAGACAGAGAGAGAACAGAAATGGCAAGGAGGAATGATACAATCAATTCCCCAAGTCAGTTGCCAGGACCAAGAGATTGGAGCACCCCAGTACATACAGCAGCAGATCCAACAGGAGATCCGGGAGGCCCTAGATGGCCAATGGATCTGAGGGGATCAGGACGGAAATCCTTCCAGGAGTTAAGCGAGTACATGAAGAAATGGGATGAGGCAGTGGAGGCTCACAAGAGCATCATAGCAGCAGAAGCTGGAAGGGAAAGCCAGGATAGCAGGACCCGGACTCACTGCGGGGCTGATGAAAGCAGTCCGGAGTGGGACGGGAAGGGTCAGGACAACAGCGGAGACACTCGCCATACCAGGAGTGGAGGTAGAGCAGACCTAGAAAACAGGAGCCCTGAGTGTGGGGGGGTGTCCCGCCCAATACACAGTGAAGGAGATAGGAGAACGCAAGAGTACAGAAACAGTTTTAAGTGCACCCACCATGAGTCTGGCAATAGTGGACAGAAAGAGAGTTGCGAGAGGTCTCGCCATAACCCCAGTGACTACGGACAAGAACGCAGTTCTGGGGAGATGGGGAGCCGAGAGGGAACTTACAGAATACTGAGTGACACTAGACAACGAGAGAGTAGCGACAGGAGGGAGAACAACAGGGAATCCTACCATGGAGCGAGGGAGGACAGAGAGAATGGACAAAATGAGATTGGGGGAAACAGGCCCGTGTTTCATCATCTTCCAAGACAGGATGGTCGAGCATGGGACTTAGAGAGATGGGAGCAAGGGAGGACTCTCCTTAACTCCCCTGAGCCCAAGCGTAGGACTCGGAGCTGGGACGGAAGAGAGACCAGTGAACCCCCTAAGAAAGACATACTGAGAGCCGAGATAAAAGCTAAGAGACTCGATGTCGCCAGCTTAAAGTCAGATCTGGATGACATGGTGGATGGTACCTTGCCTCTAGAAAGAATGGAGATGTACGAGCAGGATGAAATACTGTTCATGGCAAAGGACATCACTCGAAAAGCGCGAGCAGTACATGAGAAGTTAGTTGAACTAGCAGACAAATATATGGTAGACCTGTCAAGGACCAAAGCATTACAGGGTAACCATAGGCTACATTATTCAGACCAGGACCTAGATGAGAGGAGAACAATAGGATTGAAAACACACATAAGGGAGCTGATCACTGGAATAAGGACGTGGAGGGCGCTGGATAAATGGGAAGAAAGGTGGTCCAAGAAAGGGACCGTTTGGAGAAGCATGCTTGGGATGTCCCCAGAGGGAGGACTGCAGAGAATAGAGGCATACCCTTTGCGTGAGGTTGCAAACGGAAACTATGTACATGTGCCATGGAGTAGGGGGGATTTAGCAGCCTTTACCAACTCCTTCCCTAAATTGAGGGAGAATCCAGTCGAATGGTATAAGCAGGTGGAGAGGTTTGTAAAAATATCCAAGGTACTATGGATAGACCTGAACACTCTGTTTGACATTGTGGTACCAGGAGACTTGTGGACAGCATGTAAGGTTAGTGCTGAGTGGCCCACATCAGAACCAGAGAGAGATGCGCGGACCAATGGACCGTCCGAGACAGTAATGGCAAAATATGAGAGAGTGATGACCTGGCTAAAAGATAAGGTGCCAATGCAGGACATAGACTGGGTCAAAATAGATCGAACTAGACAAGAACCCGAAGAGACAGTTCATGAATATTACGAGAGATTGCTGAAGGCGTTTAAACAATATAGCGGGTTGGACGTAATGGATCCTAAAGACATAGGGCAGTTTGTGTCTAAATTTGTTTTGGGCTTAAGACCGGATATTAGTTTAATGATTCAGCAACACTTGATTTGTTGGCAAAATAAACCTTTGGATGAAATTCTGAGATATGCTAGGTACTGCTGTGATGAGATAGACTCAAAGGCAAAGAAGCTAAAAGAAAAGCTGATGGTGGTGCAGATGCAGTCAGCCGGTAAGGGTGGACAGCAACAACAGCAACAGGGAACAGGGACCGGGGGCAGGAAACAGAATAACCAGAATAAGGGCAACGAGGAGAACTCCAACTTTAGACCTAGGATAGACATAGCAGCATTGAAAAAGACGACTCGGTGCCACCAGTGTAACGAGGTGGGGCATTGGAAACGCGAGTGTCCCTACAATGTTGAAATAGGAGAGCAGGAAGTAGAGGAGGAAGAAGTACAAAGCACTCCAGGAAGAGGGGTAACGCCATACCAAGGAAGGGTGGTCAAAGGGGGGACCCCAGCTCCACGAGCCCAGTTCCCTCAGCCACCCAGAATAGGGACAACGGGAAAGACCTATAGACAAATGCCTCTTTTTGTAGGAGGAGAGGAGTGTTACTATGTTGATCCCCTAACAGGACAGAGAGTGGAGAGAGAAGACTGTACCCTCAGGGCAGCCTTAGATGTGGATCAAAGGGGACCCTACGTTGAGGCCGAAGTAGCAGGGTGCCCCACGACATTCCTAGTAGACACAGGAGCCACTCGATCCACAATAAGATCAGCTGCAGTTCCAGGTCTGCCAATGTCGGGGGAGACAATCCAAGTAGTGGGGGTCGCAAACAGGAGAATGACCAGCCCATTGACAGAGCCAGTGCAAGTGAAAATAGGGAAATACAGCGATGAACATCAGTTTGTGGTTTGCGATTCTAGCCCTGTATGTCTGTTGGGAAGAGACCTTTTGTGCAAGTTAAATTGTACAATATACTGCACCCCGCAGGGAGTGGAGGTATTGACAAATGATGATGACGCAGACTTCAAAGTCGCAAACTCGAGAATATGTGTGGAGCTGTATCCCACTTTGACAGTGGATGAGCTCCCATGGGACCTAAGAGAGACAGTGGCCCCAGAAGTGTGGGATTTCACTGGGGAAGAGATTGGACTAGTCAAGGGAGTGGACCCAGTGAAAATCATAGTGAAACCGCATGCTGAGTTTCCAAGAACACCCCAATATAAATTGACTCCAGAAACGATTGCAGGTATCAAACCCGTGATAGAGTCCATGATTAAGCAGGGAATACTGAAAGAAATCGTGGGTAGTCCATGTAACTCCCCGATTATGGGTTTACAGAAACCGGTTGGGAAATTCAGAATAGTGCAGGACCTTCGGAAAATTAATAACATAGTCGTTTCATGTTGTCCAGTGGTACCGAATCCTTCAGTGATATTGTTTCAGATACCGTTCCAAGCTGAATGGTTCACGGTGATAGACCTGTGCCAGGCCTTCTTTTCGATCCCATTGGACGAGGATAGCCATTTCCTTTTCGCTTTTAAGCTGGAAGGTCGCGTATTAACATGGTGTCGTATCCCACAGGGGTATACAGAGAGCCCATCGATCTTTAACCAGCTTTTGAAGAAAAATCTTGAAAGTCTAGTGCTGCCCCAGAAGTCAGTTCTGGTCCAGTACATAGACGACCTACTTGTGGCGTCAGAAACTGAAGAAGCTTGCAGGGAGGACTCCATTGCTTTGCTAAATCACTTAGCTGCAAATGGGCACAAAGTGTCCCCGGGCAAATTGCAGTACTGCCTGACAGAAGTGCAGTACTTGGGACACAGAATTGAAAAAGGAAAGCGGAAGGTGTCACCAGACAGAATAGAGGCGATCATGAAGATGAATGCGCCCAAAACACAGAGAGAGGTCAGGATGTTCCTAGGGATGGTGGGGTATTGCCGACAGTGGATAGCAAACTTCTCACTGAAAGCAAAACCCTTGCAAAAACTGACGCACAAGGAGGTGAGTGATCCGGTACCATGGGACAAAGACTGTTTGATGGCGTTCCTGCAGCTGAGAGAGGACCTGTGTCGTGCTCCTGCTCTGGGAATGCCAGATTACGATAAAATATTCTTGCTTTACTGTTGTGAAAGAGAGGGTTGTGCTTTGTCTGTCTTGGTCCAAATCCACGGGAATGCCCGTAGACCAGTTGCCTACTTTTCGGCTACCTTAGATCCAGTAGCCGCAGCGTTGCCCGGATGTCTCAAATCCGTTGCCGCAACGGCTGTCAGCATCGAGCGTTGCGAGAATATCGTTATGGGACACCAGTTAGAGGTGTACGTGCCACATTCTGTTGAACTGTTAATGACCAGGACCAAAACACAGCATCTGACCAATAGCAGGCTCACGCGCTATGAGCAAGTCATTCTTGCTGCAGAGAACGTGACCCTCAAGAGATGCTCTGTTTTGAACCCTGCTACCTTGATGCCACTCCCAGGGGATATTGATGATAATGTATGTACAGACCACGATTGCCTTGATGTGACTGAACTATGCACCAAACCGAGACCTGACATTGTTGATGAGCCACTGACTGACCCCGATGAAGTTTTCTTTGTTGATGGCTCATGTGTAAGAGACGAAGTTGGGCAGTTGAGAGCAGCTTATGCTGTTTGTACAATTACTGGAGTTGTGGAAGCTGGATGCCTGGAAGGAGTACACTCCGCTCAGGTAGCCGAGATTATTGCATTGACGCGTGCCTGCCTGGCAAGCAACCAAATTCGAGTCACCATATACACCGACAGCCAATACGGTTACGGGGTAGTTCATGATTACGGGCAATTATGGTCTCAGAGAGGTTATATGACTTCTTCAGGTTCACCCATTCGTAATGGAGAGTTTGTGCGTCTACTGTTAGAAGCTTTGCAATGTCCAGCAGGTATTGCAGTTGTAAAATGTACCGCCCACACTAGGAACATGGACTTCGTGTCACAAGGCAATAGATATGCCGACGAAGTCGCAAGATATTGCGCAGAACAAGGGTACTCTTTCACGGAGGTGGAGGTGGGCGGAATAAATGTCAGAACGGAATTAGCTATGATATTAGAAACTGTAGACAGTTGGGACGAATTGAAATGCATGCAAGAGAATGCACCCGATTTTGAAAAACAGACATGGGAAACTGCAGGATGTGTGATAGGCGAGGCGCATTTTTGGGTTTCAGCAGACGGAAGGGCAGTGTTACCAAATGAGATAGTGAGCCCAATGGCTAGACAAATCCATGGTCCAGTACATCTAGGGAGAGACGCTATGTTGAGAGTATTCAGACAAACCTGGTACAACCCTAAGTTCAGAGTAGCAGCAGAAGCAGTGTGCCAGCGTTGTGTGACCTGTCAGCAGCTGAACGTAGGAAAAAGAACACCAGTTGCATTGAGTCACATAGGGAGGTCAGGAGGTCCATTTAATAGGATACAAATCGACTTCATTGAAATGCCAAGGTGCAACCGCCTTCGTTATGTCCTGGTGGTTGTTTGCATATTTTCCAGATGGGTCGAGGCATACCCTACACGCAGGTGTGACACCCTCACAGTAGCCAAGTTATTGCTTAGGGAGCTCATTCCGCGGTTCGGGGTACCGGCCTCTTTGGAATCGGATAGGGGAACGCATTTCAACAGCGAGCTTGTAAAGATGATTTGTGCGGCCCTGAACATAGACCAGAAGTTGCATTGTAGTTACCGACCAGAAGCCTCAGGAATTGTAGAGCAGATAAACAGCACCATCAAATGCGAATTGCCAAAATGTGTTCATCAACGTCTCTGAGTTGGCCTGACGCTCTGCCATTGGTCCTTATGAGCATCCGTAGTACACCAGACAGAAGAACTAGACTGTCACCGCACGAGGTGTTAATGGGGAGGGCAATGAGATTGCCATCAGTACCAACTGCTGCACTATTAAATATCACAGATGATATGATCCTGGACTATTGTAAGGGTCTGTCTGACGCCATTCATTCTGTGTCCCTTCAGGTGCAGGCTGCCGAGGTCCCGCCGTGCCAGGACTTGTGTCATGACCTGTGTCCTGGAGATTGGGTGCTTGTGAAGAAGCACGTAAGAAGAAGCTGCCTAGATGTTCGTTGGCGTGGGCCCTACCAGATCATCCTGATCACGAACACTGCTGTGAAGGTGGGAGGCCTGCCCAACTGGATCCACGCGTCTCATACGCGGAGGGTTCCAGCGCCTCTGGAAGAAACAGCTCCTCTCTCGGATGTAAGTCCAGCTGCGGACGGAGAAGCCATAGAGGGGGCCAGCCAAGCTGTAGAGGTGCCAGAAGAAGCTGGGAACGTGTCTGACCAGGCTGAGGACGGTTAGTACAACAGCGAAACAGACGACGCTACAGAAGGAGAAAGTAGCTGGGAGTACGAATCAGACCCTGACCAAGCTGAAAGAGAGCGAGAGCAAAGCAGAAGGTCGAGGAGCAGAAGGGTAAGGCGTGGAGAAGCCAGCTGGCCGCAAAGAAGGAGTTCAAGCCTGAGGTCAACTCCAGAGAGAACCCTTGCTCCGATATCTGAAGACTCAGACCCGGAAGACGGTGCTCAGGGCTCTGAAGCACCAGATCTAAGAAGGTCAAGAAGAGTATGTGTGCCTAACAGAAGATACGCCACTCCTGAGTGGACATATCTAGCGACAGATGTCTTGGGAACGAGCGACAGGGAGGATCAGAGCGGTGCTGGTGTCCAGCTCTGAACCCATCATCACGGTGGAAGTACAGCTGTTAGTGCCCGGGGTCGAAGCAGAAGGGTCACTAACGTTCACACTCCCCAACCCTCCCCGCCTAAGTAAGTTAAAGCACATGTTTTTCACTGAATTGCAATTCCCTGATTTTGGAACAAAGATAACAGGCCATGAAGAGCACATTCTTCATTTGGAAATATTGAATTATGCTGTTCAAGCCGCAGGCCCAAGCCTCATCGTAGATGCTTAAAGACTTTGTAAATACACGAGAAAAAGAAGATTACCTAGCGCCTAGGAAGCAGAGAAACTTAGGGACCTTTCCTATAAGTTGACGGAGAAGGGCTAGGGTTGTCTGTGTTAAAGCTCAAAAAGACTTTGCAAAGGAGATGGCCAGCTTCCAAATGTGTGGTTCTAAAGACTGAAAGATTAAGAGAGACTGTAAAGGAACGAAGAGAAAAGAACTTTGTGTTGAAATTAAAGGAAAGAATCATACTGTCTGAAGAAATGGAGGCCGGTAGTCCGAATCGTAGAGCCAAATGTATAATAGGCACACTAATAGTAGGAGTAATACTTCTTATAGCTTTAGTTGTTACTGTATCATATGTAATGGGACATGAGAGTGAGGCAAGGGTAACAGACGAAAAATCTGTAGTGACACCAAAACCCACTGTTGCTGGTAAGGAGGGGGAAACCACACAGGAAAAGGCGTTATTAGCAGCAGAAGCCCGTAGGTTACACATGGATGAGTCCCAAGGCGACTATAGGTCAAATGCTTATGCCAAACTTTTGTATGAATACGTGGTTGCCATGGAGGTTAAGGACTGTTACGTCTGCATGCAACTACCTGCGTCTGTAGATGAAGGCATTAGATATCATCACCTCCTGCTGACTTATGGCATTACATGTAGCTTATTGCTTAGCATATTTTATGGGAGAGATAGTTTTGAATACTATTTCTCTAATTATGACTCAGTGTTACCAGAAGTCCCAAATTACAAGCAAATGAACAAATGGGACTACTGGAAGAGTGAAGACAGATTGGCAAAGTTCTTCATTCCTTGGGATACTTTAGATACGTCACATGCCCGCAGAAATAACCTGACATGCAAAGTGTCAGAAGTCGAGAAGAAGTTTATAGGGCAAGTAGATGATCGATACAGAAGACAAAAGATTTTGAAAAAATCAGGACAGTGGAAAACAGATTGGACCGAGGAGGAGAAGGCACACAAGAGGAAGGGTAGTAGTGGTCCTATAGCTTTGGATCACACACAGAGAGGGAAGTTATGCCTTCACAGAAGCAAAACGTACTACGAAAATGTATTCGTAGGGGAAGTCAGTTGTGAACATGCTTTTAGATTAGAATATTACACTAAGGATTTCTTGAAAGGAATGCAAGTGATTCCAAATGTATATTTTGTGTGCGGAAGAAATGCCTACGTGAGACTACCTGATAACTGGTATGGATCATGTTACTTGGCAATTGTCTTCCCCAAAATATACCATGCCCAAGACTTAGAGATTATAGAGGGCAAGGCCTCAGCAAGGGGGAGAAGAGACTTGGGAGATGCAGAAATGGTTGGAGATGTATTTGGAGCTGCATTTCCTCTTTTAGGACTGATCCTCAACGATGTTAAAATTAGGAGACTGGCAACAGTCGTAGACAGATTGTCTGCCAGCACTGCTAGATCCCTAATGCTGGTGGAAGGAGAGATGCAATCCATAAGGGCCATGGTGCTTCAGAACCGTCTTGCGTTAGACGTCCTGCTAGCAAAAGAGGGCAGAGTCTGTAAGGCTTTGAAGGTCCAGGAATGTTGCACTTACATTCCAGACAATTCAAAACCTCTTGAGAAAGTTATCATGAACATAACTAACATTCACAAAGAGATCGAAGACCTGACTAAAGAAAATGTTTGGGAAAAGGTGGGCCATGGAATGGGCGAAGTTGGAGGTTGGTTCGCCAACCTAGGGAAGAGCTTTGTGTGGTATGTGCTGAAACCTATCATCATAATAGTGATCTGTGTGATCATGTTGTCGGGATTGGTGAGGTCATACCAATGGTATAGATCAAGGAGATTGGAGAGATCCAGGAGAGAACAGCTACAGAGATTAGCTGCAATACAAGACAATCAGTACAGGAGTCTGAGGGCCCTAGAAACGCAGAAACGTGGGGCGATCGCAATTAGTTCAGTTTAAATTTTGGTGATGACCCCGAGAGGTCATCAAAGGGGGGAACTGAGAGAGCGCAAACTGAACAAAATGCATGAGTGCACCAAAATTACAAGTAGTACGCACAATTCATAAGAGAGATGCTATAAGTGCTGAAAATATATTCATCTATACTTGGAAATGTGTAGTTAAGCTAGAGATTTCATATAGAAGTGGAACTAATGCGGAAATGTGTGGAAATGTATAACCTTATTAGACGTGATTAATCCTGATCCATGTTATGTAGCTGCTAATGGAAGAATGTCATGCTGCAAGGCACAAAACGGAATAGGCCCATGGTCAGAGCTGAAAGGGTTTGGGAAAGGTATTCATTTGCATATACATGGATTGCACTAAATGTTATAATGATTTCGTTTATTAGTTAGATTTATATTCCATAGATGTGTTTTCTTATTATATCCAAGAATAAGATGCTAACATGTTATTTTAGTTTAACCTTTGCTAGAATTGTTGTAGGCCTGAAATGATCAAAGGGTTTCTGAATTGCACGTGCCTGGTACAAGTCGAGCTGTACCGAGAAATAAGTTGCAAACTTCTGTTAGAAGTCTATGAGAATTGGGATCCAAGCTGCGGATGTCTGTCTGCGGGTGCGAGGGGGATCCAATTAAGAATTGGATGAATAGAGTTCTGTTCAAGAGACTGGTACAGACATGGAGGAGGGTTCAGGAATGTTTAAAGGGTATCGGCGGGCCGGAGAAGAGTCTGAGAAGCAAGGTCATCTAACGCACGAGGCCCAAAGGAAGATCATCATGGAAAAAGCCAGAATCGACACCACGTGAGGGGCGTCTCGAGAGGGGCGTTCCAACTGTAATTGGGGTTTTGTATTAGGGACAGCACCCCTGGGTGGAGTTAGAGCAGATGCCTGAGGACCCTTTAGAGAGCGGATGGGTAGGCAGAGAGGGGTCATGACTGGAGATCATAGGTTTTCACCTAGAGACTAAGAGTGGGTGATCTTCCTAGGAAGTCATTCACAGCTGACACCTTTTGATAGGTTGGGTTTCTGTTAAGTAGGGATACCATCCAGAGCAGGGTAGGGACAGCCTAACCTGAACCTTTCCCTCCTGCTGTAAATGACGGAGAGATCACAATACGTGTCTATGCTTGCAGCCCTTTTGATTTTGGAATTAGTCCTTGTAGTGTTCTTTGCTCGCCTGAGGGCTTTTAGGGAGCACATGTATGTAGTGGTGCCCGTATACCTTTTGAATCTCATTTTGAGATGCCTGTACTTGCAGTTGACCCTGACTTTGTAATAAATCTTTAAACTTAGAAGTAGTCTGTGGTTTTTCCGAGCCGAGTCCATTTTGATTGAACTAACCTGGTAAGAGATGCACTTTCTTCCCTCAATGACAGGCAATAAAGGTTCAGTCGACCAGAACGGGGTTTTAGATCTAGAGTAATAAGATAGTGATCAAAATCCCGCCCGCACACATCCTTTTACTGGCGACGAGCAACTATTAGCACCAGGAGGATCCAGCATGCAGAGGTTTACTCTGAGCCTGCCATGAGCTGTGCTTTGTAGGAAAGTGCTGGCAGCTTAGCAGGCTTCGAGCAGTGTGAGTCTCAGCTGATCAACGATCAAAGCTGCAGGGGGTAGGCAGCAAGTGAGTGCATCATTAGGTTTGGGGGCGGTGTGCCGTCTGTTGAGCAGCAGTGTCTGATGTGTGTATCGCAGAGCCAACGTTAACTCTAGTGGCCGTGTAAGCTATAACACTAAGCATTTTTCCTAATGTGGTAGCGGAGGCCATTTTGAGAGTTGCGCATTTGCCTGTAGACCAATCTGAGACAGGTACACCCTCTAATTGTAACGGGGGAATCGTCCACAGCAGCCATGTTTGAGTGGCAAAGGCAGTGTGAAGTACAAGCACAGGTTTTGTAAGTGGAAGTCATCTAATATATTTGAAGGATCAAAAGATACTTAATTTTACGGAAGGAACAAATAGCAAGTGTTTACTTTGAATTTGGGCCAGACTACTACAGCAGTCATGGATAGAGTGGTTGCATCTCCACTATTTTTGGTATCCCCAGGTACACCTCCAATTTGTTGGGAGCAGTGGCATGAGACTTTTGAATCCTATCTAGAAGTAATAGATGACAAATCGCTCATGTCAAAGAAAAGGAAGGCTCTTTTACTTTACAATTTCGGAACCGAAGGTAGGAACGTTCTTAAGAATCTTCTGTTGGAAGTTGTTATGGTGCAAGTAGGATCTGGGGAAGATGGTCATAATGGAGTGATGGATGAATATGCTTCTGTTATATACGTTAAAAAAGAGGAAAAATCTGGTTATGGATATTCATAAGTTTCTACAATGTGCGCAAGCACCAGATGAACCCATAGATGATTTTGTGCCAGCTTAACGCAAGTTGGCAGTGATGTGCAATTATCGAGATCTCAAAGATGAGATAATTAGGGACCAGTTAATCAAGAAAACAAATAATCGCAAGATCCGGGAAAGACTGCTGTCCACTGAAGATCCTAGTTTGGAAGCCGCGTTAACTATTGCTAGAAGCATTGAGCAGTCTGAGCACTGCAAGAAGGAGATGAGCAAAGGTGTTTCAGAGCAGGAAGTCAAAGCAACAAGTAAAGAAGTTGTCAAGAAGGCCAGCAAACCCCCAATGGACAAAAACTTTTTAAAGTGGGTATCGCAGTGGTGGCAGTCACCAAAGTGGCAAAACCGAGGAGTCATGTTTTAGGTGTGTGAATAGGTTGCATGTAAGCTCGTACAAAAACTGCCCAGCTGCCAGTCAGAAGTGTTTCAGGTGTGGAAAAAAGGGTAATTTTTCTAGAAATTGCAGATCATTTAGGGAGAATTTTCATGCCCCAGTGGTGAAGTCTATCGAAGTAGACACGTCTGAAGAAGATGAAAATGTAATATTAATATTGTCTGACCAAATTGTGGATGTAGTTGCTAATCACATGGAGTTTGTGTGTGAGAGCCAGAGGAGAAAACTGCCCTTGTGCGATATTACTATTAATGGATCTAAAATAAGAGTAATGGCAGATTCGGGCTCACCTTTTACTTTGATTGGCAAATCAGAGTTTGACAAATTTGAATATTGCTCATCTCTAGGAGTTTTGCTTATGGAGGGAAAAGGGTGGAGGAATTTAAAAATTTGATGCAAGCTTAGGTTTTGAGAACAATGTTGCAGGCGGCACTGTGTATGTGGCCAAATAATGGTTCAATCTTTTAAACTGGAATGAGCAAGGGGATCTGGATATAATTCTCAATCCCATTCATCCGGAGTTAGTATTATTGAGACAATGGCTGGAAGCAGTATGCAGTGGTGACGTGTGCAATTTGGTTGAGAATAAGTGGACTACTGCCTATCCTGAGGTGTTTACAGAATTACTTGGTTGTTTGAAAGGTTTCAAATACCGCATAATTTTGAATGATAAGGCAAAGCCAAGAGTGCCCAAGGTTGGGCACACTCCCAAAAATTTGAGGAGGAACTTAAGGTGGAGTTAAAGAAACTGTGTGATTTGGACGTTATTCTACCCATTGAGAGTTCAGAGTAGTTGGCCCCAGTTGTATTGGCGTGCAAATCAGATAAGTCATTGCGTTTATGTGTGGATATCCGCGATCTGAATTGGAATATCTGGGTAGACTGGCAACCACTCTCCAACATCAATGAGCTGTTATCCACTTTAAATGGCGCTGTAATGTTTACAACGCTTGACATGTCGGCAGCAAATCATCAGATAGAGTTGTGTGATGAGTCAAGACATTTAACTTAATTTGTGATCCCCTGAGGGATCATACCAATAGAAGCGCATTCCATTTGGACTTGCCTTGGCATCTTCAGTTTTTCAAAGGTTGATGAACAATTTGTCTGTAGATGTATCTGGTGTAGCATTTTTCCAGGACGATGTGTTGAATTAGGGGAAAACTATGGATGAGCACTGATGCAAGAAGGTGTTGGACATTTTCAAGTGGTCAGGCTCAACCTTAAAGAAAGACAAGTGCAGGTTTTCACTTAATGGTTTGGATTATTTAGATCACTATGTGTCTAGCAAACGTGCTGAACCCAAGATGAAGATTTTGAGAGCAATTGAGCAAGCACCTGCACCCAGCAGCAAAGATCAGCTCAGGTCTTTTTTAGGATTGATTGAGTATTATTCAAAATTTGATAAGAATTTAGCATCTAAAATGGCCAATTTACCGGATCTGTTAAAAAAAACTACAAAGTACATATGGGATGAGGTGCATGACACTGTTTTTAAGTCTATTAAGAAGGACATTGTGGGAGGGGCGTGGCCAGGCGCCGTCGAAAATGGCCGCCTAGAGCCCGAGCTCCGCCGGGACCGCTGTTGTTCCCTGCAAATCCGGCCAAATATCCTAGCTGGGAGGCTTTGCCCTAGATGCCCCAGCTCCCTCAGGCACAGTGCTAAATCGGCGCGTTGGAGCGGAGTCGGGAGACCCACGGGAAGCGCCACACCGAGATCGCAGTTCTCGGCGGCTGACCGGCAGCTGCTGCCTGGGGCCCCGGAGCCGCCGGCCGCTCAACTCGAGGCCCCGGTCTAGGGCCTACAACGCTAACGCGGCCTGTGTGGCGCGAAGTCGACGGAGGGCGTGGCCACACCCACAACGCTGAAAAGGACCGGGGCCTGGACGACGCTGGTGTAGCAGTGCTGGCCACAGGCGCGGACAGATGCGGAGGGCCTGCAAACCCACCTGAATGGGCGTGATCCGACGACATCCCAGCGGGAGCGCAGGAGTGAGTGACCATCTCCCCGGGCAACCGTCGCGTAAGCGCGAAGAAGGGACGTGGTGCGCTGCGGCATCCCCCTGGGGTGGGCTGGCTGCTGCGGCCTTGACAGCGAGGCCTGGACGCCCGGCCCGTTGGACGACACCTGAGCACAGCAACAGCGGCCGTTTGGGAATCAGAGGACTCGCTGGTGCAGCAGGGGAAAAACAACAGTAGTGAGTGGCGATCACAGGCCCAAATACGTCGCTACATACGGCTGGTACATTACGGCGAACACCGCAGGAACTCCTCTGGCGGACCTCAGCCCCAAGTGCGATCCTGGGAGAGACAGCTGACGCTGGCCGCTGCGGGCCGGACTACGGGGGGAGGCCCAAGTCGACGCGGACCCGCGGACTTTCACAGATAAGTGCGGGCGGAGCTATATCCGGACTCAGGAGCACCCGATCCACCATGCGGCCCAAAGGGGGACTAGTGACCCAAACCAATAAACTGGACAACTACGCAGTGCCCAGAACGCAGCCGCAGCCCGGTGGAGCGGCAAAGAATGGCAAAGACCAGGCGGAACCCTCCCTGACCTCCATAATGGCTGCAATCCAGACCCTTGGCACCAGCCTTGAGACGAAAATGGACAAAATCACGATCCAGGTGAATCTACTACGCGCTGACCTGGGAAAAACCACAGACAGATCCAAATCCAACGAAGTGGACATTAAAGCACTGCAGGCATCTGAAAAACGCCTCGAGGGCAGGGTGAACAAGCTCGTCCACCAACACAGGCAGATGGCCTTGCGGCTCGAGGACCAGGAAGGAAGGACCCAGAGGAGCAACATACGCGTGGTAGGTGTATCGGAAGGACTTGAGGGGGATTGTATGGAGCTCTTCCTTGAAGATCTGATCCTCCGCCACCTAAAGCCCAAGACACTATCAAAGATCTTCACCATTGAACGGGCACACGGAGCTCCGATCCCGAAACCCAAACCCGGGGCCTCACCGAGAACAATTATTGCGAAAATACTTAACTATCGGGATCGTGATGCAATCCTCCAGGCCGCTAGGCAACAAGGTGATCTACAATACGAGGGGAATACAGTTCGCTTCTTCCCGGACTTCACGCTGCAGGTCCAACAGGAGAGACGCTCATTCCAAGGGGTTAAGGCGACGCTCAGAGAACGCGGACTTCGGTACATGATGTTTTTCCCAGCAAAGCTGAAAATTATCTCTGGAGGTAAATCCCACTTCTTCACTTCGCCAGCAGCCATAGAGGAATGGCTGGACACAACGGAGCTGGAGGCCCAAGCGATGCAAGATGGCGGACAATGGTAGGAAACCGAGGGCCCCTCCCCAGGGTCTGCCATGGGAAGATCGGAAGGAGATGAGCAAAGCCAACGATCCTGGCGTTCGAAGTTGAATAGTCCCCACTGGGACTCAGCCAGAGACAACACCGCAAGATAAGGGCATGAACATTCGCATCAGAAGCCAGCGAACAGTAATGTATACATAGAGCTTAATATAAGACTGAGCCGCTTCAGAGGGGTGGCATACATGTCGGCCCAGGGTCTCTGAGAACTTGCTAACTGTTTTTCAATTGCACTGTTGACCTGAGGGGTCTAATTTATTGGGGCACTACGGACGGGGCGGCCAGGGACGGGGCTGGCCCACATTGTTCCCAAGTAAGTTTCCTCAGTGGGGGTCTCACTCCCCGGGGTAGGGTTGGGCGACAGGCGCTCTGCTAATTGGGGTGGTGGGTAGTTTGGAACCCACAGAGCAGGGAGCAGGGAGGGGGGGCTTGTTTTTGCAGAGGAGGGAAGGGATGTGGTGCACAGTTGAGGGGGGGAGGGGGGAGCCACTTGTTTGAGATAACGAGGAAAGCTTGCACTGCATACAATTGCTGGGTGGGAACCAGGGAGGGACGGGGAGTTGGGAAGGTTTTACGGTCATGTAGAGCACGTGTTCATAGAGTCGATGATGATCCCGGGGTGCAGAGACAGGACACCTCGCAAAGTAACGGATATGGCTAGGAGATGGGAGAAGAGTCTGAAAATTCTGTGCTGGAATGTTAACGGGTTGGGTGACAGACTGAAACGCACCATAGTCCTACGATTCATTAAACGGCACCAGCCGGACGCAGTACTGCTGCAAGAAACGCACCTTATGGGAAATGCATGTCAGGCCCTCAATAGATGGGGCTACACTCTTGCAGCTCACTCCGGCTTCACCTCCGGCTCGAGGGGGTGGGGATCCTGCTGCGTCGCTCACTGCCCCTTCATATAGATCGCACTGAAACTGATCCGCAGGGCCGCTTTGCTGTAATATCTGGAAGATGGGAGGGCTACACACTGAACCTACTCTCTGTCTATGTTCCGCCTGGCCTCCAAACTCGGGCCTACACAGACCTGGGCAAATTGTTACTCTCCCTTCCCGACGGTCAGTTGGTTCTTGGAGGAGACTATAACGCAGTGGTATCGGGGACCCTTGACAGACGGCCCCCCAGAGAACTACCTCAAGGGCAGAAATGGCTGCGGACTTTCTTGAGGCCTTCGGGCTCACAGACGTATGGCGCCTGCTCCATCCCACAGATAGCCACTTCACCTTCTTCTCTGGGCCACATCATTCATTCTCACGCCTTGACTACATCCTTACCTTGCTGCAACACGACACTACCGTACAAGAAGCAACACACCTAACTCGTGGCATATCGGATCACTCACCAGTCTTTACGCACATAACATTCGGAACCAGACGTGAGGGCTGCGTAGCGGCAATAAACGCCTGGCATTTAAAAAACGAAGACACTAGGAGGAAGGTATCCCAATCAATTACCCAATACTTCGACAACAATGTTGGATCAGTGGACTCCCCTGTCACCCTATGGGAGGCCTTTAAAACAGTGGTTAGAGGGGAGGCGCTATCAGCCATCTCGGGCAAGCGGAAAGAAAAACAAAGCCAGGTCGCATAAGTTGAGGCAGATCTTGAGGAACTTGAGAGGGAGGCGCGAGACAACGGGGCCAAGGAGGTGCGACACAAACTGCAGATTAAGATAGCAGAGTATAAAGAGCTGGTTACTCAGGAAGCCCAAACGGTGGCTAGGCACAAGATGGGTAGGCTATACGATCAGGGCGACAAAGCCGGAAAACTCATAGCATGGCTCGATAAAAAGCAGCGGGCCAGGAAGGTAGTGCGGGAAATACACACGGCATCTGGGACTGTAGTTACTGAGCCCCGAGAGATAGTGGAGGAGTTTGCAAGACACTACAAACAGGTTTACAGTCGAGAGTCGGACCGTCCAGAGGAGGACTCGATAGCCCTCCTTACGGATATCCGAATGCCTTGCCTATCGGATGACGACCGGGAAGCCCTTGATAGCCCGCTTACTGATGCCGAAATACAGCACGCTATAGCAGAACTTCGCCCGGGCAAAGCCCTAGGGCCCAACGGCCTCCCAATAGAGCTCTACAAGCTAAAACCAGACGTCATCAGTAAACACCTTAAACTCATGTTCGAAAGGAGCAGGGAGGCGGGATTGCTGCCGCGAGATCAACGCATAGCGACCATAGTGACGATACCTAAAGAGGGGAAACCCAAAGAATCCTGCGCCTCATATAGACCAATTTCGCTACTCAATGCGGAGCCAAAAATACTAGCAAAAACACTCGCCAATAGGCTCCAATCGGTACTGACTACACTGGTCCACCCTGACCAATCAGGGTTCATGCCCCATCGCAACACAGCGCTTAACATTCGACGATTAAATGTGGTACTGGGGCAACGCCATAGGCTGCAGGAAGACGCGGTGGTGGTCTCCCTAGACGCCACCATGGCGTTCGACACCTTAGAGTGGCCCTACATGATCGCAATCCTACGTAAGTTGGGCTTTGGACCTCATTTTATAACTTGGGTCCGTCTTCTATATGCGTAACCGCTGTCACAGGTACTGGTGAACAACAAGGTATCTGAGGTTTTCACCTTAGAGAGAGGGACCAGACAAGGCTGCCCCCTCTCTCCCCTTCTATTCACGCTTTCCCTTTAACCGCTCGCCGCCTGGATCAGGCAGGATGTTTACTTGAAAGGTATAGCATGGGCGGAAGGATGGGAAGAAAAAATATCCCTCTACGCCGACGACATCCTTCTGTACCTCTCCAAGCCGCGAAGGTCGATACTGGCGGCACTTGACATTTTCGCAAGCTTCAGACGTAACTCCGGCTTTCGTGTCAATCGGAGTAAATCATACCTCTACGTCCTCCGTGGCGACCCCCCTAGGCTCCCCGCCACGTGCCGCATAACAGTGGCAGAGGACGGGTTCAAATACCTGGGAGTATTCATTACCACAGATAAGGCCCTGATGTATGAACGAAACCTTAAACCACCATTAAGCCGGCTTCAAAGCGAGGACAAATCCTGGCAGCACCTTCCATTATCACTGCTGGGCCGAGCAGCCTTATTTAAAATGATGGCGCTACCACGGTTTCTCTATGCCTTACAGAATTACCCAGACCTGGTGTCTAACACTTACTTTACAGCAATTGAGGCGGTGCAGCGCGACCTCCTATGGGCCGGAACGCCGCGAATCGCACTGAGAAAACTCACACTTGGGTGGTATGACGGTGGAATAGCCCTCCCGGACATCCGTAAATATTACTGGGCAGCCCACCTCTCAGTGATTAACCAGGGGACGTATGGTGACGGCAATGATCCCACCTACGGGATGGACAGATGGCTGCTCCCTGGGGGGAATTATGAGGTTGCACTCTACTCTAAACCGGGCACACACCGACTCACTGGGCCTACACAACACTCTGTACAGATATGGCATATTGCGCAGAGGAAACTCGGATGGTCGGACGTCCTCACAATGGCCACACCACTTTGGGCCTCTGAAAAACTGGGTAACTTGGGGCACACTAAGGGGTTCCGGAACTGGGACCTCATCGGAATCTGCCAAATCAAAGATATTTGTGGCCCTAAGGGGATCCACACATTCGCCCACTTACAAGACACGTACGAACTGGCACAAACCGAATACTTTAGATACATGCAGGTGCGACACTCCCTGCAGGCGAATATTCCACCAGAGACTAAATTACCACAAATCTCTCCGCTCGAGGACAGATTACTTGATGGACACATGACAGAACACGCCATCTCTCTCACATATAAAAAATTAATCAATAACCCCCCAGACATGCTCCTTCCCCTAAAATAGAAATGGGTCGCTGACGGGTTGGAAATAGAAGAAGAATGGTTATATGCTCTTGCCTCCGCACGGGAGGTGGCGATATCAGCCCGATTACGACTAATCCAACTGATGATATTACATAGAATATATATTTCATGTACGAGATTGCAAATGATGGGGAGGGGTGGTGAGGGACTCTGCAGGAGGGGGTGTGGTGGAACAGGTAGCTTTTTTCATATACTATGGGGTTGCCCAAAGGTGCAAAGGTACTGGAGAGGGGTGGTGCAGTGTATGCAAGAGGTGTGGGAGGTGGAGGTTCGTCCAGAGGCCAAGAGGTGTCTCCTGAATATTTGGGAGCCTACAGACCTGTCACCAAAGGGGAAAATGTGGGTGACGCTTGGACAGATGGTGGCAAAAAGGAACATTGCTAGACTGTGGGGTAACCCTAATCCACCAAAACTGATAGACTGGCAAAGCGACATGGACTGGTGTATGCTGCAAGAAAAGACCGTGTATGTAGCAAGAGGGTGCCCTCGGAAATGGGTAGAAATATGGACAAGATGGAATGACTATAGGGGAAACATCTGCGAACCTCCGCATACCACCCAGACTAGCTCAGAAGATATAGAATAACTTTAACTTCTCAACGACTCTATACACTTGGAACACGCTGTGCTGTCAAAGTATCATCGGGACCGCAGTAGACTCGATTTTGTTCTAACTTGATGACCGTGTTAGGAGGGGTTTGTTTCCTTTGTTCTGTTTATTTTTAAACTAAAAAGACTTTGCAACGGGAATTATGTTTACAGATATAAAATACAAAACCAGACCTTCACTAATTTGCCTTCTAAATGTGAACCACATGCATACGCTATTTATAACGCCGCCGTACCCCCGGGTTGACGGTAAGGGGGCTGTGTACTCTAGGAAATAATGCATAACTTGAAGTAACGTTGCGGCCGGTACGAAGGGTTGTAGGCCGGAAGCTGTGTAATGTGAAACAATACAATAAAGGTCTTTAAAAAAAAAAAAGAAAGAAGGACATTGTGTCTGCCCAACCCTTTAAACCATTTAACATTTGTGATCAGTGCATTATCACTACTGATGCCAGCAATCACAGTTTGAGTGTGGTCCTGATGCGAAAAAGGGAGTGTTGCAAAGAAGAAGTTGTGGGGTTTGCATCGAGAGCACATGTGAGTGTGGAGCTAACTTATTCTATGATAGAGAAAGAGGCTCTTGGTTTATGGTGGGGTGTGCAGTATTTCAGAAACTTTGTTTGAGGAAGCCAGTTTGTGCTGCACACTGACCATAAGCCTCTCATTGATATGTTTTGTACTGTCAATGGTGGTAGAGCTACGCCATGTATTGCCAAATGGCAGTACAGAATGCAAAAGTACCAGCAGAAATTGCAGTATGTGCCTGGTGTACGGAATTTTGCAGCAGATTGTCTTTCAAGGTTACCTGTGGTTTAGGATGAGGACAGCTACAAGGGTGATGATGAGGATGTGAAATTTGTGTGTGCAGTGAGTATAGTTACCCCGGGTGTGCTGAGTGAAAAAGAATGGCAAGCTGCAGCCTCAGAAGATGAAGACTTACAAGAGGTAATTAAGTGTGTTATGAACAGTTGGCATAGGGCACGAGATATGAGGGAGGATTTGATTCCGTATTGGAGTAATGCATATGAATTGTCCATTGTTGGTAGGGTCTGATTGAGATGTGACAGATTGGTGGTTTTGAGGGCAATGAGGTTGAGAGTGCCGGAATTAACACATGAAGGTCATATGGGGATGCGTGCCATGAAATGCCACGTGAGACATGGTTTCTGGTGGCCAGGAATGGACAGGCCTGTGGAACATTGTGTGAGGGAGTGTGGAGTATGTGTTTTGAGTGATAAGACACAAGTTACTTTGCCATCTCCTTTTGTTCCTATTGTCAGTAGTTGAATACCTTGGCACAAGGTGGTTTTTGATGTGTCTAGTCCGGGGAACAGCGTTTACAACGCAACTTTTACAACGCAGTAGCTTTTTCGGCGCAACCCTTACAGCGCAAGTCATTACCACGACTAGCGCTGGGGGGCGCTCTAGGATAGGGAATAGTTTTAATTTACTATCCAACACCTTCCCTACTATCCACGGGGACTGGAGTTGGAATAGTAAATTAAACTATTCACTATCCAGCGCCCCCAACGCAAGTCGTTTTAACGACTTGCGTTGTAAAAGTTACGTAATAAAGGCATGCGTTGTAAAAGCATGCATTGTAACGACGTACCTCCGTCTAGTCCTTTTGGGGTTTTAGGCAGTTCGCCCAAATATGCGTTGTTATTGATTGACTATACGTCTAAGTGAACTGAATTTAAATTCGTCAATAGTGTCAGTTCTAGAGTAGTCATTCAAATCTTTTGGAACACGTTCTTGAGAGAGGGTTTTCTGGAAGAATTAGTGACCGACGCAATGACAGTCACTTAGTGTCAAGACAAATGTGTAGTTTTCTGCAGTGCTGTGGTATCAAACATATACGAACAGCACTGTACCATCCCCTCTTTGGAGAGGGTGAATCGCGTGGTGAAAGATCAGCTTCAGTTAGCCTTAGTTATTGGCATAAATTGGAAAGATGCCGTGAGGGATATGCTATGGGCTATTAGAACCACCCCACATGTTAGTACTGGTATAACTCCTTTTTCTCTGAGAGGCAGAGTGGCGGGTTCACGGATGAACAGGGAGTGGATGAATAGAAAAGAATTAGACGTCGAGAAGATGTGTGGAGTTCTGGATGTGCGGAAATGCGCTTAGGAGAAGTATGCTTCCAAAGGGAACAAGTGTAGGAAATGCAAAGTTCAACTGGGTGATTTTGTGGGGATAGTAAATCCCAGGCGTGTTCATAAGGGACAGTGAAGGTTTTCCTCACCATTTTGGGTAAAGGAAGCGAGAGAACAGGTTGTGGTTTTGGAAAACGAAAAAGTGTAGATCAAGAGCAAATTGGTGGTGGTGTCCAAATCCAAGGCTAAGTTTGTGTGTGAAAGAATGGGTATGGGGTTGCCTCAAGGTTCTGTGGTGTCTCAGTGTGCTCCTGAAGGTTGCCCTACTTCAAGGTGTTAAGATTCCGTGGAGTCTGCGTGTGCTCCTGAAGGTCGCCCAACTTCAGGGCAGATAAAGCGTGTTCCACACAAGTATGACGATTACATGATGTGATGGTTGTTGTTAATGTTTTCACCATGGCATTGAGCTCATTTTTAGTCTCCATTTCATAATCTTTGGCATTTGTGTTTGGTCTATTGTTCATTGTTACATGGTTTAACAGTGTGTTTACTTGCGCTCTTGCATTTTCTGTACAGATTCCAAGGTCCGTTTCATGCCTATTTTGTAATTGTGATTATTAATTTTTTCCTGGCAGCTGTATCCACATTACTTTTGTTTAGTCATTGATTTTTGTAAGAAAGGGAGATATGTTGGGTCTTTGAATCACTTTCCGATTCCTTGGTTACCGGCATTGGGGTGTGGTTGGAAGCGGGATATGAGGGATGCGGTTTGCGGTAACCAGGAGGCCGGTGCTGTTAGTGTGAATAAACCTTACCAATATATACCATTGTTGCGTCCTTTTATGTGTCTACTGCTGAAATTGGCATGTTCATAGCACACAAATGCATAAACTTTGTAATGCCGCGATTACATTAACCAGTTTGAAACCAAAGGACAGTCCAAACCCAGATGGATGCATTGCAAGAGTTCTGCGGATGTCTTGGCACTGTTGAACTAGTGCGTCATGCATGTCAGGAATGAGATGCATTATAAGAATCCTTTTGATGTCTCAGAGGTAGTGATCTAGCATTTATTGTACTTGAACAAATGACATGTAATGTCATCAGTGTAAAAGAATGTGTGATGCCATATTCTGTGCTGTCATCAGAGCCAAAGGGCATGTGATGGCACTTCCACTTCTCTTGGCATTTAGTTGAATCAACACTTATGGCAGAAGCTTAGTATAGCTTGAGCTAGTTTTAACTTTGGCAACTAATGAAATATCAGAAAAATACCCAGTGCGAAAAGACATCAACTTTTTTGTAAATGATGTGAGAAAAGTCAAAGATTGCTTGATTTTTGTCATGTCTGGTAGCCATTCATCTGGTGAAAGTGGTAAACAATGAACATGGCTCTAGTCAAATAGGTAAAAAAATTAGATGACTGGAGAATTTCTGAAAAAAATACCTCTTATTTGCCCATATCAGAAGATAATAAGCAGTGTTCTTTCGGCGGAAATGTACTAAAATGTGATGCAGCGAAAAGTTGCTGTGCTGCGTTGTGTGAAAGGGAGAGCGAAAAACAGTGCCATATCTAATCGGGTATGGCACTATTTGTCTATCTGCAGTGCTGGCACACTTTCGGCTTGCATGCTCCAATGTGTGCATCCTGGCACCATAGTGTAAGGGTGTATATGTTCTGTCAAGCACAGGCTTGTATTGGAAGGAGAGCATTAGCGTACAAAAACTGTGCTTGTTTTATACTTAACATACTTTGTATTTGTGCTGCATTGTAAAGTTTGAAAACAGTTGAGAAATAAAAAAAAATGTCTCTGTTACACCTGCCTTGAGAAGGCTTAAGGTTTTGGTGCATAAACAGGTCTATCAATGTTAGTAGATAGGGATTTGCAGCAAAACACATTAGTGGCTGCATGGGAACTCCTATGTGCCACCTTTAGAATGCCTCCTTGTCACAAAGTAGCAAGTTTTTTACGGCGTAGTGTTACTTTGATTTGCTTCGGCCAACTTTTCCATGCCAATCCTGATTTGCCTTTGGACATAAATATCAATAGGAACACAAACCAGTCACAAATATGGGCCAAATTACTTAACAGAAGGTTCTTGCATACAGTATCTAAGGTTCGACAATTGGATATTTCTGTGTGAATAGCCGTTTCGATCTATATTTCCAAATTTTGAAGAGGAATGATGAAAAAAAATAGTTTTTTTCTTTTTAGCTTCTTCTGTAACAGTTTTAGTATCCTCATCTTCTAGGCAGGACCAGTGCTAAAGAAAGACCACCGTAGTCAGCTGCCTTACATAGCTATCACAGATGGGGACAATCGGTAACCAGAATAGATCAAATGGCCTCCAAAATGAACTTGTTGCTAAGGGAAAGAGTGTGTACACATCGGGGCTCAAAATCACCATGCACACCAGCTGCTCTTCAAGCTAGATCTTCTTATATATTTGCAGGAATGTAGACAAATCCAAAATATAAGTAATGAGCAATCTCAGGTGAAAGCCCTAAGTAAGTTTACAACATATTGTACAACATGTAATAAAACAGAGAAAAGACATCTGCTAAATACTATTTTTATCACACTACAGCAGTGTCCCAGACCAGTTCTGTCTTACAAATAGCTTTGCACCAACACTATTTCTCTCAGTTTTAACAAATCTCTTTAAAAATGATGATAACTTTTGTATGCATACTTGTACGTGTGTCATATTCATTTAGCCCAAATCTAGCCTAAGGCAGTTAAGCATTGCGCAGAGTCAAAGGTAAGTACACATTAAAAAAGTAGTTTGAGAGGAGCTGGCTTGTGGAATAGTACTACATCATGATGTACTGTTTCTAAAGAGACTGCATCTTGAATGTTTCCCTGACTTGTAGCAGGATTAGGGTGGTCCTAATGGTTGTGGTGATACTGATCATGGATGTGTAGATGGAAAGCGCCAGTCAATTTATTTACACTTCTTTGTCTCTAATCTAATGGTCTCTTTCCTGCAGGAGAGGCTCTAAAGAAGGTGGGGTTGTCGCCAGATAGGTAGGAGTGCAGATTGTGATGGATTTGTAAATGATTTACCTGGTTCTGAAGATGGTGGGGGCTGGAAGTCAGTGGAGTTCCATCAGGATGATGGCGATGTGATCCAATGTTTTATAGGCCGTCAATCGGGCATGCCGTGCTTGTAGGATTCCTTTGAGGGGGACCAGTGTGGAGCTTGGGTAGACAGTGAGAAAGGAGTTTTTTTTATCGTACATACATGTGAGTATAATGGTTTGAACAGCAGTCGTGAAGCTGCTTCCTAGGAGAAATAGTCTCCGTTTTTACAGAAGTGCGAGCCTGTACCAGGTTGTCTTCGTTTTCTCAGCAATCTATTCCTTGGTGGTGAGGTTGGTATCCATGGTGAATCCAAGTGATTTATCATTGGGTGGAAGATTGGGTTTGAAGTGGCCAGGGTTCATGTCATTGAGGAAAGTTCATATTATTTCTTGCTTGTTGTTGCTGGAAAATAATATAAAATCTGTCTTGGTGGGATCAAGCTTCAGGTAGGTTCTGGACATCTACATATGAATGAAGTGCAGGCAGAGGAGCGGAGGAGGCTGTCAAGTAAATTTGAGTATGATTGGCGAATGGCGCCTTAAAGAGTTCCACTTAGAGGTTGAACCAAAACATGTAACAGTTCATTGTTATATATGTGTGTTTAATAAGCTTTCAGGCATGACAGAACTCTATCTTAGATACGACGGAACTATGGACAAGATGTGCAAAGCCATTTTACTGTCACAAACTTAATTGGAAATTAATTTAATAAACAGATCATATTGCAAAATTAAAGACTGATTGCACAACTTATGACCACTTATTTACAACTTGCTATAGGACTCTAAATTAGCAACAATGTGCGGTATGTTTCTGAACTAACTACAAGACGTTGCATTGCACTATATGAAGCATCAACATAATTGTTTTAATGTCTGTAGTAAACATGAGGGCAGATGTGTGACATGTCATTTGTAAATTGTGCGAGAAACTAGGAAATGCAGACATGTTTCTCTGGGAAATTGAATGTGCACGTTTTTACCCAAGGACTAGTCAGATACATTGTTGGGAAGGGTCAGTCATAAGGTTTTTTTATGGCTGCATCAGATGTTTGTAAACTGGTTTAAAAGGTTTTGTGAAAGCAATTTAAAAAGTCCTTACAGTGGTATAATCCATTGTCTAGACGTGCTAGAGTCAAGCACGGTCTTAATGAGATGGCTACAAAATGAAAAATGATAATATAATGCATAAGAAAGGATGATCCTCCTTAGCGAACATAATGTGTTGTGAAACCATAATCCACCTTAAGGTTTTAGTTCTGAATTTAACAGTGTTTAAACGTTGTCATTTTCCAGCTAAGCTATTTCAAAATACTTTTATGATGACCCCGAAGAGCCCCGACTGATAGATCGTTCAAGTGCTCCTCCAGTGGAAAACATGACATTTGCTATGGTGTCCTATTATGTGAAATATTGTGCATTAATCCCTGCTTGAAACATTAGTATTGACAGGCCAAACTGTTTCCCAAAAAGGCATCCCTTTCACTCGATAGGGTAGCAAGACTTTTCACTTAAAGCTGCAAGATACTTTAAATTTGGCAGTTAGGGGCTTCCCCTCTTCTCTTAGAATTGTTTTTTGATTCTTGATATTTTTAGTTGGTTAGTGGCAGATGTTTGGAATAGTTAGGGGGCATGATCAGGTAATTTCCTGTTCAAGTTCACCTTTAGCGTAGCAAGGGTGTCATGGGCATAGTAGAAGCAATGGAAATTAGCCTCCAAATTCCTTGCTGGGCATTAAAAGATAGGTATATTTTGGTGCAGTGGATCCCTCTCATGCCTGGGCCCTGATGCCACTACACTTGCTGCGCTGAGGAAAGCTACGACATTCTACATTTGTCAACATTACCTTATTGGTATTCATTTTTCAGTCACGGAAGTTGATGTATAGTGTTAGCTGCAGAACACTTTGTGATGGCCTGGCTGCACATTGTGGGACAGTACGTTCCAATGATTTATAGATAACATAATGTGTACATATAAAGTGCAAATTCAGCCTGAGGAGTTTCTTGGATATGTGTTGTTACCCAGCTCTACATTAATCATTTTGTTAACCTCAGAATGATGAAAGGCGGAGTGGACCTTCCCAGATTCAAAGTGCTCTAATACATTTAAATGCAGATCCCTGGAGGGAATGCATTAATCCAATAAACCACTAGAGCCAGTGCTTGTTCATAAAACTGAAGTTGTGTGCGGTGATGTTAAATGCGTTTAGTGAGCACAGGAACTCGTCGTGGGTATATTATCTTTCTATTCTACAGGATTGGCTGACCTAGCATACAACAATGTTTTCACAGATGTTGGTTTGTGGAACATTCATGTTAGTAACTGATGATTTCCTATATAGAGTTCTACATCCAAAAAGAGTAAATTAATTTTACGATATTCCAAACTTAGTCACATTAAAGATATTATGATATTTATGTTCATCCTCTGCCCATCTTCCGTATCAAATCAAATCAAAATTCACTTTATTCGATTCAAGTATTAAACCATAAAAGCATGGTACAAGAAGAACATACATCACTTCTACAAAATGATTTAAAAGCCTTTAAAAAACGTTATTTTAAAGATTCAGCCTCGTACTTCATCGTCCAACATGTGCATGGGTTAGAAATGGCATCTGGTTGATCGCAATGAGAGGATGAGATATTACATTGTTTTTCTAAATCTAACAACCCCTTTCATTTATTTAGCTTTACAATCATTCAAAATTTCATTTTCTAAGAGTTGCAATTTAATAAATGCGGGACGGCATTTTCTCAGTCCTAGCTCTTTTAAAATTGGCAAAATCCCTCTTTTCCTTAACAATGTATAAACATTGCAGAAAAACAATGTGAATCGTGGTCTGTGAGGATATATCGATACATGGGCAAGGGTCTACGGGGCGTGACCAATCGTTTATGTTTAGAAATCTAACCGTGTTGTGAAAGTTACCTACGCGTAAGTGTCAATAACATCCTGTTGTAACTTCCCTTTGTATTTTAAATATCATTGTATCTGCCCCAAATTATCACTTTGTTGGGGCAGTATACATTGCTACTCCAGGCATGCTTCCTTTCATACAAACCCATGTATAGATTTGCATAAGAGAGTAAACCTAATCATTATTGCTGTTCTACATTCCCAGTGGTACAGTTCATCCTGATATAGGAAAAGGTTATTCTCAATCTCAAATTTCATCAAATCCAATATCGTTCTTGAATGCTGAATATTGCTAGAGGATTTCATAAACAGAAAAATTCTAAGAGCTTCTAGTCCTTTACAATGATCTATTATGGTATATAAATTAGATACATACATTGTTTGAAGGAAAAAGACCTTTTCCAAAGATACACCCAAGATCTGATTCAGTAAGTCCTTAGTATCTCTAATAAAATAAGGTAAAGTGGAAACCATGGGACTCAAAAAGATGTCAACATATTCTGAAACTCTTTTTGTATGTGACCCCAACCCAAAAATAGTAGGTCTTCAGGTGGGATTTACCGACGATGTGTATCTTTGGAGAAAATAAAATAAGTGGTGTTCGTGAAGTACGAACATTCTTATTCTTCCTCTGTCAACAGATTTTTGCCAAAAAGCATTTTCAATGTACCCTTCGATTGTATTTTGGAATCCTGCAAGCAGCTTATTTCTACACACTTGTAATGATCAGTAATACTCAATTGTTGTCTTCAAAGTCATAATATGCATAACGGGTATAAGAACTGCACATCTGGGGAGTCCTGGGAGGCTTGTGAGGATGCCACCATTCTTTCTTAACCATAAAGTCCTGCAGAATTCAAATGTGGTTCAAAACCTTAATTCAGTCTTTGGGATTCAGTCTAGTGTGATTGATGACTGCATGGCCCAAGTACTCCATGCCCTCCAAGCCTTCCACAGTCACTCAGGACTGAACCATCGGAAGGGATCTTCCGAAAAGAATTAAAAACATGGCTCTTCGACATATAAGTCCTCTGTAAGATTCGGTTTTAAGCCTGCGTGATCTGATATGGGACGGGTAATTAGTTGCAGCATGGGGACATACTGAATAGAATACCATGTGCTTTAGAAACTCATTTATTATTATTTATGAAGCAACTTCCCACCTGATAATGATTCCCTTAGGTTAGCTGAACCTGATTAAGGCCCTAGAAGGGACTCCCATGGGTGGATTCAGAGTTGGGACTCAGGTGAAGTGACACAGGAGAAAAGAGCACCAGATACAGCTCAACTTTGTGTATGTTGCATACGGAGGAGCTAGGCAGACAGCATGAAAGAGCGTTGCGGCCCTCAGTGAAATGCATAACCTTCTGGAATGCATGTGAGAGAGGCCCCCGGCAGACATGCAGGAGTGCTACCCCTTAAGGATGCAGGCTAGTGGGATTCACTGGCACCTGTGAAAGGGATTAGGCAGCAGAGTGGTGAACCAGCATGCATGTGGGGGCAAAAGCTAGGACAAAGACATCACCAGTAGGGTTGAGAAGCAAATAACTAGCTGACTTGGCTAGCATTTACAGCCCATCCTGAAATAATTATTAGAGACTGGCTGAAATTGGGGATTGGACATCCTCCTAAGAAGTGCACGCAAAAATAAATCTCTGAGGAGAGACTGAGAGCAGCCCGTAGTGGAGGCACAGGACGGCAGCTCCCACAAACTTAGATGGAGCCCCTGTCACTACCAAAAACTATAGACCGGTCTCGATGAGCCAAAACCTGGGCCAGACACTCTGTTGACAAAATAAAAGGGCAGGTAAAGGGCACTCAGATTTAAATGATTGGAGATCTGTGTGCACAGGGAGCTGGGCCCTTAATTGAAAATAACAAGTAATAATGAGCAGAACAGTATGCATTGTAACAGGTCGACCACATTATAAAGGACTGTCTCCCTAAATATAAGCAAGGACAGATAAAAGGGAGCGGGGTGCAGAGGTGAGGGATAGTCCTTCATAAATGAACCCCATAGTCCTGGATTGGAATCCCATGATATCCAGCAAAGGATAGTATGGAAATTGACTATGTTTAAGGTTGAAAGGACAAGGACAGAGAACTGTTCTTGCATCCAGATTGAAGGAGCAGAAGTGAACATTGCAAGAGCCTTTTGATGTGGTGGGGGGCAGCCTGCACTTATAAGTGACTTAAGACTGCCACAGAAAGAAAGGCACATGCCAGAATTCTGATCTGTCACGGACAGACCATTGTCAGGTATAGATGTGGCCCCCAGTTGCAGTGACTTAGTCAGATAGCCTCGTGCATCATGGGCCCTTGCCTCTCTACATGCAGAATCGAGTGGAAGTTGATATCAAAATATCAAAATCCTGCTCCAACAAGGAACACCTAAAATATTTGAAGGACGATCCTGCCTCTTCAAGCAGACGGACAGAGAGACAAATGATTTGAAAGATCTAAACCATAAAGAGGATGAAACTATAACCAAAAGCTTCATAAAAGAGTTCTTTCAAGAGCTACATTTGGCAGTAAAAATCCTTTTGAAAGAAGCCCTGAAGTAGGTGAGGAGGTTTACAGAGGAACTAATAAACAGGTCAACATAGTGGAGATCATGATGGACGAAAGAACTTATGAACTTGGAGATTAGAAAGCACATATAATGATGCTGGATGCTCATGTCATCCTCTTAAAAGAGTTACAAGTAGACTTAGAAAACTGCTCCAGACCAATCAATCTTTGCATCAGAGGAGTTTCCAAAAGGATGGAGGGCAAATACACAAAGAAGTTGCAGAGCTTTCTTGAGACCTTCTTGGAGACGTCAAGGGATTGCTCATCCAAATTCAGAGTTCACAGGATGGTATAGAAAAGCTCTGGATAGTGAGACTGCTGGACCTCCTAGCATGGGCACACCATTTCAATGACATAGAGTATGTTTTTGCAGGGAGCTGTGAAAGAGTTCAATATCCTACAAAGGAGCAAAATATAGTTCAGAATGACAGCCTGGTAGTCACACTACAAAACCTGAGCGCTTTAGACCTGTGAAATAATTCCTGAAAAGCCATGATTTAGTCAGATAAACATAGGGGAACCCTTTCAGCATCATCTTTGGCTAGCAAGGGAAGGCAATGGGCAAGAACATTTCTCACAGAATCCTGCACCATCTAGAAAATAAGCCCAATGAAAGAGGGATATGAGTGAAACTAGTGGCGAGACCGGTCAGAAACCAGAATCGAGTAAAGATGTTAGGATCAACACAGCCGGGCCCCAGGATGAGACAGACATGGCAATTTTATTAACCAGCAATAAAACAGCCTAAGAAAGTCAACTCAGAACTGCCCAGGGCCTCGGTATATGCGCCAGACTCTGAAGGTGGACAGAGACAAGGCCTACCAGAACAGGAACATTTAGATGCTTGAGCTGGTATATAAAAATAATTAAATAAAGGGAGGTTAAGAGGTGAGCGAATCTTACATTGCTAAGAATAAACCCTGTAGCAGGACAGGCCAACTGGGGCCAACACAAGTATATCCACTCTTTTATTATAGTGCATAACTTTGAGACAGTCATCATCTTTAGCACAAATGACATTAGAGAATTGCGAACTGTTAAAATTCTGAGTCATGACTTGATTAAGGAGAGGCTACTATACTTTAGGGGAAAGTCAGACTACTCTACTATACCGCTGGGGCTATTGATACAGTAAATGACACGATGGAACATAAAGCATCATATCATAGAACATTCTTGTATAGGTAAAGCATAGGCTTAGACCTACTATTACAACATATATTGTCAGATGCTAGAACAGGTAGAATACTGCATGAACTCTCTATTAGTTATGGATATTGGGTTCCTTCTGGAGACCCATCTCCTGGCAACCGATCAGAGCCGCCTTAGATCCAAAGAATTTCCACACCAGTCCTTCTCATCTGCTATGAAAGCAATAGGAGTAGGCATACTGATGTACTGCACATCCACCTTCTAAGTAATAGTGCAATTGAAAGATTGGGTACAGAGATGGTTGGCAGTTAGAGGCACACATTGTGGCAGACCGCTGACCCTCACAGCAATCTACAGCCCTAATCAGGTAGAGACCCCATTTCTTAGTGGAGGTAGGAAGTTAGACCCATTGCAATCAGGTGTTATCTAAACATAATAATGAATGGGAAGGTTAATAAGACACTTAACCAGTGTGGGGAAACTGTGGTAATTTCAGCCACCAAGTAATTTATTATAGAAATTTGGTTTAGAGGACATATGGTCGTTCAGACACATGCAGGTGATTGATTTTACTCATTACCAGCATCTCATTGTTGAGTTGAGTTGGCTGTATAGAGCATATACCCCTAGGTAAAATGTTGCTGTGTGAGTTAGAGGAGGCACCCAGAGAGACCCATAACTTTGTTGGATCATGGACCACTTTAGTGTAATTTGAAAGACCCATGCCCCCCCCCAGAAAGAGGCAGAAGATATATAATTCCTTATCTACGCCCTGTTTAGTGACCCAGTGCTTGTGAATAACATTAGCCAAAGCATGAAGGAGTATATTAGACTTAGCAACAATAGAGAACTTAGTGCACCAAACCTATGAGATACTATGAAGGCAGTACTGAGGGGCAACTTCAAAGTGAAGGCAGCACAGCTGAAAACATTAGGTGAGCCTTCTTAGTAAAATAGAGGAGCAAATTGAGAGAAGAGGAGGTGATCCACAAATGAACACAATCCCAAAAATATACAGGAAGATGATTGGGATAAGGGGGTAGATAAGCGTGTTGTAAATAGTGGATTGCCTCTTAGCCAAGCTAGATATGTTGTACTTTGAATCAGAAAATAAGCCAGGTCTACCTCTAATGAATTTATTTATGACAAAACAAGCTTATTGCTATATTAAAAAATTTAGAGATGGGGAAGTTTTTTTTCAGTGGCAGTAAGCGCTTGAAAGGTAAACCTAACAGTCCATCATCTCTCTTATACCTAAACAAACTGACCACTAACAGTGCTTCATATAGACAAAATATTTTACTTGATATAGATGCAAAAATCCTAACCAATATAATGACTCCGCATGCAAGCCATTATAAGGAACTTAGTGCACCCAGACAGGGAAGGTATTACCCCTGGAAGGCATATTATGTTGAATCTCAAGGATATTAAGAATAGGAAACGTATGCTGGTCTTCCTGACTGCTGAAAAAGCCCTTGACTGGGTAGATAGGGACTTTTTGTAGAATACACTTGGCAAGATAGACTGTAGGGTAAGATTTGTGAACCAGGTGTTGATAGATTACCGTTCCTCCAGGGCTTTAATTACACTGAATAACATGCTATCCCAATGGCTAGAAAAAGTAAGAGGACAGAGGTTCACACTTTACTCACTCATATTTACACTCAACTTTGAACCAAAAGCACAGTGGATTAGGGGCCGGTCAAACAAAGTGTGTCAAGCTGGGGGGCTACAAGTTTAAACTAACTGTGCTTGCGGATGACATACTGCTTTCTTTAACTGACCCTGTTAGCTCGCTGCTTCCGCTAATGCTAATCAGATGGGACAAATTTCTCAATCTCCAAACACAACATTCAAGACCTTAGTGGGATTGTTTCCTGTTTGGTGATCAAATCCCTAGCAAAATCTAGGGACAGAAACTTAGAATTTATGGAGTACGCAAAAATCACTGAAATCGGAGATAGAGGAACAAACCTGTCTCCGGACCGGGCAAATTGCAGTCCTTAAAATGACTATCATTCCTAAAATCTTGTTTATCTTTTAAATAGTAGTGCAGTGCATAAACAGGAAATACATACCTAATCTGCAAAGTATGTTTGTCTATATGGCAGGAAAAAAAGAGCGAGAATTAGCTAGACTGAACAAACCAAAATGGGGACAAGACAGGATGGACTAGGTGTGCCAAGTTTGATAAATATTACACCTTTGCTACTTAATTGAGTAGACTAGAATGGAAACAGATAATGGACGGTGTATGATTGGTCACACACCAAGCAGTCACTTTATGAGGTCTAATGGATCATGAAAGCACACAGAGCCCCAAACTATGCATCACCTCCTTTGCAGGAGCCACCCAGAGATTGTTGGTGGTGTATGTCTAGGAAGAGGCTTACAAACATATGCGTTTCCTTTCACACCACTGTGGGGAAATGGGAAATTAACACCTGGTGTTGATAGGCAAACATTCAAACATGGAAAGATGGGGGGGGGCTATACACCATTGTGGGCAGGCTTTGTGAGAGAAGGCTAAACCCTTCTAATATCGCCAAAGGGGACTTTAACCTGTCAAAACCTGAGCAATTAAGATATTTTCAAGTCCTGCACTAGTTTGAACAGCTTCTGGTTAAAAACAGATTACAAGATTTTTAGCACAATCAGAGATTTTTAGCACAATCAGAGGCAAGATGGCGTCGGGCTGAGCGGTCGCTGAAGGTTCGCTCCGTTGATCCCTGAGCCTTGCATGACGAGAACCATGCCTAGCCTAGCCTAGCCCGGCCGATCCTGCTTGCAAAAAGGAGACCCTATGGAGAAGCTGTGGTGAAGCAGTGCCTGCAGTCTACAGTCTACAGACGACCTATAGACTATAGACTATAACTATAACTCAAAGACTCTGAAAACTTGATCCGTCGTCCATCGATCTGCGATCTGCCGCCTGCCTACTACTACCCGCAACCTGCATCTGTAACCTGCGTCTGTAACCCATGATCTGTGATCAACTAGGAGGAGAGGTGAGGCGTGGTGGGGGCGAGGTGCTCAGCGAGCACTAAGGGGCTTCAGTCTTAGCTCTTTTCTTTTCTACGCTTATTGCTTATTGCTGCCGTTTGTAATACCACGAAAAACTACCACCCGCCAACTGCCACCCGCAACTCTCCTCTACCCTCCTCCGTCCTTCTTCACTGCCACATCACTGTCACAGCCGTCGCCGCGGTAACTGATAATCCTGCGGCAAGATTCACACAGAATCACCGTGTCTCCGGCGTGTCATCACTGTGATAGTGGAGCTACAATAGTGGAGTGGCGCAATGGTGTGATGGAATAAAGCTGACGCCTGACGCTAGCTCGTGGAGTGCGGGTGTGGCAAAAGAACTCTAAGATCTGTAGAAAGCAGTAAGGAGAGCCGAGAGGATCGGCCACCCGATGCCACTGGCTTCAGGTTCAAGCTCTCCCTCGGCGCGGGATAGACGATCCGGCCCGGATCAGCTTTACGGCCTTACAGCTTTACAATTTTTACAGTTTTAAAGCGTGTGCAAGTGTCATTGGGGGGTACGCTACTTCAAGTGCCTCTGTTGTCAGTAAACCCGGTGATATATTTACTTACTACTAATTACGCAGCTCTACTCTGCTCTGTTCTGGCACCGAACACCACGGCTCCTTTACTGCTCTTTCCCTGCTCTTCTCCTGCTGTCAGGTCTGCCAAAAGCCTGGATCTCCATCATCACTCGCTCTGAAAACGCGGCAGATCCTTAAACACCCTGCCGCTCGGCTGCTCGGTTGGCCGCCTTCTGGGCACCTAGCCTGATACTCGGCTGCTCGGTTGGTTGGCCTTCTCCTGGATACCTGTATACCTGGATACCTGGATACCTAGCCTGATATTTAGTCAGACACTTAAATCATGGCCTGCCACGGCCTGTCACGGCCTGTCACGGCCCGCCACAATTTTCGGTGGGAGACTGAAAGATTGGAGGTCCACCAGCTGGGAAAGGCTTCCCAGGTTCCTAGCTAAGAAGCGCGGCCAGCGGGGTTCTGGAGGCCTTATACATCCCTAAAGGGGGGAAAAAAGAAAACCCCGAGATTTTCTTGTCCAAAAGAATGGTCTGCAATGAGAGCAGGGTCTCAGTGGACAACCGGAGAAAATTTTATGCGGAGTCTAAGCACGTTTAAAAAGAGACTGTTGGTGGGGGCCACGATCGAGATCTATCTCTCTTGCACTGCATATACAACTAATCAATCAATCAATCAGGAGTTTTTTAAAGCGCGACTACTCACCCGTGAGGGTCTCAAGGCGCTAGGGGTGGGGGGGGAGGGGGGGTGCAGGTTCCATTCCATCAAGGAGGGGGTCTGTCGAAGAGCCAGGTTTTGAGGTTTCTTGCGAAGATGGGGAGCGATGTTGTCTGTCTGAGGTGGAGCGGAAGGGCGTTCCATGCTTTGGCAGCGAGGAAGGAGAAGGAACGGCCTCCCGATCTGGTCTTTCTGGTGCGAGGGACCACGGCGTAGGAAAGCTGGGCTGATCGTAGGGTCCTTTGGGATGCGTGGAATTTGAGTCGGCGTAGAGTGCGTTGCCGTAGTCGAGTCTGCTGGTGACCAGGGCGTGAGTGACTGTCTTTCGGTGTTCGAGGGGGATCCATTTGAAGGTCTTACGAAGGAGGCGGAGGGTGTGGAAGCAGGAAGATGAGACAGAGTTGATCTGGCGGTCCATTTTGAGCTCGGAGTCCAGGATGATTCCCAGGTTGCGTGCGTGGTCTGTGGGGGTTGGCGGGTTTCCGAGGGCGGTGGGCCACCAGGTGTCGCTCCAGGCGTCGGGGTTTGGGCCCATGATGAGAACTTCTGTTTTGTTGGTGTTTAGTTGTAGGCAGCTGTTTTTCATCCATTTGGCGACGGCTTCCATGCCTTCTCGAAAGTTGCGTCTGGCGGTGTTGGGCTCGTTGGATAGGGAGAGGATGAGCTGGGTGTCGTCTGCGTATGACACGATGTTGAGTCCGTAGTTTCTGACGATGGGGGCAAGTGGAGCCATGTAGACGTTGAAGAGCGTCGGGCTGAGGGAGGAGCCCTGGGGGACTCCGCAGGTGGTAGGTGTGGGGTTTGAGAGGAAAGGGGGGAGTCTGACCCGCTGCGTCCTGCCGGAGAGGAAGGAGCAGATCCAGTCGAGGGCCTTGTCCTGGATTCCTGCATCGTAGAGTCTGCGTATTAGGGTGCGGTGGGAGACTGTGTCGAACGCCGCTGATAGGACTAACATATCAAACGTATCAACTAACATCTCTGGCGGACAGCAGGAAGAGGGGGTGACCAGAAGTACTATCAAAAGTGCTACCAAAGACGGTAACCTCGGACTTAAGCCACATACATATGTACCAGCGCGCGAACAGCAGACAGCGCTGAAAACAATAAGAGTGGCCAATACAGGAACGATTGCAGTATCAGTATCACTAACCCCAACAGCTCCAACTTGGCAGAGTGAAGGACGGAGTGAAGAACGAGAGAAGGGACAAGAAATGGAGGACGTGGGAACAGGAGGGGGAGCACAAAATGGGCTGAATGAGCTGAATGAGCAGAGCTTACCTCAGTCCCTACCCCCCCTAGACACGCAAGGCACCCAATGTTTTCAAGACACTGAACTCAACGAGAGTGCACAAGGCCCACAAGATTTGCACAGTGCACAGAGTATAAAGACATCACAGCGACAACCTGAGACCAGGGGAGCTAAAGCTAAGGAAATCAAAAACAAAGATCAAGAGCAAGACAGAGAAAAAGAGAAGGAGAAAGAGAAAGATAAGGAGAAGGGAAAAAGGGTCTAGATAAAGAGAAAGACAAAGATAAAGATAAAAACAAAGACAAAAGCATGAGTAATTATGAGAAAAATGAAGATAATGAAAAATCTAAGAAAGATAAGAGCAAAGACAAAGATAAAGGCATGGAAAAGGAGAAAGTGAAAGGGAAGGGTAAGGAGAAGGATATTGAAGACACCGATGAGGTGAAACTAATGGCAAAAAAAGCAAAGCGATTACAAACCATTAAAAATCTGAAAGCAAATGCTAAAACCACTGGTCAGATAGCAGCAACCCAGCCTAGTATTTCTAATATTTTTAGTCCATTACCCAAGGAAGGTGTGAATAAAGCTACATACCGACGGGAACCTATGCAGGACCAATTGGCACAGGGTGGGGAAGACAGTGGAACTAGACGCGCTGAACAAGATGCTGTAGTAGAGGCTGAGCCAGTTATGGGAGAAAGTTCTGCTCGAACCCCGGATCTCGGAAGTCAGGCTGCACACGTCAAACTGGGGAAAATAAGGGCTAGCGTAGCTAAAACCACAACGGCAAATAGTGACCACCCAAATGCTTCAGCTCAAAAACATGGATCCGAACGTTCCTAAAACACAAAACGCCTCCCTTTAAAAAATGCTACAATCAGAAATTGAATTGCACTCAGAGGACTCAGATGCAGATATTTACGAAACTGGCATCTCCACTTCGAGTGGGGCAAGCAACGCTAGTATTTGCCAAGACCAAGTTGCATCAACCCCGGAAGTATCAGACTCCACAGATGTAAGGAAACTGAGCGATCCTGGGCAAGGCATCACCCCAAGGAAAAAACTTGAGAAAAGGAGGATAAGGAATAAAAGACTAAACAAATCGACTTATGAAGAAACCACAGATCAAGGAAGTAATTCGGAACTAATTAGAAATACAAGAAAAAGCTCAACTCCAAAAAGGCTAAATGAAGCAGAACTTGATCAGTATATGGGGAGGAATCGAATGGGAGCGGCTCGCAGCAACATGGAAATTCAAACGGAACAGTAAGGCTGCAGAGCCATCTTTGAAAGATGTACTAAGCTCCATAAGAAAATTCCACAAAGATGTCAAAATGGACAGCCAAAGGAACCATGCCGCCATCCAAAAGCTACAAGGAGCTGTTAAAAAAGTGGTGAGTACTTGCCTAGAGATATCGGAAAGGATGGTGTCAGTAAAAACGCTCACTGACCATCTAGAGAAGGACGCCGCCTCTCTTCAAAGCAAGGACAAAGCACAAGCAGGAATCATAAAGGATTTAATGATGAAGGTCGAAGACCAAGAGAACAGAGCAAGAAGAAATAACCTGCGCTTTCTGGGCATTCCGGAAGGCGCAGAGGGTAACGACACAAGGGGTTACATGACTAATCTCCTTAAATCAGCCCTCCCTGAACTGCAATCCTGGGAAATAGATAGAGAAATACAGCGCGCCCACCGCTTTCCCCTAACCCAGCCCAAACGAACTCAGAATTCACCTAAATACCCTAGGGCAATGCTGGTGTACTTTGGGAACTTTCTTCTACGGGAAACTATCTATGACCTTGCCCGGCCTACAAGCAAGAGGGAACATAATGGCTTCTTATTCTTTGTTAGACCAGGCTTTGCCCATGCTACTGTTGAACGAAGGTGGAGAATGCGGCAGCTATTTACTCCCTTCGAGCAAATTGGCGCAACAGATTTTTTACAAAACCCAGCTCGACTGAAAATAGTTTTTAGGGGAATAACACGCAGCTTCACAAGTGAAATTCAGGCTGAAACTTATTTGAAAGATATCACAGAGACTGCAAAAAGGAAAAACCGATAAACATCAATAACAGTGAAATTCACCACTACGATGGGGACCCGACTATAAGTGTCATACATGAACAGTATGGGGCTACAGGCTAAAAAATGGGAAAGGGGAGGGGAATATTAAGGAATTCTAATCAAATATGATGTAATATATGATTATGTTTGTAACTACAGAGAAACATTTACTTATATAGAGGACTCTCTCCCTATATTTTATATTTTATCACTTGAAGTCACGCAGGGCCAGGGAAGGGGAGTGCACCGAGGCGCACTGACCACACGGATGCCCACACCTGGATCCCACTGGACCGGGGACGCCTCAATGGGTGGTAAGAGGGGGGAGGGAAGACTCAGGTGGGGGATGGTGGGGGGGGAGGTGGGGAAGGGCGGGGAAGGGGGGACGGTCAGGCATGCGTCCAATACTAATCCAGACATGAAGGTAGCTCAGCTTACGCAGGAACACCCATGCCAACGGAAATGTCACAAACAGATGATAAGTAAATTGGCCATAGAAATACTCAAAGATGACAGGAAAGACCACCTAAAAACTAAACTATGACGCCATTAAAAATTGCATCAATAAATATATGTGGATTAAATGATATAAGAAAGCGGCAAAATGTATCTATATGGTTACATTCAATGGGGGCGAATATAATGTCTGCTGGAAACCAATATTGAGGCCTCACACACACATATGTTAAAATCTTTGGGTTTTAAGCTGGTATGCGCAACGACCCAAGGGGCTCGGATAAGGGGGGTGGCTATCCTGGCCAAGGGTCAAGGACATATATTCACTAGAAATAAAACAGATAAAAACGGGCGATGGGCAATTACAGAGCACCAGGATATGGAGGGGAGGAAAATGACGATCTGCGCCATATATGGTAGCAATGATGATGACCCCTCCATCTTTAATGAAATCTCTAATGAACTTGCACATTGGCCACTACCAGTGGTGATCTGTGTATATTTCAATATTAATCTCCCCTGCGACTGGTCCATGAAAGATAGCTGGATCTATAAAGGTCGTAAACCCAAGGTGTTTAAGGCAATAAAAGAACTATATAGCATGCACAGGCTTATAGACGGATGGCAAAATTCTCATCCTAATGATCTGGGCTATACCTTTTTTTCTAACCCACATCGCACACACGCCAGAATAGATTTATTTTTTCTGTCCAACTCTCTAAATTCCCAAAGCAAAATCAATAAATTGCCTAGAGTCTTTTCAGACCATAACCCCTTACTATGCACAGTGGATATGGGTCAAAGCCCGGCTGCGCCTAGAATATGGACCTTTGAGAAATCCCTACTACTTGACCCGAGGTATTGTACACACATGCGGGAATGGATCCCTAATTTTTTACAAGATAATCTTGGTAGTGCCAGAATCAATGTGGTATGGGATGCACTAAAGCCTGGGATCCGGGGGGGAAACACTGCATTACTCATTGAAGGCAACCAGCATAGCTAAAAAAAATGAAGAACCTACAAGAAGACCTTAGACAGGCGGAAGAAGGATTAATAATGGCTACCAAGGGGCACTGTGGGACAGAAGCGATCGAGAGAAAACAAAATCAAGTTGCGATCGCTAGGGCAGCTATTATGGATATCATAACCGCTAAAGCAGTAAAGAAAGCCACAGCAAATCAAGAGATGGTCTATGAGGTGAATGAACTAGTTGGCCATCAATTGGCCGTTCGTATGCGCCAACAGGTGTCCGTCAATTTAATTCAAGAGATAATAGACCCAACAAAAGGCTCAGTTACTGACCTAGAATCAATTAGAGACGCCTTTTTTCAATTTTATAGCACTCTCTATAAAGATGATGGGTGAGACAAGTAAAAAAAAACAAAGGAGTATCTAGACAATGTCAGTTCATCTAGGTTTTGTGAATTGGATCAAGCCATGCTGGAAGAAGACCCCAACATAGAAGAGATAGTTACTATAATTAAAAACCTACCAAAGGGCAAAGCAACAGGGTTGGACAGCTTACCTTCAGAATTTTTTTTAACCTTTCTAGATGAACTAAAAGAAATGTTACTGAAGCTATTTAGACATATCTTTAAAGGGGGACACCCACGTATGTCTTGGTCTAGTACAAAAATAATAATATTTCCCAAAAAAGACAAACCTCCGGAGCAATTAGGGTCTTACAGACCGATTACCCTTATCAATGCAGACTCGAAAATATACTCGAAATTGCTCGCAAATCGTATAGCTCCAATCATCCATAAAGTCATTGCTAATTATCAACATGGCTTTGTGCCAAGAAGATCAACGGCTGATCATGCGCATAGAGTGATCACGTTATTTGATCAGTCAAGGGTTTCAGAAGACCCTATGGCTTTGGTGCTCCTAGACGCCGAGAAAGCCTTTGATAGGGTCTCCTGGCAGTTCTTGTGGTCGGCCATGACTCAGGTTGATATTCCCATGAGCTATACCAAAGCCATACAACAACTATATGTCAACGCGGTGGCTATGGTACTGGTCAACGGCAGCCTCACTAAGGAATTCATTATAACCAGGGCAACCAGACAGGGCTGCCCATACTCTCCCCTGCTTTTTGCTCAGTATCTCGACTCTTTTATACAGAGGCTGGAAAAAAACAGGGAGATAGAACCTATTATATCACGAGATCTTTCTACTAAAGCACTTGCCTACGCAGATAATATTGCCATTGTTACCACCAATCCAGAAACAACTATGGCTGCTATTACAAGCGAGGCAATAGAATTTGGTATAATCTCGGGATATGCTCTTAATCAGGGAAAAACGCAAATTGTGATTAATGAAAGAACCAAATTTACAGACTCTAGAGTTAAAAATAATACAACCTACCTAGGGATTTCAATCACAGCTAAACTAGAAGACTTGGTGGAAATTAACGTAAACCCGATATTGAAGACTATGCAGAATGATCTTCACAAACTAGATAATTTACATCTATCGTTGATAGGTAGAGTTAATGCCATAAAGATGGTCTTTTTCCCAAAACTCCTCTATTTATTTAGAGCCATTTGCTTAGAATTTCCCGATCACTGTCTAAAATCCATGGAAAGCACTTTCTCTAGATTCATCTGGGCTTACTCCCAACCCCGACGTGCTTATAAATTCCTCACCCTTCCAAAAGAACGGGGTGGACTCGCTCTTCCAAATTTGAGAGCTTATTACTGGGCTGTTGTATTACTCAAAAGCCAGGAATTGCTTCAAATTGATGGGGACGAGGAGAGACCTCGGGAAGGCCAGCCAACTATTTACGATCTAATGATAGGAGACAAAAGCACAGGGTACCTTTGGCGCCATCTGTATGATAGTTATCACAAAAAAGTGAAATTTAAGACTCTACTAAATGAATATAAGATTGCTAAAATGATTAGGAAAATGCAGGGCATTGGGCGCGTCTCATATTACACACTCTTTAAAGATAACCTCGATCTACCGGAAATATTTCGGGACACTTGTATGAAGAAATGGGAACCAGCTGGAATAACACACTTTGGCTACTTGGGATCTTCCACTGGGCTTCTCTCATTCAAAGAACTTGGAGAGAAATTCCAAATTGACTGTCGGGATTTCTTTAAATATCTACAAATTCGAGACAATATCAATAGAAGAAACTTGGGAGGAATCACTGCTCAAAAGTTTGATCTATTTGAGAAACTGTCCTCCCTAAAGCTAAATTCTATTAGTGAAATCTATACTCTTTTAAACACTATTTTCTCTGATGATTTAGGAAAAATTGCCCTTAAGTGGCATGATAAAATTGGTATATCCCCCGAAGACTTTACCAGAACCTATGACATGTCTCAAGCATGTCTTATGTCTACTAAATTGCAGGCGCAATTTTACAAAACTTGTTTCATGCTATATTATACTCCTGATAAAATTGCTAAGTGGGGTTCGGGCAAAGGAACATGCTGCCCTAGATGCCAGATCTTCAATGCGGACTGTGCACATATATTCGCCACCTGTGACGGTCTAATGCAATTGAAACAAGAGATTGAGAGTTTTGTTTCCTGTGTGTTGAAAAAACCTATCGAGCTGACAGAGGAAATGATCCTTTTAGGGGCCACAGATCCCAATCTGAGAGAGCAAGGGGCTGAATTTTTGTTTATAACGATGGCTGTCCTAAGGATTTGTATTGCATCCGCATGGCTAGAAGAGCTAGCACCATCATTTCAACAATGGCTTGCAAGGTTATTAGCGACCTATGGACTTGAAATTGCAATCTATAAAGGGAAGGGTAGAAGGAAACGTAACCAAGGGTTGAAAATATGGGCCCGCTGCTGGAATGGTGTCAATTTCAAGGTAACAATCTATGAAATACAGAAATCTATGTTATGTGACGTTTGTCGTTTGGTAATCTAGAATTGGTTGGAATATCGATTTAATGGATGAATTAGGTCATTGTATAATTTGATTCTGTAGGAAATAATTCCTTCTTTTTTTCTTTTTTTGTAAATTCTGCCTGACCAAGGGGAAGGGGGGGGGGTCATGAGTGCAAAATGTAAATATGTTTATTTATGTATTTTGACATTATGACAAAAACAAATAAATACATTTAAAAAAGAAAAAAAAACAGATCACAAACCGCTCTCCACCGTTTTGAGAAACTCTTTGTTGACTACAATGATGAGGGATATTGAATTTCCTGCATTTGTTTACTGAATACCCTGAAATCAGGAGAAATATTTTGGTTCCAGAGGGCCTGTAGAGGGAATTGTGGAAAATCCTTGACCGAGAACAGTGAGATGACATTCTTACAAAAGTCAACCCCTTCACAGGAAATATGAGGGAAAAGAGGCTCTTTTTAAGATCTGGCACTATACACAGGCAAAACTGGGGACACCCGGGCAGGCATCTTGGTTTGGAGAAAATGTGTAGAGCTATGGACACCTGCACAAATGTTAAGGCCTAGCCTGGTGTGGTCATTTTCGAAGGTGGTAGTGAAAACTATTGAAGAAACTGCTGGATCTTGCATAGTGGAATGCCTGAAGGTCATTTGTGCAGTCTTACATAGTGGAATGTAAGTAAGTGGTGGAACTGCTCGCATAATGCTTCCCCATGTATGTGATTGTTTAAAAGTCTTTGATGTCTACAACTACTTGGCCGACCCCCTAAATTGGGGAATATCCCTGTTTGATGTATTGTTGAATGCAAATTTGCTGTTAGATCAATGCACTCTACCTGTGATTAAAATCAATAAAACGATTTTTTTTTAAATCTCACGTGCATGGGTGGGCATTCCATAATGAAAAGATACTGGCAAAAACTTTCACTGAGTGAAATCCGTGTATTGTCAATGGTATTTTCATATTGTTAAAGTTTTGGCCTATTCCTATCCAATGCAGTGGGTCTACTGACAGGAAGGGTACTTTTTCTATCAGGAGAAGCGTGGAAATATTGAATGGTGGGGCTTTCACTGGAATTTCTGCAGTTTTCTGTCAGGGGAACGTGAAGAAATTAAGATTTAAGGGGCACATGCATCAAGTGATTTTGGAGTCGCAAACGGTGCAAATCGCAAAATTCGGCCGTTTGCGATTCCAAAATCACTTTTTGCATTAAACAATTTTTTAGAAATCGCAATTTTTAGCGATTTCTAAAAATGCGATTGCATTTAAGGAATCGCATTTTTGCGATTCCTTAAATGCAATGCATGAATGTTTTAAAAAATGCGAATTCGCAAATAGGGGGAGCAAATTAACACGAGGGTGAACCTCGTGTTAATTTGCGAAATCTTTCAAATATGCTCAAAAAAGCATTTTTGAAAGTGTCATGTTACACACACACATGTCCTTTGGACATGTGTGTGTGAAACTTGCACTTAAAATAGTATTTCAAGGGTGCAGGGGAGATCCTTTGGACCCCCCTCAGCACCCTTGAAAAGCATTAACAAATTGCGATTCGCAAAATGAAAATCGCAAAATGTTAATGCCTTTTGGCCCGTAGGAATCAATGGGAAAGTTTTCCTTAATTGCGATTCGCAAAATGTGAATCGAAATTAAGGAAAATTAAGAATTCGCAAAAATATTTGCGATTTAATCATGCATTGCCGTTTGCGATTTCTAAATTGCGATTCCTTAATTTTCGCAATTTAGGAATCCCAAACGGGTGCAATGATGCATGTGCCCCTTTGTACCTACACTTTGACATTTTCAGTGCATTCCTGTTAATCAAACGAGCTGGGGATCATACAAGCTGCATCATCCCAGATTTCCCTCTGTAGCTACTTTATGACAAATATCTAGGGTTGGTAGTCAACATGGGCTCAAATACTGCAGAAACACCTATGAAAGCCTTTCCTTCTAAAACATTACCTGATGTCCAGTGTTGGGATATTGATTCAAAGTTACTTTCTAATACCTCCACCCATGGAAAATCAGGGGAACACAGATATGGGTCAAGCCTTGGCAAGTTGTGTTCCAGTGGAAGGAAAACTGGCTGGGAAAGCAATCAATTTAAAAACAAATGCTACAAATCATGTCCTTTTCAAAGCAATCTCCTTGCCAACAAATCAGTGAGAAAGTTATGGCCCCAGGTTCTACAAACCTTAGGATGCTTAGATGATATATGGGTGTGGTATGATTCCAGACATAGCAAGGGCCATAACTACAAAAAAGACAGGTACCCTAAGCAGGGTTTCATATGCGATAAATTATTGAGAAAAAGTACATTGAAAATTAAAATAAAATATCTCCACTTTTGTGTTAGTTGTTCATGTTTTAATAGGATAATGGTGTGGGTTTGCGCCAATACATAACCAGAATGTGGTGGGGGAAACTTATAGCTTGTATAGGTGTGCAAAGATACCAAAGAAGCACATGTGCTTGAATAACCTATCGCTGTTTAACAAAAAAAAAGATCTGCCACACAGGTGTGCAAACAGGCAAAAAAAGAGCGGTACCTACTACCAGGCTCAATTCAAAGACATTCTATTCACGCCCAATGCATACATGAAAGAATCACCTTCTTTAGTTACTTAGACTACTAACACCCAAAGTACTAGTAGGTTACACATATCGAGTGCAGGATTATTCTCAAAAGAGGATTTAATAATCATCCATTTTGCATTAGAATTGAGGCCTATAAACATTTGTCCGTTTAAAAGCAATAGACGGATCATGGCCCATTAAATTCTCACTGATTAGGACCATCTCAGCAATCTGCGACTTCACCTCCAGGCAGGGCAATAGCCACTTCCCACCAAGATTACAATTTATCAAGTAAAGTGTCTTTCTGCCTCTGATGAGAGCGATATTTGGAAATATGAGGATCCATCTATTTACAAATAGTGGAGAACTCCTTTTTTAGGCGACGCCTGTTCCTACCCAGACACTCTGACATATATAGCTCACCAGGAACTCTGTGTGGGATGTATTTCCAATGTCATGGCCCCCTTCTAGGTGGTTATATGTTGGGTCACGAGTGGATCATCCATCAATAAGTTTATTATAAGAGATTGCTTTCAGTTGGATGCGGCTCACAGGATTAAATAGATGTCAAATCGATGTTCTGTGCTCTTGAGAGACCAAATCTATATAATGACCCTTATAGCATTACTAGAGCACATATGACATTAACTTAATTTAGTTTCTATGCTTACAGTAAAGACATGAGGGAGCTGAAGCAATTAGTTAAACCTACAGTTCCTGCGCATGCTCTGGTGAAATCCACCCCATAGAAGGAGCCATATCTGGCCACGGTGAACAGTATAAACGCTAAATATCTCTTGACTAGATTTAGGTTAGGCATGGTATACGGCTTGCTTGCTACTTGGACGATGGCATAAGGTTGACAGACTGCCATTGTGTGGGAGTGATTCAACGTAGCATTGGACACTATGAACTTTGTACATTTTTTGTAGATGTTAAGCTTTTAGGGGGCCAAATTTATAGTTCCACATTTAAGGGGTTCATGTTATACTTTACACCTTTTTACTTTGACAATTATCTACAGAGCATATTTGCTGTTCTGGGGATGGCTTTTCTGAAAGAGCCCATTAAATTGAGATTATTAATGAATTGTTACCACTCCTAATTTGGAGTTCTGTATTAATTATTTTGTATGTATTCTTCTAGTGGTTCTAATCAGTGTATTTGGCACTATTATATGATATGTATTGCTGTGATGTATATTTATTGCTTCTGTATGGTTCATTTTCTAATAAACCGAATGAAAGTATTATCATGATGATGAATAGACTGGAGCCAATGTGTTCACTATCTTGCTTTGTAATGGTTATCTTGTGAGATAGAGATGAACACCATTTTTAAAAGATTCAATAGTTCTATTTTTTTTCACAGGTGGTGCAATATGGAAGGCTCATTATATCACTCCAAAATTTCACCCAGAAGGGGGCGTTGGCTGTTTTAATGTAATGTTTTGCCAATGTGATGGTCCCTTTGTAGCCCATCACTACCCTCCATTGCTCTATGACCTGTCCAAAGATCCCTCTGAGGCTAAACCCATTTCTGAAGATACTGAGCCCCGTTTCCTCGAGCTGATAACAAGAATTGACCAGGCCGTAGCAGACCATCAGAAGACCATAACGCCCATTCCTCAGCAGCTCTCTATGTATAATGCTATGTGGAAGCCCTGGTTGCAGCCATGCTGTGGTATATTTCCATTTTGTTGGTGTGATGCTGAAGGTGACCTTGATCAGACTATTGCTTAATGAAGGAAACTGTCTTTTTCTAGTGTCCACATAAAGTATGTGAATTTACATAATTGCATTTGTCAAATTCTATGTTAAGTTACACATGCTCCAGCTGAGCCTGAATCCAGAAACTGTTTACAATAAACGCTATGGTTGAGTTTTTAAACTAGGCTATGTATTGCCCTCTGCTAATATTCACAGAAAAATAAGAGACCTCAACCAGTTTCATTGGTAGTTAGAACACTATAGCAAATGTTCAGGAAATCCAAATAGTTCAGGTGGCTAGTATGAATTTTTTTTTTTAAACTCGGATAGAGCTGGTGTTGACTGTACAATTCTCATACATTGCAAAGTTTACAATAAATTGGAACATATTCCTTATTTGAGATGATTTTCCAGGGGGTGAGGGGAGCAAAAGTGCAAACCATAATTTTTGTTTGTAAACCGAGATTGGAAAACAGCTCTCCTGAATCCACAGTAGGCAACACTCATTTTTGTCGTCCCCTAATAATCATCCAATAAAACTGTCCCATTTTGTTGCAAATTGTCTGGGAAATTCCTCGTCAAAGTCTCTTTATTATTATCATCACTTGAGTTTAGGGCATGGGCACAAGCAAACATTTTTCCAGGGGCCACAAATCATGGCCTTTGGTCTGTCTGTCAGCAGGTTGGTGGTCGGGCCAGGATGTTTAGGGGGGGTGTAAGATGGGCGTAAAGGAAGCAAAGCACGTATATCTAGTGGCTGAATTCCATAATGTGAAACCCCAAAAAACTGGGATCAATCCTGGCTTTCTCACTTTACCAAATTGTCTGATCCTAGGCAACTGCTTTTTCAACTGTCTATTTTTTCTTCATGATCACATATAAGTGGCCCTTGAAATACATGAGTTGAGGATGTGCATTGTGCCTACCGTCCTACCTGTGGTAATGAGCCAGGGGTTAAACTTCTATGGGTGTTGCCTGAAAGTAGGAAACTACATTTGTCCAATTCCTTGCGGCACAACACCTGGATAATCCCCTTTGCTTGGTAGTCAACGCGTTTCAAACCCTAATTGTTTGAGGGTTCTCCTCAGGACTTGGACATGGTCTTTAGTTCTTCACAGACGGCGTGAAACACGTCCGTTATCTGTGAAGAGATGGTGCGCAATCCTCCGTATGTGATGTGCTGTCGAAAGCTTGTGAGTGCAGAATCTGTTTGAATGACTGCCAACCCTCCGTTGCTTTAAATTCTTAGCAGGCTCACACTCCAATGAAAATCGTCAGTGCAGCTCTGTCATGCATGACGAGATATGCCAATATAGTCCCCCTTAGCAGACTCGAACTCCAATGAATTTTAACCCCTGGCTCATTTTCACAGGCAGGACGGCAGGCTTAGCTTGCAACAAGATATTGTCCTCCTAGTGTATAACGGTAATCTAGGACTGGTTTAGTTGATACATATGTGTATATGTTGTGTTCATGTAATGATTTGTGTAGTAGATCTTCCTTACCAATTTGTTATGTTTCATGTCATTATGAGTTTTGTATGACATAGTGTTCAATGCCTGATACTGTTGTTTTGTTACACATGTGATTCTTTTCTCAAGACATTTATAAAGAAGATTACTTGTGTTGTATATTCAAATAATTTGAATTAAGCTTAATGAAGCCAGTTAACCTAAGCTTCATGTGAATAGCTTATGGAACAGTCAAATAAACAGCATCACAATGCTGTTAATGAACAGGAGCCCGTATTGTAAAGGGCGGTACTTTGAGTTTCACTTTGAGTTTCACTGGTGTAGTGAAATCCTTTGCTATCTTCAGGGGTTCCCCATTAGTAACCCAATTCACAAATCCTCTTCCTTGTCTAATCTAAGCACAAGAGCAACAGAACTTTGCATGTTGATGTTTGACATAAGAAAAAAATCTAGAATACTAAAAGGTAATCTTCATTACTTGAAGACCACACTTTTCTTGTCACAGCCTCAATTCTTTGAGAAGTGTTTTTGCCGCACAGCCTTGCATGTTTTTTATAAAAAAAATCCGAAATGTTTTATTTATTTATTCCCAAAACAATATTCTCCCTTCCTAGTTTAGGAATGTTGCACCTAATACTCAGTAAGAGTTGTGGTACGCACAAGGTTTATATCAGCGGAGCCTCTGCCGGTGTAAACCTCTGTACTGGTGACCCAACCATCAAGGGACCACCAGATCACAGTGAAGGTTGTATCACCTCACTGAGGGTGGTACTACTGTCACTCTTTTTCCTTGCCAATGTCTAGCATGGCAGACACAGGCAGAGAAAATGCAGAAAAACTCCCATTAGCAGGGAGAAAACTCCTTGTACCTACGCAGCAGCGCTTTAAACAAATCCACTGTGGAAATAGCTCCCTTCTTGGCAAAAAGAGTTCAATCCGAGAGCCGAAGATCTCTACATAGGTAGTAGGTCGCCTGCCATGGTGGGACTGAACATGATTTCTGCCACCCAGAAGAGCTTAGACTCATAGCAGTGAAATTATTGCTAAGTAATCAGGACATTACAATGTGGATAATAACGAGAAGAAACCGAGTCCATTGATGGGTGGAGAACAAACAGCCACTGCAACACTAGGCGTTGAAACCAGGTCAAAGCCAAAAGTTCTGGATGAAAGGCAAGACTCATTAAGGAAGAGGGAAGGGTATTTAAGGAATAGGCCAAGAAAGATAGTTCCAGTAGTATTTAAGATTAGCAGTAAATAGAAAATTACATCCTGGGGCTAATGCGGTGTCTCCTCCTTTACAGTGCGAGGATGTCCCAAGCCAATGCCACACACTGGACATGGAGACTTTCCTTGAAATACCAAATAATTACAAGTATGTGTGAAATTTGCACTGCAGCGGAACACAACAAAGAATCAACCTAAAGATACAGAGGAGAACACCTAGGAACCAAATTTCAACTCCAGTTTATGCACCATCTCCCCTAAGAGGCTAAACAAAAACACAGACAGTAGGCTGAAAAATTCACAGACTTGAACCATCAGATGACAGAACATACCATCTGCTTAAATGCTTTGAAGCACACCCATACTTGACAAATACCAGGATTATACCCTGTCACTCCAACAGAGAGACGCCAATCACCCTGTACATAGATAGGGAAAAACAACCCTAATTGGTTGTGACAGAAAGAAGGAAGAGCAAAAACCTAGCTCACAACTTGCCCAAGGGAACTGATGGGAAGAACAGACTAACTTAGCTAACGTGTCTGCAAAATACTCCAGCACAGCAGCCATGATGGCTGAGACAAATTGACCCATTAGAGTATCCTTTTCAAGGAAAATCTCAAAGTTCCAAAGAAGAGAAATGCGGAGCACTCTCAATCAGAAATATATCCCAGTGAAGAACATGAGCTCTGGGCAGGAGCCATGTCACAGATCAACCACAGAGAAGCTACAGAGCACAAAGTGCCAGTCCCTTCAAATCAACCTCAGACCTCTCCGATTGCCTACCACTAAAATCTCAAGGTAGAATAGCAAGAATCTTTTCAACCTTTATATGCAAAACAAATGATGTACAAAGTGCCAAAGGTTCAATACAGCCAGCACTAACCTGCACTCATGTCACACAGAACATTTGAAGAAAGACTAAAAAAACAGATGGGCAGAGAGATGGGAGAAAAACTCAGCAGAGGGCAACTGGCTGCTTGATGGCTAGCACATGCAATTGTGTTGTCGAGAGAGAAGGGGAATTCTGCCAGTTCAGCATAAGACATACACAATGAAATTCTTATAAGCTTAAACCACTTTAGAGAGGGGAAAGGAAGCTGGGAAGTAGCAGTGACCAACAATGTATGAGATGAGGCTGCAACTACCACCGATCAAAAGGCAGCTAAAACTACAACTCCAAAAAAGAGTAATGACACTCCATCTTGAGCCAGGCGAATGAAGCTCAAAAGGACCTGCAGGTGGCCACCCAACTGTGCCCTTTATCACCTGTTGTGATGACAACTGTATTCTGCTGTTGAACTGGAACATCCTCTTACATTAGCCTGTTAGCAGGAGAGAAGATGGGAAATGTATCCCCTAGACATCTGAGCAGTAGAGCCCCAACAGCTAGAGTAGTTACTCACCAGCACTGATGATGGAAAACTACATTGAGCAGAGACACAGGTAGATAAAAGAACACTGTGCAGAAATATGTGACACAAAATACACCCAAAGTTCAGGATCCCACAGCCTCCTGTTCCTTTGGACAAAGCACAACCAACGGTACTGAGTGCACCATCCATACCAGACCACTGATGAAACAGGGGTGAATCAAATTCTTGATGAGTGTAAAGAACCATTCTCAAACATGCCAAACCCTACAGGTCTCCCTGAGGAGGACCTGCATTTAAAAGCATCATCCTGAGAAAGACCCCATTTCTCCAAGCAAACCAAAGATTCTGTTACTACCAAGGATCAGAAGTATACAAAACCATAGGCAACTCTCACGAGCAGATGGAGCAAATTCAGAGACACCAAGTTGTAGAACTGGTGGGAAAAACCTGCCTTGAAATGAAAGGAGGGGATTAGACATTAGATGTCCAACTGAATGTGTACTAAAATCCAAAAGACACTGAAGGCAAACAAGTTCATGCAGTTCCTCTTGGAAAAATATCCACTCTGGTCCACACAAGGAGCTACATGATTTCATGGCCACCTCAGTACGTAATCAGACAGTAGCAGGATCCCAGAAACAGCAGGGGAAGAAAAAAGTAATGCCAAACATCTGGACAAAAAGTGAATAAGCATGGTCAGTGAAATAAAAAAACAGAGGGATTAAGTAGCAAGAGAGAACCTCCTCCCCCCTTCGAGGGAGCTGTGTAGCTCTACCCTATATGAGCAGGAGGTGGCCCAATAAGAGACCCAGAGCAAGAAATCAAACATCAAGGTGATCCAAACACTCTACAACCGAACAGAACCAACTGGATCATAGAAAAAAACATTCAAGACGGCCATACCGCCAGATCCTTGAACAACTATTCTCTCCCAGAGCAGGTCCAGAAGAAGGTGATCCACTGAAGATAGGAAGAGAGAAAACAGTTCCAGATTTCCAGGAAACTTCCAGATTTCTAGGTTAAGGTGTACAAATTACATTGTCAGGAAAACATGTCAGAAAGCTACATATGACTAAAAATAGTCATTACTATAATTAACTGACCTCATACAAAGAGTACAGAACCTGAAAGAACCTAAGGACTAAAAGGCTGACCTGGCCTTTCCAGCCAAAGTTGAAAAACAAAAGGGGGAGAAACCTGGTGCCAAAGGAAGGTGGCAGATGGACCCTTTTTGCGCTCTGCATTAGCTTAGCCGAGGCATGAGTAAATAACTATATCTAAATCTATGTCACTAACTTAAAAAATGCACAGCAAAAACTGTTGCTCGCTGGTCGGGCACTATGCTGCTATATTTGACCTAGTTTTGGGTCAAAAGCTTGGTGTTCTATTTCTCACGGAAACATGGCTCACCCACTCCACATATGCTGAACCTGCTGTGGCCTACCACATTCAAAGATGCGACAGGCCTATAAGCAGTGGGTGTGGCATTGCTATTATTCATAGAACCAATATTGAGTGCACTCTGTCACCTGGACTTATCGAGAACTGTGAATTATGCTATTTAAACTATCCGATAATAAAAATATCACCTTCTCAGGCCTTCTGATTTTGAGACCTCCTGGCCCTTCTAAACAGTTCAGGGAATTTCTCATTCTCCCTCCCACTGTCTAACGTAAACATCATCAGAGACTTACATTTGCACCTTGATTTAATCAATGACAAAGAAATCCAAAATATTACCAATGACCTTGCTACCCAGCAGGTAGCCCAGTTAGTAAAAGAGGCCACTCATTTGGCCGGCCGTCTGTTGGACCCTGTTTTTTGTAATATGTCTTTCCTTCTACCAAATGTCCCTATCCCGGTGACCTTGTCAGACCACTACATAGTGCTTATGACCCTAGACCTTCCTAGCACTATGAATATCAATACTAGCACTTCTGCGTTGCAATGGCATAAATTGGACCCATCTACCTTTTCAAGTTTCATTGATAGTAGGTCCCATAACTAGACTAGATCGGTCAGAGTCTTGCACCAAAGCATGACTCATCACTCTCTTAGATCATTTTATCCCGGCCAAGTCCTACAAAATTAGGAAACAGCCCTCAGTTGCCTGGTTCAACAAAATACTGCTCATGGGAAAGAAGCACTGCAAAAACTAGAGCGTGAGTGGCGCACATCTTATGATACAGTCTCATAAACTCAATATATGAGAGCAATCAAATGCTACCAGAAATTGATTAAAAGAGTGCCTGCTGACTATTTTGCAGACAGAATTTTTTTTAAAAAAAGCTGTAATCCCTCCTGGGAAATCTTTTCTATTGTTAATAGCCTGACTAAACTTGCAACCACCCCCGAATTAGCGGCAGCTTCAAAGAGTCACTGTGAAGAACTTGCTGATTACTTTATCAATAAGGTCAACTATATCTTTCTTCATTTCAACAAGGAAGAGGAAGCAGTTTTGCCTCCCTCCCCTGACACAAGGCCCACCCACATGCAATGGCCACCCTTGGATCTACTGGTCCTGCTTGACGTGGACACTATTTTGACCTTAATGCATCAAGTACAATCTGGATATCCAGAGAGCTATCGAAACCTGACTGCATTTTAAAATTTCAAGATTGTATTACACCTATCTTTCTGGAAGTACCCAATATCTAGCTGAGTATTACAATAGTACCAATATAATGGAAAAATGCCAAGGTTATCCCTCTTTTAAAAAATCCTTTGCTAAATGCCACACACTCAGTAAAGTATTGTTCAATCTCCCTCCTGCAATTTTTATTCAAGGTTATGGAGATGCATGTAAGCAACATCATAAAAAAAATTCTAAATCAAAATCAAATATTAGAACTGGGTTTGACCATCACCAGCACTGAAACCGCTCTTCTAACATTCACTGAAGCCCTTTGCAGGTCGACAGATGATTGCATAACCCAGGCTCTGATATTCTTAGATTTAAGTGTGGCCTTTGTCACTGTCTCTCATGTGATTCTACTATCTCGACTCACTTAACTGGAAGTACAGGGCACAAGTGCTGACTTGGTTTACCTCCTTTTTAAAAGAGTGGTCTTTTCAAGTTGTATCCCCTCGTTAGCTTCATTCCAAAGAGAGCTGACAAATGGCGTCCCCAGGGATTAGCTCTTTGCCCCACCCTTTTTAACATTTATATCAGACCCCTGGCTGCACTAGTGAAGTCCTTTGAATGTCATGTTGACGACACTCAACTGATTATCTCCTTGTCAGCAGAATCAACCAGCAGCTGCGTCAACTTTCAAAACTGCTTAACAGCGGTCGTGGGATGGATGCATGAAAATTGCTTAAAACTCAATGCCAATAAAACGGTGATCCTCCTGTTGGGCAGGCACACCCATCTCTGGAGTGATCAATGGTGGTAAGAAATACTATGCCCCTCCACCCAAACCAAAGGCATGGGTGAAAAATCTTGGGGTATGGATGGCTAATTCTTTATCCTTTGAACCCCAAGTTAAGATGTTACCAGGTCATTGTTTTGGCATCCTTAGGAACCTTGAGCCAATTTTCGGACTCATCTCCTAGCAAGTATACCAATTTATTATACAATTCCTGGTCATCTCACATCTTGACTACTGCAACATCCTGCATCTGGGCACAATACAGTGTGATCTGAACCAATTGCCGGTCGCCACCGCTAAACTACTTTTATCCCTTCTTAAATTCAGCTCCACTTCCCATCTTTTGTCCAAGGTTCATTGAGTTCCCATCAGCAAATGCACTGAGTTCAAGGCCATATGCATCTCCCACAAAATCCGTTATAAGCAAGGTGCACCTAGCCTAGCTCTCATGATGCACATTTAGATGCTGTGAAAGCCGATATACAACTGTCCCACATCAGTGCCAGAATGGGAGGCTGCTCCTTTCGTGTCTTAGCTCCAACCCTATGGACTTCCATGCCACCCAACTTTAGGCAGATTCAAGACACCTACATTTCTGGAACCAGATGAAAATCTGGCTGTTTTCCAGTTAGGTTGATGATCTCTCCATTGACTAGCATAGGAAGGCCCCTTCTGGGGCAGCCGTGCGCTTTAGAAATCATTTTAACATCACATAACATTTACAAGGGACCCGTGCTTGTGAGGCATATTTAGAAGGCAGAAACAGACGTCTGCCTGAGGTTTAATGCCTTGAAACCCTGACTGGCTATGACATAGAGAATCCCTTAAACCCTTGTGAGCAGTAAGGAGCATGACTTGGGCCTCGACCAAACTTCAGAGTGACCTTGAGGGGGCCAGCTATTTGACCTACCAGCTGACAGAGGTGAATTGCAACCACTAGCAGGAAAGCAGGGGTGTTGGTAGGCAGCTTTAGGGGCAGAAAGGGGCCAGGTACAGGCAGCAACCATATTGGGAACAGAGTTTCACTGGTGTTATCAACATGGTGCATTTTCTGAAAGGTCACCACACTCCATATTGTAGACGACCGGCTCATGATGTAATGGCCATTTGAAAAGACCAACCTGCAATGAATACACAGTCTCTGAATCTCAGTACCCGGGCATCATCTTCAATGCTGAATATTGTCAATGCAAATTTACAGGCAGACACATTGCCCAGCCCTAAGAAATAGGAAACCATAATTCCGGCATCCTTACAATTGGTATACAAAGATATTATAGTGTTAAACGCTATTTATTACAGTAGAGAACTAGTGTAAGTCCCCATGGACGCACCATAAGCCTATCTGCTTTTATTAAGGCTGCGTCTTATAGTGCTTCTCATTTGAAGGCGACTGTTTTATGAAGCCCAACTGAATACTGCAAAACAACCTCTAAAACTTAGGCAAATGAAGCCAATAGCCGGAGGGAAGCACAGAAAGACATTACTGTTGTCAATACAACCCCCCCCCCCTCATATTGAAACATGAATGGCAGTTGATGTTTGCTGAGACAGTTTGTGGGCAAAACCACTGCCAAAACAACGACAACACTGGACAGCATTTCAAAAGACACTGCCCTAGAAGCATTTTAAGGAGGTCGCTGCACTCAAAATGTCGGTATTCCCTATTGGTGGAAACACAGCAAGGACCCGTTAAGAAATAACGCCACTTAGAACAGACATCGCAGTGCTCAACACCTGCCTGATGGCGACATGGGAGAGGGCGATGAAGGTGGAGCAAACGATTACTAAAGCAATTGCTTCGGAGCAAGATCACTGGCATACAAACAAAGCTTATTGAGCTGGAGGGGAGGGATCTCAGAAACAATATATGTATTTCTGTGATTCAACTAGAGAAGGTAGTAGTGTCCAAAATGGAAAAGTCCGCAACTTTCATCAAGAAAAATATTTTTTATAGTACAAACAAGTAATATGCGTTATAGATAGAAACAATTCAGTTGTAGATTTGTGTATAATGGGTGCTCCAGAAACTCAAGGCACCTACTACCTCAAGGTGCTATATCGGTGCACAGAATGTACAACCGGAAATGATACTTAGAGGAAGTGAGGTTCTAATTACAGCACACCAATTGATTTAAATTCTTTCAGTCTTTGTTTGCGTATTGCACAAATGAAAACTCTAGCTGTTGTAACCAGTAGAGTTTACAGAAAAACACAACATTCAAGCAGAATAAGGGTTTAGTTAGTAATCCAATGTAGAGTCAAAAAGAGTCTTCTTCAGATATCGTTATTTATGTTTTCTCCTTTATTCAAATTTCATAAAAAGCAGGTTCTCCCAGCATAAACATCTCCAACACGTGTTTCGTCTCCCACAGAGACTTCATCAAGGCTGGAATAATTAAATAATACATATATATTACAATCCATACATAAATAAACATTAACAATACAAAACATTTTATACAAAACACATAGAAAAGCAGAATTGCATTCCATAAAATACAGTATACGTGCGATAACACAACCTGTTGCAATTATAATAAACAGAAAGTTATATATGCAAAGTCCTAGTACAAAAAAGTATCTATTAATTGGAGTCTAAACTTCTATGAGAATACATTGGAACTGAGTAAATCAGAAACTCGTTGTAGGGTCCTGTAAAAACAAAAGGACTGAAAGTCAATACATTATTACTACAGTTAAAAAGAAACACCCACCATGAAAAATATATAGAAGGATGTCTAGTATTCCGCCCAGGAAGTGAGAACACAACGTGATGTATTATTAGCGGGATACCTAGAGGGATAGAAGAGATAGTAAATATATACAATTGAAATCCTATGTACAGAGAAGAGATCCAAGAGGTATCAGGAATTCAAAAATTAGTCTCACACACAATGAGTAAAACCTGAGACAAAATTTAATTTGAGAGGAGATATTTCAGAGGAGATATTTCATCAATATGGAGCCGTTCACGACAAGTTAAGGTACATGTAAAAGATATTCCCATAATAGAGGGAATAGCTGGATCCAATTATAGACTGGACAGATCATATGACAGGGGTGCTGACTATTATATACAAATATTAGAGAATAATTGCTGCAGACACAGGATTATATGAGCAGAGCAAATAGTTGCAACAAACTGGTGGTGGGAGAAAATATAACTCACCCCAAAGATTGAAAAAATGGGTAAGGCACAAAGCTGTGATCACTTCAACATGTAGGTCAGCATGATTAATAATGTAGTCGTATCTTCTATCATTGATAAAAAGATGTAATTAGACACAAAGAAGAAGAAATATAAGCAATCTATTTTCTGTTATTGTCTAAATAACAGTCTCATGCCTATAATATTACATTAATTTTCTAGTGGGTAACATAATACGATATTGTAAAATACGTGAAAACCCACATGGAATTCATAATCTCAGGCAAAACTATACAAAATAAAAGTGTATTCCTCTAGTAAGCAACCAAGTATATTGAAGTAAATAGGTGTAGATATAAATATACAGGAGACCCACGCTCTGTATTTCACATAAAAACCAGGAAGTCCTGCACACAACTAATGCACTTGAGGATATAGTATACCCCATCTCATTTATTATAATGCAGGGGTATATATAAATATTAGAATGTCGATTATGAGAAAAGCAGCTTATTCTCAGTACAAAAAAGACAGGCATGGTTGACTAATACCCACCGAACACAACATAATATGTAGATAACATAAGGGCTCACCTAGGCCAGAACAGATGCAGACTCCTGCAATCAATATCCAAAGTTTATAAAAAGTCCCATAGAGTATGTATCCAATGTATAAAAAGTTCAAGAGTAAATCAAACAAACTCCCGGCAGTTTAGCAGAGGTCCGCGTTCGCATCCATAATAAGTTGCAGTCTAGAGAAAGAAGATGTATGAAAAGGAGGCACATCAGGATTCAGTAAAGTCGGTAGTGCCACCAATTAATTGCATTAGTTGTGTGTAGGACTTCCTGGTTTTTATGTGAAATACAGAGCTTGGGTCTCCTGTATATTTGTATCTGATTCCTGATACCTCTTGGATCTCTTCTCTGTACATAGGATTTCAATTGTACATATTTACTATCTCTTCTATCCCTCTAGGTATCCCGCTAATAATACATCACGTTGTGTCCTCACTTCCTGGGCGGAATACTAGACATCCTCCTATTATTTTTCATGGTGGGTGTTCCTTTTTAACTGTAGTAATAATGTATTGACTTTCAGTCCTGTTGCTTTTTACAGGACCCTACAACGGGTTTCTGATTTACTCAGTTCCAATGTATTCTCATAGAAGTTTAGACTCCCATTAATAGATACTTCTTTGTACTAGGACTTTGCATATATAACTTTCTGTTTATTATAAGTGCAACAGGTTGTGTTATCGCACGTATATTGTATTTTATGGAATGTAATTCTGCTTTTCTATGTGTTTTGTATAAAATGTTTTGTTATGTTAATATTTAATGTTTATTTATGTATGGATTGTAATATATATGTATTATTTAATTATTCCAGCCTTGATGAAGTCTCTGTGGGAGACGAAACACGTGTTGGCGATGTTTATGCTGGGAGAACCTGCTTTTTATGAAATTTGAATGAAGGAGAAAACATAAATAGCGATATCTGAAGAGGACTCTTTTTGACTCTACATTGGATTACTAACTAAACCCTTATTCTGCTTGAATGTTGTGTTTTTCTGTAAACTCTACTGGTTACAACAGCTAGAGTTTTCATTTGTGCAATACGCAAACAAAGACTGAAAGAATTTAAATCAATTGGTGTGCTGTAATTAGAACCTCACTTCTTCTAAATATGTATTTCTGTGGTTTGGGGTACCAGAAAAAGGGTGACATGATCGCCTTCCTCTAATGCATTCTACTTAAAAAATGTTTGATTCCTTGCTCAAGTTGCAGCATGCTCATATAATCCACACTCGAGCCACTTGTAAACCTACTAGCCTGAGACAAATGATACTGTGCTTCGTCCAATATCAACAAGGGTGCCAGATACTTCAAGAACGGAGGCGTAAAGGTGCAATGAGTAAGGCTGAAGAAGATGGAGATGCGTTTTGGCCTCTTGGAGCTGGCTAATATGCTGATCACTTGCGATGTTTAGACAATGGAATCCCATGACAAAGACAAGCTTGAACGCTTCTTGGATTCAGGGACGCCAACAGATATGGATACAACAGTCAGGCGCCAACTTAATGTACTTCCCCAGTGGGCTCGACAGACCGCATGCACACAACGCAGTGGGCAACAGGGGAAACATATGAACATTTTCATCAGCATTCCCATACACGAAGATTGATACAAGTTAGTGGAACTGGGTAGACTTTACAAAGCAGTGCTGACATATTGATACCGGATTATCGTTGACTCCCTCATGTATGCATCGCACAAACTATACAAACGGGATATGCACCACTGATGTCAGGAGGGACTCACTGATTGACCAGATTTCTGGGCAATATGGTACAGGGGACAATACTGTGAGGGGGAAGTATGATTGTTATAGTTCTTAACCGGTGCAATTCTCCTTAGTGGTATATAAGACATACGGTGCCCCCTTTTTGTTTATGTTGGTAAAGATTATATAACTTCATTGAATAGAACCCTCAAATACATTGGTTGGCCTGTAATATTGGAAGCCACTGATTCGACCTCGGTCATCTTACTGCCTCCATCAGTCATCCTCACGATGACCGCCAAAATAGAAAGCAAGCTCCATCCTCATGACAATATAGTTTGAATCCACATGCCAGGGCCAGTCCCTTCGCTTGGTACTCCTGTAAAACACTGTATTATTTTCAAGCTGTTTGTCCAAAATACATACACTTAAGGGGCTCTGTCTAGGTAAGATGCTCTTTAAGAATTATCCTCAGGTTCATATATCTCTCTCCAAATATCACTGCATACATAGGGAAGTCCACACCTTCCTCTTCCCTAAAATCATGGGGTTAGCAGAACCATACACCATTTTTTAATAAAAGTAGGAGTCCTCCTCTGCATATATTTTGCATAGGAAAGTGGGTTTCTTTTGCAATAACACCCCCCACACACACACTTTTTTGCCAGATTTCTGATGCACTTTAACTTGATGTGCCCTGGGTCCCTGTCAATCAGGTTCTGCACCTTTGTACCCTCAATTGGCACCTCTCTGGACACATGTAAGTCCCTTGTGAAAGGTACCATGGGCACTAAGGACGCTGTGAACAGGCAAGGCCTCTAAAGGCTGCAGCAAATATTGTGCCACCCTTAGAAGTCCTGTAACTTAACAGACACACACACTGCCATTGCAGGCTGTGTGCGTTGGTGCAGAGAAAAGTGAAGAGTTGACATGGCACACACACATGTGTGCAACCCACTGCCTATGGTATAGGCAAGACATCCCTCTAGCTGGGTGCACTATACCACTGGTGAGGGTACAGTTGCATTAGCACTGTACCCCTACAGTGTCTTAGTCCATTCTTAGACATTGTAAGTGCAGTAAAGCCATAAAGAGTATATGTCTGAGAGTTTGCCATTATGAACTCCACAGCACCTTAATGGCTTTACTGAGTCCTGGGAAGTTTGGTAGCAAACTTCTCAGCGTAATAAACCCACAATGATGCCAGTGTGGGATTTATTATACAATGCACTCTGAGGACATCTCAGAGATGCCCCCTAAAAAACAACCAGCCTCTGGTGGGTTCCCTGACTGGTAGACACCAGCCTGCCACCATGAGACAAGTTTCTGGATCCCTGGGGTGGGAGCCATCGGTCCCTGGGCCCATACACAAAGCTTTTCCTGGGTGGAGGTGTTCACACCTTCCCCAGGTCTGGAAGAGCCATCTGTGTCAGGCCAACTTGAAAGGCCTTGCACCTTTGTAACGCGACCACCAGCTTCTCTTGCTATCAGGAGCAGCCCCCCTTCCTGTCTCACCCCCTTTTAGGTGGGAAAAAATTATAGTAACCCAGTAGGTGTGCCCACCTCTGCCAACCCCACCCCTCAGGTAGGGGAGGCAAGGTGAAGCCCACTCTTCAGTGCCCGCCATTTTGCAGAAGGCAGGCACTCTCAAATCAGGATAAAGGATTGTGCACATTCCCCCACGTGGGGTGAGCACACCAAGGGTGTAGTCACTCTAAGGCAGAGGTCTTCAAACTTTTGTTGGCTGAGCCCTCCCATCTAAACCTTTTTACACGTAGAGCCCCCCACCGCCACCACCACCTGATAAAAAAGTTCTGGAAGCTGGTACTCTGTATCATTGATGGCCATTTCCTCCTGCAGAGCCCATGTTTTATAGAGCAAATTATGTATTAAATAAAGTAAGAGTGTTTAGTAACCTGACGTTTCTGTAGTGCATGTGCTTATTCTAAAGTTCCAATGAAAAGAAAACAATTAGCGCAAAAAATGTAATTGGTGCTTTATTTTTCTCATAAAACACAACATTTAGGATAGATTAGCAAAAACACTCCCAAAACACAGGTGTGGTAGTGCATGTTTTTCTCCACAGAGACAATGTATGGATGGATTCTTGCTTCTGCCATCCTTAGGTTGTGCTCCACTTCCAGTCTTGAGCAGTGCCTGAGAGTGCTCACAACATTTTGTAATATATTTTTTTCAGTTTTATATAGCGCAAACATGAACCAAAGGTATTGGAGCGCTTTACAGGAGCATATTTTACATTATGCACTCTTCTGTGGGGTGTGTACACTGTTCAGTTTCATTAAGGCAATGCCTTTCTCCTTGTAAAACCATCCAGCAGTACTGCAAGAAGTAGTGGACAAGAATTCATGGCCCTGACTCAGGCCTGGTCCATATGCATGCAGCATTTGCAGCATGCTGTGTCCTGGAATGTAGTCCCTCCCAATTTTACTGGCACACAGCTCAGCCCTTGCTCCAAAGGGAATCCTGAATATTGTACTTGTAAGGCTGGTTAGGCTTTATCAGTATTCGTGACCAATCAGCTTTCTTGCAGAATGGAAAACCTCCAACCAAATGTTGCATGGCCACTGGATGATTGGCTCTTGCCAGGGCATAGGCAATAACAGCCTCACCTGGACTGGTTTTTACAAGCCAAGATACAGACGTTTTTTGGGCCCAGGCATTAGGCCACATTCCTTTGGAGGTGCATATTAGACAGGAGGAGCTGGTGTTGTGAGCATTCTAGCAGAGGCAGTGCAGCAAGCCTCCTGGGAGTTACAGCTTTCTCTCATTATTACCCTGGACTGTACCACAATACATTGTGCAAGAGTAGGCTTTCAGAGCTTCAGAGAACTGGGCAGCTTCTTCTTGTTTTTTCTTCCCCCTCTTTTTTCATTTTATACTTATGCACATACCTGTTCTGTTGCTATCAGGACTCCTTGGCTTCCCTTAGGACACTGAGCATTGCGTACACCCTAGCAAGTTTATTGGCCCCATTATTTTGAACTACCTCATACCTGTCGTATAGTGGCTATTGTTTTCTAGCTTTCCAGTTGCAAGTTTTGATTTCAATGGAGGATTAAGCTTATTCCGACATTGGTTAGTGACATGTCGTCTGGGCTTAATAAAGACAGGTGGGACAAATGCGAGTAATTGTAAAGGGAAATTAGGGAACTGGAAGGAGTTCATTTATGCACTGGCTCTCACAAAGCAAGACTCCAACGTACAGCATCTCATAAATTACATAGAGCATATGATATGGATGCAGCCGAATATCACTCCTACACACTGGACAGAAATGTTATGCTGGGGAAATAAATCAGGCCGGCTCCTTGCTCAGTGGCTCCCAGCTCAGACAATCAGCAACGGGTTTCCGAGATTGTGGGTTTGCTGGGGGCCCGAGGGTATTAGGATGATCAGATAGCCAAAGAATGTGAGCATTTCTTTTCCACTTTGTATACTGACAAGCACTTTACAGGTATTTAAAAGACCATGTACTCATTAATGAGGCTTTGTTTTTCACCCGTTCTTAGAGCCCCTGAATCTCCACTCTTCCTATTGCTGGAAGAATTAGCCCCCCTCCCACTCCCCACCACCTTTGAAATCGTTGTGCCTCTGGCCTCTAAAAACCTGTGACTCCAGGCACTCTCAGCCCAGCCCCCAGCTGCTGGGGCTGAGATACACGACTGGCGCCTGAAAGCAACAATAAAAGGTGAAGTGCGCGCCCCCCCTGGAGGGATGCTTGCAAACAAAACAGGTGATGGACCGAATGTGGATCAATGTCACACATTCACCCCAGTCCAAAGATCTGGGCCCAAATCCATCGTTTTTTTGCACTCCACACCACCCTGGGTTAGACAATGGCGATATGCAAATCAGCTCTGACCCTGTGCCCCATGGGAACAGTCCAGTCCAAACTACAAAAGCCATGTCCTTCCCAGAACGGAATTAAGCATCCGAGGACCGGACCGGTTTCGAGGTAACACCTCTCATCAGCCCGGCTAGCTTGACTCCAGTGGTGTGGAGTGCCTGGGACCCACGTCTGGGCATCCCCAGCGCACTTAGGGCGGCAATTGCAAACAAATGGAGTGTACTGGGGTAGCTCAGACGTGGGTCCCAGAGCCTCCACACCACTGGAGTCAAGCTAGCCGGGCTGATGAGAGGTGTTACCTCGAAACCGGTCCGGTCCTCGGATGCTTGATTCCGGTCTGGGAAAGATATGGCTGTTGTAGTTCGGACTGGACTGTTCCCATGGGGCACAGGGTCAGAGCTGATTTGCATAAATCCATTATCTGACCCAGGGTGGTGTGGAGTGCAAAAAACGATGGATTTAGGCCCAGATCCTTGTACTGGGGTGGATGTAAGACATTGATCTACATTCTGTCCATCAAATTGTTTTTTGTAATTTTCTCCCTGAGTGTACTGGGGTAGCTCAGACGTGGGTCCCAGAGCCTCCACACCACTGGAGTCAAGCTAGCCGGGCTGATGAGAGTTGTTACCTCGAAACCGGTCCGGTCCTCGGATGCTTGATTCCGGTCTGGGAAAGATATGGCTGTTGTAGTTCGGACTGGACTGTTCCCATGGGGCACAGGGTCAGAGCTGATTTGCATACAGTCATTATCTGACCCAGGGTGGTGTGGAGTGCAAAAAACGATGGATTTAGGCCCAGATCCTTGTACTGGGGTGAATGTAAGACATTGATCTACATTCTGTCCATCAAATTGTTTTTTGTAATTTTCTCACTGAGTGTACTGGGATAGCTCAGACTTGGGTCCCAGAGCCTCCACACCACTGGAGTCAAGCTAGCCGGGCTGATGAGAGGTGTTACCTCAAAACCGGTCCGGTCCTCGGATGCTTGATTCCGGTCTGGGAAAGATATGGCTGTTGTAGTTCGGACTGGACTGTTCCCATGGGGCACAGGGTCAGAGCTGATTTGCATAAAGCCATTATCTGACCCAGGGTGGTGTGGAGGGCAAAAAACGATGGATTTAGGCCCAGATCCTTGTACTGGGGTGAATGTAAGACATTGATCTACATTCTATCCATCAAATTGTTTTTTGTAATTTTCTCCCTGAGTGTACTGGGGTAGCTCAGACGTGGGTCCCAGAGCCTCCACACCACTGGAGTCAAGCTAGCCGGGCTGATGAGAGGTTTTACCTCGAAACCGGTCCGGTCCTCGGATGCTTGATTCCGGTCTGGGAAAGATATGGCTGTTGTAGTTCGGACTGGACTGTTCCCATGGGGCACAGGGTCAGAGCTGATTTGCATAAAGCCATTATCTGACCCAGGGTGGTGTGGAGTGCAAAAAACGATGGATTTAGGCCCAGATTCTTGGATTGGGGTGAATGTAAGACATTGATCTACATTCTGTCCATCAAATTGTTTTTTGTAATTTTCTCCCTGAGTGTACTGGGGTAGCTCAGACGTGGGTCCCAGAGCCTCCACACCACTGGAGTCAAGCTAGCCGGGCTGATGAGAGGTGTTACCTCGAAACCGGTCCGGTCCTCGGATGCTTGATTCCGGTCTGGGAAAGATATGGCTGTTGTAGTTCGGACTGGACTGTTCCCATGGGGCACAGGGTCAGAGCTGATTTGCATAAAGCCATTATCTGACCCAGGGTGGTGTGGAGTGCAAAAAACGATGGATTTAGGCCCAGATCCTTGTACTGGGGTGAATGTAAGACATTGATCTACATTCTGTCCATCAAATTGTTTTTTGTAATTTTCTCCCTGAGTGTACTGGGGTAGCTCAGACGTGGGTCCCAGAGCCTCCACACCACTGGAGTCAAGCTAGCCGGGCTGATGAGAGGTGTTACCTCGAAACCGGTCCGGTCCTCGGATGCTTGATTCCGGTCTGGGAAAGATATGGCTGTTGTAGTTCGGACTGGACTGTTCCCATGGGGCACAGGGTCAGACCTGATTTGCATAAAGTCATTATCTGACCCAGGGTGGTGTGGAGTGCAAAAAACAATGGATTTAGGCCCAGATCCTTGTACTGGGGTGAATGTAAGACATTGATCTACATTCTATCCATCAAATTGTTTTTTGTAATTTTCTCCCTGAATGTACTGGGGTAGCTCAGACGTGGGTCCCAGAGCCTCCACACCACTGGAGTCAAGCTAGCCGGGCTGATGAGAGGTGTTACCTCGAAACCGGTCCGGTCCTCGGATGCTTGATTCCGGTCTGGGAAAGATATGGCTGTTGTAGTTCGGACTGGACTGTTCCCATGGGGCACAGGGTCAGAGCTGATTTGCATAAAGCCATTGTCTGACCCAGGGTGGTGTGGAGTGCAAAAAACGATGGATTTAGGCCCAGATTCTTGGATTGGGGTGAATGTAAGACATTGATCTACATTCTGTCCATCAAATTGTTTTTTGTAATTTTCTCCCTGAGTGTACTGGGGTAGCTCAGACGTGGGTCCCAGAGCCTCCACACCACTGGAGTCAAGCTAGCCGGGCTGATGAGAGGTGTTACCTCGAAACCGGTCCGGTCCTCGGATGCTTGATTCCGGTCTGGGAAAGATATGGCTGTTGTAGTTCGGACTGGACTGTTCCCATGGGGCACAGGGTCAGAGCTGATTTGCATAAAGCCATTATCTGACCCAGGGTGGTGTGGAGTGCAAAAAACGATGGATTTAGGCCCAGATCCTTGTACTGGGGTGAATGTAAGACATTGATCTACATTCTGTCCATCAAATTGTTTTTTGTAATTTTCTCCCTGAGTGTACTGGGGTAGCTCAGACGTGGGTCCCAGAGCCTCCACACCACTGGAGTCAAGCTAGCCGGGCTGATGAGAGGTGTTACCTCGAAACCCGTCCGGTCCTCGGATGCTTGATTCCGGTCTGGGAAAGATATGGCTGTTGTAGTTCGGACTGGACTGTTCCCATGGGGCACAGGGTCAGAGCTGATTTGCATAAAGCCATTATCTGACCCAGGGTGGTGTGGAGTGCAAAAAACGATGGATTTAGGCCCAGATCCTTGTACTGGGGTGAATGTAAGACATTGATCTACATTCTGTCCATCAAATTGTTTTTTGTAATTTTCTCCCTGAGTGTACTGGGGTAGCTCAGACGTGGGTCCCAAAGCCTCCACACCACTGGAGTCAAGCTAGCCAGGCTGATGAGAGGTGTTACCTCAAAACCGGTCCGGTCCTCGGATGCTTGATTCCGGTCTGGGAAAGATATGGCTGTTGTAGTTCGGACTGGACTGTTCCCATGGGGCACAGGGTCAGAGGTGATTTGCATAAAGCCATTATCTGACCCAGGGTGGTGTGGAGTGCAAAAAACGATGGATTTAGGCCCAGATCCTTGTACTGGGGTGAATGTAAGACATTGATCTACATTCTGTCCATCAAATTGTTTTTTGTAATTTTCTCCCTGAGTGTACTGGAGTAGCTCAGACGTGGGTCCCAGAGCCTCCACACCACTGGAGTCAAGCTAGCCGGGCTGATGAGAGGTGTTACCTCGAAACCGGTCCGGTCCTCGGATGCTTGATTCCGGTCTGGGAAAGATATGGCTGTTGTAGTTCGGACTGGACTGTTCCCATGGGGCACAGGGTCAGAGCTGATTTGCATAAAGCCATTATCTGACCCAGGGTGGTGTGGAGTGCAAAAAACGATGGATTTAGGCCCAGATCCCTGTACTGGGGTGAATGTAAGACATTGATCTACATTCTGTCCATCAAATTGTTTTTTGTAATTTTCTCCCTGAGTGTACTGGGGTAGCTCAGACGTGGGTCCCAAAGCCTCCACACCACTGGAGTCAAGCTAGCCAGGCTGATGAGAGGTGTTACCTCGAAACCGGTCCGGTCCACGGATGCTTGATTCCGGTCTGGGAAAGATATGGCTGTTGTAGTTCGGACTGGACTGTTCCCATGGGGCACAGGGTCAGAGCTGATTTGCATAAAGCCTTTATCTAACCCAGGGTGGTGTGGAGTGCAAAAAATGATGGATTTAGGCCCAGATCCTTGTACTGGGGTGAATGTAAGAAATTGATCTACATTCTCTCCATCAAATTGTTTTTTGTAATTTTCTCCCTGAGTGTACTGGGGTAGCTCAGACGTGGGTCCCAGAGCCTCCACACCACTGGAGTCAAGCTAGCCGGGCTGATGAGAGGTGTTACCTCGAAACCGGTCCGGTCCTCGGATGCTTGATTCCTGTCTGGGAAAGATATGGCTGTTGTAGTTCGGACTGGACTGTTCCCATGGGGCACAGGGTCAAAGGTGATTTGCATAAAGCCATTATCTGACCCAGGGTGGTGTGGAGTGCAAAAACGATGGATTTAGGCCCAAATCCTTGTACTGGGGTGAATGTAAGACATTGATCTACATTCTGTCCATCAAATTGTTTTTTGTAATTTTCTCCCTGAGTGTACTGGGGTAGCTCAGACGTGGGTCCCAGAGCCTCCACACCACTGGAGTCAAGCTAGCCGGGCTGATGAGAGGTGTTACCTCGAAACCGGTCCGGTCCTCGGATGCTTGATTCCGGTCTGGGAAAGATATGGCTGTTGTAGTTTGGACTGGACTGTTCCCATGGGGCACAGGGTCAGAGCTGATTTGCATAAAGCCATTATCTGACCCAGGGTGGTGTGGAGTGCAAACAAAAAACGATGGATTTAGGCCCAGATCCTTGTACTGGGGTGAATGTAAGACATTGATCTACATTCTGTCCATCAAATTGTTTTTTGTAATTTTCTCCCTGAGTGTACTGGGGTAGCTCAGACGTGGGTCCCAGAGCCTCCACACCACTGGAGTCAAGCTAGCCGGGCTGATGAGAGGTGTTACCTCGAAACCGGTCCGGTCCTCGGATGCTTGATTCCGGTCTGGGAAAGATATGGCTGTTGTAGTTCGGACTGGACTGTTCCCATGGGGCACAGGGTCAGAGGTGATTTGCATAAAGCCATTATCTGACCCAGGGTGGTGTGGAGTGCAAAAAACGATGGATTTAGGCCCAAATCCTTGTACTGGGGTGAATGTAAGACATTGATCTACATTCTGTCCATCAAATTGTTTTTTGTAATTTTCTCCCTGAGTGTACTGGGGTAGCTCAGACGTGGGTCCCAGAGCCTCCACACCACTGGAGTCAAGCTAGCCGGGCTGATGAGAGGTGTTACCTCGAAACCGGTCCGGTCCTCGGATGCTTGATTCCAGTCTGGGAAAGATATGGCTGTTGTAGCTCGGACTGGACTGTTCCCATGGGGCACAGGGTCAGAGCTGATTTGCATAAAGCCATTATCTGACCCAGGGTGGTGTGGAGTTCAAAAAACGATGGATTTAGGCCCAGATCCTTGTACTGGGGTGAATGTAAGACATTGATCTACATTCTGTCCATCAAATTGTTTTTTGTAATTTTCTCCCTGAGTGTACTGGGATAGCTCGGACGTGGGTCCCAGAGCCTCCACACCACTGGAGTCAAGCTAGCCGGGCTGATGAGAGGTGTTACCTCGAAACCGGTCCGGTCCTCGGATGCTTGATTCCGGTCTGGGTAAGATATGGCTGTTGTAGTTCGGACTGGACTGTTCCCATGGGGCACAGGGTCAGAGCTGATTTGCATAAAGCCATTATCTGACCCAGGGTGGTGTGGAGTGCAAAAAACGATGGATTTAGGCCCAGATCCTTGTACTGGGGTGAATGTAAGAAATTGATCTACATTCTGTCCATCAAATTGTTTTTTGTAATTTTCTCCCTGAGTGTACTGGGGTAGCTCAGACGTGGGTCCCAGAGCCTCCACACCACTGGAGTCAAGCTAGCCGGGCTGATGAGAGGTGTTACCTCGAAACCGGTCCGGTCCTCGGATGCTTGATTCCGGTCTGGGAAAGATATGGCTGTTGTAGTTCGGACTGGACTGTTCCCATGGGGCACAGGGTCAGAGGTGATTTGCATAAAGCCATTATCTGACCCAGGGTGGTGTGGAGTGCAAAAAACGATGGATTTAGGCCCAGATCCTTGTACTGGGGTGAATGTAAGACATTGATCTACATTCTGTCCATCAAATTGTTTTTTGTAATTTTCTCCCTGAGTGTACTGGAGTAGCTCAGACGTGGGTCCCAGAGCCTCCACACCACTGGAGTCAAGCTAGTCGGGCTGATGAGAGGTGTTACCTCGAAACCGGTCCGGTCCTCGGATGCTTGATTCCGGTCTGGAAAAGATATGGCTGTTGTAGTTCGGACTGGACTGTTCCCATGGGGCACAGGGTCAGAGCTGATTTGCATAAAGCCATTATCTGACCCAGGGTGGTGTGGAGTGCAAAAAACGATGGATTTAGGCCCAGATCCTTGTACTGGGGTGAATGTAAGACATTGATCTACATTCTGTCCATCAAATTGTTTTTTGTAATTTTCTCCCTGAGTGTACTGGGGTAGCTCAGACGTGGGTCCCAGAGCCTCCACACCACTGGAGTCAAGCTAGCCAGGCTGATGAGAGGTGTTACCTCGAAACCGGTCCGGTCCACGGATGCTTGATTCCGGTCTGGGAAAGATATGGCTGTTGTAGTTCGGACTGGACTGTTCCCATGGGGCACAGGGTCAGAGCTGATTTGCATAAAGCCTTTATCTAACCCAGGGTGGTGTGGAGTGCAAAAAATGATGGATTTAGGCCCAGATCCTTGTACTGGGGTGAATGTAAGAAATTGATCTACATTCTCTCCATCAAATTGTTTTTTGTAATTTTCTCCCTGAGTGTACTGGGGTAGCTCAGACGTGGGTCCCAGAGCCTCCACACCACTGGAGTCAAGCTAGCCGGGCTGATGAGAGGTGTTACCTCGAAACCGGTCCGGTCCTCGGATGCTTGATTCCTGTCTGGGAAAGATATGGCTGTTGTAGTTCGGACTGGACTGTTCCCATGGGGCACAGGGTCAAAGGTGATTTGCATAAAGCCATTATCTGACCCAGGGTGGTGTGGAGTGCAAAAACGATGGATTTAGGCCCAAATCCTTGTACTGGGGTGAATGTAAGACATTGATCTACATTCTGTCCATCAAATTGTTTTTTGTAATTTTCTCCCTGAGTGTACTGGGGTAGCTCAGACGTGGGTCCCAGAGCCTCCACACCACTGGAGTCAAGCTAGCCGGGCTGATGAGAGGTGTTACCTCGAAACCGGTCCGGTCCTCGGATGCTTGATTCCGGTCTGGGAAAGATATGGCTGTTGTAGTTTGGACTGGACTGTTCCCATGGGGCACAGGGTCAGAGCTGATTTGCATAAAGCCATTATCTGACCCAGGGTGGTGTGGAGTGCAAACAAAAAACGATGGATTTAGGCCCAGATCCTTGTACTGGGGTGAATGTAAGACATTGATCTACATTCTGTCCATCAAATTGTTTTTTGTAATTTTCTCCCTGAGTGTACTGGGGTAGCTCAGACGTGGGTCCCAGAGCCTCCACACCACTGGAGTCAAGCTAGCCGGGCTGATGAGAGGTGTTACCTCGAAACCGGTCCGGTCCTCGGATGCTTGATTCCGGTCTGGGAAAGATATGGCTGTTGTAGTTCGGACTGGACTGTTCCCATGGGGCACAGGGTCAGAGGTGATTTGCATAAAGCCATTATCTGACCCAGGGTGGTGTGGAGTGCAAAAAACGATGGATTTAGGCCCAAATCCTTGTACTGGGGTGAATGTAAGACATTGATCTACATTCTGTCCATCAAATTGTTTTTTGTAATTTTCTCCCTGAGTGTACTGGGGTAGCTCAGACGTGGGTCCCAGAGCCTCCACACCACTGGAGTCAAGCTAGCCGGGCTGATGAGAGGTGTTACCTCGAAACCGGTCCGGTCCTCGGATGCTTGATTCCAGTCTGGGAAAGATATGGCTGTTGTAGCTCGGACTGGACTGTTCCCATGGGGCACAGGGTCAGAGCTGATTTGCATAAAGCCATTATCTGACCCAGGGTGGTGTGGAGTTCAAAAAACGATGGATTTAGGCCCAGATCCTTGTACTGGGGTGAATGTAAGACATTGATCTACATTCTGTCCATCAAATTGTTTTTTGTAATTTTCTCCCTGAGTGTACTGGGATAGCTCGGACGTGGGTCCCAGAGCCTCCACACCACTGGAGTCAAGCTAGCCGGGCTGATGAGAGGTGTTACCTCGAAACCGGTCCGGTCCTCGGATGCTTGATTCCGGTCTGGGTAAGATATGGCTGTTGTAGTTCGGACTGGACTGTTCCCATGGGGCACAGGGTCAGAGCTGATTTGCATAAAGCCATTATCTGACCCAGGGTGGTGTGGAGTGCAAAAAACGATGGATTTAGGCCCAGATCCTTGTACTGGGGTGAATGTAAGAAATTGATCTACATTCTGTCCATCAAATTGTTTTTTGTAATTTTCTCCCTGAGTGTACTGGGGTAGCTCAGACGTGGGTCCCAGAGCCTCCACACCACTGGAGTCAAGCTAGCCGGGCTGATGAGAGGTGTTACCTCGAAACCGGTCCGGTCCTCGGATGCTTGATTCCGGTCTGGGAAAGATATGGCTGTTGTAGTTCGGACTGGACTGTTCCCATGGGGCACAGGGTCAGAGGTGATTTGCATAAAGCCATTATCTGACCCAGGGTGGTGTGGAGTGCAAAAAACGATGGATTTAGGCCCAGATCCTTGTACTGGGGTGAATGTAAGACATTGATCTACATTCTGTCCATCAAATTGTTTTTTGTAATTTTCTCCCTGAGTGTACTGGAGTAGCTCAGACGTGGGTCCCAGAGCCTCCACACCACTGGAGTCAAGCTAGTCGGGCTGATGAGAGGTGTTACCTCGAAACCGGTCCGGTCCTCGGATGCTTGATTCCGGTCTGGAAAAGATATGGCTGTTGTAGTTCGGACTGGACTGTTCCCATGGGGCACAGGGTCAGAGCTGATTTGCATAAAGCCATTATCTGACCCAGGGTGGTGTGGAGTGCAAAAAACGATGGATTTAGGCCCAGATCCTTGTACTGGGGTGAATGTAAGACATTGATCTACATTCTGTCCATCAAATTGTTTTTTGTAATTTTCTCCCTGAGTGTACTGGGGTAGCTCAGACGTGGGTCCCAGAGCCTCCACACCACTGGAGTCAAGCTAGCCGGGCTGATGAGAGGTGTTACCTCGAAACCGGTCCGGTCCTGTCCTCGGATGCTTGATTCCGGTCTGGGAAAGATATGGCTGTTGTAGTTCGGACTGGACTGTTCCCATGGGGCACAGGGTCAGAGCTGATTTGCATAAAGCCATTATCTGACCCAGGGTGGTGTGGAGTGCAAAAAACGATGGATTTAGGCCCAGATCCTTGTACTGGGGTGAATGTAAGACATTGATCTACATTCTGTCCATCAAATTGTTTTTTGTAATTTTCTCCCTGAGTGTACTGGGGTAGCTCAGACGTGGGTCCCAAAGCCTCCACACCACTGGAGTCAAGCTAGCCAGGCTGATGAGAGGTGTTACCTCGAAACCGGTCCGGTCCTCGGATGCTTGATTCCGGTCTGGGAAAGATATGGCTGTTGTAGTTCGGACTGGACTGTTCCCATGGGGCACAGGGTCAGAGCTGATTTGCATAAAGCCTTTATCTGACCCAGGGTGGTGTGGAGTGCAAAAAACGATGGATTTAGGCCCAGATCCTTGTACTGGGGTGAATGTAAGAAATTGATCTACATTCTGTCCATCAAATTGTTTTTTGTAATTTTCTCCCTGAGTGTACTGGGGTAGCTCAGACGTGGGTCCCAGAGCCTCCACACCACTGGAGTCAAGCTAGCCGGGCTAATGAGAGGTGTTACCTCGAAACCGGTCCGGTCCTCGGATGCTTGATTCCGGTCTGGGAAAGATATGGCTGTTGTAGTTCGGACTGGACTGTTCCCATGGGGCACAGGGTCAGAGCTGATTTGCATAAAGCCATTATCTGACCCAGGGTGGTGTGGAGTGCAAAAAACGATGGATTTAGGCCCAGATCCTTGTACTGGGGTGAATGTAAGACATTGATCTACATTCTGTCCATCAAATTGTTTTTTGTAATTTTCTCCCTGAGTGTACTGGGGTAGCTCAGACGTGGGTCCCAGAGCCTCCACACCACTGGAGTCAAGCTAGCCGGGCTGATGAGAGGTGTTACCTCGAAACCGGTCCGGTCCTCGGATGCTTGATTCCGGTCTGGGTAAGATATGGCTGTTGTAGTTCGGACTGGACTGTTCCCATGGGGCACAGGGTCAGAGGTGATTTGCATAAAGCCATTATCTGACCCAGGGTGGTGTGGAGTGCAAAAAACGATGGATTTAGGCCCAGATCCTTGTACTGGGGTGAATGTAAGACATTGATCTACATTCTGTCCATCAAATTGTTTTTTGTAATTTTCTCCCTGAGTGTACTGGAGTAGCTCAGACGTGGGTCCCAGAGCCTCCACACCACTGGAGTCAAGCTAGCCGGGCTGATGAGAGGTGTTACCTCGAAACCGGTCCGGTCCTCGGATGCTTGATTCCGGTCTGGGAAAGATATGGCTGTTGTAGTTCGGACTGGACTGTTCCCATGGGGCACAGGGTCAGAGCTGATTTGCATAAAGCCATTATCTGACCCAGGGTGGTGTGGAGTGCAAAAAACGATGGATTTAGGCCCAGATCCTTGTACTGGGGTGAATGTAAGACATTGATCTACATTCTGTCCATCAAATTGTTTTTTGTAATTTTCTCCCTGAGTGTACTGGGGTAGCTCAGACGTGGGTCCCAGAGCCTCCACACCACTGGAGTCAAGCTAGCCGGGCTGATGAGAGGTGTTACCTCGAAACCGGTCCGGTCCTGTCCTCGGATGCTTGATTCCGGTCTGGGAAAGATATGGCTGTTGTAGTTCGGACTGGACTGTTCCCATGGGGCACAGGGTCAGAGCTGATTTGCATAAAGCCATTATCTGACCCAGGGTGGTGTGGAGTGCAAAAAACGATGGATTTAGGCCCAGATCCTTGTACTGGGGTGAATGTAAGACATTGATCTACATTCTGTCCATCAAATTGTTTTTTGTAATTTTCTCCCTGAGTGTACTGGGGTAGCTCAGACGTGGGTCCCAAAGCCTCCACACCACTGGAGTCAAGCTAGCCAGGCTGATGAGAGGTGTTACCTCAAAACCGGTCCGGTCCTCGGATGCTTGATTCCGGTCTGGGAAAGATATGGCTGTTGTAGTTCGGACTGGACTGTTCCCATGGGGCACAGGGTCAGAGCTGATTTGCATAAAGCCTTTATCTGACCCAGGGTGGTGTGGAGTGCAAAAAACGATGGATTTAGGCCCAGATCCTTGTACTAGGGTGAATGTAAGACATTGATCTACATTCTGTCCATCAAATTGTTTTTTGTAATTTTCTCCCTGAGTGTACTGGGGTAGCTCAGACGTGGGTCCCAGAGCCTCCACACCACTGGAGTCAAGCTAGCCGGGCTGATGAGAGGTGTTACCTCGAAACCGGTCCGGTCCTCGGATGCTTGATTCCGGTCTGGGAAAGATATGGCTGTTGTAGTTCGGACTGGACTGTTCCCATGGGTCACAGGGACAAAGGTGAATTGCATAAAGCCATTATCTGACCCAGGGTGGTGTGGAGTGCAAAAAACGATGGATTTAGGCCCAAATCCTTGTACTGGGGTGAATGTAAGACATTGATCTACATTCTGTCCATCAAATTGTTTTTTGTAATTTTCTCCCTGAGTGTACTGGGGTAGCTCAGACGTGGGTCCCAGAGCCTCCACACCACTGGAGTCAAGCTAGCCGGGCTGATGAGAGGTGTTACCTCGAAACCGGTCCGGTCCTCGGATGCTTGATTCCGGTCTGGGAAAGATATGGCTGTTGTAGTTTGGACTGGACTGTTCCCATGGGGCACAGGTTCAGAGCTGATTTGCATAAAGCCATTATCTGACCCAGGGTGGTGTGGAGTGCAAACAAAAAACGATGGATTTAGGCCCAGATCCTTGTACTGGGGTGAATGTAAGACATTGATCTACGTTCTGTCCATCAAATTGTTTTTTGTAATTTTCTCCCTGAGTGTACTGGGGTAGCTCAGACGTGGGTCCCAGAGCCTCCACACCACTGGAGTCAAGCTAGCCGGGCTGATGAGAGGTGTTACCTCGAAACCGGTCCGGTCCTCGGATGCTTGATTCCGGTCTGGGAAAGATATGGCTGTTGTAGTTCGGACTGGACTGTTCCCATGGGGCACAGGGTCAGAGGTGATTTGCATAAAGCCATTATCTGACCCAGGGTGGTGTGGAGTGCAAAAAACGATGGATTTAGGCCCAAATCCTTGTACTGGGGTGAATGTAAGACATTGATCTACATTCTGTCCATCAAATTGTTTTTTGTAATTTTCTCACTGAGTGTACTGGGGTAGCTCAGACGTGGGTCCCAGAGCCTCCACACCACTGGAGTCAAGCTAGCCGGGCTGATGAGAGGTGTTACCTCGAAACCGGTCCGGTCCTCGGATGCTTGATTCCGGTCTGGGAAAGATATGGCTGTTGTAGTTCGGACTGGACTGTTCCCATGGGGCACAGGGTCAGAGCTGATTTGCATAAAGCCATTATCTGACCCAGGGTGGTGTGGAGTGCAAAAAACGATGGATTTAGGCCCAGATCCTTGTACTGGGGTGAATGTAAGACATTGATCTACATTCTGTCCATCAAATTGTTTTTTGTAATTTTCTCCCTGAGTGTACTGGGATAGCTCAGACGTGGGTCCCAGAGCCTCCACACCACTGGAGTCAAGCTAGCCGGGCTGATGAGAGGTGTTACCTCGAAACCGGTCCGGTCCTCGGATGCTTGATTCCGGTCTGGGAAAGATATGGCTGTTGTAGTTCGGACTGGACTGTTCCCATGGGGCACAGGGTCAGAGCTGATTTGCATAAAGCCAATATCTGACCCAGGGTGGTGTGGAGTGCAAAAAACGATGGATTTAGGCCCAAATCCTTGTACTGGGGTGAATGTAAGACATTGATCTACATTCTGTCCATCAAATTGTTTTTTGTAATTTTCTCCCTGAGTGTACTGGGGTAGCTCAGACGTGGGTCCCAGAGCCTCCACACCACTGGAGTCAAGCTAGCCGAGCTGATGAGAGGTGTTACCTCGAAACCGGTCCGGTCCTCGGATGCTTGATTCCGGTCTGGGAAAGATATGGCTGTTGTAGTTCGGACTGGACTGTTCCCATGGGGCACAGGGTCAGAGCTGATTTGCATAAAGCCAATATCTGACCCAGGGTGGTGTGGAGTGCAAAAAACGATGGATTTAGGCCCAGATCCTTGTACTGGGGTGAATGTAAGACATTGATCTACATTCTGTCCATCAAATTGTTTTTTGTAATTTTCTCCCTGAGTGTACTGGGATAGCTCAGACGTGGGTCCCAGAGCCTCCACACCACTGGAGTCAAGCTAGCCGGGCTGATGAGAGGTGTTACCTCGAAACCGGTCCGGTCCTCGGATGCTTGATTCCGGTCTGGGAAAGATATGGCTGTTGTAGTTCGGACTGGACTGTTCCCATGGGGCACAGGGTCAAAGGTGATTTGCATAAAGCCATTATCTGACCCAGGGTGGTGTGGAGTGCAAAAAACGATGGATTTAGGCCCAAATCCTTGTACTGGGGTGAATGTAAGACATTGATCTACATTCTGTCCATCAAATTGTTTTTTGTAATTTTCTCCCTGAGTGTACTGGGGTAGCTCAGACGTGGGTCCCAGAGCCTCCACACCACTGGAGTCAAGCTAGCCGGGCTGATGAGAGGTGTTACCTCGAAACCGGTCCGGTCCTCGGATGCTTGATTCCGGTCTGGGAAAGATATGGCTGTTGTAGTTTGGACTGGACTGTTCCCATGGGGCACAGGGTCAGAGCTGATTTGCATAAAGCCATTATCTGACCCAGGGTGGTGTGGAGTGCAAACAAAAAACGATGGATTTAGGCCCAGATCCTTGTACTGGGGTGAATGTAAGACATTGATCTACATTCTGTCCATCAAATAGTTTTTTGTAATTTTCTCCCTGAGTGTACTGGGGTAGCTCAGACGTGGGTCCCAGAGCCTCCACACCACTGGAGTCAAGCTAGCCGGGCTGATGAGAGGTGTTACCTCGAAACCGGTCCGGTCCTCGGATGCTTGATTCCGGTCTGGGAAAGATATGGCTGTTGTAGTTCGGACTGGACTGTTCCCATGGGGCACAGGGTCAGAGGTGATTTGCATAAAGCCATTATCTGACCCAGGGTGGTGTGGAGTGCAAAAAACGATGGATTTAGGCCCAAATCCTTGTACTGGGGTGAATGTAAGACATTGATCTACATTCTGTCCATCAAATTGTTTTTTGTAATTTTCTCCCTGAGTGTACTGGGATAGCTCAGACGTGGGTCCCAGAGCCTCCACACCACTGGAGTCAAGCTAGCCGGGCTGATGAGAGGTGTTACCTCGAAACCGGTCCGGTCCTCGGATGCTTGATTCCGGTCTGGGAAAGATATGGCTGTTGTAGTTCGGACTGGACTGTTCCCATGGGGCACAGGGTCAGAGCTGATTTGCATAAAGCCAATATCTGACCCAGGGTGGTGTGGAGTGCAAAAAACGATGGATTTAGGCCCAAATCCTTGTACTGGGGTGAATGTAAGACATTGATCTACATTCTGTCCATCAAATTGTTTTTTGTAATTTTCTCCCTGAGTGTACTGGGGTAGCTCAGACGTGGGTCCCAGAGCCTCCACACCACTGGAGTCAAGCTAGCCGAGCTGATGAGAGGTGTTACCTCGAAACCGGTCCGGTCCTCGGATGCTTGATTCCGGTCTGGGAAAGATATGGCTGTTGTAGTTCGGACTGGACTGTTCCCATGGGGCACAGGGTCAGAGCTGATTTGCATAAAGCCAATATCTGACCCAGGGTGGTGTGGAGTGCAAAAAACGATGGATTTAGGCCCAGATCCTTGTACTGGGGTGAATGTAAGACATTGATCTACATTCTGTCCATCAAATTGTTTTTTGTAATTTTCTCCCTGAGTGTACTGGGATAGCTCAGACGTGGGTCCCAGAGCCTCCACACCACTGGAGTCAAGCTAGCCGGGCTGATGAGAGGTGTTACCTCGAAACCGGTCCGGTCCTCGGATGCTTGATTCCGGTCTGGGAAAGATATGGCTGTTGTAGTTCGGACTGGACTGTTCCCATGGGGCACAGGGTCAAAGGTGATTTGCATAAAGCCATTATCTGACCCAGGGTGGTGTGGAGTGCAAAAAACGATGGATTTAGGCCCAAATCCTTGTACTGGGGTGAATGTAAGACATTGATCTACATTCTGTCCATCAAATTGTTTTTTGTAATTTTCTCCCTGAGTGTACTGGGGTAGCTCAGACGTGGGTCCCAGAGCCTCCACACCACTGGAGTCAAGCTAGCCGGGCTGATGAGAGGTGTTACCTCGAAACCGGTCCGGTCCTCGGATGCTTGATTCCGGTCTGGGAAAGATATGGCTGTTGTAGTTTGGACTGGACTGTTCCCATGGGGCACAGGGTCAGAGCTGATTTGCATAAAGCCATTATCTGACCCAGGGTGGTGTGGAGTGCAAACAAAAAACGATGGATTTAGGCCCAGATCCTTGTACTGGGGTGAATGTAAGACATTGATCTACATTCTGTCCATCAAATTGTTTTTTGTAATTTTCTCCCTGAGTGTACTGGGGTAGCTCAGACGTGGGTCCCAGAGCCTCCACACCACTGGAGTCAAGCTAGCCGGGCTGATGAGAGGTGTTACCTCGAAACCGGTCCGGTCCTCGGATGCTTGATTCCGGTCTGGGAAAGATATGGCTGTTGTAGTTCGGACTGGACTGTTCCCATGGGGCACAGGGTCAGAGGTGATTTGCATAAAGCCATTATCTGACCCAGGGTGGTGTGGAGTGCAAAAAACTATGGATTTAGGCCCAAATCCTTGTACTGGGGTGAATGTAAGACATTGATCTACATTCTGTCCATCAAATTGTTTTTTGTAATTTTCTCCCTGAGTGTACTGGGGTAGCTCAGACGTGGGTGCCAGAGCCTCCACACCACTGGAGTCAAGCTAGCCGAGCTGATGAGAGGTGTTACCTCGAAACCGGTCCGGTCCTCGGATGCTTGATTCCGGTCTGGGAAAGATATGGCTGTTGTAGTTCGGACTGGACTGTTCCCATGGGGCACAGGGTCAGAGCTGATTTGCATAAAGCCAATATCTGACCCAGGGTGGTGTGGAGTGCAAAAACGATGGATTTAGGCCCAGATCCTTGTACTGGGGTGAATGTAAGACATTGATCTACATTCTGTCCATCAAATTGTTTTTTGTAATTTTCTCCCTGAGTGTACTGGGATAGCTCAGACGTGGGTCCCAGAGCCTCCACACCACTGGAGTCAAGCTAGCCGGGCTGATGAGAGGTGTTACCTCGAAACCGGTCCGGTCCTCGGATGCTTGATTCCGGTCTGGGAAAGATATGGCTGTTGTAGTTCGGACTGGACTGTTCCCATGGGGCACAGGGTCAGAGCTGATTTGCATAAAGCCATTATCTGACCCAGGGTGGTGTGGAGTGCAAAAAACGATGGATTTAGGCCCAGATCCTTGTACTGGGGTGAATGTAAGACATTGATCTACATTCTGTCCATCAAATTGTTTTTTGTAATTTTCTCCCTGAGTGTACTGGGGTAGCTCAGACGTGGGTCCCAGAGCCTCCACACCACTGGAGTCAAGCTAGCTGGGCTGATGAGAGGTGTTACCTCGAAACCGGTCCGGTCCTCGGATGCTTGATTCCGGTCTGGGAAAGATATGGCTGTTGTAGTTCGGACTGGACTGTTCCCATGGGGCACAGGGTCAGAGCTGATTTGCATAAAGCCATTATCTGACCCAGGGTGGTGTGGAGTGCAAAAAACGATGGATTTAGGCCCAGATCTTTGTACTGGGGTGAATGTAAGACATTGATCTACATTCTGTCCATCAAATAGTTTTTTGTAATTTTCTCCCTGAGTGTACTGGGGTAGCTCAGACGTGGGTCCCAGAGCCTCCACATCACTGGAGTCAAGCTAGCCGGGCTGATGAGAGGTGTTATCTCGAAACCGGTCCAGTCCTCGGATGCTTGATTCCGGTCTGGGAAAGATATGGCTGTTGTAGTTCGGACTGGACTGTTCCCATGGGGCACAGGGTCAGAGCTGATTTGCATAAAGCCATTATCTGACCCAGGGTGGTGTGGAGTGCAAAAAACGATGGATTTAGGCCAAGATCCTTGTACTGGGGTGAATGTAAGACATTGATCTACATTCTTTCCATCCAATTGTTTTTTGTAATTTTCCCCCTGGAGGGATGCTGCCCCCCCCGGGGGGGCGCATCCCACAGTTTGAAGACCTATGCTCTAAGGTCAGTAGCCCATTGGCTACTACCTTGAGACCCCTAAAACGCCCTTAAATGTAGTATTTAGGGGGCAGCCCTGAAACAAGAAGGCAGATTCCCGCTCCTTACGAAGGACAAAAGAAGACACAACGCAGAGGAGATTGCAGGGTGAACAACCTTTACAACGAAACTTTTACAACGCAGTGCCTTTACAACACGGTATTTACAACAAAAACCATTACAACGCATTGCGCTGGGGGCGCTCTAGGATAGGGAATAAGTTTAATTTACTATCCAACACCTTCCCTAGTGTCCACGGGGACTGGAGTTGGAATAGTAAATTAAACTATTCACTATCCAGCACCCCAAAGCGCTATGCGTTGTAAAGGTTTGCGATGTAAAAACCGCGTTGTAAAGGCATGCCTGGTAAAAGTATGCGTTGTAACGTCATACATCCGATTGCAGAGAAGAACTGACCCAAACGGCCCAACTGCAGTTTCCAGAGATCCTGCACCAAACGTCACCTTGTTCTGCAGCCAGCAACCTCCAGAACCTCTGGGAGGACTGACTGCCTTCAAGTAAGACCGGATCCTCTGTGAACACCAGCTCTGTTCAAAGGAATCTCTAAAGAAGGACTGCGAATCTGCTGAAGACAAAGAAACCAGAGGCCTGCAGCCACCACTGCACCAGTAGCCTATGGCCCAAGTCAGAGTGGCCTACCACTCCCAGCGATGACCCCGTCACCTGCAGCCTCTGCATGGAGACTCCCCTCTCAACTGCGATGGTGCGGTATGGTGAAATCCGACCTCAAAAGGCACCCCTGCATCCAGCTGCCCTGCGACCTGGAAAAAAGGACCTGAGGCGCACCTATATCCCCAAGCCATCCAACTTACCAGCCCTGCTATTGGTTCCTCCCGGAAGACTTCCTGGATTGAGCCTGCAGCCAAAACCCCAAACTGGCAACTCCCACTGAAAACAACGGGGCACCTGACGCCAAATCAGCACCCTGCACGCCACCACCACTGTGGGCACACCCTGTGTGCTAACTCGGATCCCTCTTTGCCCTAAGCTTAACCCTAGAAGTTTAGCTCCCTCAACCCAGTGCCTGGCTCGAGAGCAGCCACCAACCGACGGCCCTCCAGCCCAAAGGCTAACATTGGACAACAGCACTCTGCACCCCGCCGACCTAGTGCTGCTGAATGTGCTTTTTGACCGCTTACTTGACCCTAGGGGAACTCATCTAACCCAAGAATCTCAACCCCAAAGACGAATTGCTTACCTGTAAACCAATGTAATTTTTCTCCATAGTATTGCATTGAATGTTTTCCTCTGAAAAAGTCTTGAGTTGTGTTTTTATGGAAACCTAAGCAACTGTGTTTTATTGAAAAACTGGTTTCCTTCCCTTTATCTAGGAAATGTCCCAGTGTGATATCTATGATCAACAACAGAGGCTTCTGCTCCATATTCAGTAAGGCTAGCCCAATTTATATAGCTTACAACAACACACATGCCAATACGGATAGAAGATCAACAATCTACTTCCTCATATCATACTTGACACTCATTGTGATTCGAAAGAAAACTGATTTATTTATTCTTGAGTTTCCAAAGGAAATTTGTGATCCAATTTTTTGTCAAGATGTTCGTGTGTGAAACAAGTTCAATACGTTTGATGTGAAAGGACCAGTTCTTAAAGGAGCACTGCATGTTAAGTTGTGAAGATTTGTGTATTGTAGTTGTTCAATTTGGCACGCTTTTGGCTAAGTGATAACAGTGTGAAAAGCATGCAGGAAGGAGCTTGCCACGTGATCTATGCTCATAGGATTTAAAGCCACATTAATGTAGACTCAAACCCATGCCCAAGTGCATTATTTGAATGTCCTCCCAAAGCTTGCAGTGCAAAGCAGAGTTTTTCAATTTGCGGTTTGCTTTAAAGTTTAGCTTCAATCTACCGACTGATCCAGCGGCCCTATGGAAAATCTGTCTCAACCTCACTACCCAATACCATAATACTCACCATTAATCATAAGTCTTTCACAAGGCCCATAATTTACCGATACAAATATTGGGCAACTAAATCGTGTGACCTAATTAATCAGAACTATTCAGAAACAATTTACATATTATATACAACTGCAGTAAATCACTAACATATTTATTAAAAATATAACAGAAACATTAAATTAAGTCACCTGGGCGACGGATTAACTGATGGTAACCAGACTTAAAACAAACAAGACCAGCTTGTCATTTCAAAATCTATTTTATTAACTTTATTTTCAGAATAGGAGCATTTTAAGCAAGAAATCTTTATTAAAATTTCAAAAGCATCTTTATTAATTAAGTAAAGGCACATTAGACTGTCACTTCAAATCAGCATCAGTATTATAAGTTTTTAAGCAGAATGGGCCTCATTCCCTAAATTCTATTTACCTAACTAACTTAGTAGAAACCTAAAGAAAAAGACATTAGTTCAATATAATCTTACGTGAGTCAAAAGTCCGTCAGCATCTCACGCTCATCAGGTCACAGGAACAAGCCAACTTAGCTCCTCCCAAGGGGCCAAGTTTTATACCGTTTCTCTAACTTAATCTAACTAAAAGAATACTTTTTTAGTGACATTCAACATGACGATTGGCTGACAGCCGTCAGGCCACATTAGCTCATAGCTCCTTTCGATCCAAACTTGTGCCTTTCAAATACACTATTGTCCTCGAGCGACATAAGCTTCCGAAGATGTTGCAATATATATTAGACAACAGTTCATTCGCTTCCTCAGCTTGGCATTTCTGCCGCTTCCTGTCCTTGGAAATAACACGTAGCACATCTTGCACAGTTCCATTAATTTATTTTTCTGTCGGACATCAACTTTGTGGCAAACTTCCACGTCATTCAGCTGTGCGCGGCTCAACAGAACAGGATTCCAAAACATCCTTTCAAAAGCTAGGCCTCAAGCCTCTTTACGAAAACTAGTATGCAAGAAAACACAAAACATTAATTAATTTGAGTAATGAAGAATATTCTGTTACCCACCCCCTTTACTAATGTTAACCCATTAGTTTATGTTATCTAGCTTTTAAGCACAGGTAGCGCATTTATAAAGACCTTCTTCACACGAGCCTCAGGATTCTCCACAAGCCTTTGCCACATAAAAGACACGACATAGACAAAAGCACATACAACAATAAGCACATGCCATTATTTAAACAGCCGCAATTAATGATGACAAAACGTAAAGATAAAGTTAATTTATTAATTAACAAACTTGCAAGTGCAACTAAGAGCACATAATATTAGACCCTTATGTCATGTGTGCAGTTTATTCTAGGTTGATTAGTAAAATCGTGCATACACTCATTAATACAATTAAATTATTATGGGAGATTAACTCTGCGAGACATTAACTAAATATATTTCTGAAGCTCGCTTCATCAACTCCCTCATCTGGTGATTTAAAAATCACCAAAATATACCAAAAATTTTACCAAATTTTAATTTGTGACGAGATCATGTCTTAAACACTTACTGTGTTAGTATATCTAAACTCCTGTCTCAGCAGTTTGTCTGGAACTCTCATATTGTGCTCTACGAAACTCTTCCAACTCTATCTCCTTCTCCTGTTCCTTTCTGAGTTTGTAAATCCTTTTCTTTTCCCTCACATGCTTCTTCCTCTTGTGAATCATGCAACTAATTTTTAACATAAGAATCACTATGACTATGATTATTACAGGATAAAGTACTTTGCCAATGACTGAACTGCCAATTTTCTGAAACCACTCTCCAATTGCTGCAAATCTTTTGCTTAAACGTTCCGAAAAATTATCATCTTCCAGGGGTTCTATTTCAGAGTGAAATTCAGTAATATTCTTGATAAGCATCTCTATATTCTGGCTCTTATCTGGGATGTATGTACAGCAATGCTGAACATGCAAGATCCCACACACTCCTCCTTCTTTTGCTAGCAGTCTGTCTAAAGCAAGACGGTTCTGCATAACCATGCTTCTTGTGGCAACAAGTTCTGTGTTTACTAATTGGAACCCACTTGCAGTATCTGTGGACAATCTATCTACAATTGTGGAAACCTTTCTGATTTTAACTGCATTCAGGGTAATTCCCACCATAGGAATTATTGCACCAAAAATGTCACCCATGATTTCTGAAAAACTTTCCCTCCTGAACCTATTCAGGTTTTTGCCAATTTCGAACGAACCTTCTGTATTTCTGTCCACATGAAAGATTTTTGGAGAAACTAAACCAAGATAGCATGTCCCATACCAATGGTCTGGGAGACTAAAATAGGCTTTGTTCCCACAAACAAAATAAATTCCAGGGAAAATTGGGTCTTTGCCACCTTTAAATCCCCATCCCCCTACAATACGATAGGTATCTTCACATTGACTTGCACCCACAAAATAATTGTCGTATAATGTGTTGTCTCTCCTAATACAGAATTTTCCACTAACAGGTTCATCTATGTGAATAGCAGCATAAATATTTCTACCATTAAGCTTCTCATCCTCTATCTGCCAAAATTTGGATTTAGTCTGCTTCAGCATCTCATTTCTTTTATAAATCGCCCTTCTCTCCTCAACCAAATTTAGAAAAGATTACTCTTCCGCTCACTTTACAGGTTAAATTGTTTTTGTAAGCATACTCATATGTCAGCTCATTAGTTACTAAAAAGAATTCCCTCATTTGTTTAGCAGGTCTTACTTTGTTCAAGCTATTTACAACTTTTAGGTTAGCAAAAATCTCATCATGGTCTGAGTAATAAAACTCTAGACGACCTGTTTGATAAAGCAGACTAGCTATAACACTGCATGTAATGCCATAAGTAAGGGGTAACATATTATATTTAACCCCCTCTGAAACTGAAGCAGGTAGCTTCACACAAACATAGCAGTCTTTCACATCCATAACTTTAACATATTCTGACAATAATCTAGAAAAGGAATTAGTAGAAAAATCACCAACAGATCTATCTTGATGTATCTCTGGTTTGTTCTCAATAACTCTATTAGTTTTGCCTGCTACATCATGAACCGCTTGTTTAGTTTCAACTTTGCTTGTCATGTTAGCTTTGTAATCCTCTTTGTCTATGCCAAAAGGAAAGATAACTGCTAAAATTAACCAAACCAAAATTATTAGAATCACACAAATAGAAGACATTTTACAGCATCTTCTAATAATAGCACACCTTGAATTGTCAGTATTAGGCATCTTTTTTTTTTACAAGAGTTTTTACTTAAATCAAAAACAAAAATTTGAAAATCTTTCTATATACACCCTCCCTTTTTAATTTTTTTTTTTTAGATTAGAAACCCTCTAACACTTTTCTTTGACCTTGCGTCTTACATCAATGTGTTTTTCCAGCTAACACAATTTCGTCGACCTTGTGTCACCTAACACAATTTCTTCAGCCTTATGCCAAAAATAAACCTCAACAAGAAAAGTGAACAATCTCAATCATTGTCACTGTTTGTCTCTTCTAAATCTTCCTGACTACTGCTACTGATTTCCACTACTGGTGGAATAATAATGTAGGTTCACTCAGGAGACTTGTACTTTTGATTTGGCTTTAATGGTCTTTTTCCCCTTCTGCTAATCACTTCAATTTTCTTTCCTGCTTGATTTTTCTCAGTGATACCTTTTTGACTTGATATCTCATTCACCTGCTCTTTTGACTTTTTCACCAATTAGAATTTTAAATTATCTTTTGGCCAATTATCTCCTTTTCTTATGAATTTCTTCTTTGGTTCAGTTTGGTTACATTCAGTTTTCCAAGTTCTTTTTCTGAATTTTCTCACTTGGGAATCTTCATCACTTTCATCCGAATCTGTCTCAGAGATTTCGAATTTACGACAAGAATCTTCTTTACTCGGCAGCTTCACTCCGTTAGGAACATCATCCTTATAGCTGGTACTCGGTAATTCTTCTTCTTCTGTAATCACTTCTAACTTCCCAGTTTCAGAATTCTTGTTCCTGCTTTCAGAGCCTCCAATCTGTTTTCAATACTCTTCTGATCTTGATTCTTTTCTTTTTCAGACTCTATATCTGCTTCTTTTTCTAGCAGATCTTCATCATTTTCTGAATCTAGAATCACAATCCTTAGATCTTTTTATTCGATGGCTGATTCTCATCTGAATCTTCCACATGTCGACTAGAGGGTCGATCTTCAGAATCTGGATTCTCTTCAGGTTCTACTTCAGAATCTGAATCAGTTGTTGTGTCACTATCCTCATCAGGATTATCAGGAGGTGGTACACGAATGGTATGACTCGCATGCACCCACCTTTTCAAACCTTTGCATTTAACTGCATTTGTTGTAACGAATATCACCTGTCTTGCTTTTTGCCATCTGGGTACTAAACAGTTTCTTCTTCGATGAACTTTTGTTCTCACCCAGTCTCCTGGTAACAGATCATGAGCTTGTTCCTTTTCTTTTGAAATCACATCAGTTCCCACCTGATGGAATTCAGAAGTCACCACATCAGAAAGGTTCTCACAGTATTCCATAATAGCACTATCATTTATGCTAAGTATCTTTCCAACTGGAATAAATGCCTGTCTCATTACTCTACCCATAAGTATATCATGAGGACTTAAACCAGTTTTCTTATCTGGTGTACTTCTCAAAGACATTAGAACAAGTGGGAGTGCATCTGTCCACTTTATTCCTGTAGCCAGACACAGTTTGGCTATTCTGTTTTTTATTGTGCCATTAATTTGCTCGACAACTCCTGATGCTTCTGGCCTGTATGCACAGTGTAGCTTTTGCTTAATGTTTAAGGCTTCACAAATCAATTGTATCAATCTGTTTTCAAAATGTGTTCCACGATCACTTTCAACCGAAACTGGAAATCCATACCTCGGTATGATCTCCCTTAAAAGCAATTTTGCCACAGTAACTGAGTCAATGTGACGTGTTGAGAACGCTTCAACCCACCTTGAAAACAGACAGACAATCACAGGAACGTACCTTAATTTATTGTGTGGTGGCATGTCAATGAAATCCATTTGCAACCTTGTAAAAGGACCACCCTCCTGTCCTATGGTTCCCATGCTCACAACAGTTTTTCTGTTTGGATTGATTTGCTGGCAGGTCAAACATCTTTGGCAAAGTGATTCTGCAATAATCCTAAATTTTGGATTAAACCAGGTTTGGCTAAACAACCTGATCATGGAGTCTCTTCCTAAATGTCCTGGACCATGGTACATCCGTGCCATGTCAGCAATCATGATATTTGGTAATACAGGTCTGTCATCTTTGTAAACCCAAACTTCATCTTCTTCTCACTGTCCGCAACCTGCTTTTAACCTTGTGTCTTTTTCCTCATCATCTGCCTCATCTTGTAGGTCTTTTACTCCTTGCCATGTTTCCACTACAGATATAAGCATGAGAGAGTTTAAAACATGATCATTGTCTTTTTCACGATTAATTGAAAAATTGTTTTTCGCACAGTATTGTGCAATCTCATCAGCAAAGGAATTACCTTTAGTAATATAGTCCTCGCCCTTTTAATGTGCTGCACATTTTACAACTGCAAAAACAACAAGTGATGGACCGAATGTGGATCAATGTCACACATTCCCCCAGTCAAAAGATCTGGGCCCAAATCCATCGTTTTTTTGCACTCCACACCACCCTGGGTTAGACAATGGCGATATGCAAATCAGCTCTGACCCTGTTGCCCCATGGGAACAGTCCAGTCCGAACTACAAAAGCCATGTCCTTCCCAGAACGGAATCAAGCATCCGAGGACCGGACCGGTTTCGAGGTAACACCTTTCATCAGCCCGGCTAGCTTGACTCCAAGTGGTGTGGAGTGCCTGGGACCCACGTCTGGGCATCCCCAGCGCACTTAGGCTGGCAATTGCAAAAACAACAAGTGATGGACCGAATGTGGATCAATGTCACACATTCCCCCAGTCAAAAGATCTGGGCCCAAATCCATCGTTTTTTTGCACTCCACACCACCCTGGGTTAGACAATGGCGATATGCAAATCAGCTCTGACCCTGTTGCCCCATGGGAACAGTCCAGTCCGAACTACAAAAGCCATGTCCTTCCCAGAACGGAATCAAGCATCCGAGGACCGGACCGGTTTCGAGGTAACACCTCTCATCAGCCCGGCTAGCTTGACTCCAAGTGGTGTGGAGTGCCTGGGACCCACGTCTGGGCATCCCCAGCGCACTTAGGCTGGCAATTGCAAAAACAACAAGTGATGGACCGAATGTGGATCAATGTCACACATTCCCCCAGTCAAAAGATCTGGGCCCAAATCCATCGTTTTTTTGCACTCCACACCACCCTGGGTTAGACAATGGCGATATGCAAATCAGCTCTGACCCTGTTGCCCCATGGGAACAGTCCAGTCCGAACTACAAAAGCCATGTCCTTCCCAGAACGGAATCAAGCATCCGAGGACCGGACCGGTTTCGAGGTAACACCTCTCATCAGCCCGGCTAGCTTGACTCCAAGTGGTGTGGAGTGCCTGGGACCCACGTCTGGGCATCCCCAGCGCACTTAGGCTGGCAATTGCAAAAACAACAAGTGATGGACCGAATGTGGATCAATGTCACACATTCCCCCAGTCAAAAGATCTGGGCCCAAATCCATCGTTTTTTTGCACTCCACACCACCCTGGGTTAGACAATGGCGATATGCAAATCAGCTCTGACCCTGTTGCCCCATGGGAACAGTCCAGTCCGAACTACAAAAGCCATGTCCTTCCCAGACCGGAATCAAGCATCCGAGGACCGGACCGGTTTCGAGGTAACACCTCTCATCAGCCCGGCTAGCTTGACTCCAAGTGGTGTGGAGTGCCTGGGACCCACGTCTGGGCATCCCCAGCGCACTTAGGCCGTCAATTGCAAAAACAACAAGTGATGGACCGAATGTGGATCAATGTCACACATTCCCCCAGTCAAAAGATCTGGGCCCAAATCCATCGTTTTTTTGCACTCCACACCACCCTGGGTTAGACAATGGCGATATGCAAATCAGCTCTGACCCTGTTGCCCCATGGGAACAGTCCAGTCCGAACTACAAAAGCCATGTCCTTCCCAGAACGGAATCAAGCATCCGAGGACCGGACCGGTTTCGAGGTAACACCTCTCATCAGCCCGGCTAGCTTGACTCCAAGTGGTGTGGAGTGCCTGGGACCCACGTCTGGGCATCCCCAGCGCACTTAGGCCGGCAATTGCAAAAACAACAAGTGATGGACCGAATGTGGATCAATGTCACATATTCCCCCAGTCAAAAGATCTGGGCCCAAATCCATCGTTTTTTTGCACTCCACACCACCCTGGGTTAGACAATGGCGATATGCAAATCAGCTCTGACCCTGTTGCCCCATGGGAACAGTCCAGTCCGAACTACAAAAGCCATGTCCTTCCCAGAACGGAATCAAGCATCCGAGGACCGGACCGGTTTCGAGGTAACACCTCTCATCAGCCCGGCTAGCTTGACTCCAAGTGGTGTGGAGTGCCTGGGACCCACATCTGGGCATCCCCAGCGCACTTAGGCCGGCAATTGCAAAAACAACAAGTGATGGACCGAATGTGGATCAATGTCACACACTCCCCCAGTCAAAAGATCTGGGCCCAAATCCATCCTTTTTTTTGCACTCCACACCACCATGGGTTAGACAATGGCGATATGCAAATCAGCTCTGACCCTGTTGCCCCATGGGAACAGTCCAGTCCGAACTACAAAAGCCATGTCCTTCCCAGAACGGAATCAAGCATCCGAGGACCGGACCGGTTTCGAGGTAACACCTCTCATCAGCCCGGCTAGCTTGACTCCAAGTGTTGTGGAGTGCCTGGGACCCACGTCTGGGCATCCCCAGCACACTTAGGCCGGCAATTGCAAAAACAACAAGTGATGGACCGAATGTGGATCAATATCACACATTCCCCCAGTCAAAAGATCTGGGCCCAAATCCATCGTTTTTTTGCACTCCACACCACCCTGGGTTAGACAATGGCGATATGCAAATCAGCTCTGACCCTGTTGCCCCATGGGAACAGTCCAGTCCGAACTACAAAAGCCATGTCCTTCCCAGAACGGAATCAAGCATCCGAAGACCGGACCGGTTTCGAGGTAACACCTCTCATCAGCCCGGTTAGCTTGACTCCAAGTGGTGTCACCACTTGGAGTCAAGCTAGCCGGGCTGATGAGAGGTGTTACCTCGAAACCGGTCCGGTCCTCGGATGCTTGATTCCGTTCTGGGAAGGACATGGCTTTTGTAGTTCGGACTGGACTGTTCCCATGGGGCAACAGGGTCAGAGCTGATTTGCATATCGCCATTGTCTAACCCAGGGTGGTGTGGAGTGCAAAAAAACGATGGATTTGGGCCCAGATCTTTTGACTGGGGGAGTGTGTGACATTGATCCACATTCAGTCCATCACTTGTTGTTTTTACAATTGCCGCCCTAAGTGCGCTGGGGATGCCCAGACGTGGGTCCCAGGCACTCCACACCACTTGGAGTCAAGCTAGCCGGGCTGATGAGAGGTGTTACCTCGAAACAGGTCCGGTCCTCGGATGCTTGATTCCGTTCTGGGAAGGACATGGCTTTTGTAGTTCGGACTGGACTGTTCCCATGGGGCAACAGGGTCAGAGCTGATTTGCATATCGCCATTGTCTAACCCAGGGTGGTGTGGAGTGCAAAAAAACGATGGATTTGGGCCCAGATCTTTTGATTAGGGCAGTGTGTGACATTGATCCACATTCAGTCCATCACTTGTTGTTCTTGCAATTGCCGGCCTAAGTGCGCTGGGGATGCCCAGACGTGGGTCCCAGGCACTCCACACCACTTGGAGTCAAGCTAGCCGGGCTGATGAGAGGTGTTACCTCGAAACCGGTCCGGTCCTCGGATGCTTGATTCCGTTCTGGGAAGGACATGGCTTTTGTAGTTCGGACTGGACTGTTCCCATGGGGCAACAGGGTCAGAGCTGATTTGCATATCGCCATTGTCTAACCCAGGGTGGTGTAGAGTGCAAAAAAACGATGGATTTGGGCCCAGATCTTTTGACTGGGGGAGTGTGTGACATTGATCCACATTCAGTCCATCACTTGTTGTTTTTGCATTTTACAACAGCAATTTTCTCTGGTAACTGAATGCCATCAATCAATCTCTTGATCAATTTTGCATTCCTGATTGGTGTTCCCTCAGAAGTTAAATAACCTCTTTGAGACCAAATCTGGCCATAGTCATGGACTACGCCATATCCATACTGACTATCAGTCACTATGGTAATCTTTTTCCCTTTTGCTCTTTCACATGCACGACTTAGAGCAATTAATTCTGCCACTTGAGCTGAACGAATTCCTTCAAGAGAGGAACCCTCAACTACTCCAGAAACTGTGCAGACTGAATATGCTGCTCTCAGAATGCCCTCATCTGTTCTTAAACAAGAGCCATCAACGAAATACACAAAATCAGATTCAGGAAGAGGCACATCTTTTATGTCTTTCCTAGGTTTGGTGCAATAATCCAAAACATCCAAACACTCATGGTCAATGTCAGTTTCATTTATGATTTCAGTAATAGCACCATCAGGCAATAATGTGGAAGGATTAAGGTTCACACATCTTGCAATTGAAACGTTATCTGATCCCAGAATAACCTTTTCATATTTTGTTAGTCTGCTACTTGATAGGTGCAGTGTCTTGCTTCTGGTAAGAAGAGTTTCAACTGAATGAGGTACATATACTTTTACAGGGAACCCCATTATGATTCCTTCACTCTGCTCAAGGCTTACGCTTGTTGCAGCCACTGCTTTTAAGCAACCTGGCAATGCTTTTGCAACAGGATCAAGAACAGCTGAGAAGTAAGCAATTGGCTTTCTCAGTTTTCCATGTCTCTGAATCAGAACTGATAATGCACAACCTTCCCTTTCACTGCAGTACAGCTCAAATTCCTTTTCATAATCCGGCATTCCCAATGCTGGAGCTTCACACAAACTCTTTTTTAACTGCTCAAAAGCATCTAATTCACTTTCTGTCAGGGTAATCGGGTCTTTTATGTCTGCTTTTGTCAGTCTCCTTAGTGGTTTCGCAATTACTGAAAACCCACTAATCCATTGACGACAATAACCTACCATTTCTAGAAACATTATGACCTGTCTCTGTGTTGTTGGAGGTTGTATCGCTCGAATCATTTTTATTCTCTCAACTGTCACTTGTCTGATTCCTATTGCAATTCTGTGACCAAGATATTTTACTTCTTGTTTGCAAAACTGTAATTTTGCAGGTGAAACTTTATGTCCCTCATCTGCCAGACGATTCAAAAGGGTAATGGTGTCTGTTACACAATTTTCTTGTGTTTTTGCAGCCACCAGAAGGTCATCAATGTACTGCACCAATGTTGACTTACCAGGTAAAACTAAATCTTCCAAAGATTTTTTAAGCAACTGATTAAAGGTAGATGGACTCTCAGTATACCCTTGAGAAATACGACACCATGCTAAAATACGGTCTTGGAATCTGAACGCAAAAATTAGTTGGCTCTCTGGATGCAGGGGAACTGTAAAGAAAGCATTACACAGGTCTATGACAGTGTACCATTCTGCATCGTGCGGAATCTGATATAGAATTACCGCTGGGTTTGGTACAACTGGGCAACATGGAACAACTATCTGATTAACCTTTCTCAGGTCCGGAACTATTCTGTAAGTTCCGTTTGGCTTTTTAATTCCCATAATCGGTGAATTACATGGGCTGCTCTCAATTTCTTTTAAAACACCTTGTTTTATGAATTTCTCAATCACAGGAATGACACCCTCAATAGTTTCAGCTTTCATTTTATACTGAGGAATGTTTGGGAAATCTATTCCTTGCTTTACAGTGATTTGCACTGGGTCTACATGTTTCATCAAACCCATTTCGTCTCCTGTTAAATCCCAAATTTTTGCATTAACTGTTTCTTTCAATTCTTCAGGTAAATTATTTTTATCAAAAGCAGGAAACAATTTATTTTCCTCTTCAACCATCAGCATTGTTAATTTATACAGACCATCTTCTTCTAAAGTTTGCAGCTCAATACCATCCGGTGAGCAATATATTTTGCAGTTCATTTTACACAAAATGTCCCTCCCTAACAGGTTTACAGGACTGCTGTTACAGACTACAAATCTGTGTTTATCTTTAAAATTTCCAATCTCAATTTTGACTGGTTCTGTTAAGTATGTTTTAATCTGCTGATTTGTTACACCAACTACTTGGATAGTCTCACTAGAGAGAGGTAGGTTTTCTATTTCCACTGATCTAACAGTAGAACAGGTAGCACCAGTGTCCACAAGAAAAGTGATTTCTACATCATTCACTTTACCATTAACAAATGGACCTGACTGATCTACCTCAAGATTGGCTCCAAGTACGCACTCTTCCTCCTCTCTCAGGCACCGTCATGAGTAATCATCATAATCACTCCCCTCATTTTCTTTTAACAAAAATTGTTGAGAAGCATTTGACACATTCACTCTTTGCGATCGATTTACCTGATCACCGCAGAATCCTGTTTCAGGACTGAATCTCTGTGCATTCATACAATTTGGGATAGGCGGTTGTGGAATTTGGCTCTGCTGATTCAATTGGCTCTGCTGATTCACTACCTGTCGCTGTAGCTGTCGCTGCTGACTTATTTCATTTGACTGTCGCTGTAGCTGTTGTTGCTGATTTATCTCACTCTGCATCTGTGGATTTAATGATTGATTTTTTAAATTTCTGGGTGGATTCTTACATTCACGCTTCCAGTGTCCAATTTCGCCGCAATTAAAACATGGGAGCTTTTGGCTTTAACTCTTCAATATTAACATTTCATTTTGGCTTGTTCATGTTCCCTTTAAATTTGCCTTGATTCTGGAAAACATTTTTATTTTCTAAGGTCGCTATTTGCTGTTCAGCTACCTTCACTTGTGCCCACATTGCTTTTTCCTTAAGCTTTTTCTGCTTAGCATCTATCTCATCACTGCAGTATTTTGCTTTTCTCAGAATGTCATCGACGGTAAGTGATTGCCAGCCCACAATTCCGTTTCTAATCATTTCACCAATTTCAGGTCTCAAGCCATAAACACACCTGTATATAAAGTGGCTCATATCCTTTTCACTTAATTTTTCATAGCCACTGTATTGCTTGAAAACCAGCAGTAATCTTTCATAAAATTAATGTACTGACTCTTTTGGTTCTTGATTTGTTCTATCAATTTTAACCCAATCTACTTCTTTCGGGGCAATTTTGTTTTTCAACCAAACAATTACCTTGTCATAAAAATCAATGACATCTGCCGAAGGGGCACCTGTTATTTTATCTCGAGCTGGTTCTTCTTTTGGCCAACTTATAGAAATTTTACATTCTGTCCAAAGATCTGACGGGACAACAATGTCAAAGAATCCATCAAGATCAATCCACAGAACTTTTGAAACCTTAATGAATCTGTCTACCTGACGCTACCATTCTACTGGCTTTTCTCTCAGCCGAGGAAAATAATTTGTAAACAGTAAAATGTCCTGCCTTGTCCAAGGGACATGGACATAACCTCCACCAGCTATTTCCCTCATTGGAAATTCACTAGCAACTTCCCCTTTTTCTCTTTTTTCTTCTTCCTTTCTTTTAGTCCATTTCACTCTCCATTTACTTAATTCATCTAATCTTTTCAGGAACACGATTACATCTTTTACATGTGTTATCCTACCTGTAGTATTCATATTTTCAATATCTTTTTCAGAAAAATCTACTCTATAATGTTTTTGCAATTGTTTCGGTCTAGATAAATCTATTTCCAGTTCAGCAGCCATTTCTTCTAATTGATCATATTTATTTTTCGTTTTCCATTGAATGCTTTTACATATGAATAGTAATTCATCATCCTGATACTGCTTTAAACTGTCAGTTCCAATTGTGCCAATAATCAATTCTTCTAAATCTGCTTTTAATTTTGCAACATCAAGTTGTTTAAATTCAGGAACTTGTGAAATTTGTGGAGTCTGAGTTAAAACTGTTTTATTTATGCTCTTTTCTGGAGAACCAGAATCAGAACCTGCAACAGATGGTGGTGTCTGAATACTTGACAAACTTTGATTAAAAGTTATATCTGGCATTGTTTTCTCTCGATGTATTTCTGATAATTCTGAATAAAAATTTTCAGCCACTTTCTGAATTTTTACCGCATTTAATGGAACAGTCAGATCTGAATGTCTATTTCCACCTTGGTCAAAAACCGGTACGACAGGACGAATTGTTACTGGTACTGTAACTGCTTCCATCTCTTGTGTATTCATTCTTCTTTTGCTTTTAAATATTTTGAAATTTCTGGTATATCCCCAGGTTTCTCTGTTCTTTTAACATTCGCTGGGAATTCATTTCTCAGTTCTGGAATCTCAGGATAATTTCTATTTCCTTTTGGAGTGATAGAATTACTTCTTGTCCCTACTCTTTCAGGTAATCTTAAAAATCTAGGTGAATTTTCATTAGATTCTCTAGGAGGTGCACTTGGAGAGGTTCCTGAAGAAACTCTCGGGGTAGACTGTGAATCTGCATGATAGGGTGGCGGGTTGCGATTTGTAGTATAAATTTCTTCTAAAACCGATGACCTTTCTTTCGGGTATTCTTTTGACCTGGTGTTTCTGTAATCATTACTGTTACTGGGTATAAACCATCATACATATCTACTTTTCTCCAACGACGAACTTTATCTTCGTGAGTATCCCTATTTACGTTTGATCTAGGGCCTCTTGTTAAACCTCTAGTTTCTCGATCAAGTTCCATCATTTCAACTTCCCATTCAACTAAAGCTTCAAATTGAGTAGGTCTAGGCTTTGGCACAAGAGCCATCATTTTTTCTCTCTTGTTTTTCAAAACTTTCATATTAAATGACCCATCTTCCGGCCACGCTAATACACCATCATCTTTGGTATATTGCATCCAATTGTCAAACTAAAGAACTGTATGGTAACCATATTCACCTTCCATATATGCTGCAGGTGTTTTATAATTATGAAGTAATTTTCCACCATGCGTTTCAATTTTCTTGTCAGGGCTGAATACATTTTTTAATTTCTGAAACCATGAAAGCTTCTTTTTCTCCTTTCCGTACCAATTACTCATGTTTTAAAACTATTCCGCTTAGTTCAGAAAAGATCGTAAGTATTTCCTGTTGTTCCGCTATTCTAGCCAATCCGTGCGCGAAACTCACCAACAAGCCAATCAGGTTAAGCCTCGTCACCACCTTGCTCAACCAATGAAAGTACTGTTTTCAGAAAGGACCAATCAGCAAACAGCTCGTTTTAGTCACGTGAACCAATCAGTACGTTTGCTGTGACGTATGTTAACCAATCACAGCGCGAACCCTGTGACGTATACTGCCGCTGCAGCTCCGCTGTCTCCCCTCCGTAAAACTCACCCCTCCTTTACAAAATATTTTCACAGCGCAATTATAGAAACAATTCTTTTCAATTAATTCAATTAGTAACTACAGAAAAACAAACCATTTGTCTGTTTCGCTAAATAAAGAGATAGGTTTTACAATCATTCGAGAATTTCTTTCATGTGAAATAGACGACGCTATATTCACAAAATCATTTATACACACTGAAACAGAAAACCCTAACCATGTACACGTGAAATCTCGGCAGGACTTTAACCAACCAATAGAAATCCTCACTCGCCAGTAAGAATAGACGACGCTTCCTTACCCTTCACACAAGCTTAGATAAATCCTATTACTCTCTTCACAATAAGTTTTAAAACAGGACAGTAGTCCCTATACTCGAAAGCTACGATTTCATAGGCAATCCTCACTACACATTCAACCAAACATACCTAAGGTCCCTAAACTTGTGCTGTACGTCCACAACACTAGTGATATATTAATATCACTAATTTGAAACAGAACAAATGTACTGTGTAACTTCTCTTGTCACACTACTCTGTACCGGTACACTACACTAAGAATGTTCTCACTACTGGAAAAGACCTTTCGACTACATGTAACAAGTGAACAAACTTAATATGTTTTAGACATGGATCCTATGTAACTACCATGAAGCATGTCGGTTACCATAGTAACCATAACTCTGCTACCAGAGAATTGATCCAGCGGCCCTATGGAAAATCTGTCTCAACCTCACTACCCAATACCATAATCCTCGCCATTAATCATAAGTCTCTCACATGGCCCATCATTTACTGAGACAAATATTGGTCAATTGAATCGTGCGACCTAATTAATCAGAACTATTCAGAAACAATTCACATATTATATACAACTGCAGTAAAACACTAACATATTTATTAAAAATATAACGGAAACATTAAATTAAGTCACCTGGGCGACGGATTAACTGATGGTAACCAGACTTAAAACAAACAAGACCAGCTTGTCATTTCAAAATCTATTTTATTAACTTTATTTTCAGAATAGGAGCATTTTAAGCAAAAAATCTTTATTAAAATTTCAAAAGCATCTTTATTAATTAAGTAAAGGCACATTAGACTGTCACTTAAAATCAGCATCAGTATTATAAGTTTTTAAGCAGAATGTGCCTCATTCCCTAAATTCTATTTCCCTAACTAACTTAGTAGAAACCTAAAGAAAAAGACATTAGTTCAATATAATCTTACGTGAGTCAAAAGTCCGTCAGCATCTTACGCTCATCAGGTCACAGGAACGAGCCAACTTAGCTCCTCCCAAGGGGCCAAGTTTTATACCTTTTCTCTAACTTAACTTAACGACACAGCTGGGATATTGACTTTGGACCCTTCTGGTTGTCTTTCTGTGTGGGTCTCTGAAGTCGGCGCTGCTGCTCGCCGCACCCGCTTTGCGGGTGCCGCTTCGCGCTGAGGTCAGAGGGCGGAACTGAGAACTTGTGGCAGCGGACTTTGTGGAGAGGGGGAGCACAGCAGTAGCCTCAGGGGTGGTGCGCGGCAGGGACTCTGTTTCCCAGGAGTCCCTGCACAACCAGGAACATTGCGGCTGCGCCCCCTGGTAGCCACGCCCCCTGCCTGCAATGCCCCTTACTTCAACAGCTCGTCTAACGCCTCGTGGGACGCGAGCGGGACGCCGAGCGAAGCCCGAGCAAAGGGCGGGCAGTCTGTGGCAGTCCGGGGCTGGCCAAGGCTGGGTTGGTACACCGCCCTGACATCTGCTACTCCCGGCTGTAAGTGTTCGACTTTGGCAGGTATAGTGTGTTGCTATACCCCCATTGCTACTACCAATGTCCACACGCTCGGGGAAAATCCTGAGGGGAGGGGGAGAGGTGGGGCCTAGTACTATTATAGGAACTATGGACCAGTTCATTACACGGGTAGCTGCAGTCATCGAGAAAGAGATTGGAAAGACAGAGCGGCGCCTTTCCCTAGAACAGCTTCCACCAAAGCGCTCTTCTCTGGGCTCATTATCCCAGGTCAAGTCACCAGTATGCAGCTCTGGTCCCCCCAACCCCACCCCGCCCACATCTGACCAGCTACGAAATGCTTCTCTGAGGGATAGTATTGATAGGCTGGAGAACCTGGTAGCGCAACCCATCCCCACTCCAGTAGTTGGTAGTGGACTGGGCTTGTGTTCCCAGGATGTTCCTGCCCCCTCACCATGCCCGGCATCCTCTCCTAGTGGCTCTGGTTCTCCACTGGCTTTACCAGTGTTGGAAACTAAGAATCCTCAGTGTTGGAAACTAAGAATTTTTCTCGCGCCAAAAGGAAAAGGATTGCTAGCCCGCGTAAAGGTAGCTTCTTTAAATTATATAAGAGACCGAAGAAGCTTGGAAGTAGGGGTACAGGAAACATAATGGTGGAGGCTTTAGCTACGGATAATAATGTTAGTGAAAACAGGGGCCACCATCCCGGTACCAAAGCTAAGGAAGCATGTGTAGCCCCCCCTCCAAATTGTCAACTGGCTGCCAGCCATGATCCGATAACACTGGCACAAATTGAAAATATGATGAAAACACTACTGTCCCCGATAGCTGATAGTATAAGGGGGCTAGGGGAAAGGGTGGACAGGTTCGAACAGACAACCCTGGATAACTTCTTTTCCTTGAAATCCCTCATCAAATTGCACTCTAGGATGAGGGAGGACGGTCAGGGAGGGGTAGCTGGAAACTGGGTGACCCAGGATTCTCCGCAGCCAATTCTCACAACAACATCCAAAGCATCCACAGCAAATACAGTAACTTTATAGGCGTCTGAAAATGCTCCTGCAGCATGCGTTGTGGATACCCCAGTGAGCACTACCCTGATTGCCAATGCACCCATGACTATCCCCAAACCCCCTGAAGCTCAGGCGACGAAGTCTAGTATAGCCAAGCCACCGGGAGGGAAGGGCTCTGGCAACGTCACGAGCACATCGAAGGGGAAGGGTTCTAGCAAGGGTCCAGATCGGGCACGACCTGTCCCAATCTCCACCAGTATATCCGGGACCACTCAATTGGAAGTTCCTGTGCTAAAAACTGTCCCAAAGTGCCCCCGGTAAATCTGCCCCCTGATTGCCATCCCTATGTCGCCATCCTTACAAATGTACCAATCTTGAAGGAGGGACAATACGAATCTCACCAAACACTAAAAAATAAAACCTTACACTGGTTAAAAACCAATAGACCACTTCCCAGGGGTGTTGATGGGCAGATCCTGGGAGTAAGAAGAGTAGGGTGGGTGGGTTATGGCAAAAAGCAATTTGAAGGAGACTGTGTGATAGTCAACTTCAAAGACAGTAGAGTAGCTCAAGTTATTTGTAATCACAGGGACACAAATGGGGGTCCCAGCATTGGTGTAGTAGATTTGACCTTTTTTTACCCAAGGCCTGCTGTAATCTCCATTTGCCCATATCCTGGTAGGGGCTGAAGTAGTGGTCCATCATATCTTGATAATCCAGTTGGCCCCCAGTTCCACCCATGTGTTACATGGCCTGGGTTTGACTGGAGCCCTCCAGGATACTGAACCGATGTCTACAACGGGGAGGCTACCTGGGCACAGAGTATGGGTATAGTTGGCACAGCCCTTAATGCATCAATAGTGGGCAACATCCTGGTCGACAGCCCAATGTCACCTATTATTGTACTTGGAGATAACGCGTCCAGTGGGATATCAAGTAGGGGCAGCGGATTAGGAACCCTGGATCAGATGGAGGGTGGAGAAGGTCCCGTATTCCGCGGCGAGAGAGCTGTGGTGGACCCAGTCCTTAGGATTTGCAGCTGGAACGTCGCGGGTATTGATAGGAAGTTGGGTTTGCCGGATTGGAATACCCTCGTGGAGGGTTATTCCATCTGTATTTTTCAGGAAACCTGGTGCAGGGAGCCTTGTCACAAGGTGGGATACTCAACCCACTTTGTTCCAGCTGTTCCCCCGGTGGCAGGGAAGGGACGCCCTTCGGGCGGTCTCCTTATCTGGGTTGAGACTTCTCTAGAGTGTAAGGTGAAGGAGCATCGTACTAACTCTCCAGATCTCCTTAATATCACCCTAAAGGACTCTAGGGGTGTCCTGCTTTTGGACATTTTTAACATCTACGCTAGAGGAACGAAGGGTGGTACACAATCGGCCACCATTGCTCTTCTGGGAGACCTGCTTAGGCAGCGCGCCCCTAAATCCCACATCTTGGTGGCGGGTGACCTCAATTGCACGTTCGAGCCCCTTGATATGGATGATGTATTAGGCATAGACGAGGAGGATTCAAAGTGGGGGATCCCCGCTCTGACCTTGCCCCCCATCAAGAGGTGGACTCAAGTGGCTCTACAGATTAACTCCCTTAACATGGAATTTGACTTGAGGGCAGTCAATGGGAGGTCCAAATCAGACCTGAAAGGGGCCCATACTTATAATAGGCCAAATCATACATCAAGAATTGATTATATCCTTCTTGATGTTCGCTTATGGTGTGATTTAAGGGATATGCAGATCATTTCGACCATTGAGAGTGATCACAATCTCTTCTCTCTTGTTCTCTCTCCCTAGTGGCTCAAGGGAAGGGAGAATCCCCTCCCCCATATGGCCCTCAACCCCCAGGCAGTCACTATTTCTAACTGTGGTCGTCGGTTGAAGTGGGCTAAATTTACCTTATCCCCAGAGAAAGTGGCAGCCGTAGGGAGTCTCCTGCTTGCAGCTTCTAACAAACTAGATCTGTCTTCCCAAGTGTTTGAAGAGGTCTCGTTGACCTTCTGCAACCTAACTAGGGAATTAAGCAATTTATTTATTCTTCCTGGTAGGAGTCTGGGAGCTCATACTAGGGAGAGACCACCTACTAAACAGGGTTGGTATACTAAAAAATGTAGGGCCATGAAAAAAGCCTTGGTGGGAGCAGTTAAATCTAAATCCCAAGTAGCTACCAGGCTTGCTAGAAAGGATTATTATCGAACACTGAAGGTAGTGAAAAAGGAGTGGGAGGAAAAGTTTTGGGCGGACCTTTTGGCAGCTAGTATAGGAAGGGATGCCAGGGGTTTTTGGAGCCTGGTCAGGAATAGGGATAGGCCGGTAGCCACGTTGGTCACATGTAATATTCCAGCTTAGAGTTGGTTCAGCCACTTTGAGGCCCTCTATTCCACACCTGGCGGGGCCAATAGCGATACTCTATCCCCGGTGGCCGAGGCAGTGGTTGGTCTCCCCGATGCCTTCACCGCTAATGAGGTTGAAGATGTAATAAAGACTCTGGTCCCACTAAAAGCTGCAGGACCAGATGGGATTCCTGGTGACCTGCTACGAGCCTTCCCCAAAGAATGGGGCAAGTTGGTTGCCTCCCTACTGAACGCAATTCTGGGGGGAGGTCAGTACCTGATTCCTGGAAAGGGGCGGAGGTTGTCCCGATATTCAAAAAGGGGTGTCGGGACAGCCCTGCCAACTATAGGCCCATAAGCCTCATAGACTCCTCCCAGAAGGTGGCAGGGAAGGCGATTCTGGGAGGCTTCTCCACTGGGTAGATGATAATAAGATCCTGTCAGACCTTCAGGCGGGTTTCCGGTCGGGAACTGGAACCATCAAGCAGGCCTTCAGATTAATGCTCCTGCACTGGAAGGTGGTGGTGCTGGGCAAGGGCAGTCTTTATTTGGCCTTTTTTAGACCTGAAGACTGCCTTTGACCTGGTACCTAGGGAGGAATTGTGGAGGGTCCTGCAGAATATGGGGTTGCCCCCCTACCTTTTGTCGCTCCTAACTAAACTACATTCAGGGAACTATGCACAGGTGCGGTGGGGCATAAGGGGGGGAAAAGACTGATAGGATCCCGGTGTGTAGGGGAGTCCGCCAGGGATGTGTGCTAGCCCCCACCCTATTCTCCTTGTGTGTGAATGGGGTGGTGGAGCACTTGCAACAAGAACCAGCTGATGCACCCTCCCTGGCGGGCATCCGGATCCCTACTCTGCTCTTTGCGGATGATACCCTCCTCATCTCAAAGACCCCCCAAGGTCTGCAAAAGCTTCTCAACCGTTTCCAGGAATTCCGCTCCCTGAGGGGATTGGTGATCAATATTGATAAGACCAAATATCTGGTCATGAATCCCCCCAGGAAATTAGGGCGTCCACCGGTCCTGAATAACTGTCCATTGGAGAAGGTAGCAGAGTTTGACTTCCTCGGAATCCGGCTTAGTGACTCCATGAGCTGGTCCCCACATATTAACAAAATGTTGCTCAGCCACAAAAGGGTGGGTTGTGCGTTACTTAGGGAACACTGTTCTTCCCCCAAACATTGTATGGCCCCTGTTATTGACATTTAAAAGCTAGAGGGGTCACCGCTGCACTATATGGGGCTGAGCTGTGGGGTACTTGTAATTTGGAGGTATTAGCCAAAGTGGAGAGCAAATTTTTGAAAGACCTAATGGCTCTCCCTTTGAGCACACCCACAGTCCCTGTACTACTGGACCTGGGATGCAGATCGATCGCGGATCAGGCACGATTACGGCCCCTGTTGCTGTGGGCTCGTTTGTGGAGGGTCCCAGAACTCGCCTCATACGCTGAGGGCCTGTCCGAGGTGATGGCCATGGGGGGTTGGCACAGGATAAAGTGGCTGAGGAATGTCAAAAGCCTTTTGGGGGAGTTGGGATTGGGCGAAGCATGGGTTACTCACTCCGCCCCACCCAAAGCCACCCTGAAGAAACTGTACTGGGACTGGGTCTCTTCTAAACTCATTAGTAACCCACGACACTGTAATTCCACTGCAGCTTTCTTACGAATCAAAGATGTGGTGGCTTACGAACCCTATCTTGATTTGGTTTCCATCGCATTTGATAGGGCTTTGTACTTTAGGTTTAGGGTGGGTACCCTACCAGTAGGACATTTGATATCGAGATGGAAATTGACCTCCCAGCACTCCCCCTATTGTGCCTTATGTTCTTCGAGGGTGGAGACGGTTGCCCACATCCTTTTTGAATGTCCAGACTATTGTAATCCAAAAAAACGCTGGCTCAAACCTGTGTGTAGATCATTTGGCACTCGCCAATATTCAGTGGCCCTACGCATTTTACTAACAGACACTTCCCCCCTTGTAGTTTGTGGCGTCTCAAAATTTTTAAAATGGTCTTGGTTGATCTGATCGAATAGGCTTTCTGTATCAATTTAATCCTTTTTTTTAATTGCACATACCAATTCAACTCTTTTTTAACTGTATATATCTTAATGTTTTATTGTCTTTTTAATCTCTTGGATGTATTCTCATGTACATTTGCTGTATATCCTTTTTAATACTTATTGTATGTATTGCTTTTAAGATATTTTTATGTATCGAAATAAAGCATATCAACCAACCAACTATTTGTAAAATCTGTGTTGTCCTGGAGGTAAGATTGTACCTTTTGTAGGAATGGCTTTAAAAAGAAATCAACGTATTTTCATATGGGCTCTAAGGCTGACCCACAACAAGAAATAATGTGTTGACCTGGGGGATGGGTTTCACTTTGGTGTATTTTCGGCAGAATATACATCATAGGAATCCGTTGAGGTTTTTTGTTTAAAAGCCCATTCTTTTTGTCCAATTATTCCTTGGTCTAAACCATCCTTGAGAAATATCAATAGTTCTCCCTGAATTGCAGGTTTGGGATCTTTTTTGATTTTGCGGTAACATTGTATGTCCTGCATCTGTTTGACAACTTCTGCCCAATATTCTGAGGTTTCCATAATTACTATAGAGCCCCCCTTGTCTGCCAGCTTGATTGTTATGGCTGGATCAGTCTTCAATGTAGATATAGCATCTTTTTCTACTTTTAAGATATTATGTTTAACAACGTTTTTTTTACCTTTCGTTTGAGTTATTGCAGAAAAAACGTTCAAAGGTTAATATCTCCTTCAGAACTTTGTTGGATGAAGGACAGAGAGTCGATTTATTTCTCAGCTCAGTGGGTTCCATGGTAATTGGAGTGTCATTTTCTGAAAAGAAGGACTTCTATCTAATTTTCTACAGAACTCAATTACCTCTGTATTCATTTTGAGAAATTGGTTGTTTTTGTGGGAACAAATGAAAGACCTTTTCGCAAAACGGTTTCTTCAGCCTCTGTGAGAGGGCGATTAGGTAAATTCAAAATGGGAGAAGGAACTATGTCTTGTAGTATTGCCATCTGGTTGTCATTTCTCGTGGTTGGTTTTGGTACCTGTTTCATCCCTGTGGCCTCTTTTGGCCTCTTCCTAAAAATGACCCTGATTGCTGTTGTTGGTTATTAGTACAACAGATTCCCTGTTAATTTCCTTCTGTGGTGTCCGTTATACCACCAAAGGAGGATGATGTATCTGAAAAATGAAATTAACTTATTCCTTGACCTCCTTGGAAATCAGAGAGGTATCTTCTCGAATAATGACGAGAGTAAAAATCTGGGTGCAGATAAGGATATGTTGTTTCCAGTGAAGTTTTTTTTTGTTTTTTTTTATTTATATCTTTTTTGGTTTATTGTGAAATCCTTGAATTCAGCAATCTCTTTTTCCACTTTAGCCAACAGAGTCTTTGCATCTGTAATTGTTTGGTTGTCCTTTATCTCTTGCTCTAGAGTAGAAATTTCAGATAGTTGTTGTGAAAGTCGTTGTGCTGTCTCAATGGTCAAGACCATTAGGTCCCTGTTGCATTTAGTCTCAATGAAGCTGTAGCCTTTTTTGTACATGGGATCTTCAGTAAAAGTACCGGAATGATCAGTATTTGCAATGCTGCCGAGATTGTGCCTGCTTTCAAATGTTCAAGTACAAAATAACCATGTAAATCCATCCTAATTTGCTTCTTCTTGAGTCTGATGAGTTTTTTAGATTTGTTTTATTGTTTAGCCGTAGTGCTAAAGGCAATGGAAGCAAATAGGGATGGTGTGGTTAAACATTTTTGTATGTGGTCTTCAGTGTAAGCAAAAGTGTCTTGTTATGTCATGGTTAGGTGCAGACCGAAGCGGTGCAAAAGTGTACCACAAAGAAAATGATTTAGAGAAGAAAGACTATTTAGTTTGACCTCCAAAATTCAAAATAGAGTAGAAGAACCTCGCAAGCTGGCCCCAGCTACACTATGATTAACAATCGAGGGTTCTGGACCATATTCAGTAAGGTTAGGCCAATTTATATAGCTAATAACACTCATGCCAATACTGATAGAAGATCAAAAATCTACTTCCTCATATCACACATGAAACTCATCGTGATTGGAAAGCAAACTGATTTATTTATTTTATTTTGCGATCCAGTTTTTTCAAGCAATCTTGTTTGTTTGCACAATATTCTATTAATCAATTTTTCATAGACCACAGAAAATTACATCACATACAAATAAATGACATCACATACATAACATATATTCCATATAGTATTTATACAAATGTTTTAGACAGCACTAGACACTGAAAAGACAAAAAATGTATACTAAATAAACAACAATAGGGCAAGCTGAGGTTCCAAACAAAGTTCACATACAACATAGGGATATTACATCAATGGAACAAAAACTGGGGAAGGGGACAAAGAAAGAAGAAAAAGACCAGAACAGACGGGTTAGAGAGTATTTATAAGAAAAGTATGTATTACTATTAATGGTCTTGATCATTGAGACAGCACAACGACTTTCACAACAAAAACTAACTGAGATTTCTACTCTAGAGCAAGAAATAAAAGAGAACCAAACACTAAGGAACAGTTTTTCGGTGACAATGACCCAACCCCCTTGGAGGTTTTCTAGTATGTACGGCTTCGAGAAGGGATGAGAAAGCTATTAACAGAATACCCAAATGAAACTGAGGCTGTTCCTCCGCTGCTCATACTGCTTAATAGCTCAGAGGGCGCACATATGGTCTCTGGCTTATATGGCAGTCTACGGACACACTCCTAGGCGGATGGTGGGAGGGCACGCAGCTACTGGGAACAAGACCTTGGGGAGGCTATACCCGATGATACATGGGAGTACTGTTGTACACTGACAGGCCGCATCACCTCTAGCTGCAGATTTAAAATCATCCATTAAAAATTTCTCCAACGCATTTACTATACACCTGCCAGGAAATATCGGTTTCGCCTGACAGAATCTGATAGATGTGAGAGATGCGGGCAACCAGGGGCCGATTTCTTCCACCTCGCTTGGCTATGCCCACAGGTTGCAGCTTACTGGGAACAGATACACGAGGCTTTGGAAAATATGGTACCTATCAAGGTGACCAGAGACCCACTGCTGTTTCTATTGGGACACACTTCCCACATACCCAGACCACACAAGAATTTTATTGATACAGCCCTTCTATTGGCTAAATGGAGATTGGCGTGTAGATGGGGGAGGGGAAGAGCCCCAAAATTCAAGGAGTGGCTCCAGGACATGTTGCATAGTCAGGACCAACACGCAATATATGCTGAAATGCAACCTATAAAATGTAGACCAACAGATATCTGGGGACCGCTTCAGGCATGCACATTACAACAAGAGGCAGACAGGGAGGGCGGCGGGGATCAACACGATGTAGGAACACAGGAGGGGCATGGGGAAGGAGATGATGCACGATAGACCTGAATCTGTTGTTGGATAACATTGTCATCTTAAACTGTGGAGGAAGACTACCGTCTCGCCATGTTGTACCAAATGTTTCATGATACTGCTGGATTGTCACCCTGTTAAATGTATGCTGGTGTTATATATGAAGACTACATAATTCACTGGTTTAATAATACCCTACTTCCTGACTCTACATGTATGGGATTGTCCCTCCAAACGCCACCCCACTGTATTGATTTTCCTAGCACATGCTGTAACGATGAAATGCCTTGCTTAGTGCCCATTTATTTTGTATGACAAAATGTTATAAATAAACATTTAAAAAAAATACAACTAAAGAAATATTTTTGATAGGAACAATTGGTCTCAGTTCAGTCTTTGAATGTGTGACATCATTTCTTGTCTGAGTGTGTACAATAAATGCTTAACACTACAGTCTGGTAAGCCTACCGCTCGCCCACACTACCACAAATAGAGTATGGTATTATCTACTAGTACCTCTGTAAGCCTTTGGGGAGCCACTGGACTCTGTGAACACTATACTTTACTTTGGTATAGTATTTACCGAGCCAGCTTCCTATATTTAGTGCTTATCATACATTTGTCTCCTCAAAAGGAGTGGTAAGTTGCTGAGTCCTGTAAACTGTATTATCTGCAAACCCTAAATATCTATGACTGATAAACATGTTCTGTTGATTGCTATTGAGCATTAACTTTTTAATACACTACATTAAAAGGAAAAAACATTCACGTACCTGAAGTCACTATCACCTGATATAGTTCTCCTACAACAGGCACACCTTTCCCCACAGGAAAGCAATAAATCAAAGAGAAAATGGGTGTGCAAGGGTGTTCTTTCATGCAAACCCCCAGAGTTGGACCCAACAGGTGTTTCCTCCAAAGCATACAGGAAAGAGAGGTAGCAATTCTAGTGCAGAAGAGGCTCCACATGCAAGTCATGTATGACCCTGCTGGCCACATTATTTTCATCAAATTACCCATACATCAACAGACAAAGATTCCGGGATCCATATAAACCCCAGTGGGGAAAATAGTGCCTTTTTTAGAGAGCTCTCAAGACTATCATTGTTCATGTCCTGAAGTAAAAAAACTGGTATGCCATGACTGGAACTACTTACTGGACCCATATTTAGATAAAACCGATCACTGTAAAATAGCACACCCTAGATTGTTGCATCTTTCTAAATACCTGAGCCAGAACTTTTCACTAACAGACCCCTGGTGTATTTCTCATCCCATGGGAAGTAACTATACATTTATATCTTGTAACAGTTGCACTCGCATTCAAATTGACTTTTTTCTAACATACGTTGCCATACTACCAAGGATCTGGTCCTCTGATATTACAAATTCATTTAGATCTAGGACTACAGAAACCAGCACATAGGCAATAGACATTAAACATGTTCTACTACAAGTTAAAAGATACGTCATGCATTCAAGACTACTGACAACATACCTATCAGATAATAAGGGTACAGTCACCTCCTCTCCATTGCTCTGGGCAGCAGGGAAAGCCCACATCAGAGATCTTATGAGTCACCATTAAGAAAGAAAAAAATGCCTACCCAACACATGCTCTATAAAAAAAAGGTTATTGAACTATCAGATGGGTACATATTTGACTGTTGTATGACAATGCTCAAACTTCTTTTAGTGCAAAACATGAACTAAATTCCTTACTGATTGATGTCATAAGCAGAGAAGTCACTCTTAATATTGAAGGAGGGAAAAGGCAGGATGCCTCTTAGCTTTCCATTTCAATCAAGAAGAAGTTCAATATGCTATTGTAGCAATCCTTAACAGACGAGGTAAATTAATGACACACTTTTGTTATGCTAACTTTGAAAGACTAATATCAATCACTGTATACAATTGACACTAATGGCTCTCAATCACAGGAAGACACTTTTCACGTCTTCGCCTGAAAGACAATATCTTCTGACTTAGCACAGTCAATACTGTAGAGAGCCACCCGGCCTCTGCATGACAATGTTGCACCCTGTAACACTCCTCGGAACAGGCTTGCCGAGAGGTGATGAATAAAGGGGCTGGAGATTGCTCGGTGTCTTCGCCTGCACCCAATAGATCTGTGTGGTGTCTTTTGTACTCTGCTTCAGCTAGGCCTTCCTGCACACAAGAGACCGTCCACGGAAGAAGGCCTGGCCCTATACACTAGCTACGAGGCCGGTACTCACCAGCACTCTCCAGGTCATGTGTCGGCTGCCCTGTACAGCAGACCGCATGAGCTTCATCCCTGATGGGACTCACCTGGCCGCGGTGTGAAGTAGAGTAGTTAGTACGCAAGCAGGAACACTCTGAAGTCGAACTTGTTGTAAAAGAAGATTTATTCCAATTAAGACAGCGTATCCACAGGAGCACGTCTGCACACAGCAACCTCCAACTGTATGAATGCCTAAAGCCACAGTTGGAAGCTACTGGATGAAGACGCCTCGAGAAATGCATCTCTTGAAGATAAACTTTCCTCAAGAGATGCGCGACCACAAGAACTAAACTCACGTGCAAGTGAGCAGAACGCTTAACACTTAGCACTCTACATCTCCTCCCTCCCCACAAAATAAAGAAATAAAGAAATTACAAGAAAACTTAACTTAAATAGAAATCTCTAAAGCGTGAAGGAAAAGAACAATTTCTATGAGACCTAGATGGTAAATCAGAAGAGGAAGAGGGGGAGGAAGAACAAGAAGCTTCAGCATTTCCTAAAATATCTTGAGAAGGAAAGGTAACATCACTCAAGATATCTTGAGTAGGTAAAGGAACATCATTTAAAACTGGAGCTTCAAGCTGAGTTGTAAAATCATAAAAGGAACAGGAGGGACTCTCATTACCATGCTTTGTTCTAAGAACCTTCCTAGCCTGTTCAGATGTTAACTTTACAACAGCACGTTTGTTACGCCACCCTCTTTTATCCAAAAACAGTGATCCTTTAGATACTTTGAGGACCTGAGTTGGAAGTAAAAACTTTGACAAACCCTTCTTCACTCTATCAACAGTCTTCACTATAACCCAATCACCTACTACAAATGACTCTGGAATTGAAATTACTTTAGAATCAAAGTTCCGCTTCTGCACTTCCTGTTGTCTTGCAACATTACTTTTAACAACTAATTTGTCTGAACAGGCTATACATTTAGTCTTTCCTGAAGCTAAATCCTTAATCCAGGAGGGACAGACAATACCATGTGGATTCCTCTTTTTTAACAGCCTGAAAGGGGATATGCCTGTAGTAGAATGAGGAGTAACTAAGTATGCCCAAACTTTTTCCCTTAAAAAATTCTCAACATCCATACTACATGAAGTTGCAGTCTGAATACCCTCTTTCAAAAACCTGTTCAAACGCTCAATCAAACCATTTGACGAGGGAGAATAAAGAGCAACTCTTAAGTGTTTCACGTCAAACCCCTTTAAAAGCTCCTCCATGACACCAGAACAGAAGTGAGAACCATTGTCACTAACAATTTCCCTTGGAGGACCCTCTGACCTAAAAACTCGTTTCAAGAAACGTATTGCTGAAACTGAATCTGGATTTGCACAAAAATCAAAATCAAACCACTTTGAATGATAATCCACAATTGAAACTATGTAACGCTGAGATTGCGAAAGAATCTCAAACGGACCAGAAAAATCAATGGCCAGCTTGTCCCAGGCCTCTTCAGGAACTGGAACATTGTGCAGTGGTAAATTCTGTAACTTCCAGTGTTTATCTGAGACCAAACAAGTACTACAAGCGTCAATCCATTCATTTACATTTCTCTCCATGGCAGGCCACCAGAAATGTTCCTTCAACTTACGTGAAGTCCCACCAACACCTAAATGACCTTGGTGAGCTGCTAAAAATAACTTCTTACGCAAGGCTAAAGGAGGAACACATCGATCTCCCCTAAAAATAACTCCATTAATTATTGTTAAATCCCCAGATACCTGCGCAAAAGACTTCAAAGAGGCAGGAAGGGAACGTATTCTGGGCCAACCTGATACTATCAAATTCTTGACGGCCAAAAGAACATCATCATCCGAATAGCATTTAAACCAATCCTCCTCTGAAATAGACAGTGGAGAAAACACTAAGTCTTCTAAGGTGGCCACAACACACTCAACATCATCCTCCAGCACATCATCATTATTATCTAAAGGCAGCCTTGAAAGAGCATCAGCTCTCATGTTCTTACCTCCAGCAATGTGGTGAATACTAAAGTTAAATTCATGTAACTTGGAAAGGATTCTCACTAACCTCGAAGAGGCTTTTCCAGTGCCATTTCCGTTCAAAAGATGTAACAAGGGCGTATGATCAGTATAAAGCAAAAAGTGAGAACCCCCAATGTAGACCTTAAACTTTTCAACCGCCCACGCACAACCAAGAGCCTCTTTTTCAATGGTGCTATAGTTGCACTCAGCACTGTTAAGTGACCTAGATGCAAACCCAATAATATGTTCCACAGAACCATTCCACTGACAGAGAATAGCACCAAGACCCTTCTGACTTGCATCCACATAAATGCCACATTTCAAACCTGGAGTAAAAGATGATAACGCAGGCTAATTCACAATTACCTTCTTGATGTTATTGAAGGCTATCTCTGCTTCTGCATTCCACAAAAATGCAATATCCTTTTTAATTAACATTCTAAGGGGTTGAACCAATTGGGAATAGTTCATGACGAACCTAGAATAATACTCAGTGAGACCGAGAAAGGACCTCAAAGCATCCTTATTACTTGGTACAGGCACATTTGAGATAGCTTGGGTAAGTGAAAGTTTAGGTTTAATACCCATGGTAGAAATCGAATGACCCAAATAGTCCAATTCCTCTACAAAAAATTTACATTTCTTTTCACCAAGAGTAATACCAACATCTCTGAAACGTGTCAAAACAACTCGCAGATCCCTTATATGCTCATCCACACTCTTTGAATGTATCAAGACATCGTCCTGATACGCCTGGACACCCTTAACATCACACAAAACACTGTCCATAAATTTTTGAAATACACTCGCAGCGCTCGCCAATCCTAAAGGAAGCCTCAAGTATTTGAAGGCCCCAAAAGGGGTTATAAATGTGGTGAGCTCCGTTGAGCACTTTGTCAAAGGGATTTGGTGTTATGCACTCCTCAAATCCAAAAGAGAAAACAATTTAGACTCCGCAATTCCAGTGAGAAGCTCCTGTATCCTTGGCAAAGGATGGCAGTCAATTAAGATGTTTTGGTTTAACGACCTAAGGTCAGCACACAAACGAATGGTAGAGTCCTTTTTTTAACGACCACAATCGGACTGACCCACAAAGATGAGTCCACAGCTTCAATTATTCCTTCTTCTACCATCTTCTTTAAAACTTTCTTCAAATCATCTCTCACACTAAGAGGTACATTCCTCAACTTATGTATAACAGGGACCGCATTGGGTTTAAGGCGAATGCGATGTTCATAATTTTTGATCATGCCCACAGAATCATTAAAAACTTCTGGAAACTCAGAAACAATTTTGTTTACAATTCCTACATCAATAGAATTAACAGAGCAAAAGTTACTTTCTTCGTTTATCTGTACAGGAAATTCGGATCCAGGAACCAGCTTGAGGCCCATCTTGGCAAGATCCTGCCAACCCACGATGCATTTCCCATCAGTAGCCACATAAACTTTTGTATAAATACTCCTGCCCAAACAAGTCACACTTTTTATGAAGAAACCCCACATATCAATCACTTTTCCCCCATATCCCTTTGGTATGACATCCAAAGGTTCAAATGTAACCTTGCAAGACCAGTGTGTATTAAATAAGACATCTGATATAATTGTCATGGGTGCGCCTGAATCTGCCATCATATCAATTACTATGTGATCAACAATTACCTCACAAGTAGGATCCTTCACTCGTTCCATACCAATGGAATCAAGCATTAAAATGGAAACTAAGTGAATAGAAAGAATTTCCTTTTTTACTAAACTTCTCTGTTGACCCCCTTGAGAAGCATCAATGTCAACAGAACTAATAGTTGTATTTTTCCTTTCAGAGTCAATAATCTGAATATCCGAATCTTCACCTGTAAAGGAAGAAATATTATTGATTTGAAAACCGTTTCGACAAACAGATTGAAAGTGCCCATTTCTTTGACAAAAGGTACATTTTTTTCCTTGAGCTGGACATACAGGACTATTACCAAGGTGTGTCTTGGATCCACACCGAAAACAAAATGCACTTGACCTTCTCTGAAATGGTCTCTGAAATTACCTATTTTTGGAATATACCGCATTCACACTCAAGTCAGTTTGATGAAAAGGTGAAATGTTTTCAGTAATGCACTTTGAAGATACAATTGACCTCTCAATCCCTTTAGCTATTTCTAAAACCTCAGACAAGGAAGGGTCTCTGCAGCTCAATATTCTTTCTTGTATTTTTTTGTGGCAGCATTTGTACACAAATTGGTCTCTTAAAACCGTGTCCAAGTATGCGCCAAAATTGCACTCTGCCGCAAGATTCCTTAGTGCAGAAATGAACTCCTCTACAGTCTCATCCTGCTCCTGACGTCTTTTCATAAAATTATACCTTTCAAGTATTACACTGGGCTGTTCAAGGAACTTCCTATTCAATTTCAATATTGCAGCAGCATATTCATTCATTTCATCACCACTACCAGAAGCTGACAGTGGATTAGGTAAATTGTCAAAAAATTGCCTTCCTTCTTTGCCCAAATTACTGTAAAGAATTGCCATTTTTCTCTTTGCAGAGTATTCATCTGCTCCTATGGCAACCAAATAGCTTTCAAAATTTTTAAACCAGAGTCTCCAAGGTTCTTTTGGTTTCCCAGGAACTGGTAAAAAGTAATTCAAATTCACAATCTGCTGATTTGTAGCCATTCTCCTTTTTTTTTTAAGAAGCAGTTAAAGTCCTTTTAAACTTAGGACAGCAAAACACGTAAAATATTTTGAAACTTTTTAAATTTAAACACTTCAAAATACTTAAATCTCTTAAGTCTCTCAAAACGGAATAAAATTGTGAGTAATCCGCTTTGATTTAATTAAATCCTTTTTAAAACGCTCACCAGTAAGGCTCTTTCTCTTCACGATTGGTTATTTTCTTTCCGATCGGTAAATCGTTACCATGGTAACTCCTTTGGACAAAGCAAGATGGCCTCCGATGAGTAATGACGTTCCTGCACGCATGCGCATGATGACGTATGTTCGAGACAAGACTACGATCTCGCTCACGTCACAGAGGAACCACCAATGAGCTCGTTAATCCTCAAAAAGGTTTAAAATATCCGCTTTCTCACCGAAGAAGCCAATTGAATACAGATTTTCGGGAAGTGAAGAATCATAGAAGCCTTGAAGCGAAGAATGAAGTTAATTCAATATCGTGCAAAGTAGGTGATACGCTGTTTTTTGTTAAAAATAGTCCTTCGTCGCCAAAATGTGAAGTAGAGTAGTTAGTACGCAAGCAGGAACACTCTGAAGTCGAACTTGTTGTAAAAGAAGATTTATTCCAATTAAGACAGCGTATCTACAGGAGCTCGTCTGCACACAGCAACCTCCAACTGTATGAATGCCTAAAGCCACAGTTGGAAGCTACTGGATGAAGACGCCTCGAGAAATGCATCTCTTGAAGATAAACTTTCCTCAAGAGATGCGCGACTACAAGAACTAAACTCGCGTGCATGTGAGCAGAACGCACAACACTTAGCACTCTACACGCGGTTATCGTTCCTGGTATTACTGGCCATAGTCGCTGTGCAGCGATCCTGTTGCACCAAGCCAGCGGCAGCCCATCCACTGCTCCACGTCTGGCCCCTTCTGTGCCTGTGTTGACCACCGGAGGCCCCTTTACAGAACACTGATGCCCGGTCATTTCTTCCACCAAGTGAGAGCTAAGCTGCCGGTCTAACTCTCGCCCTAGTGTGCTGCTGAACCGTGGTGATTGTGGCCCACCATGACTCACTCTGCCCAGCGTACCAATGCTGATACTGTCTCTGCAGGCCCAGCCCCACCCTCCTGAAGACCACGCACCTGCAGCATAGGCCCCCAGCAGCCATGTGGCACATTGAAAACCGGCGAGAGCGTGAGGACGGTCCAGCATCCGGTTGAGAGTATGGCAGCACGCCAGGACATTAAAGAAAAAAAAACGAACCAAAAAATGAAAAAAATACGTACATACAGGAAATCACATCAGGCACCGACACTGCATGAAAAATGAAAAGGGATTACTAATTCAAGGGATATCCTGGCGCAAAGGCCACAACACTCAAGACCACAGGAGGTGCCAGGCAACACACCAGGGGAGAGTGGCCAGAGACACAAACAATGGTTTGCCAGCCTTGGGTCAGGCCCATCCCCAGTAATCTTTCACCACAGCCTCAAATGCTCACAGGACCAGCTCTTGCACCATGAGCACACGAGCACAAGCCAGCAAAGCCAGACCGCCGAAGGATGCTGCCGCCACCGAAACACCACAGCCACTTGGCAGTGACCCCCCTCCAGCCATTCAGTGAGCTTTCCGACCCACAACAGTGCCCCCTGCTGGAGATAATGAATTGCATGCCTCAATCACTACTTCAGAGGCACAAGAGAGTCGGATGGAGCCGTCAAGAGGTCACTGCTCATGCACTATGGCATCAGGGACCTGTATGATCTGTTTGAGACTCTCCAAGACACAGGTGATGACAATTTTGAAGCCACAGTGAATGCGCTAAACAGGCATTTTGACCCCCAGACCAACGCAGGTGTCTAGCATTTCAAACCACACCAAGCAAAACAGTCAGATACAGAATCTGTTGACGTCTTCTACGAATGCCTGAGAAAACTTGCAAGCATTTGCACCTTCCATGACCAGCAGGAGGCAATACGGGCCCAACTCATACAAGGGTGCTAGTCAGTGATTCTATGATGGCTAATCCTCAGACAGCCAGGAATATCACTTGATGACATCCCTATATTAGCTCAATCCATTAGGTATCGAATTCTCAAGCCGAAGAGATGAAAATGGCCCTCAACAGGCACCAGGCCACAACCAGCGCCTCCATACTGGCCCACATTCGAGGAAGAAAGGGTGGGTGCCATCCAGAAGTGCCCAGGCCCTGCCTGCGCTGCCCCACAGTTGCCTACGGGTGAGCTCTGCAGAAAATGTGGTGCTGAGCACTTCTCGTACGGTCAATGTAACTTAAGAGGGAAGGTCTGCTCCAGGTGCGGCAAACCACTTTGCAAGGGTCTGCCAGAGTGGAAGATCCAAAGCCATCTTTGGCAGGTTGCGTGGAATGCCAGCCAATCTAAAGCAACTTTTGCTCAAAGACTCAATCGGGCAGGAAGACGTCACCCCATGAGGTGGGTCCAAAGTGGAAGGGGACGTAGACAACGTGTTCATGGTGTCTTTTGCCAGCCGCACCAACCGGCTTCAGCGGCAGCCTCCCATGTACGCCTCGAAGTTTCAGGCTCCACGGTAAAAGCCCTCATTGACACCGGAGCATCCGTGAATGTCATGGACTCAAAGAGGTACAAAAGGGGTGGTGATGGACGGAGCATCTGAACCAATCAAACACTCACACCCAGTCAACAGATCTGGGTTTAATCCATCACCGTTCTTTAGCCCACTCTGCCACCCCAGTTCAGACATGGCCATATGCAAATCAGTCTGACCGTGTGCCTCATGGGAACAGTCCAGCCCGAACTGCCAAGCCGTGCCTTCCCTGGACCGGAAACAAGCTTCCGAGGACCGGTTTCTGGCCTTTCAGCCGTCTTCAGCCCGGCTTGCTTGAATCCAGTGGCAAAGTGAGCAAGGGACTCATGTCTGAGCATACCCTGACAACTTATGGCGAACAAAGCGGTACAAAAGGGGGTGGTGATGGACGGAGCATCTGAACCAATCAAACACTCACACCCAGTCAACAGATCTGGGTTTAATCCATCACCGTTCTTTAGCCCACTCTGCCACCCCAGTTCAGACATGGCCATATGCAAATCAGTCTGACCCTGTGCCTCATGGGAACAGTCCAGCCGGAACTGCCAAGCCATGCCTTCCCTGGACCGGAAACAAGCTTCCGAGGACCGGTTTCTGGCATTTCAGCTGTCTTCAGCCAGGCTTGCTTAAATCCAGTGGAAAAGTGAGCAAGGGACTCACGTCTGAGCATACCCTGCCAACTTATGGCGAACAAAGCGGTACAAAAGGGGGTGGTGATGGACGGAGCATCTGAACCAATCAAACACTCACACCCAGTCAACAGATCTGGGTTTAATCCATCACCGTTCTTTAGCCCACTCTGCCACCCCAGTTCAGACATGGCCATATGCAAATCAGTCTGACCCTGTGCCTCATGGGAACAGTCCAGCTGAACTGCCAAGCCATGCCTTCCCTGGACCGGAAACAAGCTTCTGAGGACTGGTTTCTGGCATTTCAGCTGTCTTCAGCCAGGCTTGCTTGAATCCAGTGGCAAAGTGAGCAAGGGACTCACGTCTGAGCATACCCTGCCAACTTATGGCGAACAAAGCTGTACAAAAGGGGGTGGTGATGGACGGAGCATCTGAACCAATCAAACACTCACACCCAGTCAACAGATCTGGGTTTAATTCATCACCGTTCTTTAGCCAACTCTGCCACCCCAGTTCAGACATGGCCATATGCAAATCAGTCTGACCCTGTGCCTCATGGGAACAGTCCAGCCCGAACTGCCACGCCATGCCTTCCCTGCACCGGAAACAAGCTTCCGAGGACCGTTTTCTGGCATTTCAGCCGTCTTCAGCCCGGCTTGCTTGAATCCATTTGCAAAGTGAGCAAGGGACTCACGTCTGAGCATACCCTGCCAACTTATGGCAAACTAAGCGGTACAAAAGGGGGTGGTGATGGACGGAGCATCTGAACCAATCAAACACTCACACCCAGTCAACAGATCTGGGTTTAATCCATCACCGTTCTTTAGCTCACTCTGCCACCCCAGTTCAGACATGGCCATATGCAAATCAGTCTGACCCTGTGCCTCATGTGAACAGTCCTGCCCGAACTGCCAAGCCATGCCTTCCCTGGAACGGAAACAACCTTCCGCAGACCGGTTTCTGGCATTTCAGCCGTCTTCAGCCCGCTTGCTTGAATCCAGTGGCAAAGTGAGCAAGGGACTCGCGTCTGAGCATACCCTACCAACTTATGGCAAACAAAGCAGTACAAAAGGGGGTGGTGATGGCCGGAGCATCTGAACCAATCAAACACTCACACCCAGTCAACAGATCTGGGTTTAATCCATCACCGTTCTTTAGCCCACTCTGCCACCCCTGTTCAGACATGGCCATATGCAAATCAGTCTGACCCTGTGCCTCATGGGAACAGTCCATCCCGAACTGCCAAGCCATGTCTTCCCTGGAACGCAATCAAGCATCCTAGGACCATCAAAGCAGTGTGAGCACCTCCCACCCTGCCCCCTCTCGCCCCCACCATGGTGAAGATCTACACCTATGGTGGGATAGCGCCCCTCCCTCTGCAAGGGGTGCTAGAAGAGGAGGTGGCAAGTGAGAAACATATCACCGGGCCAGATTTCACATGACGAACGGACAGAAAGGCACTCCTCTCAGCTGCCAAAATGCGGAAGACCTGGGGCTGGTATCTTTTGCCTACCTAATTTACGACTCGCATGCAGACTCCATCCTGCACAAATTTCTGCAGCTGTTGAGGGTCTCTGCAAGCTCAAAGACAAACAATTCAAGCTGCACATTAACACCTGGATACAGCCGACAGTGCTGAGACACCGAAGGGTTCCCGTCCATCCTCGTCCACAGGTATAGGAAGAGCTTTGGAAACTGGAGGGTTTGTGCATTATTGAGAAGGTCACAGCTCCGATCCCATGAGTGTCACCCCTGGTCATCTCCCCAAAGCCCAAGCAGCCAGGAGCTATCAGGATCTGCGTTCTGCTGTGACATGCACCTTCCTAACCAGGCTGTGAAGAGGGAACGCCACCTGACACCCACCATGGACGATATCTTAGCTGATCTTAACAGGATGAAAGGGTTCTCCAAGCTCAACCTTAACTCAGGGTACCACCAGCTCAAACTTGCCCCTGAGAGCCAGTACATTACCACCTTCTCTACTGACGTGGGCTTGAGACAATACAAATGGCTGAGCTTTGGGTTGTTGTTGGCTGCTAAAGTGTTTCAAAATGCCATCCGGGAGCCCCTGTAAGGCCTGCAGGGCATCCTGCACCTCAGCAATGACATTCTAATATTCTCCTGCAGCCTAGAGGAACATCATGTGCATCTGCGAGAGACACTCCCTGAACAAAACAAAATGCTTGTTTTACCAACAGTCAGTGTACTTCTTCGGACATATCTTCTCGCGCGATGGGCTCCAAGTAGATTTGAAGAAAGCTGTCTCCATCCAGACTGTGCAGATACCCACCACCCCGACTGAAGTCCACAGCTTTCTGTGGATAGCTACCTACTGTGGTCACTTCATACCAAAAGTTGCCTCTCTGTCTGGACCTCTGAGAGCCCTCACACATAGAGGCCTTGGATTGGACCGCACAAGCAAACGCAGCTTTCTATGATATCAAGAATGCTCTGATGGACAAGACAGTCATGGCCTACTTTAACCCAGGGAAGAGCATATATTTGGTCGTGTATGCAAGCCCAGTAGGCCTTTGAGCTGTCCTCCTACAGGAAAACGCAAGCAAGGACTGGTTACCCATGGTGTATGCTAGCAGAGCGGTTTCAGAGACCGAGAGGAGGTACACCCAAATTGAGAGGGAGGTTCTTGCCGTACAGCACAGGAAGATCACACTGCGATGGCCACAGGCAAATGGTGAGGTGGAGTTCTTTATGCTGACCCTCAAACGGGCGCTGCGGATTGAAGTTAAAAAAGGAGCAGATGCTGAAAGCTGTCTCCACCAATTTCTAAACGGCTAGTGGCAAACCGCGCCTAGCACCACTGGCTGTGGCCTATCTCATCTGCTGTTCCGACAGACCCTGCATGACAACATCCCTGCAGACCCTGCCTAGCACCCTGCAGAGTTTGACAGCTAAGCAACCCAGGCCAGCAAAGAAGCTACCAATCAAAAGGTGGGTGACTACGTTGTCATCAATGTCCGGTACCCAGGGTGGAATTTCCAGATGCTAAACGAGCCCGAGGTCTGGAAGATCATCACTACCAATGGGACTATGGTCTCTCCATGGAGGGGGGCACAAGTGGTGATCAGTAACGTGTCCTGATTCAAATAAGTGATCTGATCTCGGCCAGGAAGTGAGTGGAACCTTAATCCTGAGGTAGAAGTAGACAAAGCCCCTGATCTAGCGCCCTCCCTTGCTGGAGAGTGCCTTATGCCAGTGAGGGTCGATGGAGCGACTCCAGTTGAAACCCCATTGTACGAAGCCCCTGGAAGTGGTACCCTCTCCAGTGCCCGGCAGGAGCAGGATGCAACCCCAGCTCCTGGAGCCAGACATGTGGTCTGCGGCTGAATCCTGCCCACAGTCAGTGAGCGAGACTTTGTGTGTTTCCTGCTTCCAGAGCGGCAGCTGAGTGGGATGTAGCCACTCAAGGAAAGGTGGCATGAGGAAAGACAATCGGCCTCTTCACGACACTCTTGCACCCTTCAACACTCCTCTGGCTTGTTAAATAATGGGTCTGGAGACCGCTCTGGATCATCGCCCGCACGCAGTACATCTGTGTGATGTGTATTTTGTACACTGCTTCTGCTAGGCCTTCCTGCATACAAGGGACAGGCCACAAAAGGAGGCCTGACCCCCTACAACTACAAGACTAAATATCAGAAGAAGAAATAGCAAATACTACTGACGCAATGCCATCAGGTCAACCCCCGGGCCCATACAGGTATCTTATGGAATTTTATGAAATGTGCAAAATCAGAGTTGTGCCCCCTTTACCAAAACTCTTCAGAAATCACCCCTAGCTCCCCAACCCCTCCCAGCCATACCGGATTAAACACCAGGGAGGCCCCTTGGCAGTTGAAATTTCATCTCCTCCCCCTCTCCCACAAATTATTTCCTAATACATTTTTAATTTTACCAATCAACAATTTTAATAAACCAATTTTATTACACAAAACGAAACATTAACTATTATTAATGTTATTAAACAAAAACTAATTGGAAACAATTTAGGAAAGCTTGATTGTAATTTTCTTTCAAGATCAAATCAAAATGATTTTGATCCCTTTTCAATGGGTCCCTAAAAGGAGTGGGGCCCATAGGCCGGGCCAACTTTGCCTATTTGGTAAAATGTAACTGCCTCCCAGAATTAAATACTGCATGCATTTCTCTTCTCCACCGTCAGATAAAGACCCTGTGCAGTGTGGGAGCAACAGGATGATCTTATTAATTAATGCGGGCAATAAGATTCACTATTGATACACCCCACCCAGGTAGGCTTTGTCCCCCACCACTCATAGACCTCTGGTTTATTGAGATGAAAAGGTAGCCTTATCCTTGGATACTGAAAAACCATTCCGTTGGGTTAAGTGGGAATAGTTGTTCCAGGAGCTAGCAAGTGTAGGACTGGGGGATGGATTTATCAGCAAGTTCAAATGGCTGTACTCTAATCCTGCAGCTGTAGTGGCATGTAATGGTTTTTACATCTCCGATGTTCAATATTATTAGAAAAACTATTCAGGGTTACCCTCTTTCTCCTCTGCTTTTTAGTATTGCACTGCAGCCCTTAGCCACAGCAATACAGTATCATCATATGATTAAGGAATATCGAACCTGGGAGGTAAGCCTAAATCCCGTTTTATGCAGATGGCATCCTGGTAACACTCTCTGGATCAAAGCACCTATTGAAGCCCCTTTTTAATCTATTTTCAGAATTCCCTGTTTTTTCTGGATATTGAATTAACTGGGACAAATAAATGCACAGCATTACCATTGACCTCAGTGACAACTAGGCTACCACTTGGAATATATAACATGTGATGGGAGCGATAGTGATGATGGTAGGCTTATTTGGAGCCATGTTTGTTCACATGAGTGTGGGGACATGTGGTCGGTGTGTGATGATGTGTAGGTAGGACAGGCGTACAGCATTTTATGGCCATGTACGCTATCATTGATGGGAGGGTGCATTGTTGTCAAAAAATGGTTGTAGGCTGCAGAAAGGGGGCCGAGGTATAGGGGGGGGTAATGGGGAGCGTGATATTTTCTAGTGATGTCAGCGGTCTCCTCCGTGGACGCCTGTGTGAAAGTAAGGGGCCTTTTACTAAGGGTCTGCGGATCTGCATTCTCAGGGGGAGAAACCCAAACAAGTAGCCTTTAAAACCTGTCTAAGGCCCGCCATTGCATGGCCTGTGCATGTGGCTTGATGTTACTTCAGCTTGGCCTTTAAAACTACTTGCCAAGACTTAAACACCCTATTTATTACACTAATATAACTTCTGAGGTAGGTGCTAGGTAGCCCTAAGGGCAGGGTGCTCTGTAAGTAAAAGACATGTACTAATAGGTTTTGCATGTCCTAGTAGTGATAAACATCTACATTTGTTTTCACTAATGTGAGGCCTACTCCTCTCGTTGGGAATTGCTTAAAAAACTTTTAAACCGTAATTTCTGGTCAGAAAGGAGGAGCCTCATCATGTTTTATATCTTTAGAATTGTAATGATAAATCATCTTTAATGGTAAAGTTGGATTTAACATTACTAATTTAAAAATGCCACTTTTAGAAAGTGAGACATACAATGATAGAGTGAATGTGGAACAAATCAAACATTCACACCCAGTCAAGAGTTCTGTGTTAATTCCATCATTCTTTTGCTCACCATGCCACCTCAGTTTAGAGATAGTGATATGCAAAGCAGTCTTGACCCTCCTCATGAGAACAGTCTAGCCTGAACTGCCAAGCCAGGTTCTCCCTGGACCAGAAACAAGCATACCAGGGCCTGTTTTGGGATATCATCCTTCATCAGCCAGGCTAGCTTGAATCCAGTTGCACAGTGAGCCCAGGTCCCTGGGCATGCTCTGCCCCACACATGGACAGCAGTTTCAGGTGCAGCCATTGGCTGTGAAAGTTCTTCTCCTGGCTAAGATACTTGGCATGGCTAGGGGCATCTAACACTGTCAGTGGCCAAAGCCTCTCTGGGCCTAAGAGAAGGTATTGCTTACAACTAAACAAAAGGCTAAACAGTTGTCAATGTTGCTATGAATTCACCTCTGGACGTCCGGTTCTGCCATTGGATGGGGTCAGCCTGCATGAGCTTTGATCCCCGGACCCACTCATCTGCCTTGCTCAGACTTCACTGGGCCCTAGCCCTGTCTATCCACCTCGCACAGAGTCCCTGCTCAGCTCTCCTACCAAGTAACAGCCCAGCTCCTACCCTACCAAGATTCCACTGTACCATGTGCCTGCTAGCCTAACACTTGCAGAACCCACTCAACGTTCCTGCTCTATACACATACCAAACTACTCCCCAGTCATGCACAGACCTTAGGCTCCAGCCTCATACACCTCACAGCCCCCAGTTCCATACACTGACCTGCACATACCTGAAGCTTTACTCTAATACCCCCCACACAACTCCAAATCCACTCTCATTCCATGCATAGACCTTGGCACTTTTTTCCTGCTCCCAAGAGACTGTCATCTCTCTCCTTCCCCAAGAGGGAACATACCCATAAGGCATATAATTATGTTAACACAATACTTTTAAGTTTGAAGACACGATGAGAAAGCGCCTACTATATGCTATTAGTAACAGATCCAAGTTTGGTGTGAACTAGATAAAAATAGAGTATCGACTTCCATTCAGGATGGCGGCTTGCTAGAAGCTTGAGTGTACTGCTCCTCTCCTTAACCACCCACCTCTCCAAATCCATGACAATCTGTTGATCCACACGCATCCGGTGTGCTGGGCTTTGACAGGGAAGTATAAATGCATACACAAACAGTAACCTTACCAGGTCATAACCTCTTTAACAATTTGGTTGTTGTAACACATGGACTTTATTCTATGCATTAACTCCGAAGCTTTTTTATACTGTCCTATTTTTATGCATTCATCCTATGTTAGCTAATATGTGACTGAAAAACAATTTCATAGAGATGATAGATTTTTGATCTATCATCTCTTTAAAATATATACGAACATAACATACAACAGTCACAAATATTGACTCTTACTGAGTTCATCCACAGAAATCTTGTGAATAAAAATACTGAGAATTGCTTCATTCCTAGTATGAGAACATAGAAATAAAGTTCTTGTGGTCCCTAATAAAGGAAATGTACTTCCTTGTCATAAACGCCATTCCCTGCTAAATTTGCAACAGGTTTAGAGTTCATCCAATATGTTCATGCTCCTCGTTATTAGTAATGCAGAGAATTGCTTCTTTTACAATATAAGAATATAAAAATATAGTTCATGTGGTCCGTAATGAGGACAATGTACTTCTTTGTCTTATTTCCTGCTGAATTTATATTAGGTTAAAGTCCATATGTTGCTTGAATATGAATTTACCTTGAAAAAAATAAAAGACTAAGGGCCCGATGTAGGTAAACTCCACTTTACCACTTCTTAAATACCGAATCATACCGATTCGGTATTTAAGAAGTGGTAAATTGGAGGGGGGGAAATGTAGGTAATCCAGATGTTTTGATTACCGATTCGGTAAAAATCGGTATTTACCGATTCGGTAATTACCGAATCGGTAATGCCCATTGCTTCCTATGGGCTTTGAAGCTGATAGGAATCAATGGGCATTACCGATTCGGTATTTTCCGAATCGGTAAATACCGAATCCATCAAGGGTGCAGGGGGTGTCACTTTGACACCCTCTGGCACCCCCAATACAGGCGTGGGTGCCATGTGGCAGGCATACATGCCCTAAGGGCATGTCTGCCTGTCACATGGCATAGGTGTGCATGCACACATGTGCATGCACACCGGATCGGTATTTTACCATGAGGTTTTATTTCATGGTAAAATACCGATTCTGTAAGGCCTCTGGGACTCAGAAGAGTCCCACCTACATATGTAAAATACCGAATCGGTATGAATACCGATTCGGTATTTTACAGATTCGGTAACTTTACGGATTCGGTAAATATACCGAATCGGTAAACAAGGTCCCCCTACATCTCATTGACCCATTTACCGGTCGGTAACGGCCGAAATCGGCCGTTACCGACCGGGAAAGGCCACCTACATCCGGCCCTAAGGGCCCGATGTAGGTAAACTCCAATTTACCACTTCTTAAATACCGAATCATACCGATTCGGTATTTAAGAAGTGGTAAATTGGAGGGGGGGAGATGTGGGTATTTCAGAACCGGTAAATACCGAATCTGTAAGTTTCGGTATTTACCGATTCTGTAAATACCGAATCGGTATCCCCCATTGATTCCTATGGGCCTTGAAGCCCATAGGAATCAATGTGCATTACCGAATCGGTATTTACCGATTCGGTAATTACCGATTTCTGCAAGGGTGCAGGGGGTGTCACTTTGACACCCTCTAGCACCCCCAATACTGGCTTGTGTGCCATGTGGCACACAGACATGCCCTAAGGGCATGTCTGTCTGTCACATGGCATAGGTGTGCATGCACACCTGGATTCGGTATTTTAACACCCAATTGGATTGGGTGTTAAAATACCGAATCTGAATGGCCTGTGGGACTCAGAAGAGTCCCACCTACATCCCGAATTTTAAAATTTGGTAAACTTACCGATTCGGTATTTTTCAAATTCGGTAATTTTACCGAATTGGTAAAATACCGAATCGTACAAAAAAAGGTCCCCTACATCTCAAAAGGCCAAATACCGGTCGGAAACGGCCGAATTCGGCCGTTTCCGACCGGTATTGGCCACCTACATCGGGCCCAAGAGGTGTTTGGCAAGATTGGAACAGTTGGTTTAATTAAACCCTTTGGCCGATAGCACAGTTACAGAAGTGGGTCTGAGGACTGTCTCAAAGTACAATCAATTTGAATGTATTTTTATATACTACTCTGGGTATCGTAAAGTGCTTCCAATGAACCTTATTTGGTAAAAGACTGCGAGCATTGTCTGTGGAGTTGTAAATTAGGCCCCTGATAACAAATGCAGGTGGGCCTTGACCTTGCGTGGATACAATTGAGGCCAGTGGGTAACATGATCAAATGTCCGGCATGAGATGCTCATGATCACTGCGTGTACTTTGTATGCTGTTTCCTGATTGTCTCTGTGCTCCTAACTTCATGTGGTATCTGACTTTATGGTGTTTTGAAAACTCGTGCACCCCTCTAGCTATGTGTGCTTTATCGTGACCAATCTACCTAGAACATTGTGGTGTCACTGTGCTTGCCTCTGGGATTGAGTAGAGTTTCCTGTTTGTGTGTTTGTCTGCTGGCTACGTACCACCCCACCTGTCACCTGTAAATCAGTAACCCAAGGCCTAGATGTCGGAGCCTGCCTGACCACGTACTTCTGAGTCTGTGTTGATAGAGAGTTTACGTCTAGCAAATTTGCTAAAGTGATGAGATTTTGTTTGTGTATGCAAGTGTATCTTGTGCATATTGACATCGATTTTATCAATACAAACACATTGATTGTGATCAGCTTCTCAAAATTTATAATGTGCCAATGCGTTTCAATGTTGGGGACTTTGAAAACTCACCAAGCGATAATTCAACTTGCTAGTTAGTTTGCTGTGCTCTCCGTCCACGGTGAATCACTGCTGTTTTTGGATGTGGTCCTGCGAATATCGTTAATTTGAGCTTGGAACTGAGGGGCATATTAGCAAGAACCTAGTTAAAATTATCGCCGTTTTAGAGGCAGGACACTGCCGCTAAAACGGCGATAATGGGCTTGCTAATATGCGTTACAGAATTCCAATAGAAGCCAAGGTTAGATGTCCTGCACATCTAACCTGGGCTTCTATTGGAATTCTATAACGCATATTAGCAAGCCCATTATCGCCGTTTTAACAGCTATAGTTTTAACGAGGTTCTAGCTAATATACCCCCAAATTCCTTATTTATGATATAACTTTAGGCTACGGTTTCTAGAGTCCTACAATCAAGTTGAGGCATCTAAATGAACTTGGATTTTTGATGTAAACATTTATTGTATCACTAAAGTTTTCTGATGGTTGCTTTCAAAATCTTCCCCTTGTGTCCTGATTATGACCTATTAAATTGATAAGGTTAAAACGTTGTTGACATTTTCTCTGGCAACTATGAGGACGTATTTATTGCATTAGTCAACCAGCTAGATGTATCAAATACTTTTTGTTATATTTTTCACCTTCCATTGTGTTTGTTTTCTTTTTAGACTGTAATTTGTATTATATTGTTATGAGCAACTTTATGAGCACCATTTGTAAATTTGTATTACTTTTTTTATATAGTTTATGCTTTATAAAAAGTTATCTCAGTAACAGAAAGCTTTTTTCCAAAAAACTATTTGGTCTGTCTGTCCTTTTTAATTTATACTTTTCTATATATTGTTTGTATTCTTCATTGTGATATTTTCTGACAAACTCTTCTGGGGTGGTTAGTTACACATTTCTCATATACGTTTCCCCCTGAACCAGTGTAGCTGTTATATTTATTTGCCCCAGGTTCTGGGGAGTGGGGCTGCACCTGGCGTGGATAACTTATCACTTTTAGAAAGTGGGCATTTTTTTGCTTTACCATCCTGTGCCTCTGTCTGCCTGGGGAATCCACATCTGGTTTCGATTGACAGTTGCACATTGCATCAGCCCAGTTTTACTCTCTTGTGTCACTATATGAATGAGGGATAACCTCAGAGTTAACTACACTTTCTTTGACTGTTGCACAATCTCTAAAGGCACTCTCCTTGTTAAAAGCACCATAGACTAATCACATATAGCGCACAATGAAATCTTTTCAGTATGCATAAAATCTCATATACTTTGACCAATGCGCGTTAACCACTGCGAGTCGCCTAATTAGCTTGACTCCAGACAGAGAATTGGCATAGTACCTTACAACAAACAGGGAGAAAATGAGAATGCCTGCCCAACCTGAATTTCAGCCTGAGACCATTACCACTGGCAAAAACAAGCTTACCACCGAAGACTAGACCTGTCTTCAAATTCTAGGTCAGGAACAGAGGCTTCAGCTTATGCTTCTCTTTCTTTACTTAAGCAACAGCCAATAAAAACTTTAAACTACATAACCCAGTAAGCTTTGCCACTCCTTCTCTCCACCAATCACAAGTCAACCCATAGGGTGTATATATAACAGTGGCACCAAACTCCGTCCTCTTTTTTTGTTGCTGCAGCAGCCAGTTAAGTACATTTATTTCTTAAGATTAATTTACTGTACATGTGTTACTTGTATTCGCTTAAGCGCTTTGCTTATCAACATTTTCCATAAGGGTACTGCGCTTACACGCATGAATTAGGCTTGTTGACACCCATACATATCTGTGGAGTGGGAGCAGGACAGATTCGCATTGCATGTTATACAAGGGAAGCCCTATTTTTCGTGGTACCTGGTTTGCGCATTCGCGAGCAGCCAATCGTAGATAATTACAGTCCGATCGGTTCCTCGCCCTGTGCTACACTGAACGGACTACTCTCCAGTCCCTGGAACACCCAAAGGGGCAAGTAAACGGGTGGTCAAGGGTACTGCGCACTCAATAAAAATAGTTACCAGTCTGGGTGCAGTTTCTCAATATTATGTTTCCAGACTTGCTGGCTTGAGGCTCTAAGCCTGTGACAGTCCAGAATTTGATCAGACCTGGGCATATTCTCCCCCTGAACTTCTCCCACCCCTCCATTACAACAATGGCATAGTAAGCAGAGGAGGGAGATGACTATACTGAATATGCTGAATTTGAAGAGGTGCCTTACGAGCACCATATGGAGGAAAAGCTTTTGGGAACTCTGGATTCACACGTACAACACTCAGTGAGTAGAGCATTGATTCAAGGCTTGGATTTATAGAACTATAGGTAGATGTGTGTTGGGAGGTCCTATAGGAGAATCCTCAGTCGAAGAAGTGAAGTTGGGTGATCAGGGCTTTGCCTGGGAAGTGCCTTCAATAAATTATTCCTGCGCAGAAGTGCTGTCACAGATGGCATTTTCGGTCCTTAAAGACGGTGGAAATGGAAAATCATTTGTTCAGGGTAATTTGTGTACCTACTCGATTTCCAACGCATAGGTGGCTGATGTGTCCTCTCCTTCCTCACCTGATACTTCAGATTCCAAGGAGGTGCAGGACTCACTGCGCCCAGCATTTAAGCGTAAATGAAAGACGCATTGTATGGGATCAGAGATTCGGGCCAACAAACACCTTTTACATGACCCCAAAAATATTGTACACCCGAGATCTACAGAATGGGTGCCCTACATAGAGATCACACACCATGTGCAGGAGAACGAGGCAGGGTTTTGAGTGTGAGGTGCGCAATACCTTCAAATCAGAGTGCCTTCGACCTACCCTTCTGGGCAAAGTAACCGAGACCCCAAACTTAGATCCCAACATGTCCACATTTTTTAGGAAGATTGCTCAGGACCCGAAGAAGCTGCTTGACAGAGCTTGGAGAGGATGTCAAGACAAGCTTCTAGATGTGTCTGGACCCTTCACCAAGATCTTAGACCTGGCTGTCCAGGCTAAAGATTCCAAACACCCATCTTGACCCAACGGAAGTCCTTGAATGGGTACAAAGAGCACAGTGCTTTTTAGGGAATGCTAACTGTGCCTTGTCCACAGAGTGATAAAAATCTTTTCTTCTGTGGATGAATCCTCAGTTGCTGGATTTGGCCTCCACGGAGGTGGGCACTCTGGCCTATGGTCTTTTGTTTGGCAATAGATTTGTTAAAGACCTGGGAAAATATATGTCCAATTTTTCTGCCCTAGACAAAGCCCAAACTTAACTCAAAAAGGTTTTTTATAGTGCCCTTTTTATCATGGCCAGACACGTTAGGGGTCGGGTGCCTAGCCGAGGATTCAATCAGGCCTCAAGAGGATATACGCCCAAAGGACATGGTGGAGCCCCTGGGCCAGTTTCTACCCCACCCGCAATTGAGGTGGTAGAGGTAGACAAAACCGTGGACGATACAAGGGAGGAAACAACTCTGGTGGCACCTCATTCAGATAAAGATCCGTCTTCGGAAAGCATATTTTACCACAATTGGGAGGTGCTTACTCAAGATCCATGGTACTTCAGACTGTTCAGGCATTTTACCTGGAATTCTGCTCCTCCCCGTCTCAAAGACTGAGGCAGAGCCCTCTCCATTTTTCCCTAACAGAGATCACTTTTATAGATGACGAGGTTTCATTGTTGTTGCAGAAAGGCGCGATAACCAAATCAAGTCCACACCCTCATGGGTTTATCAACACAATTTTTCTGGTTTTTAAAAAGGAGCAAGGGTTCAGTCTTGTTTTAAATCTCTGGAATTCAACTCCTGGTTTATGTATCTACATTACAATATGGAGGACATACCCTTGTTGAGAGATCTGTTATTGGAGGGAGACTTGATGGTACGTCTCGACCTCAAGGACACTTATGTAGTGGTTCTTATTTTTCCGCCTCATATGAGGTGTCTGCAATTTCAATGGCACTATCGATGGTTCGAGTTTATTACTAGGCTCTTCGGCCTTTCCTCCGTTCCTTGGTGCTTCACCAAGTTGCTCAGACTGGTGGTAGAGTATCTCCAGGAAAGGTGTGTTTGTCTGAATGTTTTACTTAGATGAATCCTAGTCATGCCAGAGAGTGTGGACTTGGTCTTACTCCACCTGTTTTGGATGACTCAGCCCCTTCAGGATCTGGCGCTCGTCATCATTTCACACAAGTCTGTCATCATACCATCCCAAACTATGGAGTTTTTGGGGTTCCGAGTGGACTCAATTTTGACACAACTGTTGCTTCTGTTAAAAAAATGGATTTTGATCAAGGAGGAGTTGAGGAGAGCACTTGCCTTTCTAACTATCTCCTTGAGGATTCTGGCTCACACGGTGTGTCTTTTGGCCTCTTCGATTCAGGCGATATTTCCGGGCCCGCTGCATTATTGGGGGTTGCAGCTGTTTAAGATATTACATCTTCGCAGGGTTTAGCTTACACAGAACAGACTGTATTGTCCATGAAAGCCAGGATGGAAATGTCCTGGTGGCTAGATCACATGAATGCATGGAACGGCAAAGCCATTTTTGCATCAGTCCTGTAGGTAGGGATGGAATTGGATGCCAGTCGATGGGGCTGGGGAGCCGGTTGTGGCTTAGCGGAGACAGGGAGCAGTGGGTCCCCAGAAAAACATTACCTTCATTGCCTGAAACTCCAAGCAGGTTCCTTTGCTTTTCGGACTCTGTCCCTGAGGAAAACAAGTTGTTGCATCCTATTGCGTATGGACAGTGTGTTGGTTTTAAAGTACATTAATCATTTTTGGGTCACAAAGTCCTGTCTCCTGGCAGAGATAGCCAAAGACTTCTGGCATTATTGTCTGCAACATCACATATCGGTGACAGTGGAATACATTCTGGGCAGTTCCAATGTGGTGGCAAACTGGAACTCTCATTTTCTTTGGGCTTACAGCGACTGGGGACTTCACCCCAGGGTGTTTCAACAACTGGACTTGAAATTTGGTCAGTGCATAATGGATCTCTTTGTGTCCCAATTGAATGTGCAACAACCCCTATTTTACAGCTAGAGGTTGAATCCCAATCCTGGTCAATGGGCAAACTTTATGTGTTTCCCCCATTAGCCATGATTTATCGAGTGCTGGCACAAATTCGCCATCAATGACCAGAGATTATGTTGATCTCCCCCTATTGGAAGGCATGTATGGTTTCTAGTGACGTTAACCCTGTCATGTACATCTCTGGTGTGACTTTTCTCATTCCTGGAACTTCTTTGGGATCCAATTGGATTACCACACCCACTAGTGAGGCAGAGGCAGTTGTCCCTCATGGCCTGGAGTCTTTCCGGCGATGCTGGCAAGTGCCGGGAGTTTCTCAGGATGCAATGTTTTTCATGTCCCAATCTTGGGCTCCCTCTACACACAAGCGTTACAAATCAGCTTGGCATAGGTGGGCTTGTTGATGTGGTGAATGAGAGGTAGATCCCCTGGGATCAGGCATCCATATGATTGCTAATTTTCTAACTTATTTGGCAAGTCAGGGGCAGGCATATAGGATGGTTAATCACTTCGGTTTAGCTGTATGGGCTGGTCGTCCTCATCTGGTTGGTAAGCCTGTGGGAGAGCACCCTCTTGTTTGTAAACTCTTGAGGGGATTAGGTTGGTTTGTCCACCAAAACCAAGGTATTCCATAGTGCGGGTTGTTGATATCACACTCTGTTTTCTCAGGGATTGGCCTGGAAATTAAGGTCTTTCGCACAAACAATTTTTGTTGAAACTCACTTTGCGGTTGAGCAGAATTTCCTTGCAGACGGGTCTCTGATGTAAGGTCTTGGATTTGGCAGGTTGAGTATTTACCCTTTCGGGGTTCTCTTTTGCAATCTCTAAGCGCACTAAGAAAATTTCCAGAGTTATCCTGCTTTTCAACATCATGAGAAACTGTGTTGTAAAATGTTGAAAATGTTATGAGGATTGTACTCATGAATTAAAAAATGATGTGGCAGGTTATTTGTTGATTTCTTTGCAGAAACCTTTTCGCCCAGTCTCTTCAGCGAACTTGGCCCGATGGGTTAAGTAGTTATTGTCTGAAGCTGGTATTGATATCTCCATCATTGGGACTCATTCAGTGAGGGAACCTAAGGCCTCAAAAGGTTGTGTTACTGGTTCTCGCTTGGAGGACATTATGGCTGCAGCGGATTGGTTCTCTGATTCAACATTTAAAGTATTTAATCATAAGCCAACTGGTGATGTTGATTCTGATGTGGTGGTTTAACTTAAAACTCGCATAACTTGAAGCCTCTGTTCCTGACATGGAATAAACAAATGTCTAGCTTTTGTGTCAAGAATTTTCAATTCTAGTAAGGACATGGAAGCGGGGATTATCCCACCCTAGGATATGATTTGTCATAATTTTGACTGTTGTTCATGTGTGTACATTGGATACATGTTTTGTTATATTAACAATATGATTGTTGTGATTTGATATGCTTCCCCCCCCCAGTGTTTGTAATATAGTTCCTGGATGTGGGATATTATGGCTTTTGTTCTCTTTTCAGGCTCTGAGACCAAAGTGACCTGGAGGGTCTTAAAGTGCGGCTGCTGCTGTACCTGATTATAATGCAGGAGTTTCATCTTCGTTCATGGCAGCTGGTTTGTGAACAATGTCCGATGGCTGGCAGAGTTCTGTTTCTATGGGTTCGATGTTCATGGACTTGAATTGTTGGGTGGCAAAGAAAGAACAGGGACTATGGTGACACTGTTATATGTATACCCTATGGGGTGACCTGTGATTGGTGGGGAGAAGAAGTGGAAAAGACTATTGGGTTTTGTAGTTTAAAGTTTTCAATGGCCGCTGTAATGCTTAAGTAAAGAAAGAGAAGCCTAATCCTCTCCTCCATGTCTTTAACCCTTTCGATGCTGATGACGAGCTGGGCTCGTCATGGTGCACAGTGGTCGTGTGCTGATGACGAGCCCAGCTCGTCATAAAATAAGGAAAATAGCAATTTCCAGCACAGGAGGGGAATTGCCTTAGCAGCGAAGGTGTTAATAGATTTGAAAGTTCTTGACACAATAGCTCAAAATGTAGTTTTTACTTACAAGACTGGTTTTGTTAAGGCTGTGAGGCTAAAGAATCCCGAAATGGGGAGGACTACATCCAGAGTTTGCAATGCGACAGCATTGCCTAGGACACTGCCGTAGACAAAGAGAAAATGGTTGTCAGGAAGTTCATCAATAGTGATCACGTGAGCCTGGACGGGGCTACTTCTTATAAGCCCAGACCTCACCTAAGATGGCTGCCGCTCCTGGGACTTTAAGTCCTGAAACAGAAAGGGTGCTAAAATGAGAAGAAAAAGCATCTTTTGTCAAAAACAGCATACTTACTACCAGTGTAGCCACCAGCCTGCTGTCCATATTTTCACATGGATCTTCCCACATAGCCATCTGTCCACCTTTTGCAGCCAGCAAACCTATGGGCACTTGTCTATTGGAGGGCGCATAGTGCAGCAGCCTGGTTGTGCTGTTCTAATAAAGGCAGTGATTGGGTGGGTCCCAGAATGAGCGCCACCACTTTAACATGGAGAAAGTGCATCACCCATTCTCCCACCCATCCCAGGTAGGCAAAGGTGAGCTCCGCTTTTTCTTGAGTTAGTTCCCCCTCCACTAAAACTGAATGGGTTTGTTTTTAATTAAACTGCTGTACAGCCTGCCTGCAGTTGTCGGGAAGCAAAATGGGCTACCACTGGGGAAGTAAGAATGGCCAACAGAATAAGATGGACAGATCTGCTCTGCTGCAAACTGGCAGTCGTAGTGCCCCATTGATGGCAGTGGCCTCGCCTCAAGGAGATGCAGAGGAGGGTGCAGAAGAAATGGAATCCTCCCTAAAGGATATTAAGTCAGTAATACACACATTTAAGCAATAACTGCAGCCTAAAATAGACTCAGTGGCTATTAAGTTAACCTCCTCTGAGAGGAGATATCAGAAAGAAGAGTGATACAGTCTCACAGGTAGAAAAATATATTGCCTTCATAAAAGAAGCAAAGGGCCTCTGGGTCATGATCAACTGACTGACTGACATTGCTCAGGCAAGACTGGAGGACTCTGAAGGATGTTCACAAGATATAATATAATTATACTATCTTGTGTAAGGACCCAACTTTGAACTATATTTAGAGGACTTCATCATACAAACACTCAAACCAAAGAGCCTCTCATACATTTTTGCAATTGAATAGGCCCACAGAGCCCCGTTGCAACCAGGGAGACCAGCCCTCACCCGCAAAAAATAATAGTGTGGATGTTGAATAATCGAGATAGCAAAGCCATCCTCCATGCAATCAAACTGCATGACATCTACAATATCAAAATCCAGAAAAAAGGATCTTCACAAACTTTACCCTAAACATTTCGAGACAACGACAAAGTCAAACACATACTGAGAGAAAGAGACATCAAATACATAATGCTATTTCCAACTAAGCTGCAGATTTTAGCTAAGGGTAAAAGATGGAACTTTTGATGCCAGAAGAAGCCTGGGAAAGTATGGATGGATGGAGATGAGATGGAAGGAGGTGTGCAGTGGCAAGAAAAAAAGAGAGTGATTCAAGGAGACCAATCACCGATCAGGTCGATGGTGCTCCAGAAAAACCTTGATATTATTGGGGGAGGGGGGAAAACTCCATGGGAATAAGAACCCAGTGGACAGAATCAGCAAGAGGGCAGTAGGGCCCAGGACCGTTCTAGGTGTTTTGCCGCCTTAGGCGAGAATTGAAAAATTCCGCCCCCTCCCTTTTACTACCATCACTCTCTCCCCCTGTCATCCAGGCTAGAAAGGCACACTCTCTACTGCCGAACCCTTCTATGTTACTTTCATTTACTATCAGGAAACACGATCACAACAGTCAGTCCTTCAAACGGCCTCAATGAAAGGCCCAGGCCAGACCGTTACAGTAGCCATACACTCGCAGAACTATGTACACGGATACCCATTAGTGCCTTGTGTTTAAATACCACCGAGTCGTCCGCACACCTCGTTTTCAAAACCAGAAACAACAAAAATAGTAATTTGCACCATCTTCAAAGGCCGGACCTAGTGGTTTTGTCAGCGCTTGTTTTTTTTCACTGAGGCACCTGAAATTGTTATCATCTCCATTGTATCCATTTAATAGAGGCTGATCACAACAATTAAAAGATTTCCACGTCAGGGAGATTATAGTTCATGATGCTCAAATCTGCACTAATCAGAGACTATGGCAAGACGTCAATAAAGTTTGGCATACAACACAGAATGAACTGCTTCTTGGCGCTGTGAATAGACGTTATTTACAAGCGCATGCATGTTACAGCTATAAGAGTAATCCTGACCAGAATTTCAGCCGGGGCAAGGCAGAATGCATACTTCACCATAGTTGACAAGTGGTTCCATGTTGTGGAACACCTTCAACCAGTCCTGAGTTTGCAGCCACCTGTGCGTTGCATTCTGGGATTTGTAGTCTTACTTTTAACAGGGTAAGCACTGGCTCAAAAATCCCAGCGTGGACATTGACATTGGCCTAAACAGTCTCTACCGGATGACGTATCGGACATTACGCTTGGCTAGTGGTCAGTTCTTTTTTTTAACTGAGTTTTATATAGAGCGTATCGGGTATCAGAGCGCTTTACATGAGCACAAGTTATGTTACATCATGAGGACACATTCATTTTTATTAGGCACGAACAGCCTATCATTATAACAACAGGCGCAAAGTTCACTGAGCAGCCAATATTTCAGCCCAGAATTCCGAAAGAGAACAATAACCATTTTTAATAGTTCAAGGCATGTTGAAGATGTAGCAAATTTGAGTGCACATCTCTAATCATTCAGGAGTTAAGTTATTAACCAGTTACCAGTAATGAAATCCGTAAAGGATATATGTGATACTTACAGGATAAGAGGCAATCGCCACGCAGTGACTCTGCTCAACATTCCATCAATGTCTTCAAAACGATACTGAGCAGTTAAAAAAAAAAGAATTTTTTATGACGGTCAAATGAGACAAAATTTACATTTTTATTGAAAAAAAATGAGAGACATTGGGGTCTAGACCTCCATTTGTAAGTCTGTTGACATCCAACCTCGTGGTGCGTCACATGTCCTGTGTTGACAATTGCCAGGGAGTGAGCACCTACACTGCTATTGCAGCCTTAGACAATTGTGCGTCCTCGGGTGTGCATTATGCCAACAGGAATCATATGAAGGGTATTTGATTCTGTGATGAGAAATGAGTAAACACGGTCTGCAGGGTCTGTGCAGCTCTGTGCACGGTGTGCAGACTGCGCACAGGTGTTCTGCAGCTGGTGCTGAAGACGCACAGCCCCAGAGTGGGGGTGCCTTGAAGTTGCAGAGGATGGCCCCCTTTCAAGTAGAGGGCTATCCGCTTACATATTGCATTACGTTGCATATTATTTGTACAGCGCCTGTGATGTCATAAGGACGCCTCAAAGCACTAAAATCAGTTCTCACTACACCTCTCTCTTTGAACTCTCGGGGCAGATTTATGTTAACTGGCGCATCCCCAGGGATGCGCCAGTTAGCATGCGCCACAGTGCGCCACAGCTCCGCCAGCCATGGTGCGCCGCATTTATAATGCGGCGCACCATGGTGCAAAAATGGCACAGATGCGTGACGCATCTGTGCCGGAAATGTGTCCCATTGCTGGAGTTGCGTCGCAAGCGCGACGCAGCTCCAGCAAGGCTCGGGGGTGCCCCATTTTAACAATGCTGCGTCAAGACCTACGCCTGCTTCAAGCAGGCGCAGGCTTTTGACGCAGCATTGGCTTAAAAGTGACTGAGTGAAATCTCATAGATTTCACTGAGCCACTTTTGCGAGGCGCACCTGCCCCGGAACGCCCACCCTGCGCCGGAACGCCCACAAGCGGCGCAGGGCTTTACAACGTGACGCATCTGCCAAGATGCGTCACGTTGTAAATCGTTCGTAAGGATGCGCCACGTTTACGCCACCTTGCGTGACGCAACAGCGGCGTAAACGTGGCGCAAGGGCCTCATAAATCTGCCCCTCGGTGTTTAGAAAAGCTGTGGCGAGCAGTTTAAAACAGTCTACATTCCCTGCACTGCCAGACCTTTCTCTATTACTGGCTGAGACGCTGCTTGTTTGGGATTCCCAGGGCTTTAAGTGGGATGAAAAAACGGGGGGCGGGTCTCTCAAAGGGGTGTAACCAGTGTAGTTAGAGGCGTGGCTTTTAAATACGTATGCTAAAAATCTGTGTTTAGCATAGTGTGCCGCCCGACTTGTATTTTGCTGTTTCTGTCATTGCATCCACATATGTGATACAACAAGTAACAACATACCTACAACAAGTAAGGACTATTGTCTTTGTCAATGGTTATTAGTTGCATGAGATAAATAAGCTGCAACTATGGCGTGTTACATATAATATTGAAAAAGCTTCCAATTAAAGCCCTGGTGACCCTATCACAATGTTGCTGCTCTTGCATTTCAGAAAGAGAAGGGAAATCCAGAAAGAAAATTACTCTTCAAAGGATTTTCATTCCCCCACAAAGCTCACCTGGCATGACGTCATGCCGTAACTTCTCCACTAGTGAAAAGTGAGCAGTGTGGGCAGCACACATCGATGTGCTTGCTATCTCAAAAAGGGTCTCAATCAGGCTGTTTTGCGCCCTGGCACCTTTTCCGGACTGCAGTGACAGAAAACTGCTGTCACTGCAGTCTGGAAAAAAACGGACCGCCTGTGCCACGGCTCAAAACAGAGCCTGTTAGAGACCCGTTTGGATGTTCCCCTTTAAACAACTGCCAGTGCTCAGTCCCCTTGAGACCCGGCCCACTTAAAGCCCTGGGGATTCCAGCACTTTTTGTACGCATTGGAAAGAGACAAAGGCCCCGGGGTGGGGATTTGGCACACGTCGCCCTCTCTGGCTGGATCCGGCGAGAGACAGTGTGCCCCCCAGAAGGGTCCTCAGAAGCAGGGCCTTTTTTACCATTAGGCAAGACTAGACGGCCGCCTAGCTTTACGTTCGTAGGATCAAATAAAGAAAAAATTGCCCCTTTTGCCGCCTTAGGCGGCCGCCTAGTCTTGCCTAATGGTAGAAATGGCCCGGGTAGGGCCTGAAATCTGGGGGAAAAAGAGAGATAGATGATTGGCAATAAGGTCTCACTCTCTGATTGGGGGATGTGGACAGCCGTCTCTGCTGTCAACGCCTAATATGAGTGCAAACAAGAATCTTGGGCAATTGTAGCTAACGGCCGAAAACTGATAAATAAATATATCAATATAATCGGTAACTGATTAGTGGAAGTGCACATACTATGCATACACTGTGGTGGGGGAGGCACTGGAAAGGTAGCAAGATCACAGGAGATAGAACTGGTTTCTATGTTTTACCTGGGGCAATAGGCACTCAGAACATTGGGGGGGGACAGGTAGTTCTAAATTTGCAAATAAGGGCAGCAGGGAGGAGGACATTCAGGGTTACAACTGGGAATCACATCTCTGAAACTCTGACATAGACCTAAATGACCATTACGAGAAATGGCGGGACTCGGGGGAGGGAGAAGGATAATTGGATCCTCCAGATAACCCAATACAGTCAGAGATATTTAGTAGCTCTAACCTGAAAGTAATATGCTGGAATGTCAATGGATGGGGTAGTAACATATAGAAAGGGATTGTCACAAAATATCTTAAGAGGCATGGACTGGATATGATAATGCTCCAGGACATTTCGAAGAAATAGTTGTGAGGCACTCGAGAGGGAAGGATACAAGGGTCTGACCGACTTAGGTTATACCTCAGATTCACAATGTGTCAGCCTATTGATAAGGAAGATAACATCTGATTTTCCACAGCAGACATGGATAGACACCAATGGAAGATACATGTTACTGGCAGAACTTTGGGATGAAATGAGGTTGAATCTCTGTTCTGTGTATATCACTCCTAAATTACATTCCCCAAGACCCGAAGCACTGGGGGGCACATTTACAAGCCCCTTGCTCTGCCGGTGCATCATGTTGCGTAACGCACCTGCGGCGCAACTGTAGGACTTGGCCATTTTGGCTAAAGTTCCCTAAACTTTTTGCTTTCTCTCTAGACCGTTCTCCTGTTATAGAGTTGCTAATTTAGATGCTTTGGGTACTTTGCCACTGATGATCAGTGTCAAAGTACACGTGTTCCCTATGTAAAGTGTAAAGGTAATTGGCTGGTCATGTTTCGTTTGTTTGCCTTACTAGTAAAGTCCCTAGTGTTGTGCATAGTGGGTGCAAGGGCTAGAAATCAGAGGTGTGCAGAGAAGGGAACTCAGGCCTTCAGTCTAGGGCCTGTGCGCAGAGTGCTAAGTTAGCAGGATGTCCTGACAAGTTTATGCACTTGTCAGGCCTTACTTTCCCTTTTGCATTCACCCTGGGCACCCCTGTGGTAGGTCCCAAGTAACCCCTGGGCAGGGTGCAATGTAAGTAAAAGACAGGACATATACTGAGGTGTGTGTTATGTCCTAATAGTGAAAAACACTCCATTTTGTTTTCACTGGTGAAAGTTTGTTCTGCCCACAGGACAGAATGGGGGCGGCTGGGTATTGCATTTTGTTAGCCTAGTTTCCCGTAAGTTTATATTGGAGAGGTCAAGTTTAGTATGTATGAACCCACAATGCATAACACATCTTTTTATGAAGGTGATTTTGTCACAGTGTTTTCAGAAACCACTCTTTTAGAAAGTGGCTGAGTTTTGTGCTTTAAGCATTTCTGTGTGTCTCTGTTGAATGTGGATTGGCTGTCTGGATCTGAGAGGTGTGAGGAGCTGGTAGAGGTCTTGACCCAGGGAGGGGTTGAGATGGCGAAAGGCTACCCTGCATCTGGAGAGTAGGGGGAAGAGAAGCCTGGGAGGTGAAAAGGCCTGGGCTGGTGCTATAAACCAATTGACCCATCTCCTGCTGATTGAGTAAGGATCCGGACCCCCAGTAGTTTTCAAGTTTCAAGTTTATTTTATTATGATAAAGGAACTCTTCATGAGGTCCACATAAAAACAAGGATATGCATACAAAACAAGAAGCACATAGGATATCATTTAACAACAATGAAAGAGAACATCTTAATACAGTTCCAAGAAACATTTAAAAAAATTGTACAGTTTAAAACAAAACATTTCATTAGGTGGGTTAATCATGGCCGCCTTAAATGAAGAAGCTGATAAAATGTTGAGTTGTAGGCAAATTGGTCTTAACCATCTACGCCTGAAAGGCATCAGGGCAGGGCAAACAAAAATAACATGATCTAAGTCCTGGTCATACAATTGACAAAGATCACAGAGTGCCGAATGGCCATACCATCTGGCACAAAGAACTTTCAACGGAAGCAAATTTTGTCTTATTAAGTACACTAAGCGTCTAACGCCATGAGAGATGTTCCAGTACATATAAGGCTGAGCTTTCCGCAAAATACAAGACTCAATAACTGGAGTACAACCTTTTTTCAACATTCGGGAATCTTTATCCTGACTAAACCCCAGTTCCCATGTGGCAGACTTCAAGATGGTTTTTAATTGATAAGAGGATAAAGAAAATAAAATTTCTTCATCCAATTTCAATTGTGCCACGGCAAATCTAAAAATTTTTACAATCAAGGAAAAGTCATTAAAGGTTCCCAGTAATTCATTTTTTATAAGATGTCTTAAGGTATTAGACTCACTTTTAGATAAACCTACTACCCAACGTATAATACTGGCCAAACCTTGAACCCAGCTACTGCGTATACCAAGTTCCTGTCTCAGGGAAGCAATCGAATTTGCTGTACCAACAGACATTAAACTACGCAAAATTTTCCCTTCCGCTGAGTTTAAAAAACTCCACTTTTTTCGACCAATTAACTCTATTCCGTATAACAGGGAGGCAGGAACTTTCGCTCTAAAAACATCTAAAAGAATAGAAAAATGTCTTCTACCTGTGGTTTTATACAAGGAAACTAGGCTCTTTCCCTGTGAAATAGCCTTTCGAGAGTTATTGTCTATATGTGCTTTGTCACTTAGGTTATTTGTGACAATTTTGCCAAGGAAGGTGTAGGATTTCACAATTTCCAATTTTTGACCCCCCACAGCCCAAGGATAATTAGGAAATTTGGGTTTCTTTCTACCAGAGAAGCACATCACTTTACTTTTTGCCGTATTTATCAATAGGTAATGGTCTTCAGCGTATTCAGAAAGCGCTTGCAACCGATTGTTCAAGCTCTTCGGGGTGAGATCCAAAATCAAGATGTCATCTGCATACATAAGGCATGCAATTGGAACTCCACCCAAAGACGGGGCAATACCGGAGCAGGCTGAGAGGGCAACGGGTAAATCAACTGTATACAGGGAAAATAGCAAGGGAGCCAGAAGGCAACCCTGCTTCAACCCATTAGAAGTAGAAATTATTTTAGATAAACCACGTTCACCGCCCAGTAAAACTCTACACCAGGTATCTGAGTATAGGGCGCGGATTAACTTAATAAGAAAGGGGGGCATACCTAAACCAAATAACTTTCTCCACAGCAATATTCTATCCACTTTGTCAAATGCGGTGGAGAAGTCAATAAAAGCGCCATATACCTGCCCACCACGGACTTTCACATATTTTTCCGTGATAACTTGCAGTGCCGTCAAGTTATCAAGGGTTCCGTGATTTTGTCTGAAACCTGTTTGTTCAATGGGGAGGATTTTAGATTCTGTTACCCATTGATTCATTAAAATAAGAATACATTTTGCGAAGACCTTACCTATGGCATCAAGTAAAGCGATTTGACGATAATTTTGTGGAAGATCTCTTGCCCCTTTTTTATATAAAGGAACAATGATACTTCCTTTCCAGGAGGGGGGGACTGTTCCACTGGAAAAGCAAAATTTAAACACTGGAAAGAGAATTTTGCTCCAGAATTCACTCTGTTGTTTTAATACCGAAATTGGGACTTTATCTGGACCCATCGCACCAGAGGAACGCATATTCTTAATAGCAAATTCAATTTCCTTTTCCGTTGGACAATCAAATACACATGAGACGTTATTAAATTCCACTTTGTATACTTGTGACTTATTGTTACTGTACAAATTTTCAATGTATTGAACCCACACCTGTTCCTCAATGGCAATAGGAGTGGGACTGGCTCTGGTACCACAACCCTTGCCGATTAAAGACCAGAAAGTCTTGGCTTGGCCGTTGTAAGAAGCTTCCCTCAGTTGTACCCAAAGAACATCTTCCTTGGTGCGTTTTAAACGGGCCTTAAGCCTAACTCTCCTTCTTTTTAAAATTGACAACTTATGTTTGGCTTCTTGGGTAAAACATAAAAATTGCCCCCTTATAACTTTATTTATTTCTATATTTATAGCCCGTAGGGGATGAGGGACTGCAAAAGATTGTTTCACACATGATTTCTTTTTCGCTATGGAAGATACAGATTCTAAGAAATTAGCAAATCCCAACAGCTCTCTCCCTACCCAGAATGGTAAATTCTCAACAGTTAGATACAAAAGGGGCACCAAACTTTCGAAGGAACGAGAATTCCAAAAACATTTCCCTGAGTTGAAATCAAAATTCACCAAATCTGTATCCAAACTCCAGGAATCCACTTTCGGGAGACTGACGGAAACTGACAGCATCAACGCATTATGGTCACTAAGGTTAGACTCAATGACTTTCATATCTTTCAATTGAGAAAAAAAAGCATAATCTACCATAACAAAGTCAATAATAGATTTTCCCTTATTTGATCTATGCGTAAAGGCTGCCGGGGTGTCGGATGGAAGCCTCCCATTTACTATTAAACAGTCAACTTTATGTAAACCTTCTAGAACAAGTATCAAAGGTAGAAAGATGACACTAGGAGGGAGACACCCAGAACTGATTTAGGGAGGGGGTCAGGGTCCCCTGAGCTCAACAAACTTCAAAGACATTGAGGAGTATCACTAGGGGAGCTGAAACCCCTGAACGTTGGAATGAAACAGAAATTGATTGATAATGAAAAGGCTTGGACCCGTTTATGTGGTCAAGAGGAACCTCTGCTAAAGAAGGAGTAACTGAAGAGACTGTTGGGGTAAGACCAATCCTTGCTTCGTGATCTGGGGCGGGTCTGCAGGTTGCTGCTCTAACTAAGAAAGAGGCTGTTGGGACAGTGCTTGGAGGCGCTGGGTCCCCTTGCTTGACAAAGACTGTGCTTTGTGTTGTGTCTTGTAACCCCAAGGGCGCAAGGTGAGCTGGCTCCCTGTTTGGAAACACAGGAACATAAAAGTTTCCGGAGAAGTTTCTAGCGATGCGGTGGGCACGTGTTGTGGCAGCTTGAGACCCTCGGAAGGTGTGCCCTGTGATCTTGGACACACAGAGGAGAAGGGAGACTTAGACATGCCTGGTGTATGTTGTGGTGCACAGGAGGAATTAGTGAAGAGTGCCTGGTCAATGTGTGCACTGAAGCTGAAGTGAGTCTCTGATGTGCTTGGTGTGTGTTGTGTCGTGGTGCACCCCTGGCGTTAGTGAAGAGCGCTGGTCAGCATGTGCACCGAAGCTGGAGTGAGTCTTGGATGCGCAGGGTGAGTGTCATGGTGCACAGCAGGTGCTGGTGAGGAGCATCTGGTCGGCTTGTGCATCGGAGGTGGAGTGAGTCTCAGATGTGCAGGGTGCATGTCGTGGTGCATAGGAGACGTTGGTGAGGAGCGCCTGACCAACATGTGCATTGGAAGTGGAGTGAGCCTCAGATGCTCAGGGTGCTTGTCAGGGTGCATCGAAGGTGTTGGTGAAGAGCGCCTGGTGATCGAGTGCACTGGAGGAGAAGTGAGGCTCGGACACGGTGAGCGTGTTGAGGTGCAGTTGAAGGTGTTGGTGAAGAGCGCCTGGATATCGGGGCACCGGAGTTGGAGTAAGCCTCAGTGAAGCAGCTTGTGTGCTTTGGTGCAACCTGGGACTGTGGAGGTGATTGGCTGATCATTGTGTTCACCGGAAGAAAGTGAGTCTCTGCAGCACGATGAGGGTGTCTTGGTGCCTAGTGAGACCGCAAGGAACTCTCCTTACGTTAGTGAAGAGCGCCTGGTCGGTGTGTGCATCAGAGGTGGGTATGTGTGCCCTACAGCCGCCTGAGACCTTCCTAACAGTCGCAGCCCAGACCGGCAGCCACGGAAGAGCTGAGCTGCCAGGTCGAGCCGCGGAGACCCATCGACAGAGCTCTGCAGGGCAGGCCTAGTTCAAGGAAGGAGGAGAGGTGAGTGGGGTCGCGCCCCCAGGGAATGTGGATTACTACCTGGGCAGGGTGCGCGTTCGGAGGGACATTCTCTCAGCCTCTCAGTCCTTCTAACGACGTGAGCCTTTTGCTTCGGCTCAGAGTGAGGCCTGTACTAGCAAAAGGAGAGGCAGTACAGGGGCCAGAGTAATAAGCTGTACTCTGTGTCATCGTTGAACCGTGTGGGGTGCAACTGTTATCGAAGAGGCTGATTGTCGCAAAACACACTGCCAATTTTATTTTATTGCCTAACGAAGTACACGATTTTAGCGCTACGCATTGCATTAATTCTCCCTTGCCAAGTACATGATTGTGTAGCGGCCCACATTGCATTATTTCGTAATTGCAAAGTACATGATTGTCGCTACGCATTGGATTATTACTTAATTGCAAAGTACATGATTGTAGCGGCCCGCATTGCATTGTTTCTTTATTGCAGCATACATGATTGGGGTGTGACGCATTGCATTATTCCTTCATTGCGCAGTACATACAAGTAGCGGTACGCATTGCATTGTTTCTCCCATTGCAGGTACCTGGGTGTATCATTGCGCATTGTATTATATCTCCTTTGCATAGCACAGGATTATATCGTTACGCAGAGCACTATCGTTTGTCTTTTGCAACATATGTGATTCTAGCATTGCGACCAGCATAGCATTTTGAAAGAGGTGGTTGGGATTTGAACCTACCAGCCAGCCGGAACGCATATTACCCTTTATTCTATGTTGGTTATGTATTGTATGGTGTGAGTGTATATCTTTTTGTATAAAGTTTATACTTGTTTTGATCAAACTCGTGTGGAGTCCACTTGTGGTGTCACCAGGGGGTTGCTGTGGGCGTGGTTGCACATACAGAACACTCGTGCCTTGGAGATGGGCCTGGCTGCTCGTGTCAAGCTACTAAGGGAGTGAGCAGGGCTATCTCAAATGGTGTCCTTACTTGACATAACGTTGAGTGGGCAGCCCCAAGTCAGGCACTTGGTGACAGTAGTGCGGGACGGGGACTCCGGCTTCCAACAGCAACCTGCTGCGTGATATTACCCTTTTGTACCGCTTTTGGCCGCCATTCGTGTGGCAGGGTATGCTCAGATGTGAGTCCCTTGCTCACTTTGACACTGGATTCAAGCAAGCCGGCTGAAGACGGCTGGAATGCCAGAAACCGGTCCTCGGAAGCTTGTTTCCGGTCCAGGGAAGACATGGCTTGGCAGTTCGGGCTGGACTGTTCCCATGAGGCACAGGGTCAGACTGATTTGCATATAGCCATGTCTGAACTGGGGTGGCAGAGTGGGCTAAAGAACGGTGATGGATTAAACCCAGATCTTTTGACTGGGTGTGAGTGTTTGATTGATTCAGATGCTCCGTCCATCACCACCCCCTTTTGTACCGCTTTTGGCCGCCATAACTGTTGCAGGGTATGCTCAGACGTGAGTCCCTTGCTCACTTTGCCACTGGATTCAAGCAAGCCAGGCTGAAGGCGGCTGGAATGCCAGAAACCGGTCCTCGGAAGCTTGTTTCCGGTCCAGGGAAGACATGGCTTGGCAGTTCGGGCTGAACTGTTCCCATGAGGCACAGGGTCAGACTGATTTGCATTTAGCCATGTCTGAACTCGGGTGGCAGAGTGGGCTAAAGAACGGTGATGAATTAAACCCAGATCTTTTGACCGGGTGTGAGTGTTTGATTGATTCAGATGCTCCGTCCATCACCACCCCCTTTTGTACCGCTTTTGGCTGCCATAAGTGTGGCAGGGTATGCTCAGACGTGAGTCCCTTGCTCACTTTGCCACTGGATTCAAGCAAGCCGGGCTGAAGACGGCTGGAATGCCAGAAACCGGTCCTCAGAAGCTTGTTTCCGGTCCAGGGAAGACATGGCTTGGCAGTTCGGGCTGGACTGTTCCCATGAGGCACAGGGTCAGACTGATTTGCATATAGCCATGTCTGAACTGGGGTGGCAGAGTGGGCTAAAGAACGGTGATGGATTAAACCCAGATCTTTTGACTGGGTGTGAGTGTTTGATTGATTCAGATACTCCGTCCATCACCACCCCCTTTTGTACCGCTTTTGGCCGCCATAAGTGTGGCAGGGTATGCTCAGACGTGAGTCCCTTGCTCACTTTGCCACTGGATTCAAGCAAGCCGAGCTGAAGACGGCTGGAATGCCAGAATCCGGTCCTCGGAAGCTTGTTTCCGGTCCAGGGAAGACATGGCTTGGCAGTTCGGGCTGGACTGTTCCCATGAGGCACAGAGTCAGACTGATTTGCATATAGCCATGTCTGAACTGGGGTGGCAGAGTGGGCTAAAGAACGGTGATGGATTAAACCCAGATCTTTTGACTGGGTGCAAGTGTTTGAATGATTCAGATGCTCCGTCCATCACCACCCCCTTTTGTACCGCTTTTGGCCGCCATAAGTGTGGCAGGGTATGGTCAGACGTGAGTCCCTTGCTCACTTTGCCACTGGATTCAAGCAAGCCGGGCTGAAGACGGCTGGAATGCCAGAAACCGGTCCTCTGAAGCTTGTTTCCGGTCCAGGGAAGACATGGCTTGGCAGTTCGGGCTGGACTGTTCCCATGAGGCACAGGGTCAGACTGATTTGCATATAGCCATGTCTGAACTGGGGTGGCAGAGTTGGCTAAAGAACGGTGATGGATTAAACCCAGATCTTTTGACTGGGTGTGAGTGTTTGATTGATTCAGATGCTCCATCCATCACCACCCCCTTTTGTACCGTTTTTGGCCACCAAAAGTGTGGCAGGGTATGCTCAGACGTGAGTCTCTTGCTCACTTTGCCACTGGATTCAAGCAAGCCGGGCTGAAGAGGGCTGGAATGCCAGAAACCGGTCCTCAGAAGCTTGTTTCCGGTCCAGGGAAGACATAGCTTGGCATTTCAGGCTGGACTGTTCCCATGAGGCACAGGGTCAGACTGATTTGCATATAGCCATGTCTGAACTTGGGTGGCAGAGTGGGCTAAAGAACGTGATGGATTAAACCCAGATCTTTTGACTGGGTGTGAGAATTTTGATTGATTCAGATGCTCCGTCCATCACCACCCCTTTTTGTACCGCTTTTGGCCGCCATAAGTGTGGCAGGGTATGCTCAGACGTGAGTCCCTTGCTAACTTTGCCACTGGATTCAAGCAAGCCGGGCTGACAAACGGCTGGAATGCTAGAAACCGGTCCTCGGAAGCTTGTTTCCGGTCCAGGGAAGACATGGCTTGGCAGTTCGGGCTGGACTGTTCCCATGAGGCACAGGGTCAGACTGATTTGCATATAGTCATGTCTGAACTTGGGTGGCAGAGTGGGCTAAAGAACGTGATGGATTAAACCCAGATCTTTTGACTGGGTGTGAGAATTTTGATTGATTCAGATGCTCCGTCCATCACCACCCCATTTTGTATCGCTTTTGGCCGCCATAAGTTTGGCAGGGTATGCTCAGACGTGAGTCCCTTGCTCACTTTGCCACTGGATTCAAGCAAGCCGGGCTGAAGACGGCTGGAATGCCAGAAACCGGTCCTCGGAAGCTTATTTCCGGTCCAGGGAAGAGATGGCTTGGCAGTTCGGGCTGGACTGTTCCCATGAGGCACAGGGTCAGACTGATTTGCATATAGCCATGTCTGAACTGGGGTGGCAGAGTGGGCTAAAGAACGGTGATGGATTAAACCCAGATCTTTTGACTGGGTGTGAGTGTTTGATTGATTCAGATGCTCCGTCCATCACCACCCCCTTTTGTACCGCTTTTGGCCGCCATAACTGTTGCAGGGTATGCTCAGACGTGAGTCCCTTGCTCACTTTGCCACTGGATTCAAGCAAGCCGGGCTGAAGGCGGCTGGAATGCCAGAAACCGGTCCTCGGAAGCTTGTTTCCGGTCCAGGGAAGACATGGCTTGGCAGTTCGGGCTGGACTGTTCCCATGAGGCACAGGGTCAGACTGATTTGCATATAGCCATGTCTGAACTCGGGTGGCAGAGTGGGCTAAAGAACGGTGATGGATTAAACCCAGATCTTTTGACTGGGTGTGAGTGTTTGATTGATTCAGATGCTCCGTCAATCACCACCCCCTTTTGTACCGCTTTTGGCCGCCATAAGTGTGGCAGGGTATGCTCAGACGTGAGTCCCTTGCTCACTTTGCCACTGGATTCAAGCAAGCCGGGCTGAAGACGGCTGGAATGCCAGAAACCGGTCCTCGGAAGCTTGTTTCCGGTCCAGGGAAGACATGGCTTGGCAGTTCGGGCTGGACTGTTCCCATGAGGCACAGGGTCAGACTGATTTGCATAAAGCCATATCTGAATTGGGGTGGCAGAGTGGGCTAAAGAACTGTGATGGATTAAACCCAGATCTTTTGACTGGGTGTGAGTGTTTGATTGATTCAGATGCTCCGTCCATCACCACCCCCTTTTGTACCGCTTTTGGCCGCCATAAGTGTGGCAGGGTATGCTCAGACATGAGTCCCTTGCTCACTTTGCCACGGGATTCAAGCAAGCCGGGCTCAAGATGGCTGGAATGCCAGAAACCGGTCCTCGGAAGCTTGTTTCCGGTCCAGGGAAGACATGGCTTGGCAGTTCGGGCTCGACTGTTCCCATGAGGCACAGGGTCAGACAGATTTGCATATAGCCATGTCTGAACTGGGGTGGCAGAGTGGGCTAAAGAACGGTGATGGATTAAACCCAGATCTTTTGACTGGGTGTGAGAATTTTGATTGATTCAGATGCTCCGTCCATCACCACCCCCTTTTGTACCGCTTTTGGCCGCCATAAGTGTGGCAGGGTATGCTCAGACGTGAGTCCCTTGCTAACTTTGCCACTGGATTCAAGCAAGCCGGGCTGACAAACGGCTGGAATGCTAGAAACCGGTCCTCGGAAGCTTGTTTCCGGTCCAGGGAAGACATGGCTTGGCAGTTCGGGCTGGACTGTTCCCATGAGGCACAGGGTCAGACTGATTTGCATATAGTCATGTCTGAACTGGGGTGGCAGAGTGGGCTAAAGAACAGTGATGGATTAAACCCAGATCATTTGACTTAGTGTGAGTGTTTGATTGATTCAGATGCTCCGTCCATCACCACCCCCTTTTGTACCGCTTTTGGCCGCCATAAGTGTGGCAGGGTATGCTCAGACGTGAGTCCCTTGCTCACTTTGCCACTGGATTCAACAAGCCGGACTGAAGACTGCTGGAATGACAGAAACCGGTCCTCGGAAGCTTGTTTCCGGTCCAGGGAAGACATGGCTTGGCAGTTCGGGCTGGACTGTTCCCATGAGGCACAGGGTCAGACTGATTTGCATATAGCCATGTCTGAACTGGGGTGGCAGAGTGGGCTAAAGAACGGTGATGGATTAAACCCAGATCTTTTGACTGGGTGTGAGTGTTTGATTGATTCAGATGCTTCGTCCATCACCACCCCCTTTTGTACCGCGTGATATTAACAAGCACATATAAAGCCACCCCGCGTGGTTTTACCTGTGCTTGTCAATATCACCCCTTTGAAGCAACACTTTGCGTCTTATGAGCGTGACATGGGTGTTACTGTGTTCCCACACAACACCCATGTCCATTGATGCATTTCCAGATTTACCAGCAATCGTAAATCTGGAAATCCGTCAGAATGCTACGCCATCCTAGGGGTGGTGTGGCGAGGTCCAACAAGGAGAAATGTTTTAATTTCTCCTTTTTTTCCCCTCTTTCAATGCGTGCTGCATTTACGGAACTCATTGGAAGAAGAAATCACCTCAATTGATTGTTTTTGTGCAGGAAGGGGCCCCGTCCTGCACAAAACAATCAACCCATGACGCAAGCATCCTTGCACCATAGTGCAAGGGTGTCTGCACTGGCGCATGGCAGCAGTCTGTGTGCCAGATTAGAGGGAAGCACAGAGATGCGACATATTGTTGAAAAGATGTCGCAATCCCTCTGCTTTGAAACTAATGCAAAGCATGGCAGCAAAATTACTTGCGGCACCACGCTGCGTTAGTTTCTTGTAATCTGCCCCATGGTTCTTTGTTGTTGCAACTACAGATGGAAGTGTTTGTACTGGGTGGTATTATTAAATTAATCTTGATTGAGGGAATGGATAGGAGAACTCCACAGAGAGTTAGTACGGTGACTGTACCCCTTGCTGGATTCCGATGGAAGGAGAACACAAAACCCATCAGACAGACATTGCACCTTCTATTCTGGTGCACACAACAACTTTTCACATACAGACGCTTTCTCATGCACCATGTACATGTGGATCACTTCTGCAGGGCCAGAATACTTGGTAGAGAAATTTCAGACCATTCTCCAATGTGGGAGGTGTTTCTAGGGCTGGATGGAAGGACTAAGAAAGGCTGGTCATTGGATCCATGGTACTTTAAGAACAAATACCTACCGACTAAGATTAAAAAGGCCATGGCTCCGTTTTTAGGTCGAGCATTCGAGATCCCTTGTATATACTTTATTACATACTTATATGTGTTTTATTGGCTCCGGAGATCAACCCTAGGACTTGTCTGCTTCCACTTAGGGACTTTTCTTTCTGATCAACTGCCTCTATTTAACTGTCATGATAGAAAACGACCAGTAGAGGTCAGTGAAATACCAGAATTGCTTTCTGCTTGTTCAACTGTCTCTATTTAACTGTCTTGATAGAAAACGCCCAGTAGATGTCAGTAAAATTCTGTTATTGCATTCTTCTTAGAGACTTTCTATTTTTTATTTTTCTGGCAACTGCCTCTGTTTATCTTTCTTGATAGAAAACGAAGAGCAGAGGTCAGTAAAATACCAGAATCACTTTAGCATTCTCTAGATTCCAGCCCATAGAAACTGTCTTCCACAAGCACCCGTAGACAATAATATTTTTTTCAAATCTTGTATTTTCAGTGATATGACCACAGAAGGCCCTGATTTTACCATAAAAACACAGCTTTGGACTATACCATTTCCTGCTGAAAAGCAAGATTTCTATCTATGATTTCCCATACCTGGCTTGTCAAGCAGTTTTGTGCTTACTTTCCTCAGTGTTAAAGAACAGTAGATGTTTCAGCACCCTAATGTGCTACATTGCTAAATACATATACCGTCCCAAAGGCGAGACTGATTGCATTGCAAATGCTTGTTTAAGGAAAGTATTGGCACAGTAGATTCTAGTTTAAAAATCCAGGAAGCATACAAAACAATACTAAGGGGGCAGTCTACTTCATTGGTTGTGTGTCAAGAAAAAGAAAAGAGAGCAAGCAGATAGTAGCAAGCAGGGACAGTGACTTAAACGATCTTTCACATACATTGCAGGAAGAAAAGATGGAGTAGTCCTTAAAATCTCTCTGAGTGGAAAACCATGTAAACGTATTGAATTGGAAGAGCTTGGATTTCATTCACCCCAAGAACTGAAGTGATAGCAATCAGAAAATCTATTTTCCACAAACATTTTGTAAACAGGATTTGCACAACAACTCGAATAGAGGAGCCAGAAATCATGATAAAACTACTTTAAGCTCCCAAGGAGAAGGTGTTATTGAATAGAAAGAAAATGGTTTTTTAACCACTCTAAGAAATCCTAAATAACAGGAATGGTAAAACCAAATCTGAGAACAGCACTTTCTATAGGGCATTGATGGTGGCTAAATGCACTTTAACTGATTAATGCTGTAGGCCTATTTAGTAAATACAGGGGGTGTGGAAGAATGACCTTTTCTTCATATGAGGTAAAGTCTACGCTCTTCTATTGACACCTTAGAAAGAAAACGTTCTATATGACAGCATGTGACACCTTTAAGTTATGGATCTTAGATTCTTCAAGAATGCCCATGCAGTATTTTGACAAGTTAAAATTTCAATTCAGGAGCCAGACAGCCAGGTTCACGGATGTAAGACTAGAATGGAATACTCATTTTTGGAATCTGGGCAGCAGATTGGGCTTACTTTAAAGGCTCTTGTGAGGTACTTCAGAGAGGTGAATTACCAAAGTGTACCATCACTGCCCTGGACAGTTTGGGGCAATGAGGCTCAAGCTCAGTTTCTTAAGTTTGAAAATCAAAGTCGTCAGGAGCAGTTTCATGGAAAAATTTACATAGAATATTTTTATCAGTTGATCAAAAGGCAATCTTCAGAGTGTGCTGTTCCGGGTATCCATAGGCTTAGTTTTAGCAATTCACATGTTGCGCTTTGGCAAAAATATCTAATTAAACATCCCCATCCCCTTTTCTTCAAATATATCTCTGAGCACTGTGTTGTGCAGGACATATTCATGATTTTCTTCACAGATTCTGCTCAGTTCATTCGCTTAGGTATTTTGTTCTCCGGGGTGCTGGACCATAATTAGTGACGATTCACTAGGATTCAGCCATTTCCAGATCTTTTTTTATTCTCTTTCGAGGTAGTGTCTGATATGTTGCACCTGTGTTTGTTCAGATGGATAGCTCTGACCTCTAGCTTACTGATATGATATAGCTTGTCTGTGAGAAGCTGGCCTGGTATATGATGTACACTTATGTAAGTGGACACCTTGCACCAGTCCACACAACCTTTATTATGATTTAGGAGGTCTTAGACCACCTTAAAAAGCTCGCTAATTGGTAGCAGTGGAGAGCAGCCTACAGGCTTCTTCCAGAAGAAATGTAAAGCAGCTTGTTTTACCAGAATGCAATCTTATAGTATTGATTAAGTGAAAAACAACCACACAAGCTATTTTGAAAAATATGTATTCATTATATAATCCTCTCTAACACATACACATATCTCCTACCTGGAGATATGCACAATGCACACAATACTTTGCATAAAAACACAGTAGATAGCAGGTAATACACGGTGGACCCCAGGGGGGAACAAACCAAATACTAAGAAAGTGGTATAAGAACCACGACTCTGGTTAGAAGTGCTGGGGACCCAAGCAACCACCAAAGATGAGTGATTAGGAACCCCACGGAGAGTGTGTGCAGTGTGGAAACACGACTAGGTGCTACGTACAAGTCTACGTGTAAGTAGTGGTTTGATTTTTAAAGATTAAAGACCCTTCCCAGTGGACCCTGAAGAAACCTCGTAGAAGATAGATCGTTGGATAGCCACCCCACCTGTGGATACCCTTGTACCCATGTTACATACAACAGGGAAGCCGGGTGCATCCATGTGAAGTCGTGTCGGAAACCGCCGTTCGACCCAATGGAGGACTTCAGGAAAGTGCTGCTGCTAAAGAAGGAGAAGGTGTGCAGTGGAATCCAAAGGTGGATTCAAGTTGAGAGGTACCTGCAAGCAGAGGGGACAGAGTCATTGTCACTCAGAAGTGACCAGGAGACTTGGGCGACGAATGCCCTCCGATGTCGGGTGTTGCAGGAGAGATGACGAGGACCTTGACTCTGCAGCTGTGAGGACCAGGCAACACTGAGGACATCCAGGAGCCAAGCATGAGATGTCCCACAAAGGATATCAAATGCTGAGGGGTTTGTGTCTGGCGGGAGCACCAAAACGCCTTGGCAAATGCAACAAATGCAGGAGCTGAAGAAGGAGCAATGTCGGGACCAAGTAGGTTCAGGGGACTCACCACAAGCAGGGGAGTCAGAGCAGGCCCGAGCAATCAGGGGAGCCCAAGAGAAGCAAAGGTGATCCTCAAATGGATGCACAGGCCAGAGGCACTGGAGTCGCAAGAGGACCTCAAGCAGCTCACCAAAAGATGCAGGCCATGAGGCACACAATGTGGTGTTGCTGAAGATTCTGGTCACATAAGCAGCTCGAGGTTGGGGCTACTTGGAGCCCGAAGATCTTCTTGGAAGGAACCCAACAACCATTTGTAACTGCAAGTTGACGCGGTGCACAGGGGTTCGGTTATTGCAATCCCTACAAGGGATACTGGCCTCAAACTTGGTTTGAGGGCAGGGAAGGCCACCTGTGATGCAGAACCTTTCGGAGTCCGGAGGAGCTCAGGTTCAGCAGACCAGTTGGCTTAGTTGCGGTGCCATCAAATGCAGGGGAGTGACTCCTTCAGGTGTCTTGGATGCCCACAGGCCTTGGAAGGTTATTGTATGGTGCACAGGCACAGATGATGCAGCAGACTGGAAGGGAGACGTAGGTGAGCCCAAACGAAGTCCAGAGTGCCCAGACAGAAGAAGTGGTATCTGATCTGAATCTTATTTCATGAGGAATCTAGGGACCTACACCCAGGTAAGCCCTTAAGTACCTTAGGGAAAGGATTGGGATGATTCAGGGTACCCACCCAGGGGAGGGTCTGGACAGTGGGGAGGTTACAATTTGTTTGAAAAAATCACTTGGCAAAGTGGATCACAAGATAACATAGATACATTCTATAATAGTTCAACTTTTCTTAAACATGTTCTATATTATACATTTACTATCGGCGATCATATAAGTATATTGTTTCTACCACAAGACAACCTTATATCAAAAATATATTTATTTTTCTTTTTTATTCTTATCAGAATTTTTTTTCACTGTATATACTTAGTTCATAATTTTCATTCATAAAAATGATACATGATTTTCATACAGACAGATATCTGTTCTGCTCAACAACATTATTTCTTTGTATATAAAAAAGAACCGGTTGTCTTCATACACATACTTTTGGGACATACATTGGTCAATACATTTCCATATGTATTTTGTCCTAGCAAAATCTATCTTAATACATATTCATTTTGTTCCCTTAAACTACTGAAATCTAGCGGTTTGTGTTCTGGCTATGTGCATTTCGGCTTGTGCCTTCCTCAGGACTCCGTCACAAAGTCTGTTTGTTGTGGCTCGTGATTGCCCAGTCTTATTTTTCTTATATTTTTGCAATCTATTTGTCTTGTCTTCTATTTTTACTTCTATAAATATCTGTTTTTCTTATTATCTTTCTGTACTCAGTGGGGACAGGGTTTCCTTTCCCATGGAACTGCTTCTTTTTTTAGTTCTGTGGTGTGGTTATATTCTCTTGCCAATAGATCGGCTTAATGGCATGTTCTTTTTGTTATGCAAAGATTGCCTTTTCATCAGCTTGGGAAGTGCCTAGCTTCGTATGAAAAAACGGTGACAGATGGAGTGCTTGTTTTTCAAATGAAAGAACAATTTATACCAGATGTTTGCTTCGTAATTATTTATTTCAATCTGTCATGTTATTAGCATCCTCGTCTCTTGTCTGTCACACCAGCTGGTCATTAGGCCAATCTATTGGCAAGAGAATATAACCACACCACAGAACTAAAAAAAAGAAGCAGTTTCTTGGGAAAGGAAACCCTATCCCCACAGAGTACAGAAAGATAATAAGAACAGATCCTTGTAAAAGTAAAAATAGAAGACAAGACAAATAGATTGCAAAAATATAAGAATAATAAGACTGGGCAATCACGAGCCACAGCGAACAGACTTTGTGACGGAGTCCTGAGGAAGGCGCAAGCCAAAACATGCGTAGCCAGAACACAAACCGCCAGATTTCAGCAGTTTCAGAGAAGAAAACGAATATGTATTAAGAGAGATTTTGCTAGGACAAAATACACATGGAAATGTATTGACCACTGTATGTCCCAAAAGTATGTGTATGAAGACAACCGGTTCTTTTTTATATACAAAGAAAAAATTTTGCTGAGCAGAACAGATATCTGTCTGTATGAAAATTGTGTATCATTTTTATGAATGGAAATTATGAACTAAAGTATATACAGTGAAAAAGTGTTCTGAATATGAATTTAAAAAAAAAAGAAAAATAAATATATTTTTGATATAAGGTTGTCTTATGGTGGAAACAATATACTTATATGATCGCCAATAGTAAAATTTATAATAAAGGACATGTTTAAGAAAAGTTGAACTGTTACAGAATGTGCCTATGTTATGTTGTGATCCACTTTGCCAAGTGATTTTTTCAAACAAATTGTATTTCCCTGTCATGGCAACTTAACCAAGATTCAGGGGCCCATTCTTTACAAATCAGTGGGGAGGTTACTCCCATGTTTTTGCCCAGTTTTGCGCCAGAGCAGGAGCCAACGTCTCCCAGGACTGGTTTGAACTGGACTATGGATGGGGACACCATATGAGACCCTCATACAGACTGAGTGGTGCTGGCAAGCGCACCCACCCTGCCCCAATACACTAAATCCTGTCTGAGAGGTGGTCCTGTGGTGGTAAGCCTCAGCAAGGCCTACCAGTGCAAGGGATTTGCCCTTCTCTGCGCAGAGTCCTCAGACCAATAGGAAGAAGTTGGCACAGAAACTGGAATAGAAAATACGGAGTTTATTAAACCTCATGAGGTGGAACTACATTCACACAACACCCTTCGGTAATGCATGACGTAGCACACTGAATGGAAGCAGCTTGGTCCTTTTATACCCACACAGGGGCTCAAATGAAGGCGGTACAAGTACAAAATGCTGGTTGTAGGTACATATAAGGTCATACAGAAAGTGTACAGGCAACAAGTGGGAGGAGCTAACAGTTTGCTAATTCTGGTGGACACATCCTGACAGTTACAGACTGGGGACAGCTGCAAGCTCAACTGAGCATGTGCGAAGCAGAAAAGGCTAAATATATCTTGTCTCTAAGCAGATTTCAAGAGCAGTTAACAGGAAGGTAGGACAGAGCGCATGGCGAGCACATGGCAAACAAAATGGCTGACAGAAATACAAAATGGATTCCACAAAACGGACAAGATAGTCTCTAAATACAGGATGTCTTCTGCTAATGCTTAACCTAATTGCTGCCAAATCACAACAGACAACCCTTTCAGCATTAGCTGAAGACATTCGTTTATCTGGGGTAATCTAGATACGCATCCTGTACATTGATGCTCATCATCTCAGTGATTTCTTTATTTAACATTTGTTGTGCTCTTATTTCTGCAATATTTCTTTTGGCAGGTGTACAAGCAGTAATATACCTGGAGCAAAGCATAGGACCACATTGTATACAAGTACAGCATATAAATAGTATCACCAGTAGTATACATAGAATAGTCAGTAGCTTTCAGCCCCAAGTAATAAAGAGTGTCCATATCCAGTTCGAAAATGTCCATGTGCCAGTCTCTGTGTGAATTTCTGCAGCAATCTTATGCAGTTTTGAGATTGCATCACATACTGAAGGTGAGTGATCTGGTATAAACACACAGCAACTGCTACCGATGATGCGACATGCACCACCTCGATCAGCCAAAATCACATCAAGCACCATTCTGTTCAGGAGTGCTACAATCCTTGCAATTTGCAGTTCCTCTTTAATGTTCCCAAGTGCAATGGCTGTTTGATTGGTGACAGCTTCCAAAACACGAGTCAATCGCCTTATCTTTCTGCTATTCAATGCAGCACCCACAAAGAAGAACAAGCCCAAATTGAAATGGTATCAGTCTGATCAACCTCATCTGTACTTATTGTTCGTTTGTATCTATTCTTGGAAATGTCATTATACAACTTTAAATTTCGGTGATACGATGGAGGGGCCAAGTACACAGGTGGTAACAAAAATGATATGTAACATCCCCCGGACCACCCAACAGGTAATTGATAGTATCCTTTATTACCACATACAAAATAAGTATTGTGCGACTATGTGAAACTACTGTTATTAGCTCCTTCAATAGTCAATGTCAAAATACATTCACTCCGTCCTACTGGAATTCTCCCAACACAACCTATATACAATTCTCCTTTAGCTCTGGTCACAGAAATTACAAAAGGTCCATTGTCTTTGATGTTCCTCATATTTGTGAAGACATATGGTGTCGAAATATTGTCCGGTTGGTACTCTTCCCATTCCCATTTAGTCCCTTTAGCTTGAGGATAACCATCTTTATCTTGATAGCATACTTTATTCAGACGAAAGAAAATTCCTCCTACTGAGGGCTTTCCGAAAGCAAACAAAAGAGCATACCAAGCTTGACATGATCCATTATGGGAAAACGGTAGAGGAATAAAAGGTGTTCCTCCTTTCTTTTGGTGTGCAGGTATCATTCCACACACCCAACAGTTGGTAGCATTCGTAGCATTGTGTGTATGATGCAACATCTGGATGAATGTGTTATTTAAGTAAGATTGTCGATGCTTCTGCTCATGGTAGGGAAGCGTAAAATAGTGATGTTCCACTGGAGCTGGAGTAGTGGCAACGAAAAGCTGTCGAGCAGGAGCCACTTTCCCAACAAACCATGTGATTATCGCTCATTGAAAACAATTGTTGGAGCTCTTATCCCTGGGCAGCCGTTGATTTCTTCACCATGGGCCAAGACGGGTGTCACTACACTACGCAGGGCTGATCGCCCCCCTTGCCACATCCGCTCTCCGTTTCACTAACCCAGGGCGGTAGCTCAACCAGTCTTTTTCAGCACTGCAGATTCTTTCCTCGGTCTCAAGTGGTATCGCGATGCTCCAGGAATCATGTGGTCCGGGAAGACTTCCGCAGATCCATCAGGTGAGATAGCTTGACCTTTCTCCGTCTCCAGAATCTTTCGATGGTCGGTCAGCACAGCAGGTTCCACCAAGGCAGGCGACACACGTTTGCAGTGTGTGCTATGGACCCAGTTCTTCTTGTTCGTCACTCAAACGGCTGTCCTTGTCACAAGGAGCACTTGCTCTGGTCCTCGCCACCTCGGCTCCAGGCTGTTCGATCTGTTGAAGACCTTGACCATCACATAGTCGCCAGGACGGAGTTCGTTGGCCTCACCTGAAGATCTGTCAGGAAGCGCTTCTCAAACCTGTTGATGAATAGAGATCAAACTGTCGGTTAACTGTGTCAAATAATCATTCATCAGAACAAAAGGAACATCATGTATGGGGCATGGCTTAGGAACTCCCCAAATGTTCATGGGTGTCCCAAATACTATCTCATACGGTGTAAGCCCAGATCGTAAGTGTGGCACCGATCTTATGGACAATAATGCCAAAGGTAGTGCATCTGGCCATTTTAAAGACGTGGAAGCCAGTATTTTCGCCAAGTTCAATTTTAAAGTAGCATTGTATCTTTCCACTAATCATGCTGATTGCGGGTGGAAGACCGTATGGAACTTCAGTTTGATCCCTAATTCTTTCAGAACATACTCAACAACGTGCCCAATAAAATTAGGTCCGTTGTCACTCCACAAAAATTTACAAACACCATATCTAGGGAAAAACTCCTTTAGAAGCACCTTTGCTGTGGTGAGAGCAGTATTATCCTTCGTTCGGTATGCCTCTATCCATTTACTGAAGGCACATACCACCACTAGGACATATTTCAGATTATTGCAGCGTAGAAGTTGGATGTAATCCTTCTACAAAACTTCAAAAGGTGCGGTCGGTGTAGCAAACCCTCCTGTAGGAGTCTGTGTCCCTTTTCCAGGATTATACTGCCAACAGATCAAACAGGACTGTACCACTCTTTTAGCTGTGCTGGCAATTTCAGGATGCTCCCAAACTTGGTAAAGCAATTTAGTTATTGCTAGAGCTCCAACATGTGCCAGCCCATGTGCCATTTGAACCATAGGTTGTAAATAGGCTGCAGGCAATTTCCATTTATTAATTTCTTTGTTACCCCAACAGCCCTCATCGTCTAACATTCCTTCTTTAGACCATTGCTCAAGCTCTTCCACAGAGGCAGATCTCTGTATATCCAATACTTCCTCTCTAGCGTCATGCCAACGCTCAGCTTGAGACTTCACTACAAACATGGAAGTAGTGCTTCGCTGCCTCACAGTCTCACGAGCTACGCGATCTACAAAGGCATTGCCTTGTCCTATTTTGTCAATGATTTTCTTGTGTGCGCTACACTTCATAATGGCAACTTTCTTTGGGTATGTAAGTGCAGTCAAGAGATTATGTACTAATTCTCTGTGCATTATCTGCATCCTGTGTGATGTAAGCACGCCTCTTTCCTTCCAGAGTAGGCCAAAATCATGAAACACTCCAAAAGCATAGCGGCTATCCGTGTAAATGTTCACACACAAGTCAGTGCTAAGTTCACACGCTAGTGTCAAAGCTATTAGTTCAGCTGCTTGAGCTGACTTCTGAGGTATGCGTGCTGTTTCCACTACTGTCTCAAGCGTGGTAATTGCATAGGCAGCTGAAGTTGTGCCATCTGGTAACTTCAAACAGGACCCATCAACCCACAGTTCCCCATCTACATCTGGAAGGGGCATATCTTGCAATCGATGTGACCCTTTGTCTGTTCCTTATTAAGGAATATACAATCGTGAGGTTCCTTTGACTAGGACTGAGTCACAGGAAGGGGCTGGGTTCAGTGTCGCACACCTCTTCAAGCTGATATGAGGTGCTAACAGTGTCAATTCATATCCTGTCAGATGAGCACTAGTTAAGTGTTGTGTCTTAGTCTGATTCAAAAGGTCATCTACTGCATGGGGTACTAGCAGCAACAGTTTGCGTGATAACACTATCCCTTCACTCTGACGTATGGACACAGCTGTCGCTGCAACTGAACGAAAACACCCAGGCAATGCACAAGCAACAGGATCAAGAACTGCAGAAACATATGCACAGGGACGCTGCTTATCACAATGTATTTGTACTAAAACTGACAATGCACACCCATCTTTCTCGTGTACATAGAGTGTAAAAGCTTTCGTGTAATCTGGTGTGCCTAACACAGGAGCAGAGCAAAGAGCTTGTCTTAACTGACGAAAAGCGTTTTGACATTCCTCTGTCCATGGAAGGGGGATCGGAGTGTTTTTAGTCAGAAGCGCTAGCAGGGGTTTAACAATGTGTGAAAATCCCAATATCCATTGCCTACAAAACAAAGTCAAACCAATAAATGCAAGGACATATTTCTGTGTGGAAGGTACTGGGGTGTCTAAAATTGCTTGAATGAGATCTGGTGTCAGTGCACCGCCCTCCTTAGACAGAAGGTGACCTAAGTAGGTTACCTTCGGTCTACAATATTGCAATTTCTTTTGTGACACTTTATGGTGGTGTGTAGCAAGAAAAGAAAGCAAAGACAAAGTACACTCTTTACATAGTTCAGGCGTATCAGCTGCCAACAAGATGTCATCAACATATTGTATGAGAGCCACACCTTCAGGCAAAGTAAAGGAATCAAGCTGTCTCTTCATTGCTTGACTGTAAATACTAGGACTCTCAGTATAGCCTTGAGGAACTCCACAAAATCTATACGATCGATTATTCAAAGTGAAACCGAACAAATATCGGCTTTCAGGATGAATAGGGATCGAAAAGAAAGCATTCTTCAAGTCTATAACAGAGAATGTAGTTGCTGTCGGAGGAACCAAAGTAAGTAGTGTCGTTATGTCAGAAACCACAGGGTACAGCGGTACTACAATCTTGTTTACTTCTCTCAAGTCAATGTAAATCTTAGTGTCAGTATCTTTTTCAAAATGGGAAGAATCGGACTATTGCAAACATTGTAAGGAACTTCTTCCACAACCCCTACTTTGATAAAATCATGTACAATGCGTGTGAGTGCTTCTTCTCCTTCTCAAGAATTCTTATACTGAGGCAATCTTGGTAATGCAGCACCCTCCTTGACACTAATATGCACTGGCGGAATAACCATTTGCCCTACATCGGTGTCTGAAGTAGCCCACAAAGTACTAGGGAGTGAAGCTAATGCAATGTCCTCTTCAACAATACAAGATCTTTCAATCACAGGGTAGTTGTCATTCAAAATAACCCGTACTCCTTCCGGAGAACATCGTATCGTAGCCCTGAATTATTTGAGCATATCAAGACCCACAATATTGTCTAGTGTGTTCAGAGAAAGCAAAAACGGACATGGAGCAGTAAACTTATCAACATGGAATGCGAGTGGTTGTGATAATGGGCTAAGGGAAGGTGTTCCATCGAAACCTATCGATGTAATCATTAAGCCACACAGGGAAGCCCTTGGAACCAGTTGTTTAGATAAGGCGCTACGAATAGCTCTTGTATCAACCAGAAACTGATCAGTAGAACCCAAAACATGTGCTGTAACATAGGGACCCCTCTGATCTACTGGAACTTCAACTGATTCCTTACCCTATCCTAGGCAATCCTATGCATAAGCAGAATCTTGAAAATCAGACGGCACATAGTCGAACATTTAATATTGATTCCTTCTATCAAAAGTGTTAAACCCATCCTGCCCATGTGTACTTGCATTAAACCTAGCGTGATCATTCGTGCTTCCTCTAGGCCCTGAATATCCTGAGCGATTTCTCATTTGTCCCCGACCACGTGGACACTGCTGAGCACGCAGTACTGGACAATCAGAAAGCCAATTTCCAAATTTCTTGCAGTACGCACACTGGTCAACAGACAAATTCGAACAAGTATAAGAAGGAAAGGACAAACCATAAGATCCATGTCCGCCTCTATCATTACCTCTAGAAGGTGGGCCATAAGCTTGAGCTAACATAACCTTTGTTTTCAACTCTTTAGACTTTTTATCCTCATTACTTTTAGATTATAATTCTTCTTGCTCATAATACTGAGCCATAGTTAGGACCGAAACCGGAGAAGAGGTAGTCCATGAACTCTCACTGGCCTTCAGGCGACTAGCTATTCCTGGCAAAAGGTTTGCGACATATTTATTGACAAACAGATGCCTACCCGTGTCATCTGTCAATTACAGGCCACTGCAATCGTGAAAGGCTTCTTCAAAGCGTGTGAAGAAGTCAGAAATTGATTCATCTACCTTTTGTTTACAAGACGCTAACAATGTCCAATCTATCTTTTTAGGGGGAATAATTGTCCTTAACTTAACGAATATAGCTGCTGGAAGATTTAAAATTAACTGACAAGGTTTCTGTGCAGGTTCTCGATCTTCATCTAACTGCACTAAATCTTTCCACAATGCTCCAAATATCGCACGATCATCAATTTTACGCAAAGTTTCCCACATATCAGGCGGTAATATTAGTCCAAAAAACAAATCAATATCAGGCCAAGTCATAGTACAAGAGCTAATGGCACCCTCAACTTCCTCATAAAAGGCTGCTGGATTCTTTCGCAGATCAGGCTATGCATTTTTAACCTCATAGATGCTATTAAACATTCCTCCCCAGTGCTGCACTGTCCATTGGAACTAGTGCTGAATGGACGTCCAATGGTCGTGCGCAGCACTGGGGAGGTAGTGCTGCCGTCGGCCAATGCACCGAGGCAGCACTTAAGGGGTTAAGGGTCATAACATCTGCTCTATTCCAAGGAGTGTAAACCCATTTATAAATAAAATACCCTTTTGCATCTGTGGAAGTCTTATCATCATTTGTACCCGTTCCTTTAGGAGGAACATACAAAGGTGCAGCTTCCCGCATGGGTTTCACATTAATTACAACATTCTTATCTGTTTCAGGAGTAGAAGTTCGTGCCATGTTGATTCTGGATGTTTGTGCAGCTGCATCTGCTGCCTTTTTCTCCTATCGCAAATGGGCTGCTTCAACACGCAGTTTAACCAAGTGTCTGATTGTGTCAGCCACCTGGGAGAAGACAAAAAGACCTTCACGTAGTTTTTTACAATCAGCTGCTACATCATCGGGCTCTATTTCTACCGAATGTTTCCTAAATCGTTCAATAACCTCTGCGGCAAATGTATCGGTAAAATATATTTGATCCCTTTCCTGCCAACCTTTTATACTATCTAAAAGTTCAGAAGCAGTGGCAGTACTACGAACGGCTTTATGCGCAGCAGATCTAATCTCAGACGCACGTTCAGCAGATAACATTGAGCGAGTTTCTCGAGCTTTGTCCTGGTCTGTAGAAGAGTCCTGATCTGACTCATAAGGAGCAGAAGGAAGAGTATACGGAGTTGGACAACAATCTAATAGGAGAGAGTCATCTTGGGGTTTATTAAGAATAGGATAAAGAGGTCTACAAACAGCGTATTGGCCATTTACCTGTAAATGACGCTCCCTATCTTCCCTTTCTTTAATTTCTCTATTTTTCATTTCCAATGCTTTCGCATGAATGCTCTTATGTTGTTCTTTTTCAATCAATGCTTGTTCACACTTCATTCGCTCACGCACTTCTTTCTCCCACATTCGCACACAGTCAAACATATCTTGCCTAGTCTTTCGCGTAAACATTCGTTGCCCCACATACTGAATCTTTCGCAAATCAAATGACCCATGCATAGGCCAATGCAACTCCGGATCCGTACGAGTGTATTTGTTCCATAACGTGCTGTACATTATGAAAGAAATACCATACTTAATATACATGTCCCTATTAGGCGTCCCCTCCGGGGTAAGTATGGGCGGAAAATTTGTTCCGCTCGTGAACTTGCGGATTTTCCGAGCGGGACGAATTTTGCTCAGGAAGCACTTACAGGGTTACAGCAGGTACCCAAGTTGAAGCTAATTTCTTTGAAACCATTTACAAAATGGATACAAAGAAATTAACTTCAACTTGGGCACCTGCTGTAACCCTGTAACTGCTTCCTGAGCAGCGCCTCCTTGCCTACTTGCAACTATTCTCTGACCCTCGAAGCAGGGTCAGAGAATAGTTACAAGTAGACAACGAGGCTCCTGCAGGAAGCACTTACAGATATAGATAAAGCAGGTGCCTGAGTTGAAGGTCAAATTCAGTAACTCCTTAATCAGCCCCAAAAAAATGTGCGTTTTGTCGAGGCTGGGCAGGTGTGTGTTCTCCCAGTATCTACCGTCGAAAATTAGCTATGATGCTTGATGGATGCCTTTGCATCCTTGACTTTCACGAGCTTTATCCCCGTGCAGTTCCTGTGACCACGAGCTTCTTTCTCATCGGATCTGCTGCTCTGATCGGTGCCTGTCCTTTTATACACACAAGAGGCATGTGAACTCGCATAGAAGCCCCCCCGTTTGCCCCCCCCCACACACACTAGGGGTGGTGCAAAATCGCAAAATAATCCGCAATTTCGCAGGGAAATTTTTTTGCGAATTTGCGAACCGCTGATTTGCAAAATTCGCCCATACTTACTCCGGGGGGGGGGCCGTTGTGCTTCGTTGAGTTTCAAACTGGTACCACTATAAAAGCAACACATCCTACGAAGTGTGCTGGAAACAGGCATGCCAAAAATAGTGCAGAATATGCAGTATTATAATCAAAGTAGCGCTTAAGGTACTCTTCTTACATTGCGTCGTTCAAACAAATTCAAATAGAGAAAAATCTCCTCATTACCTGCCTATATGAATTGCAATGCATATATAATTATAAAACAAATACTAATATTGGCCAATCTTACAAACAAAAGCCTCATTAAGTGTTACTAAACTACCTTACCAATCAAAGGCATCAAAAAACCAACAGGAAGCGCCGTAGAACGGCTCTTATCAATCCAATGGTGTCCATGTTCCAACTGCCAAGTTCTATAATCGACCAAATGGTCACTGCACGGCGAATCAACAGAAGAGATCTCAGTCCAGGACCGGCGCCACCTGGATGGTCAGATCAGAAAGAAAGGAAAAACGCAGTGATTGCCAAGACTCTGGTCTCCTCAGGCAGCGATCGCGTCCAAAACGAGATTCCAATCCTTCGTCTCAACCACTCCATCAGGCATCCAAGTCGCCGATGAGCCCCGCGTTGGATGCGCCAATTTGTGGTGGTGAGCCTCAACAAGGCCTACCAGTGCAAGGGATACGTCCTTCTCTGCACAGAGTCCTCAGACCAATAGGAAGAAGTTGGCACAGAAACTGGAATAGAAAATACAGAGTTTATTAAACCTCATGAGGTGGAACTACATTCACACAACACCATTCGGTAATGTATGACGTAGCACACTGAATGGAAGGAGCTTGGTCCTTTTATACCCACACAGGGGCTCAAATGAAGGTGGTACAAGTACAAAATGCTGGTTGTAGGTACATATAAGGTCATACAGAAAGTGTACAGGCAACAAGTCGGAGGAGCTAACAGTTTGCTAATGTTGGTGGACACATCCTGACAGTTACAGACTGGGGACAGCTGCAAGCTCAACTGAGCATGTGCGAAGCAGAAAAGGTTAAATATATCTCGTCTCTAGGTAGATTTCAAGAGTAGTTAACAGGAAGGTAGGACAGAGCACATGGTAGCACATGGCAAACAAAATGGCTGACAGAAATACAAAATGGATTCCACAAAATGGACAAGATAGCCTCTAAATACAGGAGGTCTTCTGCTAATGCTTAACCTAATTGCTGCCAAATTACAACAGTCCCACCTTCCTGTGACAAGATGCCTATTGTTCTATCTTCCCCTGTTCGAGCTTGGCTCAGCAACAGGAGGACAAAATCATGTCTCTGGTTGACAGCAACCGTTTTGTCCTGTCCGTGTCTGGAAGACTGGTACCGGGGACATGGAGAGCACAATGAAGGGCTCTTACAGTGCTTGGAATCATATCTCTCACACCATTTATCGTGTGAGGGTATGATTCCAACATGTTTGATACCAAACATGATAGGATTCGTTGCAGCCAGTTTTGAGATGGTCATCGCATATTTACGGGGTGCTCCTCTATATGGTTGCTTCACTGACAACCCAGGAAAATAGACTCCCTAGGCTGCGGAAGTGTCCTGCTCATGCAGGGGCACCCACTCACTCAGAACCAAGCACCCTATTGTCTGCATTGCAAAGGCCTGCTATAAAGGTGAATTATAGGTTTTAAGAGCAGTGGCCCTAGATATAGGAAATCTAATCTTTTGTAAGTGGTGCTAGCACCAGCTTATACAGGCTGCAATGGCAGGCCTGTGGTTCCATTTTGCATGGTCTCCTATGGGTGGCATCATGCATGCTTCAGCCCATAGCGGACCTCTAGGGTACCTATGCCCTGGGTACCTTAGTACCATATACTAGGGACTTAAAAGTGAAATCCAGTATCCAATCGGGGATGTACCTAAGTACTGAACATAACTCTTTAGGGAGAAAGCAGATAGACTTGGGTCCTGATTAGCAAGATCCCAATCAGACTAGTCAAAAATAGCTTAGCACCAAGCAAAAAGTGGGGGTAACCATGCAGAAGGATCCTACCTTCCTACATTGTCCATCAATGTTATTCCTAGCCTTAGCTGGGGAATGATTCGAAGGAAAGACAGCATCCAACATTTTTCTTTACTAATTCACTTTTTTGCCTTCTTTGATCCAGAAACCATTCAGTATTATGAAAGAGGAAACACACGTAGGTGTTTTTTAGTTTTTGGGTTGTTGGCAGTGGTGGTATGGCTCTCTTTTGCTGAAGAATCTATGTTCCATTTTTCAAAAATGTAATTGAAAAACTGGTGGCTTCTTCAGTGTTACAAAAGAAGGAGGTACCTTGAAAAGAAGAGCATAACCATGTTGCACAAAATGCAGCCACTGGTGTAACGAAAGTTGAGAGGGCCCCCCTGCATTTTACATGGAGGGGCCCTGCTCTGGATTGAATCAAAAGCACTCTGGCCCGACTACTGTGCTATGGGGGCCCTCCTGCAGCTCAGGGACCCCCCACCCCTTGAATTATGTACAGCGAAAGACAAGTGGGCTAGTCATTGTCTCCTATTTTGTAATTCTCTGCCAGACTCCAATTCATGCTGTGAATCTTGACTCCATGATTACTTTGTTGTTGTTTTATTTCTAATGTCTTTATTGATTTTGTTATAAACAAAGCATTACACAGCGAATAGTCCACTCTTGCCAGTGTCATATTCAACAATATTTATTGCTTGTTCAACGGCAATTTAGAGGGGCACCGCTACATCAGAAGAAATAAAAGCGATCAAGTGTATCAAGAAAAAAAGAAGAAAAGGAACAATTGAAAATCACAATTATTAAGCAGACAGTTGTTGTTAGAAATAAAGTGCTGCTGGATATGGGGAGATGAACATTGTCCCTAGCATTAGATGTGTGATGCATCAGTTGGCTTAGGAGCTCCAGGTCTTGATCTAGAGGGAGCATGCATATATGCAGATACGGTGTTGGGCAGGAGAGCTGCGCATGGTGAAGAGGGTTTAAATCTGTCAGTGGTTCCTATTTATAAGCAGGGATGGGAATACAGCCGGTTTTGAGTGATCCTTCGTGTTGTCTGTCTTGAGGGGGGTTATTCAGTAGCAGTTGACGCAATGCGTGAGGAGCCCTTGGGTGAGAGAGGGTGTGACACATTTACAGACACCAACTGGAAGGTGAACAACCGCTTGTCTCAGCTCTGGGAGATGGGATACTTGCAAAAACCTCATAAGTCTTCAATTTCCTCAGAGCCGTGGTTTCCGTCTTAGCCCAAACCATAAGTGTACCGTGCCATGCCTTCACTGGAGGAGGGTGAGGGTCCTTCCATTGGCAGGTAACTCTGGGGCATATGTATTAGTGGTGTAGGAAAGCACAGCAAGTCACCTTGCTGTACTGCCCTGCATCAGTGGAAAAGGGCAGGAATGCATCCTATTAATCCGATACAACACATTCCTGTCCTTTCCTCTTGTGCTGGTGCCGTTTTGGTAGCCCAGGACCAATGCAGGCACCCTTGCACCATGGTGCAAGCATGCCTTCTTTGCATTCAGGATTGGGGCACGTTCCTGCATAAAAACAACCCTGAGAGGCTTTTTCCTCTTTCTGTGAAGATTGATATTTCTCCTCATTATGCCTCACCTGGGCAGGCATAAGATTTTGGCGCATTCCCAGGTTTGCAAGTCCTTGTAAATCTGGGAATGTGTCAAAAACCATTAGAGTTGCGTGGGAACACCCACCGCAACGCCCATGGAACAACCCCTTTGCGCAGAGTAAGGCAAAGCACTGATTTGTACTGCGTTGCCTTACTCCAAATTTTTAAAGCCATTCAAAGCCACACTTTGCGTGGTTGTAATAAATCTAACTTAGAGGCTTGTGTCACACATGTACTACTTTGCGGCGTGCAAACGTGATGCAAGCCTCTCATAAATATGCCTCTATGTGCTTAGCCAGTAGAAATTGCAAGTCGAGGAAGTATACCCTTGCTCAGCCCTTGGTCATACATGCGTAAAACCCTAATGAGCTAAACTCCCAGTACAATGCGGCCAAACCGGTGGTCTGGCTCAGCTGGGTGGTAAAGGATGACCAGTACCGTGACAGGGACAAGCAGGCTCATAAATTGTGTATAAAATCAGTGCCTGTTGTCTGACAGCAATGGAACATGGCTCCAGCACCTGGGAACAAATTGTTACATTTGGCCGGAGAAAGGTAGATTACTTTTGTGGTACTGCTACCTCTGTGGGGGCTGTTGGTGCTACTGCTGGACTTGTGGGTGCCAGAAAGGAGTGTCAGTCCTCTGAAGTGGATATGGGTGTTTGTATTGAGATCTGAAAAACTTCTTCTGATCTTTCAGACCAAACCCTTTAAGGTCTCTGAATCCACCTTCATCCTCTGCATCTTCTCATCTGTTTGTCTGAGAATGAAAGGTTTATAAGATATTTTGTTGTGCATCATTTTGTAATGAGGTGAGATAGGGCCAGGAGGACCTACTTAATGTAACACCTTGGCAAAATTCCACAAAAGCAATAATTGCTGAGTCAAAAGATGCTATCATCACTTGGTTTGACACCATTAAGTCATGAAGGAATTCCAGAAAACATTTCCTCTTGTCATTCAAGTCATCCACATACACCTTCATGGACTTACAGAAGACCATTTTATAGCTGTATAGCAAGGCAGTTGCATTAGCCGATTTTTAGACCATGCCAACTGGAGTGTACATTTTTCTGCCCAAAACATTTTGCTTTTTGCTCTTCCTCTCCGGGGCATAGGTGTTGCGAGGGGTCAAACATGACTGTTGCTCACAGCAACTGAGACCGGTTTGGAGTCAGATCCTAAAAACACCTAATCTTGTCCTGGAGGATTACATTTCTTTACTAATTACTGTGCCAATTTAGATGCCATCTGACACAATAACTTTTCATTTGCAAGCTCGACAAACCCAGGCACCAGAGAAGTAAAGGCCCGATACAGGCCTGCATTGCAGAATATCAAAGAACATTAAGACTGATATCTGAGGTGCCTCCCCAGGAATATTCAACTTCACCCCTCAACAATATTTCTTAGAAATTGGAAACAACATTCACTGGAGAGACTATATATGGGGAGGCAGGTGGTGATATCAGAACGTACAATGCAGAGTCTGTGACTGAAAAAGAGCCTAAAAAAATTCTTTATATCTTGGAGATGTCATTTCCTTAATGCAGTGACATTGGCAAGTATGACGGAGGCAGAGATGGTGTTATAGCTCTAGCCGGAGGTACAATAACCTTTTTAAGAAAACAAACCGCCTTACTTGTATAGTACAGGTGAAGGTTTTAGTAGAATTGGGATTTTCAGAGAACAGAACAATGATAGCTAGAATCAGATACCTCTGAGGAGATTCTGTGGAATGGTAAATCCTGTTAGAGACTATTCCTTTTGATGTTGATATGTGGGTCTACTATCCCTATTCCTTTTCCTGGATTCACCCTTGGAGAGCCCTTTGTAACTGAGAATTAAGGCACAATAGAAGGAGCCCATTCATTGGCTGCTTTGTGGCAGTCATTGGCTTCCCTAATCTTCTGCTTCTTAGGTAATCCACCAACTTATCTCTGATGTGAAAGATTTTACAATCTTTCAGGGTGCAAATGGACATTTTCCGGCAGACGGAGCCATCCACCACAGTAGGGGAACTCAGGAGCCTTGTGTGTCATATGCTGCATTTATTGTTCTACGGCTTGGACACGTTGACCCAAAGAGATGGCATCTTCTTGTCAAAAAAGGACTGGAAAAGGAATATTTCTGTCAGGATGCACTCAGAAGACATTGAACAAAACATCACAGGAATAGAAACAAATGTTTAGAGCCCCACCAGAAGATGGGATAGGAAAGGTTGTTAGATTTTTAAAGGGACTGTTTACTTATTCCTTAAGTCTTCTGGGGGCATATTACCAAGGGGGGCGATAGGCAATTATCGCAGATTTAGCGGCCGATATTTTTATCGCCCTATTAGCAAGCTATCGCTAACTGATGTTAGCGACAGCTTGTAGTGTAGGCGATAGTGAGCGGTTTGGGGCCCGCTTTGCTTGTCAGTGATATTTTTCGCTAATGACATGCAAAGTGGGTGTACCCAACCAGTTAGTGACTGAAAGCAGTAGCTAACATCGCTATCGCCTATTAGCAAGGCAGGCGTAGCGTTGGAAATATTCGCGCTAAGTGTGAATATCTCCAAATACTAACACCTGCCCAGACCAGTTCTTAGCCATGTTATCCAATGGGAGGTGGATAACATGGCTAAGAGCATTTTGTCGCTAATGTGTGAATATCGCTGTATTCTAAGCGATATTCACGCATTTCGCCGCTATCGCTGGATATTTTAAAACAATGGAGAAAAACGTTGCTAATAGCATGTTTTCTTCGCTAACATATCCAGCGATAGGCAGCGATAAAAAAATCATTGCTAAGCCTATTTAGCGATAAATATTGCTACTTGTTGGTAATATGCCCCCTGGTCTTCTGCCTGTATCACTGTATTTCTTCATGTTTTTACTGTTATTTCAATGCAGCAGGCAGACTTATTGTGGTAAAGAGGTTTTCTTTTCTATTCGTTTTATTTCCTTGTTCTATTGCTTTAAATAATTAAATGGAGCTCGGAAAACACTTGAAATACGGTAAATTGACCTAGTGACAGCCCCCCCACACAGGGCAATCAACAAAGATCCCATGATGCATAACTGTCCTTCCATTTTCCCATTCTCTGATGTCATGGCAATACCCACGCATATGGAAACTTGGGTTTTCTATATGGGTAAACCCTCAAAAAGGGTAGGGGCACAGAGGGAGAGTATACCACTGAGGTTCCTAAGCGTATTAGAACCACAACCCAATCTTTATAACGACAAACGTTAGTGGCCCACCTAACTTTAATGGACATGAGACAGGCAGTTTTTTAATGTAACTAAAGCATCATGAGGTAGCATACTCATTTAAAGACAGCACATTTTCCGTTGAAATGGCCACTATATTTCTACAGACATGCAGTTTTACTAATAAAACTACAATGCACACAAATGATAATGTGTGGAAACTGGGTTTCAGTAAATCATTATCATTTGTGCATCACCAAATAATGTGTCTTGATTTGTTTTGATCCTATTCAAATATTTGTTCACATCACAATTCAGAATTACAACAAAATGGCAATCATTTTTGCTTTCCTAACTACTGAATGTGTACAGCTTATTTTGTTGTGTGGCACACAAAATAACATCCTTCACCCTTTCCTTTCACACACCTTATACTCCAGCAAGACTGTAACAAAATACTTGGCTTTTCTTTCTCTGACTGTATAGTGAGTGGACTTCGTGAAAACCAATACTCATGTTGAAATACATTCAACAATTTGTCTGAAGACATAGCTGACATTCGGCCTTTGTCTTTGGAATGCAGCATATGTTTAAAGATAAATACAGAATCTAAGGCATCTTTATTTATTGCTTACACTTTGCGACTGACCCAGTTTGGAAAACACTGCTCCAGATGATTGCCTGATATATAGATGTCTCCAGAATTGGAAGCATAAAATCCCAGACTGATTTCACAAGCACATATACAGTCTGAAGATAACCGTTGTCAGTTGTTGGGGGAAATGTATCCTTGGAAGAGCCAAAATCGGTGGGACTCAAGAAGATCCTTAGCAGAAGTTGCTCTTGAAGTCAAACACAGATTGCCGCAGGGATTCCAGTAGGCATCTTCATGAGTCTGTCAACTGGCTTATTGAGATAATATACAGTACAAGATCCAAGAAGGGACACACATTAAAACAATTGTCACTGAGCTGGTGTAGTGGAACCAGTTCTGCAGAAAATCAACTACAATACATCACAACAACTTCTGAACGTCCTAACTGCATTTAGACTGATAGTTTGCAACTTCAGAGGACTCATTAAGACTAATTCTTGACTGTGTTACTGTGAACAAAGGCTATTTTAAACCCCAATATTTTATTTACAGTTAAATTAGAATTTTTAAAATACATTTTGATTGCTTTATCCAATTGCCTTCTTTGTGTGTCATGTTTCTTATTAAATATTGAACCTTAATATGGTGTGAACACTGCAAGTTTCTTGGGTTGTATGTTAAACAATTATATGGTGGCTTATTGCACAAAAACCACACACATTCTTACCAAAGATGGCTAAGGGTACATTTTATGAAACACCTTTACCTATGAGGAATCCCCTCTTGGCAAATCGGGAGCCGAGTCATTGCTTGCATTAAGACTGTGATCTCTCCCACAGCCAACGTGGGGCAAATTCCTCCATGAGAATTATACATAAATGGAGATAATTCCATTTTTGTATTAGTCTTCTATCTCGCTTTTCTCGAGCAGGGAAGTCCAGCAGCCACTTCTGGATGTTTGAGGACATATAAAATCAACATATTAGAGTTCTGCTGCATTTCTACGTACAGTCTTTAAGCTTGACTAGGAAAGGAGCATAAGATATGTTAAGTCTGTTTCACCAGTAACTGAGCCTCTTACTACTAAACACATCTATGCAGGTTTGGTATACTACACTCAAATGATAAAGAGTAATAAGAATCTGTATCCAATTGGCATGTTACAGTGAGGGGAAATCACAAAGTAAAGATCTGTAAAATGTGTTGCACATAATGTTCACATTTCGCATTCTCTTCTAACTAACCAACCAACGAGGCTCAGAGGCTGGTCTACAGATACACGTATTTTAAGTGATTTTTAAGTGAACTATAGCAGCAGAAATCCAGGTACCCTCTGTATGAATGCAATATGAGATTATTTACTAGTATTAGATTGATCATTTCAATAGAACTGTCTTTTGACAATGTCATCAAGTGCTCCTCTTCAGTTAGTGCCTCTTTTTTAATGAAGTATGAAGAATAAAAATGGCTACATATGACAAATTGTGCAACAAAAAAGAAACCCATGAATAGAAAGTTTGACTAAATCTGTGCAATATTATGCAGGGGTGTGTCACTTGCGGATTGCAAGGCTTGTCTGCCCCTGCAGATGCGCAAGAAGGAGAGGTTGAGGGTCATGTTTGGCTACAACAGACCCCAACTGTAAAGAAAAACATTGTCCTGGCCCCGAGATTTTCAGGGACAAGGGCTAACAAGTAGGAGGGGAAGGAGCAAAAGCCCCAAACAACACACACCAGCAAGCAGGTGGGGTGGATGCCCTAGGTATGTGACACCCTACATGTGCATGGATAGGTGGCAATGGCCATTTGAAGCTCTGCATGTATATATGTGCACAGAGAGACTACATCAGACATTTGATGGATTACATGTATATAAAGAGGTTGCAATGGGCACCTGAAAACCTACATGTCCATTATGGGTACTTGGCTGTAACTACTTGATTACAAACAAGTCAACACAGAAGACTTTTGCCTGATGTGCGTACAATGCATTTGGTAAAAAGGGTCACAAGCTGTGTAATGGCTTTTGCTGATGCATTGGTATTTTCTGAACTGACCTATGTACTTAAATGTTGGTTCACAAAATACCGAATTGTAGTGATTTGCAGTTTGACCTACCTTATCAATAATAATGAGGAAGGTCACAAACTGCAATCCATTACGATTTGTTGCCATCACACGTATGTTGGCCTAATGGGATCAGCACACCTACAGGTCTGTGGTTGCTTTAAAATAAGGCAACCATTTTTTGAAAATGCAGCTCCTTAAAGGAAAACAGGGCACGTTTGCAAATGGTTTACCACATCCTTTGAGGTGGGTTTTAGCATTTGCAAATCCTCTGATTTATCAAATCAGAGGGTTTGAGAACACTAAAACCCTTTGTACCTCTGGCCCTAAATTCGTTTTAAACATTATAGGTTAGCACAAGAAAAGGGAGATTATTTCAGCTTGTGTTTCACAAGAGTGATGGGTCTGGGTACATGATGGTTAGGAATTGCAATTTGAGGGTTACCCTTCAGCATGTCATGTTCTGACTTTGCATTTAGGACCGCAGTTGGACATATGAGGGTATATCTGTTTATTCGATGGCTTATACCATGCTGTATGCAACTGTTGGATCTGACTCTTTTTGCAGGGTCACCCTCAGCTTTTCACCTTCTGTTGCTGAAATCATTTTTGTTGGCATTGTGCACCTTACCACTGCGAACCAGTGCTAAAGTGTTTGTGCTCTCTCCTTCAAACATGGGAAAATTGGCCTACAGCTAATTGTCACATGTAATTTATTTGTAAGTCCCAAGTAGATGGCACTACATTATCCAGGGCCTTTAAATTAAATGTTACAAGTGGGCCTGCAGCACTCATTATGCCACTCACTAAGTAGACCTTTAAAACATGTCTCAGGCCTGCCATTGCAGTCTGTTGCGCTGTTTTAAACTGCCATTTCTGCCTGGCAAAATAAACATTTTGCCAGACCTAAACCTTAACTTGTAATACTTTAAGTCAACCCTAAGATAGGCCCTAAAGGCTCACATGGCAGGGGGCATTGTATGTTAAACGTGAGACATAGGTTTCTAAGTTTTACATGTCCTGACAGTGCGCGACTCAAAGTCTTTCACTGTTGTAAGGCCTAGTTATTCCATGGACTAACACGGCGTTACTGTAATACATTTAGTAAGTGTTGACTTTATATCAGAAGCAGAAAGAGATATGCTGTTTTCACTCAAATTAATTGTAATGTAAAAACCTCTTTAATGGTGAAGTCGGATTTTAAGATACAATTCTGAAAATTCTGCATAAAGAAAGTTGGCATTTTCCAGTCTCAACCATTTGTGCTTCTGCCAGTGTCCTGGACACATACCTGTGAAAGGCTCTGCTGTTGGGGTTTGTGTATTACTTCCAGAAAGTAACACAAAGAGAGCTTAGGTGTGGACAGATCGACAATCCTAACACAATGGCTAAGGAGGTGGCTGTGCAAAGCCCCACTTACACTTCGGGGGCTATTGCCTCCTACACACAGAAAGGAATCTGACACCAGGCTTGAACCAGGTGAAAATCATGAAGTTTCGGCTCTTTGTAACCATGCATGGGCCTGATCTTACGAAGACTCTGCCTCATGTGACAACCACCAATACAAAGACCTGCTGTTCGTATCAACTGCGAACACCACTGATGAACGGCAATGCCAGATCTGAAGTTTGTGCCACAGAAACAACAGCCTGTGACGTTAAGCCTGCTCCTTATAGCCTCCTACAACGTGAATGGAATGCTTCATGCCGGATTTAGGAGACAACTTTTCAATGAGGCTAACCTGGTCATTGTAACCGACGCGTGCTCCACCAAGGTCAGCCTGAACTTGTGACTCTCCACTGGTCTAGCATGACTGAAAGTGTGGCTTTGTGCTTTTAGGTGTCATATTTTCTAAAAACCTTAATACTGAATATTTCAGGTTCTAGTATAATTGTATTTATTAAAATGTACTCTGTCTAAATTGGTTTAATAGTTTTCTCACGTTGTTTTCACTTTATCATTGTTTGCAGGGCTGACTCTAGGGCGGTGCGATCAGTGCCACCACACCGGGCGCTGACTTGGGGTGGGGGGACCTTTTTGCAAGTTTATTATCATTTAAAAAGCAACTGATGCTGCATTCCTGGCCTCCAGCAATTTTCAGGCATAAATTAAAATGTCAAGATAACTCTGGTGATTAACTGTCTGGCCTAGAATGAGAAGGAGGTTTGTCTAGTGGTAGTTTTGACTCATCCAAAGGTAAAGAGGAGGGTTAAAAGGCCTGCTGCTAAGAATGTGTACCATGAAGATAACAAAGTGCATATAATGTAAACAGGCCAGTGAGTTACTGCTTCTGTAAGAGAGCTCCTTTTGTTATGTGTTGTTTGGAAGTCAAAATCCTAATATAGAACATCCAGCTATTAACTGTCATCAAAGAGCTGCATGTAAACTGCAAGGTATATGTTGGAGCTATATGTATTTTGCAGAGTTTTTCATTATCCTAATCTTGCCAAAAGGGTTCATTTGGATAGAAACATTTTTTTCTTATTAAGGAGAACCCCCAACAAGGGTGTTACATTTTAGATCCAGAATTTGTGCTTTTCCAGAATAAGGATTCTTAAACTAAATTGCCTACTAGTATCGATGACATCTTACTCCTACACTACACCTTGTAGTCCTGTCTGATGTAACATTTCCAATACACTGATTTACACACATATGATTGTCTCTGTGCAATTTGTGTTTGATGTAAAGTGCTTTGACATCTTACACTGGTATGAGTGGTGTTATAAAACTAAATGGATCTGAGAGACAGTGGTTATGGAGACTTGAGGGGCACTGTGAAAGGGTGTTAGTGAGGGAATACGGGGCAGAGGTTGTCTTTGGGGAAGCGCCAACAGACATTGTCGCATAGGGGGACACCAGTGTTAAAGCCGGCTCTGATTGTTTGTGTGCTGCATAAATACTTTACACATTGCCTACAAGTTAGGTCTGACTGCTGTTGTGTCAAGCTACTAGGGAGTTAAGCACATGTTAATTTAGTGACTTTTGTGGTTTACCCTGACAAGGTTTGTGATTGTTACCTCAGTGGGGCTTCCGCCCCTCTCAACCAATAATCCAATGTCTTGCAGCACTCATACCATATCATGTCAGCATATTAGTACATGTATAAGTTGAGATATTACGTACTTCAGTAGCTTTTCTTTTGATATTTTATTAATCACGCAAATATTGTATATTTTTCTTAAGGTTTTTTTCTTCAACTGTATCACATTCTGTAAGGCCACTATGGAAAAAGGCAACATAAACACTTTATTGAACGTCATCAATACCTAAAGTAACAGGATCAATTACTGGGGTGGGATCTGGCTCAAACGCCACATGGTACTCCTATGCTACTAATGGATTTTTTTCTAAACCAGTGTCCATGATCCAAGCTGTTTTACTTTTTTTTTAATGTATAATATTCATATTTAGCTTGTAACAGAAACTTGAATAGATGTAGAACGATATTAGGCATGTTCCCCCACCCTCTGCCAATTCATAAATTGGGTAAGAATTTGAGGCACTCGACTAAATCAGATGTAAAAAGCCAATAGAGCATGGAACAATATCCAAAAAAGAAAAACAAATATACTGAAATTACGTTTGCAAACAACTTGGATTGCCTTGATGTGACTGGTCATACACACTAACAGCTCAATTAAAGTAATTCGTTTGAGTGGATCTGGCTATGAATGGATATGTAGAAAAAATGAATGCTTGAGAGACAAAGCCAACATAATTTCAGTAGATTGATAAACGTACATTAAATATTACAAGCATTTTTAAAGGTGGCATGAGAGTCTGAAATAGCAAGGTAAATAATGGAATAATGGAATGTACATAATTGAGAGAAATCAGAGGAAGCAGTTATGTTAAGAAGAGTAACGGACACGTATTTCATGGTTTGTAAAAATGCAGCCAGATTGGAAAGGGCGAAAGAAGGGAAAAAAACCGAAAAGTTAATCATAAACATGATAATGTGCCTGGGTAAATACAATGAATACTGATTGTTTATGACACACCATGGAGTGCACAGTTTTTGTTGAAAACAAATAAGATTTACAAATGCTCATTTAGTTGTTTGAATTATGATACTCTTTGTCGCACCAACACATAGGAAATACCCCACAGCATGGCTGTAGCCATGGTTTCCATACATTCTTGAAACCATACAGCTGCTGTGGAACTGGTGTTAGTGTGCTCCTATGTTGGCTCACTGCTAAGTCTATAACACTTAGAAACATAGCATCAGGCAACAATGGATGTTCCTCAGACGGATCTCTGGAAAGGTCAAATAGCAATGGGGGATCATGAAGGATCACATCTTGTCCAGAGCAATGGCACAGGCCTGTTGCATAACAGCCGATACTGCCTTCTGGAGAGAAGTTTGGAGTCATATAGTGAATCTTCCACACAGTGCCACCTAGTAAAGAAAAATATATAAAAATAAATATAAATGCCAAATTTCAAACTTGACTAGTAGATAACAATAACACCATAGTGGGAAAAGGTCACCAACAACATGGAGAACTCTGAGCAAGGATAAAACCTACATGAAATTGGCTAGGGAGGGAGGGCGTGTGAGTGGCTGTAAGTTTACTCGAGCATTTGCAAAGCCACTAAAATGCCCAAATCAAGATCAAGTACTCTGCAAACAGAGACAGATCACAGGACCCCTAGCTCAACAGTAGGAGCACATGGTAGATTCAAAGCTTAACTCTGCTAGGTTCTAAGAAACACAGGTATCAATAAACAGAACTGCATTAAAATACTTTACTGTTTATTAGAACATTGGAATGTTGGGAGCTCCATTGAAAACAATGGAGTGCTCTGGGCTTATAATGGCTGGTATAAGTTTGGAGCCCCAACATTCCAATGTTTCTTTGTTCACAGCTCTGGCTGTGAACAAAGGCTTCAGGGAACCTGAGGGGATTCCAATCCCCTCACGCTCCCAAAAGGCTTTGTTTTTTTTTAGGAACTGTTATATAGGCTTTGTATTGAAATTCTTGGATATCTTTCAGAGAGTGGTCAAATGTTTAAAAACATTTCTAATTCATTTAATGTGCTTTTTGAGCGGAATCAGGAATAATAAACAGGACGAGGAGCAAGTGCACCTAAATTGCCTGAAGATAGGGTTGGCACCTGTTTATTTATTTGTTTATTTGGACGTTTTATATAGCGCGAACAAGACCCTTGCGGTATCAGAGCGCTTTACATGTCAGATGTAGAAAACAAGAGTAGACAAAGCAAACAAAGTTATAAGTGAATCGGACATACTATACTTATAAACGTAAAACGTAGCGAAAAAAAATGTGGCTATCATTGGCATCACAAATACATGGAGATGATGGACGGAGCGTTGAAACTTTTCAGACACTCAGAGAGTTGGGGCCAGGGGATATTCTAGGGCTAATAGGCAGATGCTACATGTGCTGTGTCCAGGCTGAGTCTAGTTGAAGAGCCAGGTCTTCAGTTTGATGCAGAACTCAAGTAATGAAAGGGTAGCTCTTATGTGAGGAGGTCAATCTGCTCATGCTTGATGTCGGACAATGGTTCTGCAACTCAGCGTGGGCTATTAGGAGCACTCCAAAAAGAAGGTTTGGCCATGTGAAAAAAGCTCCAGGCGAATAAAAGTACCAGGAGAAGCTGATACAAGTTTGTGGGGACTACAAAGTGGGGTTCAACAGCAGGCATCATCAAAGATTTCACTCAATCAGAATCCCAAACCAGTTCCACAATTTTGGGTCAGCGAAGAAGAAATTCTTAGCTAAAAAAGTGTTTGGCAATGAAAAGTGTCAATTTGAGGAAGGCACTGGCTTGAGATCCAGAAAGGAGAAACTTTCTTTGGTCGTTTTGATAGTCTATTGCAGACAAATCTAGCAGTATTAAAAAGAAGCATATATTTATGTGGACTACTTTTTATCAGAAACAAGGTTTCTTCTGTTTATAAAATCTGCAGCTCTTTGTGCAGAATGTGTAGAGGCTTAAACATTTTGAATTTCTTGAGACCTTCCTGCAAAATGACACCAACGTCATTTACTTATGATGATAAAATTAACTCAGCCCAGATCTGAGATCTCACTGTAAAAGAGGCTCATCGAGTTCTCTCTTAGGAGCCAATTACGATGTTGGTCAGAAAGGCTCAGAATGGCATTTGGGATGGCTTAATCCGATTCGGAACCCGTCTTTCCGACCGATTTGGAAAACCTTCTGACCAACCGATTACGATAGTCGGAAAGCATTTGAACTTCCCATCTCAGATCCAACTCGGTTCGGAACAGCATTCTGTGAAACTGAGTCCTTCGGAGTAGACTCGTACAGGTCTACGAATCACATTTCTGACCGACGTATTACAATGTCAGATTCGGACAGCCTTTCCTAATCGGTTGTTCCGACACTGATTGGCTGTCGGAATCTGACTTAGGAGGCCCCCTTCATCCGGGGATTTCTGAAAGAAGCCAGTGGGGGTACCCATGGGTCTCCTCTCTCAGACCATGCACAGTTTGGCAGGCACCATGGGGTGCCTGTCACAGGGTGCACGATTTTCCCCACCCACCCTTTCCTTCAATGGGAGCCTGTGTATTCGGTCGGAACACAGGCTCCCATTGAAGTCAATAAGAGTCTGACCGAATGATGTTCAGAACCATCGTAATCGGTCGGCCGGACTCCCCGAATCCGATTTAGGAGGAAACAATTCCGACACCGATTGGGTCGGAATGCTTTCCGACCAACATTGTAATCGGCCCTTAAATGTGAATTCCTTCAAGAAAGTCATCGTACATGAAATATGCAAGAGCCTTACTTAATAAGAGAAACCCTCATCACCTATGGACAAGTGCCCAACTTTCATAAGGGAACAAAGAACTTCAAATATTGTATGGACTATGACAGCTTTTTCTGATCAATCTGTTCAGGATGTGTGTTACCTGCTTAATTGTAAAAGCATGAATATCATACAGCTCTTCAAAAAGCTCACCTTTTCAGAGTATAAACCAAACAAATTTTGAGCCAAAATGTAAAATCACTCAGATTTACAATGTATTAAAGGTGACGATCCTCAATCAACTTCAAGCATTTATGGAGGTAGGGGAGCTGTGGGACAGGAGACAGTCAGGTTTCTTTACATTTCACAGTACTCAAACAGTACTGATTTATGACTTCAAAAACTCTTATAAATCCATGAATTGGCAGGTTAGTATTTTATTGGACCTGCCACCTGCTTTTAATATTGTATATTATCAGTGCCTCATGGATATACGGAAGATAACTTAGGTTATTGGTGGAGAAGGTGGAAACCCTACTCCGAAAACAACCGCAATCCTTGTCAGGGTGTTGGACTCGGCCCTCTCTGGCGGGTTATCCCCAAAGGTTTTGCCTCTTGTTCTCTGTACCAGTTTATGTTGGCTTTTAGGACTCTATGCACTTTGCCACTGATAACTAGTGGTAAAGTGCTTGTTCTCCCTTCTTTAAACATAGTGAAATTGGCTTACATAGTACAGCCCATTTAATTGTAAGTCATTATTATTAATAAAAAAACTTTATTCGATGTCATTGCATGAGAAATCATAAAAGTACACGAAAAAGATATATAAACACATAAAAAACAGTCAAATATATAATCATGAAGAAAACCAATAGACAAATACACGGTATGTATCTGGGAGGAGGGACAATGCTCATGGAATTACGCAAAAAACATTTCATAGAAAAGGCCAAAGTTCATTAATAGAATGCCAAGTTCTATTATTTAAAAACAAAATCTAAAATTTATAAAAAAAATATCACAGTATAATCATAATACAAATCCCGGCAGGGTTTACGGGAAAGGGTAGGCCTTCAGGAGGACTAACAGCTTGGATCAGACTAGACCTGGGCTGTTTGACCCTCCTGAATGACACCAGAAGTTCCAATATTATGTGGTTAACAATAAAAGGTCCGAAGGGAGGAGATCAATTGGAGCTCTTTAACGTTTATATAAGAGGGACAGTAAATGGCAAGTCCTCGACGATCCTAACACAGCTAGAAAATCAAATAAATATGTGCCCTCCCTCTGCCAAAATCATTGTGGCCGGCGACTTCAACTGCACATTCGAGCCACTAAGCAGTGAAGATCTCCTAGGGACAACTGAAGAGGATAGCAAATGGGAAGTGCCCCATCTAGATTTGCCACCAGTAAAAAGTTGGTCTGAAATTGTAATCCAAGTCAATGCTATAACTCTAGACTATGGCCTAAGAGCTACAAATGGCAGAACCCTATCGGACATCAAGGGGCAAAATACCTATAACAAACTTGCATGCCCCTCCGTATTGATTATATCTTTGTGGACTTACGCCTTTGGGTAGATGTCATTGATATGGAAGTGGGCCAAACCATTGACAGTGATCACAATCCCCTACTGTTAAAAATAAAGAATCGATTGGCCCCTCTCAATAAAAAATCAAATACCATTGGGAATTCCCTCGTCTCCACAAAGGAGTTAACTCTCTCTAATTGTGGCAGGCATCTAAGATGGTCCAAGGTTGCAGGGGAGGACCAAAAATGAATGGACATCTCCTCAATACTAGTGTCAAAGACAGCCGAACTTGGGGCAGTTTTAGATAATGTCCAGGGGCGAGCGATGATCCCCATAATACACCACGAGACAATTGCTCAGATTGGTGCCCACTTCCTTGAAAGACGACGCAGTGGCCATACTAGGAGACAGTCCAAAACCTCCAATTCATGGTACACTGAGTCTTGCAGGGAGAAAAGGCAAGTACTAATCTCAGCGGTAAAGGGGAAAAATCCCACTATAGTCAAAATAGCGAGGATGGAGTACAACCTATCCCTAAAGAAAGCAAAACGTGATTGGGAAGAGGCCCATTGGGAGGACTTGAAAGTTGCTAGTAATGTGGTAAATTCTAATTACCGATGCTTAATTTCTATGCGGTAAAATCAATAAGAATAACTCATAATAAATAAGAGGCAAAATCCGTGATATTTGAGGTTTCTCAAAAGGGTTTTATTCCTATAAAAGGAATTGGGTGATTAGCATATTGGCTCGAGCCAAGGTGGCATACCATTCCGTCACCACATAGGTTCGGGAAGGGACTGACAGACAGAGTCAATGGTAATATGCGAATATGCAAGTATGCGACAATACATTATTGACAGGCATTCATATATATAGTCAATGCATTACAGTAAAGGCATATGCAGGAGGCGTAACAGCTGAGAAGAGAGATAAGAATGCGTGTACGTAATACAAAAGGCGTTACAATAGGCGTGCATGAAGGCGTGAACAAGAACGTCATTGAACATGATGTTACAGATAGGCGGATCCATGAGTGAATCCGGCAGTGTCAGCAAAAATACATGGCAGAGATGCGCGCGCAGCAGTATGACGTGTAATGTACGTGTAACTTGAGGGGTGAAGGGGGACTTGACATTTAGCCCTACAAGTGTAGACGGATGTCTGGATGTCAGATCAACCTAATCCCAAATCGTATCTAATATCTCATGTTTAAGGAACTGTATTATCTGGAGGGAAAAGGTCTCTCGGACAAGAGGCTATTCTATACTGGCTATGAGTGCGTGTATGAGCGTCTATGTGTCTGCATGAGACGCGAGGGGTGCGAGGGAGGGCATGGGCCTACCATGGAAACAGAGCCATGAATTACTTGCATAGAGACAGTGAGGCCTAACCCTTTGCTCTGCAGCTGGAAGGATGTTGACATGAATCTACCAGACAGGAATGTATTTTCAAGGAGTGGAGCAGATAATTCGAAGGTTGAATACAGTCTTGGCAGGCAACGGGCTGAGCCGAGCACCGTTAGCCGCGCAAGAAGTAAGGCAGGGGTCACTTGTACAAAGGCAGTCTGGGCTGAGGCTTTCAAAGTCAGAAGGCAGGAAAAAGAGGCTCGATGGCAGAATTCAGGCCTACTTCGCCAGAGCTGAAAAACATGTGAAGTATACCACAAAAAGACGTTGGCATAGCATATTTAGAAACTGAATATTCAATCCGTTCATGGCGGATCTGAAAGAGAACATGTTTACGTTGGACGCAAATGTATTTGCGTCTTCATAGCTGGCACAGGAGGGAAGTTACATGCACTTCAAGCTAGTACATGGAGTCGGTGGGGTCTAAGATAGGGGACACAATCGATCATAAAATTTATATTACCTCAGTAATAATAGGGATTCTGCCTCCTTTTGGTCTCTAATCAAGATGAGAGATAGGAGGGACAATATCCCTATCCCGAAACACATATTGGTGACCAGGCCTGGTGGGATCACTTTTCCCAATTGTATGCGGAGGAACCCGAGACCCTATCCACCTCTCACTTGCAGAGAATTCAGGCTCCACTCACACCTGAAGATACCAATCTCTTCCAAATGAAAGAGATTGAGATTGTAATTAATTGTATTATCCCTGCAAAGGCGGCAGGCCCAGATGGCATCCCGGGCGATTTGCTCTTATCAGAACCACAGAAGTGGGCTGAATGTATTTTGCTTTTAACCAACAACATAATGAAAGGAGCAGTCCCTATATCTTGGAAAGAAGCAGAGGTCATACATATATATAAAAAGGGAGACCATCAGGACCCCGCCAACTATAGGCCTATCAGCCTATTAGATACCATGCAGAAAGTGGTTGGCAGAGCCCTTCTAAAAAGGATCCAAAATTGGATGGAGGAGGAAGATGTTCTTTCCATCTATCAAGCAGGTTTTAGGAAAGCTACCAGTACAGTGGACCAAGTGTTTAGATTACTTCTTCTCTATTGGAAAGTAGTCATAATTGGTAAGGGAAGTCTTTACCTTGCATTTAATGATCTTAAAACCGCATTTGATTTAGTGCCACGCGAGAAGTTATGGACAGTGCTCCAGGAAATGGGCTTACCTCCTTACCTTTTAAATCTTTTAATACGTCTTCACGACAAAACCTATGCCCGAGTTGGATGTGGGGATCAGGGGCAAACCACAGACAAGATACAGGTCAACAGGGGGGTTTGCCAGGGTTGTGTGATGGCTCCCACCCTCTTTTCACTTTATGTGAATGGAGTGATCAGTTTTTTGAGCCAATTCCCAGCAGATGCCCCAACCCTGGCAAGGGAAAAAATCCCTACCCTCCTGTTTGCCGATGATACTCTTTTAATCTCAAAAACCCTGATGGGCCTCCAGAAACTCCTCACCCGTTTTCAAGTGTTCTGTACACAAAGGGGCCTAACGATAAACATCACAAAGACAAAGTTCATGGCTTTCAATTCGGGGAAACACTTCAGAAACAATCTTACTCTCAATGGTTCCCCCTTAGAGAGAGTCCATTCCTTTGACTATCTGGGTATTAGGCTATCTGATAAAATGCATTAGGGGATTCACCTGAATAAAATGTTACTGAACCACAAGCGGGTGGCGGGTGCCATCGGTAGGGACCAACGGTCAACGTCAACTAGAATGGTAGCTCCAGCTCTAGTAGTCTATGAAGGTAAAGCTGTGAGCTCAGCTATGTATGGCGCTGAACTTTGGGGTCTCGAAAAAACAGATGAGATCGGACGATCAGAGAGTAAATATCTTAGAGACCTGGTATCTGTCCCTACCAATACACCACTTAAGCCCCTATTCTCCGACATGGGCAGACGTCCTTTTAGCGAGGTGGCTAGACTTCGCCCTCTTCTGTACTGGGTAAGACTAAGATGCACCCCAGAACTACATAGTTATGCGATGGGTCTTTCTGAGCTCATTCCCCTGGATACCAACAAAAGGGTTAAGTAGCTCAGAGATCTGAGGGACTTACTGAGCAAGCTAGGCTTAGCCGAAGCTTGGGCCAAGCAGGTCCCTCCGACAAAGAGTGAGATAAAAAAGATCTATTGGAATTGGGTTAACAACCAGGTCTTACATAACCCAAGGTGTGGCAGACTATCTGACGAGTTTTTCCAGCACAAACCAGTTGGATTTCTGGAACCTTATCTAGATCTCATCAAGACACCTAGAGATAGGGCACTATATATGCAGTTTAGATTTGGATCCCTATTGCTAAATACCACACTGGCAAAACGGGACCCAATAACCTCCATCTCAGCCAACTGCCCTTGCTGTGATGCACAACAAGAAACTGTAGCCCATCTATTCTTTGCTTGCCCAGCCTATAAGCAAGCAAGGGCCAAATGGCTCAAGCCTATATGCACTTTATTGGGCACTAGAAACCATCTTGATGCTCTACGAATCCTGAGAACGGGCTCCACTAGGTCCTCGCTAGTATGTGGGGTTGCCAAGTACCTGGGATGTGCGTGGATTATCCGTACAAAAGTACAAATAAAGAAGAATGTCCAAATAAATACCATCTAATCTGGGGATCTGAAAGCTAAATTATATATAAGAATGATTTATGAAGCACTGAAGAATAATTGCTGTTTTGTGTGGGTCATCTGTCTTCGCTAATCTTTAATTTTAAATCTAATGGTAGAATATCGTTCAAGATAGGAAGCCTAATTTTAGGGTGGATGGTATAGCAAAGTTTTAAAATTTGTAATAATATATGGATTGTTAATTGTATAACTTTTAAATGATTGTGAAATGCTTTTATGATACTTGCTATCGAATAAAGCTTATTTGAAATTGAAATAATACCAATCTTGGCAAAAAGTATTAATAAATCCCCATAATCAAATGGTAAAAACAGGAGAAATAAACCTATGTGAAGAACATTACATTGTGGCCCGAGACCTAAGAATCACCTTTAAGTAGGTTATTACAGCCAGAATAGTCGCTGGTGTTTCTAACAACTGTAATCTTAGAAATGCTACCCTACAATATCTAATATTCCAGCTTCTAAGAATCGGTCTAAGGTATATCTTTCTAGGTACCAAAAAATAATTACAGAATAAAGTGCAGTGCAGGGTTGATTGTAATGAAACATCATTACAGGGGCATACAAGTGAATGAGTTGCCCAAACATTTGCCACCGGGAATAAAACCATTCTAAAGAAGGAACCAAATCGAAAACGGGCCACGAGCATACGGCTGAAGCTGTTTTGTACTGTCAACAAATATTGTTGAATGCCCTCGCCACTCATAATCAATTGATTTGCCATTACTGTATGCTTTACACTCTCTTTGCACCATCTTTGATCCTCAAAATATTTCAGGCAACGAGCTTTCAGATCTTTTCTGGAGATTTCTTCCAAGGTGCTGGGATCCATAAAATATTCGGGATGACCAATGGCGTTAGTTGTCTTTTTTATATAATTGAGCCACACCATATCTTTGACACCATCTAGTTTAAGGCAGTCCCGGATTACATCCCTATTAAAGCCTGTTTCGTCTGTTGCCCAGACCTTATGCCACAATAGTAACAGCGCTATCTTGATGGTGTCTGATATGTAAGAAAGTCCCAGTTCCTGATGGCAACTGTAAATGGCAGAAGAGGTAGGGACACCCAGGAGGTAGCGAATAAAGACATTTTCGCAAGTTTGTATTATATACGATCCTTCGATGCCCCATAGACCTGCCCCATATAGCCCAGTGGAAATACATTTTGACTTATAAACTTCCAGCAGCTTTTTTACAGGTCTCCCTCCTATCCTTTTAGCAAAATTTGTGACTGCCCCCACAGCTCTGCTAAAATTCAGTTTTCTGGCCTTAATTGCCGATTTCCACGTTCCTTTCTTATCAAAAGTAAAACCTAAATAAGAAAAGGTACCAGTGTTTTCAACCTTTCTATTGTCAATAAAAACATTACATGTTATGCCTCTATTCTTGTCACAACCCATGGTAAATGTCTTAGTTATGTTCACTCTTAAGCCCCTCTCTTTCATATAAATAACAAAACTGCTAACTGCCCTTAGAAGGCCTCGTTGAGTCCTTGACATAATCACTGCATCGTCGGCGTAAAGTAGAACAGGGACGGGGCGCCCCTAATGGTCGGGTAGTCATTTTGATCTCTAGTGAGGTGTTGGCCCAAACTATTAATGTAAAGTGTAAAAAGAAATGGGGCCAATATACACCCCTGTCTGACGCCCTTTTCGATTGGGAATTTGGCAGAACACTTCCCCATCTTCCCGTAACGCACCCTCGCCTCTGCATTCTTATACATTTCCCTTATAAACAATATTAAAACCTGGTCCACCTTAAGATCTTCTAAAATGTTCCATAGCATGCCATGATCAACACAATCAAACGCTGAACTCAAATCTACAAAAGTTAGAAAAAGTTTCCCCCTCTTTGCCTTAGTGTATTTATCTATAATCAAAGCCAGATTCATTCCCTGCTTTATAGTTCCCATGCCTGAACGAAAACCATATTGGAATTTTGTTAAGAAACCCACCTCAGCCGCCCAAATTTGAAGTCTGTTTAAAATTTTTCTCCCAGCGATTTTCATTAAAGCGTTCAAGAGGGAAATGGGCCGATAGCAACTAGGGTTGTTCCTATTTCCCTTCTTAAAGATAGGTACCACTATCGCATCTGACCAGGTAGGGATAGCTTCAGAATTGGTGCTACTATTTAGTACCATCATTAACAGTGGGGCCCATAGATCTATATTCGATTTTTAGACGTCCACTGGAACCCCGTCCGGGCCTGGTGCTTTTCCTGCCACACTCTCCCTAATGGCCCTTGTCACCTCCTCTAAGGTGATGTTCAAGTCAAGGGGGAAAACTCCCTGCCCACTCGCTACTTGCTTATCCGCGGCAGCTCCCTTGGATTTGTAGAGATCCCCAAAGAAATCCACCCACCTTTCTCCCGTGATAGCCACATCTATGGTATCTACCTCTCTATCTTGGTAAAAAGGGGCATTTACGGCTTTCCAAAAACCGCTGTTGTCCTTCATTACACATGCCTGATGTAAGGCTTCCCAGGCTTCCTTCTTTAACTGACTTTTGCGCTTCTTCAGAGTAAGGCGATAAGCAATCCTTGCCTGTCTAATGTCCTCCTTAGATTTTGGAAAAGTATGCAGCATACTTTTGAGGTGGGTGTGGGCTCTGGAGCAATCTCTATCAAACCAACCCTTCACTTTAGGTCTTCCCCATCTATTTTCCCTCCTTAGGAGTCTATAAGCCTCCTCCGATATCTTTAAAAAGGCAAAATAAATGTCCTCAGTAGCACTCTCCTGTGAAAGACATATTTCTATTTCAGACTGGGTTTTACTAATTAAATTACGCAAAAAAGCCGCAGAGTCAACTCTATCCTATTTTAGGGAATAACCATTAGCGGTGGCGAGCTGCACCCTATACTCATAAGGATCCTGCCTCTTCCTATTTTTATAGTTTTTCAAAGCGAGAAGCTTTAAGCTAATTGGGTAGTGATCACTCATTGAGTTTACCTCTGTTATACACTCCAAGACGCTAGAGGCATATATATCTCTTGGGCACTATAACAAAGTCAATATTAGAGTTGCAGCCTCTCCCATTAAAAGTTGTATGGAACGGTATAGGATTAGAACACAACTCATTTGCAAAACCCAGGTCAAATTGATGAAATATGTCATTAAGCAACTCCCCACTTTTATTATGAGTAAAGTGTGAAGAAATGTCCTCTTTATCTTCGCCTAGGCCGCAAATACTATGTTCACTGTGCGCGCAGAGTGAACAATTAAAGTCCCCTACCCATATTAGAGGCATATCTCCTGTCATATTTTCCTCTATGGTTTTTAAGACATTACCTAATTCCCCCAAAACAGTCTCTTTTCGATCTGTTGGGACGTTGTTATAAAAATTCACTAAAACCACTTCCTTATGCCCTCTTAACTTCGGGTTCAAGATTTGAAGGAACTCAGACCAGTATTTGATCTTAGCATTTGATACCCCAGCCTCTACTGAGATATAAGTACACCCCCCCTTGTTGCAGCCGTGATTGGTGACAATTGCTGGAGTGTGAAATGTACTAAAGCCCTGAATATGGGTTTCCTTCTCTAACCATGTTTCTTAGAAACATAGTATATCGTACTTGTCCACAAATGACAGCCACTCAGGATCATGTACTTTGGCCGCTAGGCCTGCAATGTTCCAGATCAGGATTTTACAGGAGCTCACTTCGTCCCCTATCTCTTTTACATTTTCAGATGTTTCCTGTGGGGTACTTATCTGACCAATAATATTTATCTTTTCCATGGTACTTGGGGGTCGATCGGTGGAAACATTATCAGGCTGGCTACTATTTTTCACCCACATGGGAATAGTCTCTTTGATACATAAGTTGTTACCAATATTCATCTCACTATTTCCCGTGCTATCCTCCGTCCCTGAGGACATAGCAGAGTTCCCATGAGTTTCCTTCCTAGCATGTGTATCAAACTGTCAATCCTGGTCATCCAACCGTGTCAAGGATTCAAAACGATTTGGATGTGACCAGTTTGTGCTTGTGAGTTGTGCATCTTGAAAATCCCTAGCTGATCTCCTACCAGAAAATACATTAACAGGACGTCTCAATTCAAAGTTTGTGCTTGTCTGGGCTGGTGGGTAAATAAATCCTAAAGGCAATATGTTAATATCATAATAATCATAACGATTGATCCCTGCCCTATTCAAGATCTCCCTGGTTATCTGGGATCGCTAAAAGTCAAGACTATGCAGTCCCCCTTAAGCTCTTTTCGCCCTTTCCCCACCCATGGAACTCGTCTGGCCATTTTAAAATACTTAAATAAAGGATCACAAAGGCTGGTCCGCTTTCCCAGCCAATGTAATGATTTATTACGCAGCTCCCTCCATATTTCTTGGACCGAGTGCTCCAGTTCTGGGAAATTTGCTAAAATAACCACATAAGGGGTAGCTGCTGGGGGTAGATCAAGGCAGATTTGCCCTCTCATAAATTGGTCTGGTCTTTGGTCCCCTCGAGGTACAATCACACCTGTACCTGTATTGCTGTCAGTGGGTTTCCTCTGTTCCCTGTCATTCTTCCCTTGTTCACCTACTCTACTCAATCTCTGCACTGGGATAATATTATTAGGGTCTCTAGCCACAGCTGTGGTATTAATTATAATAACAGGAGTATTTATGCTGGGATCCTGCAAGCCCCCAGTATTGCTATGCATCCCCTCTTTATGATTACCTGTAATACCACGTATAATAGTTTCTATATTAGTCACCTTGTCTAATAGTAACCCCAGGGCCTGTGTAATGTATGATTTTAAGGAGTCCATGGTATTCTGGAGGCCGTCCATTATCCTTTTCTGGCCCTCCAGTATTGCGGCAATAGAGTTATCACCCACACTATGTTGATTTTTCTTCGTATAGGTTTTACGAGCAGTTTGTTTCTTAGTGCTTTTTCTCTTTTTGGCGCCCTTTTCAGTGTGGCCAGAGATCAATTCTGGGTCAGATACTTCAGTTGCCTGGCATCCCTTCAAACGTGCAGATATCTTACTACGTTTTGAGGGAGGGTGTGAGTCCTCTCCCGTCTCATTATGATCACTTAAAATTGTTTGATCATCCACAATCTGTATACATCCATTCTGCGGGCTCCTACGATTACCAGCCTTTTGATTCACTATAGGACTAGTAGTATCCCCTTTCTCCACTACATGTGTCTCTCCCCCCCCCCCTTTGTTAATGTTTCTTCCACCATGTGGATTTGTTCTTCGATAGCTCCCCTAGCCCCTGTGAGGTAGGTCAAAAGTGATTTCTGCCCTGCCTCATTCAGCTTGGATGTTACATTACTCAATTTGCGTTTAGACATCTTTAAAATACAATAATGGGGTTATGTACTATACCACACTCTCAAAGTACTCACAAAAAGGTCCACTCTCTTAAGATGTATTTCGGGGATCAGTTCTCAGAGGGGGGCCCAGCCCAGCCTCCTCCGGTCCCCGACGGGCACGGACGGACCCGCCCATGGCCCGGGCTTTGCTCGGGCGAGCACGCGCGCGTCCTGCGCCGCGAGAGCACACGATGTAACAAATGGCCCAAGGTCGGAACAGGAAGCTCCCCGTCTCATGCGAGAGAGCAGTGCGCTATGGGTGATGTAGTCCGGGCAGTGCGCGGTCCGCGGTTCTGGCGGGAGCAATGCAGGGTGCTGGTGTAGTCAAAGCAGGCAGGAGTCTCCCACGGGCAGGATCAAACGCAGCAACTGGGCGGTAAGAACAATACAAAGCTGTAGGAGGGCACTATTCAGATGGTACTACATGAACCCAGGGTCTGTAAATTAAAAGCTACTAGTGAGCCTGCAGTACTCATTGAGCCACCCACTTAAGTAGCCCTTTAAACATGCCTCAGGCCTGCCATTGCAGCTTGTGTGTGCATTTTTCAAAAGGCCATTTCGGCCTGGCAAAATAATCATTTGCTAGGACAAAACCTCCCTTTTTTATACAGATAAGTCACCTCTGGGGTAGGCCCTAAACAGCCCATTGGGAAAGGTTCAGTATTTTTAAAAAGATGGACATGTACTGTTATATTTAAAATGTCCTGGTAGTAGAAAACTCTTATATTTGTTTTCCCTACTGCAAAGCCTCCTCTCCCACAGGATAACCTTATTACATTTAATAAGTAATAACTTTTGATTGGGAGTAGGGAGTAATGTCGAGTGTGGTCTCTACAGAATTGTAATTTAAAACGCTCTTTAATGGTAAAGTCAGATATCAAGTCACAATTCTGAAAATACCAGATTTAGAAAAATAACATTTTCTTGTCCTATCCCTTTGGTGCCTGCAGCCTGTAGCTTGGGAAACAAGACCCTGCTGTAGGGCTTTGTGTATTCCTCCCAGACAGTGAGGCAAAAGGGCTAAGGTGTTGTCGAGATGAGTGGGTGTGGAGCTGTTCCTTGCCCCACTTGAACTTCAATAGGGATTATCTCTAGCACATACAAAGAAATCTAACACTAGTCTTCTGTCACCCTAAACTTCAACTTTTTAGAGCCTTGGCAGGGAAAGGAAGGACCTTTTCAGGGCCATGTGGTTGTAACCTAGGCATTTATCCCACTTTAAACTCAGATGTTTTGCTACCTGTGAAATGCTCTAAAGTTTTTTCTGGAGTAAATCTGAGAATTGAATCTTGACTTTCATCCATATACTAATGACCATAGGGTGATGGTCAGGATACTACCAGCAGTTAAGTCTGTGGGTGTTGATTCAATAACATATTGTCCTTTAAGGAGCAGACATTAAAGGTGGACAGTCCACTGATCATCGTTTACAGCTGGTTTGAACATTACACCACAGGTACTCACCTGTGCGCTGCATTATTCAATCACATCTATCACACTTGCAAGGTCCATATCAGCAACATAACATGCTGAAACTAAGGAAAATCATTGCACAAAAGTATAAGGTGCTGAGTCTGGCGTATAAAGTTTCTTAGACAAACAAGCAGTCTAGCTGAAGAGCCTTTTGTTTAGTTTTCACCTGTTTATATAGCTAGGTGCCACAGAACCAATCAGGAATTGGGTCCTAGGGTGAAGAAATCCAAAGTAGGTTTTTGTATGTTGATAGCTCCTGCAATCTCCGGATTCCACAGTGAAAAAATATAAAGTGGGTTGTTATATACTGGTAGCTCCTGAAAGCTCAAGAATGGTACTAAATTGGCATTCTGGATAAAAAAAAGTAAATTTAAGTTTACAAAGTTCTTAAAACTAAGCTATTAAACAGACCACATACCACCAGCCCACAGCAGGTCAACTTGAGGGAGTGAGCCATTGTCTTTCCTCTGCATTTAATGCTCTGGTTTACTCTAGGCACATTTCTACCTATGTGTGGCAAATAATAGTATCAATTACAAACAAATAGCCAATGCTAATGAAGGTCCTCTAGGCAGAAAAAGGATAGGCATGAGGAGTATGATCATGGATAAAAGAGAGTAGATGGTGAAATGTGCAACAGCATGGGTTGAGGGTGTGAGGCAAGGAGCACAGAAATTATGAGAGAAGAACACGTGATAAGATCATCTCTGTCATTGTTAAGGAACAGGTTAGACAGAGAACTGAATTAGAAGGAGGGGGTAGGAAACATGAACCTCTGAGTCTCTTCTATGTCACTACCCAGTAGTTTGATAAAAGGAATCATCTAAAATCCAGCAAGGGGGTCGTCATTCTATAGGAGGCAGATGTGATTGAAGTCAGCAAGCAAGCTTGTCATGTTGACTCACGTTGGATGCAGAACAGCAACTTAACAAGAGCACAACTGTCCTCAAGGCATGCTTTCAAGTTTCAGTAAAGCAAGTTGATTTCTTCTGCCAATTGAATCAGCGATGTAGCATAGAAATGTGGTGCCTTCCGCATGAGACATGCTGTGATGTATATTGGTTCCCCTTGATGATATCTCTCTCTTCTATGGTAATAAGTCTTTTGGACTAGTCCAGTCTGGATTGAACTCATGAAGGAGAAGTGGTTTAATTGTAATGTTGTTGACATGCTCACAACTTGGCCATTTGGTGGTGTACTGGGCCAATATATTTATCTCTCAGTGTCTCTTTTCCTTATCTGCCAAAATTAGAAACATATCAAAAATGCCATTCCCAGTAATAGGTACTATGTAAGCTCTACACTTACATTACATTTATTGACCTCTGATAGCAGGGCTGGAAGGTTGGCAATGCAGTGACCAATAAAAGGCTCCTATTACAAATAAACATTTTCAACTAAAAATAAAGTGCAATTATCATACAAAGTCATTAAGTGCCATGCCCTCCAGGCATAAGAGAAGTATTGGAGAAATTATTATGGATTCAGACTGGTACCTGGGATATTCAAAAGGTGAGAAATCTGCAGGTACATGTATCCATCAGAATGATTGCTTTATATCGGCGAGTCTTTCCACCAGGATCTGAAAAGCTAATAGGTAGTGTAAAAAGCACTTTTCTACGTTACCTAAGGCCATTACCATGGGTCTTGTCCAGCACAAGGGTAAAACGTGCAGCAGCAGCACTACGGATGAAGCAGAGAAACAATCTCCTAAATAATAAACGTAGGATTCCTCTACTGTGGAGACATTGAAGCTCATGTCCTGTTCTGGGAGAGGAGAGAGCATACTTTACAGTGAGTGAAGTGGGCTGATTGCCTGAATGTCAACATTCCTGCCCATGGTGGCTTGTCATATAAAGAACAGCTTTGCATGTCCAAACTGGCAAGACTCTATTTCTCAACTTCGTGGTTGATAATGTTGAGTTGTGTTCCCACTCTTACAGGAAGAGGACTCTGCAATGGCGGCCATAACCTGAGTCCCTGACTCACGATATAATGTGCGAGGTATCGAAAGAGTAGTTACGGCATTAATAATACCTTGTAGTGGTTCAGCTCTAGTTCTTCTAAAGTATTACATTAGGGAACACTGTTCTCCAGGAAAGAGACAGGAAAGGATGTGAGCCCTGGGCCATCTTCAGAATTACACAAACTGGAAGATACATTGTAAATGGAGAAAATTATTAAACCTATATATTTGTGAGGCATGATATGTATACCTGCAACTATCTGAGTAAGAGTGGCTGCAATTGGGAATTTCATTATTTTTAGCCCCCACCGCTTACAGTCTATATTTCCGATCATGCATGTGCCTTCTCATGTAATCTGTCCAAAGTAAAACATTGACAAAGACCTCTGCTTCTGGGACACATCCTAAATCCCCATCCATATATGTTACTCTTGCCTGTTGCTATTTTCCTACTCATCAGTGTTCGTGAACCTTTTGGCATGTCTAAGAACCTATTAACGCAATGTTATGTAGAATGCAGTACAATGGGTTGGAGGAACACACCTTACTTGTATGTGCTGGAGCCACTTAAACCTCTAAATCTGAGCTTTATTAAACACAATATATGGTTCATAATGCTCCTAGTCCCAATGTGGTCTACAATGTTTCTAGCCTACTGAGCACCTTGCTGTCCCTACGGTTAGGCAGTTTCTGTGTAGTTGCCTTTATTATTTAGTCCTTATTAGAATTATATTTTGCTTGTATATCTCTTACATACCCTCATTCATCACACTGCCAAACCCTGCGTCCAATAACATGATAACTGCACCTCGGTGGTCATCATGCACAACATGAAAACATTTCCCACATTTTCTCCAAAACTGCACATTTCTAAACACAAACAATACATGTTGTAGAATACTATCTGTTTGAGTAAGCACTTTAGTGCCCCAAATTCCAGCAGTGAGCACTACATAAATTCTACAATACAATAAAATACTAGAAGTGAGCGGCTTCTCTTAATGGACAGATTAGGGCTGCAAAGCTCCCACAAATGCACCAAGTAACACTCATTTTGCTGAGACATATATGGTCAAAATTAGGAGTGTGTAAAGTTACTACTAGGCAGGACTCAATGTATTTCTTCTTCAAATGCAGGTAGTGCTGGACTTCTCTGCTATGCTGAGGGTCAGTGAGAATTGACTAAGTGCCCACGAATCAGCAATTGTGACCAGCTTTAAAGTGGTCAGGGTTGGTCTGATTTTTCTGGGCTGGCAGGGATCGATCTACATTCATCTTCTAATGCCAATAAAGGCAGATTGCAATCATATCTCTGTAATAGGAAGGATCAGAAGGATGCAAAAAGACATTGCAACCAGCTTTGAAGTGGTAATTGGCAGGTTTTTTTCCAGTCTGGTGGGGTTCTGCGTACTTTAATCATCTAATGCCACTAAAGGCAGATTGCCTCTTTGAAATGCAAAGTGTCTAGAGGTTGAGACCAGGTGTCCCGGATTTTGCAAGGCTAGCTTAAGACATATCAACTAGCTTTAAAATAGTAAGGGAAAGTTTCAGTTTTCTCTAAAATGTGTTTACAGGGCTCAGAGTTTGTGGATTGACAAGGCAAGCATAGGCTCTGCTCTCCGAGGGCAGACCTGAACTGCAGTCTCTCGGCTGGCTGGAACCAGCATTCGGAAAAATAGAATTAGGGTTGTCTAGGACAGGAACTGGCTGATATTTGCTACTACTTTCTCAGATGAAAGGCCTTTTGCTAGAGAAGAGAGCAGGGTTGATAATGGAGGAGGGAGAGAATGAGAAGTGAGTACAGAAGGGAAGTTAACTTATGGAAACATACATAGAAGTTATCTGCAAGACTCACTTGTCAGAGAAGAGCTGGGCTAAGACTAAAGAAAATGAGAACTACCAAAACTGTGCCATGTAGCAGTCCTAGCCGAATCAATGGAAGCAGAGAAAATCTCCTTTCACCATCTTGTCTCTTCTTTAGCCTGAAATGTATTTTTCCTACTAATAATGAAGGTGTAATTTGCTTGGGAGGAAATTCAACAATTTGATTAGATTACCTTCTTGATTACACATGAACAGCAAGGTTCTCTGGGATGTAAGAAAAGTATTAGGCTTGTATGGAGGGCAGATGACAGAGGAGTGATGTGAGGCACATTGATCTGCTGTTGCACTGTCAGTGAATCAACCAACCAAGTGCTTTGTCTCTTAGCCTCAAATGTGCAGGTTGCCAGTCTGGTTAGGGTGTAAATCACAACACAACTAGTGCTCGACTGACTGATGCTAGTCTGCCTTCGGGAGCTTCAGACAGGCTTGGGGGATATACTGCTACAGAAAATGTTGGATTCCATTGGCCTAGCAGAAGTAGGTTGATGATGGGCCTTTTAAAGATAGTGTAGTTTCTTCTTTTTTTTACTTTTATTTTTCAGAGTTTTATATAGCGCTAACTAGACCAGAGAAATCAGGTGTCAGAGCGCTTTACATGAGCACCAGTTTCGTTACAGATGGACACATTCATTTTTGTTAAGCACAGGGAGATTGAGTGATTTGCCAAGAATCACAGGACGTTGAGCGTCATTGCCGAGACTCAAACTCGGTTTCCCAGCTTCGAGGTCGACCGCTCTAGCCGTAAAGCTACATTCACTTCTTCATTCATGGGTTGTGTAGGAAATCTGCCTTTTCTGCCTGGTCACCCTGGATTCTTCTCTTCTTACTGGACTCTATATTTATGCTGGTTTTAGAATTCTGTGCAATTTATCCCTGCTAACCAGTGGTTAAGTGCCTAGCTCCCCCCTTAGTCATGGTCAAAATGGCATATTCTTAATTGGTATATTTAACATAGATGTCAGTCCCTAGTAAATGGTTCAAATTTGTACGCAGGGCTGATCAGTAAAATCACACTAAAGAACTGCAGCGACTGTTGTGCCGTCCGGTATAGTGAAATTTTAAACGTGGCTTCAAGCCTAACATTGCAGCCTGACTGCGGCGATTTAAAGACTGCAATTCAACCTGTCAATAAACAAATTTGAAAGGTCAAAATCTCCCTTGTAAATATTAATAAGCTACCCTATAGGCTTTGGAGTCCACAAAGCAGATGAATGGTCTTAAAAAGTAGGTCCTGTAGGAATTTAATGCTAGCATGTCCTTACAATGATTAGCACCCAAAAACTATTTTTCATTGTGGCAGGCCAGCTGTGCTAGGTAGAAGACCAATTAGAGGTTAAAATCCTAGTGCAGTATCTTGGGAATGGGACTATCTAAAAAAATAATGAATCAACTATTCAATGGTGAAGTCTGATTTGTCACAAATATTTAGAAAATGTGATTTTATTTACCTTTTCCCTGCCTGAAGTTCCTAGAGGCTAATTTGCATTTGCTCTCCTACTTCTAACAGCCAGGGATTAGCATTTTAAGAGGTGTAAAATGTCTCCCAGGAGCAAACAAAAGGCTGACCTGAAGTGGCAGAGATGACAACCCGTAACCTTCTAGAATAAACAGGATGGGGCCTGTGAGCATCCTTTTCAACATTACCACGTCAAAGCCTGCTTGACAGGTCAACTGGGTTTACATATAACTTATTGAAGAGCATCGTTCAGGATGCTAAAACAATCCTTTTGTATTCACTGTCTGGTTGCTGGAAACACCAGAAAGACCGTCACCCAGGCACTCGTCACCCATTGCCTCGACTACGGCAAAACTTTCTATGCCGGTATCTCCACCCAGCCCCTCGGAAGACTCCAGACCATACAGAATGCTGCAGCCAGACTCATCCTGGACCTCAGCAAACAGGCTCAGATCACCCCCCACCTCAGGGAACTCAACTGGCTCCCCATCCAGAAAAGATGTCAGTTCAAGATCCTCATGCATGCCCACAAGGACATGATCAAGGACCGGCCTACATCAACCACCGACTAAACTTCCATCTATTTGCTCAACACCTGCACTCCTCACTAGCAGTTGTGCACAGCCCCGCATCTGTCGCAGAGGCTCCTTCTCCTACATTACTGTCAAGACCTGGAACGAACTGCCCCTCCATCTTTGGACAGCACCCTCCCTGAAAGGCTTCAGAAAGAAACTCAAGATCTTGCTCTTCAGCAGAGACGTCGCAACCACAGCGCCCAGATACCCCTACGGGTGACAGTGCTGCACTATACAAATTTGATTGTTTGATTTGATTAAGTGCTGTTATTTTCTGATGTGATGTTCTATTGCTATACACAGTTATTCATAGTTATGAAATGCCACCTCACCTTTGACCAGGCCATACAGAGTCCCCCAGGGTCCGCCAGCCAGGCAGTAATGGGGAGGCAATAAGAGAGAGCGGCTGCCGCCGTTTGCCAACGTGGGATCCACCTCTCCATATTTGACACAGCTCAGCTTTTACTTGGGCGGCTGCTCTTTGGGGCTACAGATTCCTTAAGGCCCGAGTAGGGTGTCGCTGCAGGGGCACCACATCAAAGGCACCATGACCACGCTGCACTACTCCATTGCTGCCTTGAACTCAGGGCGGGCCGCAAAGCCCAGCAGGGCACGCCCGTTCATCCTTCTCCAGCTGGCTCATGCGGCGAAAGGATTCAGAGGCCTCTAAATATACCAGTGTCAGTAGGAGTACGCCAGGGGTTAAACTGGGCACCTTACGTGACAGTGCGCCCAGTAGAAATGCAGGATTTTGTCGGATATTATCAGTGCCGGCGGAGGCTCCGGGGAAGGCCGTCTAGGCAGCCATCTTGCCCAGCCCCACCCCCCCAACTTACCACTACTTGGCATGGAGAAGGGGGATGTAGCAACTTCCCAAAGGGTAATGGGTCCGTGGCACGTGAGGGGCTCCACAGTGTAGGTGATTTATACCATGATGGGGCCCTTATACCTATGGAGGAGCTTGTCACACACACTGATCTCCTACCAGGGCAGTGCCTATTACACCCTTCCTTTGTACAGTCACTGGTGATGCAATGGGGAGACATGCAGCAGGGAACCACCCCTACACCTCACAATCCAATACCTACACGTAATAGGAAGGGACTGTCACTTGACACGTGTAATCACGCTGTTATTCCCCTAACTGCACTGCACCCACACTGGGACACGGACTTGGGCATCCTTGCTCTGATAGAAAGTGACAGGGAATGTTAGCTTACCCTCCGTTGATAGCCCACAATGCCCGCTTCAAATGAATACAATTTCACATACTGCATATAGATTATTTAACCCACCACAAAATCAATCGATACTTTCATCACACAGGTTCTGTCTGCCCAGGGTGCGTTGCCTCAGATGCAGATCTTTTGTACATGTTTTGGACCTGTCCATCTCTTACCTGGTACTGGCTGGACATTACGGCACACTTAGTGTAGTGGAGGGGCCTTCCCACATTATGCACCTAGGAAGTGTGCCTGCTGGGTCTAATACGTCCTCCAAGTCAAATAAAGCTGTGGCATGTTTCATAGACCTGGCCCTTATCCTAGCCAAGGGCCTGATCACCCGTAAATGGAAATTAGCAACCCCTCCTACAACTTTGTCCTGGGACACTCTCGATGGTAGCCTGGGCACTGGCAGAAAGTAAAGCATCACATAGAGAGTAAACACAAGGTCCATGCAAATACCCCATCTCTAATAGCTGGGACACTCTACTGGAGAGCAAACAGAAGGGTTTGCAAACTGAGGTACAACCCCCTTAGAGCACCTTACTTGCTGTTCCCCAGATACATTACAACCTCTGATACTGACCAGGACTCCTGTCTGACCTTCATATTCCATACAAGCAGTTCACGGTACATCCTTGACTGCACTCAGTTGTCACATTGTTAACTGTCACACGTAGGATGGAGGCATGTTACGTTCATCTTAGTTGCAAACAGTTCTGTTTTATTGTATGCTTGGCACATGTTAACATCGCCTATGGCTAGGCACACTCACTTAGGTTCTAGTGGTGCATTTGTTTATAACCATCAGTCGTTCATATTGCTGCATTGTACGGTAATGCGTTATGCCATCTGTAATGTTCATACTGAACAATATGCTTTGTAGGCTGTTCAACACCAATTTCAATATCAAAATGGCAATACAAATATTTTTAATGGATAAAGGAAGGAGGAACAGTTGAATAAGGATTGTCCCAATGCCCATTCCAGAAAAGAAATGAGAAATTACCTCCTTAGGAGAAAATCTGAACAAACACTAGATTAAAATATGTGTTGTTTAATCGCCTTCACGGGACATACCTACCCTTTCTAAATTTAGGTTGGATTTACCCATGAACCACAATGTATCCGAGGGGCTTCTTCCTTCATAATTCATATGACCTATGATTGAACCATTCTAGACCGAGGTATAGACCAGACTGCATGCTATTATGAGAGGAATACCCACACTTACAGTTACAAAACACCTGCTTGAGATTATTCCCAAACCAGAGAAAAGAAAACGAAACAGTAGGTTTGCTGCACTGGGTACAATTTGTGCATGTCCCAGCCCCTTTTGAAAAACTTTCCCAGACCCAGGATATTTTTGATAGTTTTTGTGAGAGAGGAAGACAGCAAGATGTTTACACTATGACAGGACAAATCAAATATAGAGGCAGGGAAAAGCCAGACACTCAGACTTCTGAAATTGTAAGATGTGCACCGAGGGGTATATAAAGTGAGAAACTGAATACATGTCCATTCTGAGAAGAATTGTATTGACTCTAGGATAGATCTACTCTGATATGGAGATAACGAATAGTGAGCAAATAAATGCAGATGCATGAGTCCAGGGATTTGTCCCATGGCGGGCATTCCCTCAAAGCACCAACGCATATGGATTTAACTCCGTTCTTTATCCAATCCTGTACTTGTTGCCTGGATTCTGTGATCTTTGGCCAGACAGAACTCACTGTGTATGGAGCTCAGTCATGCCATGGCCTTGTCATGGTAGTCAACCATGTTAAAAGGAATACCTGCTTTGGGTGGCTACTGTCTCTAGAAGAGACAGGTAGTGTGCTGAACAGCAATTTATAAATATTTTGTGGAACAGCTCATAGGGAAGTTAGGGTGAGAATTCCTGTGCAGCAAACACGCTTTATAAGTCAGAACTTGAGAAATGAGGAGCAGGGTGGCATAGTGCTATCACATCATTGACACTTTACCTTACACAGTTGTTCGGAATGACATCTTTTACTTGGAGTAGTTTCCTGACATGATCCTACATTAAAACACATGCTGATCCACTCTGCTCCCTTAATCTTACAGAGTGGAGTCCAATATCTGTTGTAATAGGAGAAACTAAATTATGATTGAATCTGGTGAATTTCTAACCTTTCTTGCCTTAGTTTATTACCCGCTTCTGTTTGTGTAGGTGCTGCCTAAGCGTTCTTTCATTTCCACAGTACAGTTCCTCCTTTCCTATATTTGCTGTTCCCTATGTGGTTTGCCTCATTTTTAGAGGTAGAATGAGGGACATGGCTATGCATGTATGTTGCTGGCTATGTCAGCCCTGGTCCCATTACCCCTCTTTGTTGGTGAAGGATTTACGTGACTTTTCAGCATTTTGTTTGAGTCCATCCTGCAGACACAGGTTTTGGAGTGGAGAGCTGCAAATGTTGGTTGTCCATGTATGGTTCTAGCATACAGGGTTCTACCCTCATTAAAATCTTGTGGCCATTTAACCTCTCATGGAGAGCTAATACTCAGAGTTGGCAGATAATCCTCGTTAACCTAAAATAACTCTAACTTCTATCACTTGTCTTGTATTAGGAAGCCTGTATTACTTTTGGGCTACCTGCTCTGTGACACACACAAACCTTCACATTCGGACTGACTCCACAACAGGAGAACTGGGTGGTGCCTTGCCAATCAGCAAGGTAAACATTGTTTTACTCTCATAGTAATTCATCACTCATTCCATATAAGTATGTAGGATCCCCACATCTTATTCTATGTCAAACATTTGAGCAAGTACTTTAAAGCGCTGATGGCGAATTATTAAGGTGTTTTGTTTTGAACACTCTCCACCTAAGGTGGGACAAATCTATTGTCCCTTTTTAGAATTGCAGGTTTTTTGTTTTAATATAATTTTAAATAGTGCTACCACCCTTGTTTCTCATCCTCCTTTGGAGGCACTGGATCACTTTGTCTCTGTAGTTGGTCAACACTCAAATTTGTCTTACTGCTGGCGGCTCTGATGTGGATCTGCAAGGGATTAATGGACTAACCAATATAGGGTCTGCTGTCTTTGGGACAGTACTGTGGAGATGTGGTGCCCCCAAAACTAGATCTTCTTTTTGGAGACCTTACTTAGATGTTGAAATCAGGGTTTCTTCTAGTCCCCACAGGAAAGACTTGACCCATGTGAGAGCAAGGGAGGGCATCACAACTTCCTACTGGGCCAGAACTAAGGATTCCCTTATAGACTAATCATTTTGGGGCATGATTGTTTCATGATCTCAAGTGTTGGGGTGTCTTCTTTATGCTTGGTTGTAGCAAGAACATCCAGCTTGTTATGTGATATATTCACAAAAAGGAAGGATGAGGAAAAGGATGAAGAAGTAATGCCCTGTTTAGATACTATTAACTACTTTCTCAAATTCCCTCTTCCCTATTTAAGACCTGATGCCCACTTTCTCTTCTAGAAGACTGATGTGCTTCGGACAGCCTTGAACTTTCATGTAATGATGTATGAGATAGTCTGTCTTGAAATAGTATTTAAGTAACGATGTGCCTGTCTCGGACAGCCACCTCATCTAATGAGACAGAACACAGAAGTAAGGACGAGGGACTATGAGTAATGCAATTATTGGAGGGTAATCACATCATTACTTCAGTTTGTCACTCTATTTTTCAAGACTTCATTCGGACTCTAAATTTGGAGTGACCTTTGATTGCTCTTATGGTGTGCAAAAGGAAGGTTCAGTTTCTGGAGTCAGGATCATGTATTACCAAATTCTAAATAGTGGCTAACATCTCCTTTGCTATAATTGAATAATTGATCCAATAGAGCTGACTGTTACACAGTTTATAGACTCAGATCTTAGACAGCTCAGTCATTGGCCTAAGTGTGTTTTCCATTACTGTTTTGTTGCTGCCTGAAGTGGGAGTAAATTAGCATCAGCACTCAATAAAACATTTTTGGCTTAAAAGGCTTCAACAAAGATTGCGTGCCTCTCCGTGACATTAAACTGATATACAAATCAAATATTGACAGGAGCACAATTATACATTTTTTTTTTACTTTAAACAATATCTTTCTAAATATGAGTAATGTCACCTTGATACTCACTTTCCCGTTGGTGCCAGCGTACTGCATGAAGGTGTTCCCCACAATAGTGAAACATAAACTCATGTCCTGAGTGGACAGTGTTTCCTTGGAGTAAGTCCATAAGGTTCCGTCCATCAATGACTCTAAGTTAACAGAAATAATATGCATCACTGAATTTAAATATGTTGGAAAAACAATGTATATGTTTCAGCTACTGTACACAAGAACATTTTATAAACCTCTTTACTTTATAAAAATAGGGTATTTTTAATCAGATAAGTGATATAAATTTCCAGTTATGTCTTTAACTGTTGGGTATGTAACATGCTAAACGTCATATACACTAGCACTCAAGTAACAAATATACAAAAATTAAGGAGGGGCAAACATTTGCAGTTCAAGTTAAAGTGAAACAAAGTTGCACAAGAAATCAAAGAATGAACATCATCACACCTAGCTGATGCACAGATTTTTCACAGCACTACCTATGCAAAGAAATCTTAACAGCAGATATAGGCTGATTTTAGGAATGCACGTACAAGTAACAAGCAAACATCACGGACAAAGCTTCCTGCAGAAGCACAGATAATGGTCGTACATAAAAAATACTAAGTTAATTTAGAGCCATGTAAATTTACAGTAAACAAACTGCGATTCACAAATCGTTGTACAACTGTTGTGTTCTTATCTCATGTATTGCTTAGCAAGATGGTATTCCATACTAGAATGTTATGTATGTAATGTAGGAATGGGATGTTAGATGAACTGAAGACCTGATCAGTTTGAGGAGCTGAAAAATGTAGGCATTTTTTTCTTGTTTCTAGATCGGTCAGAATCCCCAGAGTAAGTCCCAATTTAGGATTACACACCATATGCTGCACTTTACTGCTCTATTTCGAAATATGTCTCAAAAGACGTATGTTTTACATGCGGTCAAAATAACTTGGATATGCAATTTAACACTATCGTTTTTCAAAATGTTCATAGTGTCTTCCTTCACATATACCAACCACTTCCATTCACTTCCCCTTCTAGCCTAAGTTAACAAGTTTCTGACCCCATTACGTACAATCTACCTTGGAAGTTGCAGGACGGGTAACCAAAAATGTACACCATTTCACAATACAAGACATGGAAAATATAGCTATCTCTCAGATTAGATGCTAAGCAAGCAGATTTACTGCTCAGACTAGACTCCTTACTAGTTCAGTTAGCAGTCATGTATATGCCTTTGGCTGAACTGATTTTACATGCACGAGCAATGTAACAGAGATAGAGGTGATTTTTACAAAGGCAAGGGAGGAGGGCAGAGCATGGAACCTCATTAGGAATAGACCAAAATTCAGAGATGTGTGGGGGGTTGAGTGAGATATTTGGCTAAAGAGGATCTGATCCAAGGCTGTGCCAGTCCCACTGTTTCGCCTTCCAGAAGGCAGCTAAGCTAGTTTTATGATCAACCATGTTAATGGGTTTCTAAACCTCAGTGAATATAAGGGCAGAGGCATCAGCAGCATCAACTATAATCCATAAAGTCGTGGGATACAGAGATCCACACAGCTTATCTCCCTCCGCAGGGACTACACAGGGTTGCAATTTAAATCAAAGAGTCCGCCAGATATCATTGTGCTGAGCCATCATCCTGCTCTTCTGAATCTGGAAAGCTGCAGAAAAGGATATTATGTGACAACATTTATTTGGGTTGTTTGGACTGGGAGAGTGTTTCTAAAGAATAGGAGTGACCACTGTGCTCCTCCGGCCTCATTTATGAGGTTTTTCCATAGGGCAGCACAGCAGGCCTTCCTGCTGCGCTGCCCGAAGGCAACAGAAAAGGGCACGAATGTGTCATATCCTTCAGATACGGGGTTCCTGTCTTTGTCCCCTGCGCTGACACACAATGGGCTGCTGTGCGACATTGTAGGCACCTTTGTACCATGGTGCAAGGGTACCTGCATTGCAACAATGATTATCCTAAAGGAGTCCTAAAGTTAGGAGTCCTAACTTTACCTCTCCTAAATTGAGAAATATCCTAACTTTAAGACTTTCGGTATTCACAGAAGGCATTTAGGAGTCCTAAAGTTAGGACTCATAACTTCTGTGAATACCGAAATGAGTAAGTGCCTTCTGTAAATACCAAAATGAGTAAGTGCCTTCTGTGAATACCAAAATGGTAGTAAGTTTAGGATTTTGTCTTAAGTTAGTTCTGTGAATCCGGCCCATAGGGAGCTAAACACTGAGTTTCACAATTAATTAGTTACTAGTTTTTGTTTTCTGAAAGGACAATGCTATAACATAATTGAACAAGTTATTTACTTTAGGTGACACCTTTTCTGGTAAAGACTTCATCTAGCCGCAGATTTCTTACCTTAGGAAATTCCACAAACAACAGACTGAATCAGAAATGTTTGAGCAGCAACCATGCATGCGGGTAGGTGGTGCTGTTTACTCCCTGTTGATGGCAGTGTCTGTGCCGTAAATGATGTGTGGGGTGCATATATAGGCACCACCCAGCGAGCTGACGACAGCTTCTTTTCATGACTTTTCACACCAGGAGCGTGGAGCCACGAAGAACACTGACAATTGGTGTGAATTTCGAAGGCCCTTAGAAGAGCGGCCCTCACATTGTAATCAGTTCACAGAGCAGGGAGGATGGTAGGGTCAGTAAAGAATCTGCATCTAGATGAAGTCTATATCAGATAAGGTGCTACCAAAGATAAGCAACTTGTTCATCTGATAGAGACTTGTAGCTGCAGATTACTTACCTTAGAATGGATACCCAGGCAATGTCTCCCCATAGCTAGGTCTGCAAAACCGATTCCGACCAAAAAGTCCTGCAGGACCGACTGGCAACGTGCCCAACACTACAAACATGGCTGTCAATGCAGTAGTGTTTAGTAAATGCGTGCAGAGATGCCTACATGGCTGCCTGGTAGATGTCCAGAACAGGGACTCTACGGGATAACAGAGTGGTTGCAGCTTTGGCTCTAGTAGAATGAGCATGCAAGCCCCGAGAATGTGTTGCTTTTTGGCAAGTGTGTAAAAGATATTTATGAAGTGCACTATCCTTCATGAGATGGTCCATTTCTGCACGACCTTACCTTCTTAGCGCCAACCAAATCCTATAAAAAGTTGATCGTCCACAGGGAATTCATTGGTACGATCAAGGTAGAATGACAATGCTCTTTTTGGGTCCAGGCAGTGGAATCTCTCCTCTTCTTTAGATGGTTTAACCTACATGAAAGGTTGTCACTACTTTGGAATGAAAAAGGCACATGTTTGAAGGACTGCCAAGAGGTGGTATTAACAAAAGGTGCACACACAGTGGCTGCAGTTCGCTGACCCTCCTTGCCGATGTTATGGCCTCTAGTAAAGCTGTTTTTATGGTTATCAACCACAGTGTGCAGTTATGCAGCAGCTCCACCATAGTTGTGAGGTGGGAGGCGACTGCCAGGGTTGAGTCTGCCTTCAACAGGCAATCATCACAGTGGAGGAAGACAGGAACCCCTGAACTTCACAGATGTTCTGCAAGCACCGCCATCACTTTCATGAACACCCTTGGGCGCTGATGAGGCTGAAAGGGAGCAAAGCAAACTGGAAAGCGCTCTTGGCCCACCATGAACCGCAGATAATACTTCAGGGCAGGCAGGATGGGAATGCAGAAGTGTGTATCCTGCAAATCCAATGTTACCATGCAGTGTCCAGGGCAACAGCAAATTCAGACCCATTGACTATTGTTACCATTGACGCCACAAAGGAGTTCAATAGGGTGTGTTGGGCTTATTTGTGAGATCGTAGAGGTATTTGGACTTAGGTTTTGTAGCTGTAGTTAAAGCACTATTTCACCTGTGCCAGACTGGCCCGCAGTCCCAGGGCTGACAGAGAGATCTAAATAGGGAATGAGACAGTGCACAGTATTTTTAATCCAAGTCTGGGACATCAAAAGTGGGTTGCACATATTAAATCTGCTTAGGGATCTAATCCGTCAATAAGGACAATGGTGTTGTAGGCTGCTATTTTAACATTTTAAACTGATTCCTTGCATTTTACTAATGCTTTTGAGATTAAGTCTCACCAGAGAGCGCATATGTAAATCCATCTGCCTTTCAGAAAACAAATCATCCCTTTTTGTTGAACAATGCATTAACACCCCCATTAAAGTTGTGAGGAAATAGATCAGTAAATTGACTCTGTCATACACAAAAGGAAAATGGGACAAAGACAACTCTATTCTTGTTAATTGAATATTTAGCTGCTTCTTGCACAGTTATTACAGTTTTTATTGACCAAACAATAAAGTTTCCTAATACTACGACTTGTTAAAACCCTCTACCAGGCTCTGTCAGCTTAGATTTTGGTTATTGGGAGACTGACAAGGAAGGTTAAGATCTTGAGGGGGATACGTCAGGGCTGCCTACTGCCTCCACTACTTTTGAATTGTATATAGAGTTGTCGGTGCAGGTTTTTAGGGCAGAAGCGGAAATTGTGCCTTTTGAATCACAGTAGTAGAAGCTCAAACTGGGCCTTTAGGCAGATTATCTCATTTTGTATATGAGCAATCCACAGGAAACAGTGGAGCGTATGGAGGTCATAACAAAAGCATTTGGGGCCTTCTGGGGCTATTCCCTAAATAAGAGGGAAGTGATTGTATGGAATATAGCAAGTACTGCTGGGGGGCGGGCAATTCCAGGCTGATCAGGTATTTGCATATCTCAGTTTTGTATAAATTGGAAGAAGTACCAGAGTATAATTTGAGGAGGGTGAGGAAGGAAATTGAAGCATTCCTATCTAGCTGGGGTCATCTTCTATTTGACCTTTATGGTAGAGCAAATTTTGTGAAGATGACAATCCTCCCCAAGTTGACTCTTGACAATATCACACTCTCCTTTTCCAAAAGCAGTCTAGATAAGATTCAAGGATGATAGTGTGTTTTATAAGGGTCTCTAAAAGTCCTAGACTTAGTTGGAAGAAACTACAGAATAAAATGTCTAAGGGCGGAGGGGCAATGCCGGATGTTTTCCCATATTAACTTTCCTTTCAATTTAAGAACTGTAGAGTGCTCCTGGGGAGTGCAGATTACTTTAGCTGGGGCAGAATCTATGCAGGATTGTTGAATCTAATCGGGCAGGATGGTTTCCTGTATAAGTTTGGGGACCAGAAGGACTTTAAGAAGGTTTGGCTGAAAGATTTGCGGGGCTTTCTTGATGTTTGGTATCACACAAGGAAAATCTTTGGAATTTCATATTACTCAGAGTTTGCCACAGTTTGGAATTCCCCAGGTACACCTTTGTAGTGTAGTTCCTATATTCCCAATAGGCTCCGCGCATTGGAATAATATATTGTATAGATTAGACGTAGGACTGAGGTCGACTAGGTCTCTATCGAATATACTAAACTTAATTGTGAGTGCCAGCTAGCTCAGAGGTCACTAGAAACTTTCTCGAAATCACATGAAGGGATTAGTTTCTGACATCAACAACCAAGAAAGTGGTCTGGTCCAGAAAAATTGTACGTGTGCCGTAACTGAACTAGAGTCCCCAAACCATTAGTAACACTAGAAGTGATAACCCTGGGCTGGTAAAGAAAATCCCATCAGCCCACCCATTTGGTGGAGTGTCGTCATGTGGGAGATGTCATCAATCCAAATCTCAGACAGTGCACCTAGTGATGGTGCGGAGATGGATTATCATGATGTAAATCCAGACCACTGGGCTTCACTGGTGATGCTAATGGGGTGCAGTGCAAGTGGAAAAATTAAAGTGAACAGTGAAAATAAAATTGACTCAAAGGACCAAAATTAAGTTTAATCAGTATGGTACTAGGGTCAATATTAAAAATGCCCAAATAGTTTGAAAAAATAACTATACATAGGCAAAGTGAGTGGAGGTCGACATGTTTCAGCTAAATTGACTATTGGTCTAAGCTTTCTTCAGGACCATTGGGAAACTGCGACTGCAACTATAAACAACAAAACTATGTGACTGTGCAAGCTATATACACTGGATAGATCCTACCAGTTCCTCTGAGCCCAGATGTGTACTGGAGGGAATCCAGATCTTTCAGTATCTCCTATAAAAAGAGGAGGATAAGCGTGCATCAGAAGATATAGTGTGTAACGGAATTAAGGAAACTAGAACAAGTAACTAAGCACACAAACACTGCGGTGAGAGAATCACTCACCGCTAACAGAACAGACAATCTAATCCTGTCTATATTAATACGTGTAAACAATCACGGCTATGTGTAAAAAGCGTAATGACTTACCCAGCATTGTGTGGGAGTACGCCTCACCTCACCCGGCACCCACTCGGGAAGAAGGAGGCCCCGCTCTAGTTAGGATGGAAATGTGAAACAGAACCTCAGAAAAATAGCAGAGGGACTTATACTCAATTTTATTTGCATTCCCAGTAGTCTCCTAACAAAACCTAGTTGTCAAGAAAAAAGACTCAACCTCATTTACAGCTCATGGCCAATACTATGCAGGAAGGAAGTTAACAAGAGTCTCAGATTAAAACCCCAACTCAAAGAGCTCTTAAATGGCGTTAAGATGGCTAAAAGTTGGTTCCCACTAACATGAGGGGCAGCAGGATGTATTGCCCTACCTTTCCGTCGGTACCTCTACACCAGCGTCCGAGAGGGAGTGGAGGTAGCAGGGTCGTGGGCGCGCATGTCTATTTATGTCCGCGTTAATAGGCTCATTAGCCCCAGCTGTGTAGGGGATTGTCAAATCGCCGCGCTAATGAAGCACTACAGTGGATATGCGCGTGCGCTGTGTATCTTGGTTAGACTGCGCATGCGTCGAAGAAAAATGGCTTCGAATCGCGCATGCGCTGTTGTAATCAAAAGGAATGGGCTTGCGCGAAAGCGCTAGTAAGTTGTAGTTGTGTGGGCCGTTCGATTGGATCGCCGCCCGGATAAAGCACTGCGACAGATCTGGGCATGCGCTAGGTATCTCAAGTGTATTGCGCATGCGTCGTCTTGAGGATCTTTAATGTCGAAACGCGCATGTGCTACATAAACCGATTCGCTGAACTGCGCTTGCGCTAATGCTCAGTTGCTAATCGATGTACACTACTGTATGTTGTATATCTAAGAAAGAGACTCAGTGTGCGGGCAAAGCACCTATTTGTATAACGCCACAAAGAGGACCAAAGCATATATATATATATGTATATATAGCGTGTATATATAGCGCCACCCAAAGGGCTGTAATTTGCAGCACAATGTCAGGTTAAATGAACCAAGATATAATCAAGTGGAAGTATGTCCCATTCCACGTGTGGTATGAGATCTAATTTAAATGAAAAAGCAGCACATATGTTGATGTCGGGTTGCTGTCAATAATGCAGACCCTTGCACACTTATGTACTATAATGTAAGAACTAGAACAACATTCAATATACATGAATGTTTGTTTATTAATTCTATATTAGTACAGTGTAGCACCAGGGGCCGGAATACGGAATAGTGTACCAGGTTCATAGAGAGGCACCAAAATGTGGTATGGGATTTGTACAGTTCAGGATCCCAATTAAATTGAATTCATGTGATGAGATGGTCCCGAAATCATAGATTTATAGCGATGTCCAGGGTATATCATCGTTCAAGCCTACAATGTGACTCTTCAAAAGGAAGACCCACTTCTGTTCCTTCTTGAACAGGAACTTGGACACGTCACTAATGTGTGCTGGAATAAATGGCCGTTCGAGTATAACCCATTTCATCTCATCGGCAGTATGTCTGTGATCTAAAAAATGATTTGTTAATTTGGTGGCCTGTTTACGACATCTAATAGTGCTTTTATGTTCCCCTATTCTTATTTTGATCTTGCGGGTGGTGTAGCCGACATATCGTAAGGAGCAGGGACAGGTTATCATGTAAATGACGTTGTCAGTGTTACAATTTGTGTGTTTCTTGAGTAACCATGTCTTACCTGTCCCTATGTCGACTGTAGTCGTTTTCTCAGTCTGGGGGCAAACACTACATGACCCACAGGGGTGATGGCCAGTGACCGGAGGGAGGCTCCACAAGGTTGTTGAACTGTCAGTCCTGGTTGTCCTAGGTCTTGTGTGGACAAGGGTATCACGCAAGCTAGGTGCCCTTTTAAATGCGAACAATGGTAAAGGAAGATTCGCATCAGTGCTGTTCAAAATCGTTTTTGTACAGAGTTGGACATTGTGTTGAATGTACTGACAAATGTCAGACGTTCAGTTGGTGGTTTAGGTGGACGTCTTTCAATTAGTGCCTCGCGGTTATTATTCGAGGCACGCTTCCATGCTTTGTTCACAAGGTGCTTAGGGTAGTGGCGTTCCTCTAAGTGGGTGGCTAGTACGGTTGCATGTTTTTTGAATAATTCTTTAGATGAACAGTTCCTCTTAACTCGGAGGAACTGGCCCACAGGAAGGTTCTCCCTAAGGGAACGTGGGTGGTGACTGTTGAATGACAAGAGTGAGTTTCTCGCCATAGGTTTGGTGAACAACTCACTCTGAAGACTCCCATCTTCAGGAAAGATAGATAAGTCTAGGAAGGGAAGTTTTACATGGCTGTACTCAAGTGTGAATTTGAGGTAAGGATTGCATCCATTGAGCCATATGTGAAAAGCCTGTACTTCAAGTATAGAACCTCTCCACACTACCAGAACATCATCTATATACCTCTTCCATAGCACCAGGTGGTCAAAGAATGGGTTGCTATGGTTGAGGATATGATTCTGTTCCAGTTGGTGTACATAAAGGTTGGCTAGGCTCGGGGCAAAGACACTCCCCATGGAGGTCCCGGAGATCTGTAGAAATAGTTGTTCTTCAAATTTAAAGTAATTTTTCTTCATTGCCAGTTCTGCAAGAGATAGAATAAAGTTGACTGGGGTTATACTGTCAAGATCTTCCATTGATAACAGACCTCTAATTACATCTAGCGTATCCTGTTGCGGAATGCAGGTGTAGAGTGATTCTACATCAAAACTGACCATGAGGTCAGTATCCACATTGAATTGTATAGTTGGTAGTAGTCTAAGGACATCAGCTGTGTCCTCTAGGTACGTAGGCATTTTCTTAACTAAAGGTCTGAGAAAATGATCCACAAAAGTGGAAAGTGGTTCCAGAAGAGAACCAATCCCTGAAATGATGGGACGGCCTGTTGGTGGTCTAGTGGCTTTGTGGATCTTGGGAAGGCAATAAAAGCCTGGAATGATAGGTTTCTCTGTAACAAGGAATCTTGCTTCCTGGGGTGTAATCCACCCTTCGGTGTTACCTTCGGTCAACAAAGTTTTGATTTCAATAAGTAAACTCCGGGTGGGATCTGTAGTTAGACGTTGGTAAAACTTGTCATTACCAAGCTGTCTGAGACATTCCTGACGGTACTGTTCCGAGTCCATGATGACAGTGGCTCCCCCTTTATCCGCAGGTTTTATGATAATGGACGGATCTTGCGAGAGATTTTTAACCGCCTGTTGTTCTAGTTTGGAAAAATTGTGGAACGTTCTCCGTTCAGTGTTGTGCAGCTGTGAGATATCATGTCTAACTGCCTGTTCGAAGGTGGTAACAAGGGAAGGAACTTGGTGACTCAAAGGGGTGAAGGTAGAGGGAGGACGTAGTCCTGTGTTGTTACCTATACCATCTCCTGATTGTGAGTCTTCAGTTCTGTCTTTAAAGAAAAAATGAAGACGAACTTTACAGAAAAACTTTTCAAGTTCCGTTCTCAAAAGGAACGGATCTCCTTCATTTGTTGGCACAAAGCCCAGACCTCTCTCCAGGACTGACTGTTCTGTTAGTTTCTGACAACCACATAAACATGACAACTTTGTTTCCCAAGAATAAGAAATGTATCTCTAGAGTCGCGGAAACAATAGATAAGTATTTCACTCAGTCAATCGTGCATGCTTCGTTTTCTACAGAGTTGCAGAGAAATAGAGAGACAGGTGTTTTCAACAAGCATTGGAAATGCAATAGGTCTCGCATTAGAAAAGTTGGATCTATTGGTTTTGTAATTTTTTTTATGTGTTGGTCTTGAAAATAGCAAAATTAATAGCTTTGTCATTTACAATGCCAATACTTTTAACTTTTGTAAATGTGACACCTATAGCATTTGTAATGCAACATGTTTTGTATGTACGTGACTTAGATGTATTCATATTACAAATACAAATGGCTTTAAATTTTTTTAAAGAATTAATACTTAAATAAAATTTCTTGTAATTTATAATAGCAATAGCTTAAAGTATTGTAAATAACTTTTGTGAAGAATATGTTCAGTGTATTTTATTGTGACGAAAATCCAAGAACAGAGTTGAAATATTAACATATTTTTGTGACAATTGTAATAAAGCTTGAAACATTGAGAGAACATATTTAAACCAGTTGTTGTTGAATGGTTGCACAGAGTGATGCTGTGAGGGTGATAGATAGATAGAGTGAGTGGCGATAGATAGATAGATAGATAGATAGATAGATAGATAGATAGATAGATAGATAGATAGATAGATAGATAGATAGATAGATAGATAGATAGATAGATAGATAGATAGATAGAGTGAGTTAATGCTAGGAAGCTAACCAAATCATTCCTTGATTTGAAAAAATATTGTGTTTTAAACGGCACAATGGAGGCTAGTCAAATGCATGAAATAATCAGTGTTTGAACATAGGTGATTTATATTTCAGAAATTGCCTCCATTCCTGCTAGCTGGATGTAATCTTGATCCAGTAAATGCTATACATGCGTGGGCCATGCTTTCACAGGGATTGTCGGCAAATTAATTCCTGCCACATTAGGGTGCACTCTTTGGATACATTATGGCGGAAGTAAGTGTTGTTTGAGTAACACGCATAATGCAGACTGGAGTCTGTGATTTAGCAAAGTACTATCACCTGAATAATTTATTGTTCAGTCAGATGGACAACATTTGACAAACCTAGGTAACATTAATTGCTGGTATTAAGTAACTACAGAATAGAATAGTAACAGCGAGCCTTATTAAGTATAACAGTAAAGGCTTAGCGTTCACATGCGCTGGCCATGCTACAGTATAAACCTCTTACATTCAGGAATTATAGATTACATAAATCTACCAACTTGCATTAATAATTGTGTTGGATAGAAATAATAAATGTTCCTGCGTTACACAAGTAAATGTAAATGTAAATGTAAATGTAAATGTATGAAGCTTATATAGCGCATGACTTACCCTGGGGCATCTCCGCGCTTGCTTCACTTCAAAGGTGTGGGAGGAGTGCTGCTGGGGAACAGATGGCGATTTGATGATGTGCACGCGCATTTTAGGTCAATGCGCTTGCGCATTGACCTAAAAGCGCACGGGCACAGCACCAAATCGCCAGTTGGGATACTAGTTGGGTAAAGTCTGTTTAAGTCGCTTTAGTCTCGCTCTGCTCAATGCGCATGTGCATTGAGAGGCGAGACCTAATAAAAAGGGTTTATTGAACAGTCTTCTTTCTCATGCAAGAGAAGTGAACTGCTACAATCGTTATGCAAACTGCAAAGTATAATGCGTACAGCGAGAACAATATTATAAAATAATACTGTAAGAGCATTGTATGGTTTCTGAGCCCAATAAAAATACATACGTAAATAACAGACTAAAATGCTCAACTGGTGCTTCTAAAATTCGCCTACCCCAATGTACATAACCTAAGTCTAGTACGCGGGAAGAAGTAAGTATTGTGTAGCAAAGGTTTAGTTATTTTTGCCAAGAATCTGCCAAATGTTTCTCTAGGGTTCTAATCAGGTCGATACCTTAGTTAGAATGAAGGAGGTCTGATATCTCTGTCTCGGGACTCGATTTCCCAACACCCCGCAAGGGGAGCTGGAAACACTGGTGCTGAATTCTCGGCAGGAGAAGGGCAGCTTCCTGATCAGTGCGTCAGCTGGAGAGTTGGCTTCCTTCTGTACTTGCTGTAGCGAGCTGCGTCGGGCAAGTAGATAGTCGAACTGCTCCGAACCACTGTATCTTGCTAGAGCAAGTGAAGGTATATTTATACCTTGAAGGTGTTTAGGAATGCCATAGTTTGACGTTAAGTCTGGCATAAGGGGAACTTCCCTGACTGCTTAAACCGATTTTCCAAGAAATCGTTGTGACGTTTGGTACGGGTAGAAGTAGCCATGCCTGTATTTGGTTAGCATGGGCTATGCCTAAATAAGGGCTTGATTTCTATGCCTATATAAGGGCAATGTAAATTGTACCTATATAAGGGCATGAATCGGGAAAATTCACTCGGAGCCTAAAACGCCACACAACACCTTCTTTTTTGCAGGAGAAGCCGAGTATCCCGTTGATTAAAGTGGGTATTAATCGATGGGGGTAATTATGGGAAGGCATCGGGGTAACGTTATGGGAGGCGCTAAGGGCATAAATTAAGGGCACACAGTCACAGTATAAATGCTTTCAATTGGCTTCATGGGGGCTTGGGCATGAATTGGATGGCAGGGAGAGATGGGCAATGGAGGACAGGTTACAGGACCCCAAGCTGATAAAAAAGGAAATCTTTGTCTGGTATTGGAGGCTGCTTAAGGCAGATATAGAGAGATGCAAAATACCTGTCCAACCTTGGGTTGGATATCAACCGGTAGACGAACATCCCAACATTTGTCAAAACTCTTTACGCCTCATGTTCTCTACTGTCAGATCAGCACTGCTGAGGAAAAATCATCATTTTACCTGGCACAGAAGCCATATAACTGGGGCAAAATTTGCTGTAGATGCTGCCCCCTCCCCCACCCCCTTCCATTGTAATGGATGCGGGAACACAAATGATATGAAAATGTTTGTGTCTTGCCCCAGTTTGAGCATCTTTTGGGACAGTGTGTTGAGAGTGATGTTTGGAGAACAGATCACAGTGTGCCCCCCTCCTGATCCTGTTTGGGCTGAATGTTCAACTGTATTGGTGCACATCGGACAGGCAATAATGCCTGCTTTTCTATCTCATTTTTTTGGCAATGAAGGAGATCTGTATAAACTGCCTGAAACCCACCCTGCCTGCTCTTGGGAGCTGGGTGAAATCAGTGGGCAGAGTCTGTAAATTGGATCTGGGTTGTAACAGTAGTGGAAAGATGGAAGATATCTGGGTGGCGTACATTTTATGGAGAAAGAACAACCCTGATTTTCCGCTGGTCCTATGATTAAGCCCAACATGCAGATTTGAGGTGGTGTACAAGGGCACCCACTTCCCATTCTTTGTTCTCATCCACTTCTGAGATTCACAGTCATAATGGAGGATGGTCAACTGACCCCTTAGGTTGTGGCACATTGAGTCTGTTGTCATATGAGGACACAAAAGATTATGTGGGATCTTGCTGAATCTCTTTCATAAAGGTTATAACCTTTACACAGACAATTTATTTACAAGAACACAACTGTTCAACCAACCGTACAATGCCATTACTGTGGCACGGTGGACAATTTGAAGGGACCACATTGGATTCCTGCAGGAACTTGTTTACAAAAAGTACTAAAAAGACCAGCACAGTGTCTTGTGTTGCAATGTACAGCTAGCTATGAAACTCATCGGAGGCGGTAAGTACAGGTTCTCATTACAATTCATGATGAGAGGACTTTTCTGTAATGGTTTGGGTAATTTGAAAGTGCATACACCAAACTGTCTGCTTAATTATACCAAAACAGGGGTGGAGTTAAAATAACTGGCCAGTTTGTTCAACCATACGATGTAAAACATGCATTTAATACAAGAAGTTGGCTGTCCACCTCATTCATTTGGAAGTGTAAATTCATATGGTGTCTATCATCAGACTACAACTGAAAGACTGATGCCCTTCCTTGGCTTTGTGTTTTTCATTATTATCTGTCACACTGCTGTAGAAGCACCAACCGCCACTCCATCTATTTTGGCGGATGTTGCAAGGCAGAAAGGTTGACACGTGGCTGGATGCATTCCTGAAACAGGGAAAAGTCATTGATATTGAAAATGTAGGGTTTGTAGTCGGCAAGGGGGGGGGGGAGGGGGGTGGGGGGACTTTGTGTTTCTGTCCCCAGTGAGGCTTGTGCATTCTGACTTCCTTCATTTCGGAGTACACAGGACTTTTTTTTTTTTAATGGAGTCTGAACAGTCAGTTAAAGAATTAGCATTCAACTTCAAATGAATGTGCATGGATAAATATATTTCATGGGCCGTTTTATGACTTGCCTATGTTAGGTTTGAAAATGTTCCATCTGAAAGGGTAAATCATAAAAAATGTTTTCAGCGCAAGACTTATCAGAATCCATATCTGATTTTCCTATACCACTCAAATTCAAATTGTCAAAGTATGGGAGTACAAAAGTCAATATCCACACATGGGACAAAAAAACTCATTAACATGCACCCGATTTCGAAAGTCTTACCATCCAGAATTCCCACATTCCATCCTGAATTCTCTCTCTCTCTCTCTCTAATTAGCTGAGAAGTGTGTGTACCTGTCTTGCGGCAATGTTCCTCCTGCAAGATGCACCACTGTAGGATAAACATCCATAAGACTTGTAGGTTCATCAATCTCTGTGTTAGCAGGTAACACACCCAGCCATGTGAATATTCCTGGTACACGGATACCACCTTCCCAGCCAGCCATGCCTTTGCCACCTAAAGACGATAAACGATAACTCTGTTAGAATGGATACATTGCTTGTACACCAGTGCTTAATTTGAGCCGGTTGTATCCGGTTCTTGGCACCAGCAGTTAATTGTCAACACCAGCACTAATGACAGTCTGCCACATGGTGGGGCTGTTTGTCAAATTTAGAGAAGAGCGAAACAACTTTAATATACATTAAAAAATACTAATGCCTTCCCCCAAACCATTCTTATAGCTTTGGGGGCCTGGAATAGTCTGATTTGTCAGCCTTGTAAGAGTGCAATGGTTAGTAGTCGAGTTGGTACTGTCAGGGGCAGTGGGTGGTTCATGCTGTAATAGCCTCTTCATGAGGCCCCTGGCACTTATTTATTTACAAAATAAGCACTGCTGTATACATGGTCGATAACACGCAAACCGTGAACGTTTAAAGTAACACAATCATATGATACCAAAGATAATGAACACATAGCATGAAATCATATTCAAAGTACAGTGTTATGGTTTATCAATATGGATCACTCTGAAAGCAGCTTGAGTATCTGGTGTGAAAACTAAAAACACAGCTAAGAATATTTCCTGGAGAAAATTTGAGATCCAACATTTTAATCCTCTAATATTCAATTTGGCAACTGTTTTGTAAACTTCAACTGAATTGATTGGCCATTTATGCTAATGAGCACGGAAGGGCCTCACTATGCAGTTGCTACATGAGGCACTTCACTTCATTCCAGAGAAATATATAGTGGCTTCGGGATGGGTAGGCTATTTTGTTCTCTACAACGTAGTCATCATTTTCTTTTTTTTCGTTTAATTGCCTGTAAATCAACATGCATCATGGACTCCAGTTGCTACTTCATATTATTTAAGACACTCATGCCTGACAATCAGGGCTCGAGTCGGGGTACCACGCGTCCGCCCACTAACTTTCCAGGGTGGACGCCGTCCCCCCTGCTTATTAAAACGCCGTCCACCCTGCGCTGGCCTGCTCCTTCGAAATGCGATAAAGCGCGCACAACGCGCACCGACCAAACCACGCATTTCCGGGTGAAGCCTAAGACTGCCGATCACCACGCCCCTGCACCTAGGGTTAGGTTAACTAAGCCTATAGCAGCTCTTGCTCTTTAAACCTGCCCCACCCCTTCTTAACACATAACTTTAAGAATAGACGTGTTTGGAACCTCTTTGAGCACAGCAGCAGAGCAATTTTCCAACGGTCATTATTCCTGTACGAAGTACACTGCCCGTGAAACTTTCAACTATTCTGCATATGTTGACCATGGCAGGTTTGAGTGAAGAAGAGAGTTTAATGGCTGCGCAAACAATGTTTGACACGGAAACCACGTTACAAGACCTTTATAAATGAGTAATGGAAATTGTATTTTGACTACGATGCCGATGTATCAACTTTACTCGTAGAATGTAATACAAACTATGAGTATGAAGAAGAATCGAAAGTACGTATTAAATAGAAATAAGACTCTTACATATGGAAAATGAAATGTCGATGTTCTCGGATTGCCATGTGAGTACCAAACTAATCAATGATATAAACAGGACTTACCATGAACACTGAATGCCTAGGTCTTAATGGGACGCATAAGGAAATTTGCAATGAGTCATGAATGTTTTTTAGGCCCTTATTTCTCAGACTGGTTTATCACGAATAAAATATTAACATATGTTAGGAGGGTTAGTCTGCCACTTTTAACAGGTGGGAATTTGAATGTTAAGAGTGGTTCATGCGTGAGGGCAAGATGATATTTACACATGATTGAGAATATAATTGAATTAGTACTAGTGGAGATGATGATTGACAAGCAATGGTTTTCACATTAAACATGCATAAAATGAACTGTAGTATGGATATAAGGGTGTTTGTCCCCTCCACCCCACACTCGCAGAATCTCAGATACCAAACTGCCTGGATCTTTAACCAGCACTGATAGAGCTAAAAAAAAGTCAGCTCTAAAAGACCACCAGCCATGCCTGTGTTTTTTTGTCACAATACATGTGAACGCATGGTCGACAATCTTTCAACTGATTTTTTATTAAAGAAATCCCATTTCAAAATGGCCACTGATACTCACACGAGTCTGCGTAAATTCTGATGCGTTGTAGTTCTTTTTAAATTACTACTCTAGCATTGCAAACAATATGTTAGAAAGGTAAATTAAAACATTTTTCAAGTGAAAAATACGTGTTTTCGTAGCACATAAACGAAGCGAGCTCTTTGCAAGTGCCAGGTCCTTGTTAAACAAATAACTGTAAAACAATTAAAATGAGGAGTAGAAACAAGACATGTTGGATTGGAGAACATCATGGAGCATGGTAGAGGGGATGAAAGTAGAAGGGGAAGTAGAGGATAAGCAAGGAGAGAGAGAGCAATGTAACATGCACTTCACTGGAGCACTGAAAACAAAATAAAAACAAGTTTTAGCTCTACCAGTGTTTGTAGAACTCTGTTTTTCGAGTGTACATTTTTATACAACGCAAATATTTTCGTATTTAATGCCAAATGTAAATATAATTATGTAAAGACAAAAAAATGCCATACAAAGTATAAATTAATTACAGCAGTTTGGCTAGCGCCTAGATGCTACTGGATAGCAGGGTTTTAGCAACTATTTACAAGCCTTGCAAGGCTCTCACTGCTATAAGCGTAGGTTATTTATTTTGAGCATGGTCTTTGTTTTTTATTGTTTATTTGTGTGTAGCTCTTGGCATGTTAGCAGTTACTGGCTTTTGGATTGTTCGAATCTTATCAACGGAGATTCCTTGGCGCTCTGCCGTAAGAACTTTTTACAACCCTTTGTCTTCACTGAGCGCATCTTAAATTTGCAGATTTGCACTTACTGAATGAGCGAGTTAAGCCTCTGAGTAAAACAGAGGCCTACAGCCTGTTGAACAGATTTATGGTACCTGCTTAGCTCCCTACATGACCTTTTTTGAAAATGACTTTTGTAAAGCATAAGATGCCTGGTGGCTTTCCTCCTACCATCAACATCGAATTTAGGGGGTTGCTATTCTAGAAATAAATGTGTTATAACGAACAGAATGATAATTGAGGAGGGAGCTGGCTGCATGGATTTTTCAGTCCTTCCTGAAAATACTTGAAAAGAGCATTCTAATGATGTCTTGGATAGAACAATAAAACACTGCACATAGAACTTTTAAACTTCTGTTTTCCTTTGACCCACCGTTCTCCCTTCTCTGCAACAGAAGTCTTTTTGTTAATTTCCCTTGACTGTTGCTTTTTTGGCAGTGACTCTCAGGTAGCTGTGGCTAACAGAACATTAGTGCCTACTCTCCACCTCTTTTTCGGACTCTGTGTAATCCTATGGAATAGGTCTATTGTATCACTTTGAGGCAGGTTCTTTATTGCTTCTCATTGCTGAATAGGGTGCAATAATGGATATCTATTACTTTGCACTTTGTAGCTTGGATTTCACTGAGTGGAAAGTGTCACTCTAAGTGTCACACATACACACTGAAATCATGGAAATGTCACACATAAGTAGGGCTCCCCGTTTTATGGTATTTATTTTTTTAACATTTTCCCTCTGTACTTACCCATATTTATCTTTTGGCCATTTTATCTGTATTTATTCATAATTATTTTGGGCTTTGCACATGAATGAGGTTTTCAAACTGTACATTTCCATATTTATTTCACTGATTGATGCGCACTCATATAATTCTGTCTGTCGAGTTTTAGCTATTTAAGCTGGCAATTATTACATAACAATCAATCCACTGTAATTCAGCATGATACCATTAATGTATGTTGACATATGCCATTGTTCAAAGAAATGTCATCCTGTTTTTTAATTCCCACGCTGTCCAGCAGCTGGCCTATAATTCATGAAAGACAGCACAGAGAGTCACTTAAAGTAGGGCAATTTTCTGTATTTATCCACTTTTAAAAATAAATGCAGGCAGAAATCACATTGTTTTCTGTCTGTATTTATCAGTGAAAAATCCTTAAACTGAACACGGGGAGCCTTACACATAAGCATCCTGAAAACTTGGCAGCTATTTGTATTAATTCGAGTTATGCACTATTATCCCATTACTTTGTGACATGGAAGGCCAGCCTAACTGAAGTGCACCATACCTACCTTGCATCGGAATCATTTCAACCCATTTTGTGCAGCTGCACTTTACAAGCCGGTAACATAGCTTGAGGGACTGCATCTTTTGATTTGCTCTTGACCAATTCTCCTCCACAAAACATGCATGACCTTTCGAATTGACTTTCCTCTTAGTTCCCTAGTGGAATTGTTGTTAGGGCAAGGAAGCATGGAGGTTTCTAAGTTTAGGGTTAACAATGATCTCTTTTGAAAGGTCGCAATGCAGTCAATAAAGGCAACCTGCTGTGCCGCCAACATCCAAAAGCGCTTTAACCTCTTCAAATATTAATATTTGGGTGCTCAAGATTGATTGAAATCTATGGAATGCCTCAGAACCTTTTCAAGGAATGAATGACCATGGCACCAGGATGCCACCATTCCTTCAACTATGAAAATGCTTAGAGTTGCCTAATGTGGAATATTTTATTTGCACTACAGCTTACAGTATCTTGGGAGCCATCCTATTCAACAGATCTCCCTGCCTTGCATTTGTCCTGCTCACACCTGCAATGGTCCATCATGCAACACTGCAGGGCCACGTTGGGTCCCATGCTCACCCAAGATACAACACAGATCACCGGGAAGTCGCACAGCCAGCTGCTGCCAGACCGGAAACTTTACCTTCTACCCCTAGCACGGAGGCTGCAACAGTGGTAGCCAACAGAGGTAAAAAGCGCTGGTACTCCTTGCCGGATAACGTTTGGTTCTTTTATGACCACAAATCATTTTATTTAATGTTCATACAGATTCCAGAACTTTCCACCACAGAAATGTGAGAAAAATGTGTTTTTTGACAATTTTTATGGAAACGAAATGAGCAATAGCACACAGGTAAAATTGAAGATCATCACTTGCTAATTGAGAGAATTTTTCTTTTTTAAAAGGGCATTGTGTGACTTTCTCATTTTTTTTATTGTAATACCACCACAAACTGGGATGGGTGGCTCATTGGAACACAAGCATTTTCTTAAGTGCCAAAAGTAATACGAAAAATGTTTTTGCCAAGCAATTTTGCAATTTTTTCTCCTCACCAACCATCAGTGAATATGAGAGTGACCAATGCAAAAAATATAGCTGACACAATGCTTTCTGCTTTCTACAGAAATAAGCAAACGCAAATCCAGCATCATGGATTTCTTTGCAAATGCGAACAAGAGATCTTGGTTCGATTTGGAAAGTAGCCTAGTACAGCCCAGTGCGTGCTTGAAAGATGTACCTGCACAACATACGGAGAGTATGATGCCAAGCCAAGGATCGATTCAACCTTCTCCACTGGAAGACTCTTCAACAAAGATCCTGGATGCGGGCGCCAGTTTTGAAAGGGATACCAGCCTGCCAGAGTGTTGGAACCACAATCAGTGGGCTCAATTTAAAGAAAAGTATCCATGGCTAACCAGTGAAAATGGCTGCCTTGGCTGCAACATATGCAGTGAGGTTAAGCTTCTTGGAGCAACACAGGGTGTGGCTATGGCTAGAGAAAGTGTCACTCCGAGCATTGCTGCATCTGGCCCATCAAAAGCGAGCCAGTTAGGCTCACTGCGGAAAAAAAATACATCAGCATAAAATTTCAGAAGCACCTTGTAACGCATGTGATATCCGAGCTGCATCCAAGAAGGAGGTACTGCCGTCAACGATCCTGGAGCAGCAGAGGCATTGTCATGCTTCAACGGTAAAGGTGTTTCACACGCTTTACTTTTGTGCAAAAAATAATCGCCCCTTTTCAGACTTTCCAGGTCTAGTAGCCTTGCAGGTTTGTAATGAGTCAGATATGGGCTCGATTCTACACAGCGATTTCACTGCAGCACAGATAACTGATTGCATTGCTAAGGAAATGTGGAGTAAGCTTTGCATCGGCATCGTTGAACAGGCTCCAAAAATATCTGTTTATATTGATGAGTCAACAACCCATTCTTCCATGACTGTTTTAATTATTTATATGCGTGCTGCAATCAATGGGAAAGAGCCCCTTTCTTGACTTGCTTAAGTTGCCTAGGGACGATGCAGAGTGCATTGAGTCCTCACTGTTGAAAAGTCTTGAAAAACATGGGTTTTACAACAAGTTCCTTGCAGACAATTGGATAGGGGTGTGCAGTGATGGTGCCAGTGTAATGCTTGGGAGAAGCTCTGGTGTTTGGAGAGGCTATGTTGTAAATACCCTCGCCTTGTAAAATGGCACTGTCTATGCCACCTGCTTGAGCTCAGTGTAGCAGACACGGTTGATACAGTGGCTGGCCTTAAGCACCATGCATAATTTTTCGAAAAACTGTATGCCGTGTACCACCAGTCTCCCAAAAATCAGCGAGAACTCTCTGCATGTGCGAAAGAGTTAGAAATTGCTTCTAGCAAAAAGGCAATACGAGCAGTGTGGGAGTCATACCCCCCTTCACCAGCATTTTGTTCAGTCCAGCTTGAGTACTTCTCATGATGCCAAACACCGGGCTACTTTCCGCGGGCTGAATAAAATCCTGACATCTTCTGATTTTTTGCTGAATCTCGCCGGTGTTTAGGATGCGGTTCATAAAATTGGAACACAGTCAGAAGCACTTCAAAGGGATGAAGTAACTCCGCCACGAGCTTACCAGCTCATCAATCGTACAGTAAGGGCAATTGAAAAGCTTAAGGAGTTTCCAGGGACACACAGGGAGGAGGCTGAACAAGCTATTGAGAGTGGCTTATTTAGAGGAGTGCCAATCAGCTGGGAGGATTCACGTGGGCAGGTAAAAATAAACCTTCCCCAGTTTTATCAAAATCTGGCAGATAACTTGCGCTCCAGGTTGTATGCACAGTCTGCAAGCAATAGGTCAGCCACATCATCTCGGACAGATGAATTTTTAGCTCTTACATCAGAGATAGATGTAATTAACCCACAGAAGTGGCCAAACGGCATTGAGAGCCCATGGTATGAAGGTGAGGAGAAACTACAAAACCTGTGTAGGAGATTTACTCTTAATTATAAAGGCATATCTGAAGGCTTCAGAGACTATGTTGATAATGGTGGTAATGAGATTCCGGAGCAACTGCAACCTGTTTTGATGGCTGTAAATACACTTCCTGTGACTTCAAGTGACTGCGTAAGGGGTTTCAGCATAATGAACTTGATAATGTCACCCATACAAAACTTCATTGGTTTCGGACGTCTTTCCTCATTAATGTCCATAAACCTCATGGGCCCTCCACTGCCTCTTTGGAATCCAATGCCATATGTCACCAGGTGATTAAGTGCTCATCGCCATGCATGTAGTTGAAAGCCAAACTTCATCCATATTTGGACTGTTAATTCCCATGCACAGGGACCTTAAGTCACAGGCTTAAGTACTGAGCAGCTTCAATTGTTAAATCTTGCAATATGTGCAAATGATAGATCTGCCTCACATGTGATGTCACTTCCTGCCGTGATGTCACTTCCTGCCGTGATGTCACTTCCTGCCATGATGTCACTTCCTGCCATGATGTCACTTCCCGTGACACCACCTAAATTGGAGAGTCCCCCCACTTCTTTTTAGGTCTCGGCCTGCGAAAGACTGCGCACATACGCAGTCTCGCTGGCGAGACATAATGGGATAGAGAGAACATCACTAGCGAGCTTAAGCGCCGCCCCTCTTCTCCATTGGCTGGCCTCCTAAACGGTGGCCAGCCATTGGAGAAGAGGTCCTAGTGACCTTCTCCTTTCAAATTCTTTCTATCTAAGCCCCGTCCTTTTCAGACTGGGGGGTGTGTTTTCCTGCTGAAGTAAAAGGTTCCTTATCTTCTTTATGGGTCCAGATGGCCCCATAAAGAAGATAAGAAACCTTTTAAGTAAGCAGGAAGTCCAGGCGCCCAGTCTGAAAAGGACGGGGCTTACAGACAAAAGGCACGGCGACTGCTTGTTATCAAACGTCTTTATTCCAAAATGACAACACCCTCTCTTTTCTGTCATTGAACGCCATATCTAAAAAGTTCAAAAGAGCTAATCATTAAATCATTAAGGGCCAGTATCATCATGCTTATACTTGGTTTCCAAGCAACTAGGCAAAATTATACCTTGGGTTTAGTGATAAGAATTACGTTATGTTTTGCCTGTTAAATTCGGGAAAACTCTATGCTCTACGTACAATTACGAGCCGTGTCGAGTACATTCTCACCCTATCTTATTGTGACTTTAACAATCCAACATGGCGTCCAGACTGTCCAAAGAACGGAATAAATGATTCTCACAGTTTTAGCCTTCACGGAGCACGGCCCTACGCTTATGTATGTTTACTGTGTCTACGCTTTAGCCAATCTGCTCCTTATGTAATTGCTGCTTTTTTACGTCCTTAACAATGCTCAGCGTGGGAATAAAGCATGTGGCGCATACCATTGCGTTTAGGAGGGTGTAGATATTATTGCCTAATAAATTATGTGCTGTAAGTCGAAACCATCCGCAAAAAAAATTGCTACTAATAATCAGAACGTTTCTCTGGCTTCCAGTTGGTGACAAGAGTTTCTTTGACTGTTGCTAATTCTCCTGAATCTAATCTGTGCCCCCTGCTTTGTGCTTGCATTGGGCTCACTCTCCCGCTCTGTGGTCCTGCTGTCTGCCTAGTGCGCACAGTGCCTTGGAAAGTATGGCGGCAGAGCAGGCTGGGCAGGAGCGGGCACTGGACCTAGAGGATGAAGTTCTGTCCCTGGAGGACATGCTGGAAGAGCACGATGCAATGGAAGAAGAGGTGGTGCTGGGTGGTAGCGACCCGGAGCGGTGCTCTTACCCCCAGCTAAGAAGAATTCAAGCCCTCAAGAAACTCCAGTCTTTCTCAAATGCTGGGGATGCCGGTAAAAGGCTAGTAAATTGTCATGTCTTCTAGAAATGCTGTGTCAATGGATGTATCTCAAGGCAGATATTCAATTGAGTTACACCAAAGTACTGTGAATAGAGAGACCCCAAAGTATAACCATAGTACGCTGTACACAGAGACTACAAATTAAACTGGACAACCAGGGATAGTATGGGAGCAGAGACCTACTGTATATATTTAGAAATGTTGTATGGAACACCTAGGCATGTTGTAGGCTGGTACTATGGCTATCATGGCAGCAGAATCCCCGGGGTTAACTGATAGGATTTGTTTGGGTAGTTTTTGCAGGTTTTTCAATCGTGTGAACCTGGCCCAGGGCATTACACCACTTTACAATGGAATAAGTTCATAGGGCATTTTTGGGTGCACGGCGATTAAGTAATTTTCCTCTAATAAAAGGAATTTGAGACAAAATTCGAACCTGGTTCCTTCCTCGTGTCCCATTGTCGGCAGCTGTAGCCACAGGACTGACCTACCCTGCTCCCATTTGCATCATGGGATGGGCTCTTTAGGGTTGTCTGGCGTTAAGATTGCTGTGAGGAAGAACGGCACGAGCTGCCTTGAATATTCACAATATATTGGACAAATTGATCTTAAGAGGTGTGCTGTAAGTGGTACTGTGTGGACCATTTGTTTTTGAGGTTCTGTTTAGTTGGGTATAAAAGGGAACCAGGACTCGTGTAGATTAATATGTAGGTTGCAGAGGTGGACAAGTTATTAGACTTTGTGTTGAGAGTGAGACATCTTTCTTCATTTCATTCGATGGTGAACTGGGCAAGATTTTAACAGGGATTCATTTTCAAATTAACATTTTCTATTTCCCAGGATATGTAAATTCTATAGGGACGAGCCCGTCAATTTTACCACGTGACACAAGAGAGAGTATCTGTTGACATAATAGATTTTATGGTGGGTAACGTTTTATGTACAATAGGCCACTGTTGAAACCTGTAGATTGTGCTGATCTCTAGTTGCTGTGTGCTTTAGGTTTGAGGGAAGCGTGTGTGTATATGGGTATCTACCTGGGGGGCATGGAGGTGTCGCCTTACTTGGTAAGGCGATTCATTGAGTAAGGAGGGTGGTACTCTAAGGAGATGCAGACAAGTCTTCCCTATCAGTGTAATTTGAAAAATACCACAAATGTCCAGCGAGGCAGTTTACTAGCTTGTCCCTGTAATGTCTTGTTTTTATTGTCTTCAAAGCAAAAACTTGAGTAACATCTATTTTATTATTTGGTTCAGCCATTTTCCACTTTGTGGGTTTCGTTATTATAGTGCATTGTAAACGGAAAGTTGGGCGGCTGCCCTTGCACCAATTACCTTTTGATATTCTTACACCAACTTCTGCTTTTTAATTGTTTTTATTTATTTTTAAATCCCGTAGTGCTTAATACTGGTATTTGACTCCAGTCTATCACGCTGTATGTTCACTCTCTACTACTCTCTCTCTACTACTCTCTACTCCCAAATCACTATACTACTCACTCTCTACTACTAACTCTAATACAACTCTATTCTACTCACTCTGTACTGCTCTCTACTACTCACTCATTACTACTCACTCTAATACTCTCTATTACTCACTCTCTACTACTCTCTAGTACACTCAACTAACTCTTTACTACTCACTCTCTATTACTACTACTTTCTGATACTCACACTCTACTCCTCTCTACTACTCTCTAGTACTCTCTATTCCCTCTCTACTACTCATTTGCATTTGCGAGAGATTATTCTATTGGCATTGTAAATGACAATACCATTTATTTATCTATTTTCAAAACCAACACAAACAAAAATGTTGTCATTTACAATGCCAATAGCTCTAACTTTTGCAAAGGCGAGACCATTGCATTGTAAATGCTTGTTTTAGGACTTGTGCCCTGCTGACAATGGGCATACGTGACTGTAAAAGACACACAGATGATGCGCGGAATGCAGAGCAAATCAAACATTCACTGCCAGTCAATAGATCTGGATTAAATCCATTTGCAAATCAGTCTTGACCCTGTGCCTCATGGGAACAGTCAAGCCGGAACTGCCAAGCCATGTCCTCCCCGGACCGGAAACAAGCATCCTGAGGCCGGTTTAGGGGCATCACTGTAGCCAATGTTATTTTTCTACTTTCCAATAATATTGCTGGAGGCTGAGCACCAGTTTTGCCTCCACCTGCCTGCCTGCACTCACTGCCTATCCTGCACTGCTGCCTTACCAGCTGTCATCATTACATTGGAAGGTAGTTCTCCACCTCATAAACCATGCAACATGTGCATGAGAACAACCGTAAGGTGCAATTTAGGGATGCACTACTATTGAATGAAGTTTGGTAGTGTGTGCACACTTCCTCAAGCAGGTGAAATTAGTAAAAATTGCCAGAGAAATAAATGACAACTTACAGGAACTTGCAGGACCTGGGTGCTAAGGGGGCAGGGCTGTGTTTACATGCATTTTCCGTGAGACTCCAACGAGTGTGTCTTTTCAGGGTTTTTCACTTACCTCACTTCACTATATTTGCTTGCCATTCTACACTCTTTCCTCACAGTTCTTTTTCTCACTGCCCACATATAGTGGGGGCCCAAAATGGCATAGTAAGTCTGTCATGGTACAAGAAAAAAAGGGCCCCTGACAAATAGTAATTTAGTAAATGCAGTAATAATCAAAGTTCGCTGGGATCAGGCGCTGCGCCGTTGACAGGCACACCCCTCGGCACCCAAGCTCCCAATTTTGTGCTAATGCCAAACTACGAGAAGGCAGAAAGGGTGAAGGTTGTTGCCACCCAAATTAATCCAAAATACCGCCGATTTTCAGCTTTACATACAAAAATGACTGAATGACAACTTAAAGATAGGTCTGTGCAGCTTTTAATTTAAATAAAAAATAAATTACGCTGGTCTTTGGATTGCCTATATGAAGACAGCAATTTTTTTACTTATAGCTTCACTTCGAATGAAGTCAACATCTTGTGCATAGGCTGCAGAATGTAGTTGCAAGGCTCCTTTGTGGCCAAATGCACCAGGGTTATAGCGCAGGCTACATGTTCTCTGCATTGACTCCAAATGGTCTGGGTTTGGTACACCATGCTTATTGTGCATCATCTTTAATTCACTAAAATGCCAGGGGGAGTTGAAATCACATAATGCATGGTTGACATCAAAGTCCTTCACTTAGCCTGCTACCGAAAGTACATTTCTGCTTTCATGATCCCCAAAGACTAGCTGTAGCAGGAACACTGCTAGGGATCAAATAGCAAAGTACAGGTAGTGGCTGCTACCTCTTGCTGGCCCTAAATGGCATTCATGCTATTAGGGCAGAAGCTTCACCTCCTTAATCAAATGTTTCTTGCATTACATCCAGCCCAAGCATGTAAAATCAACCTCCTTCAAATCTCTCAACGATATATAGTATAAAACAAGCACTGGTAAAGCAAATAGGTCTAGTTATTACACCAAGAAACTAAGCGAATACCAATGGTGCCAAGAATGCCAACAGTATGTCTAGGTGACTTCACTGAAGAAACCAGGGGCCTTATGTACGAAACCCTTTTGTGATTGCAAACCCTGAGATTTGCAAAATCACTGGGTTAGCGGATGCAAAAGTACAAAAGCACATTTATGAGTCAGAAAATTATTTCCGACTCATAAAAGGACTTTGAAATCATTATTGAATTGCAAATACGAGGGAAGCATGAAAGAAGCATTCCCACACTACTCTCATTCAGGATGGAATGCAAGAATAGATTACGACAGTAATTGCAGTACCATATTACTGATGAGTTACCGACACCCGAGTTCAGTCATAACTGATTCGCAAAGGGGAAGGAGTACTTATTTGCCCTTTGAGAATCATGTTCGCAGACTCAGCAGAAAAAAGGCAGCAGGCTATGGAATCACTGTCTGCTTCCATCTCAAGATTTCCAAAACGAAAAACATATATATTTTTTTATTTTTACAGGAGCAATGGTTCTTTTAACCCCTTGCATGCTTGTAACGGAACCGTTCCGTCACAAGCCTCGGGTGAGCTGTGCTTGTGACGGAACGGTTCCCTCACGGCCCGCTCGCCGCGCCTGCGCGGTGCGAATTCCGCGCCTGCGCTGACGATTTAATGGGTGGGCGGATTCGTGACGGAACCGTTCCGTCACAAGCACAGCTCACCCCCGAGCCGTGACGGAGCGGCTCCGTCACAAGCACTGAACCGCCGCGCGGCCGCCCCACCCCCTTAGCGCTGCGGCGGAATAGCCGCCGCAGCGAAGGGGTTATGGAACAGAGACTGCTTAGAAAAATATTCATTTGGAATATCATTATAAGGATGGTGTTGCTTTCCCTTGCAGGCCACCATCCCTGTGATTGCAGCAAATTGAGCAGGGTTACAAATTATGACCTACCTAATGAGTATTTTTATGCAGGTAGTTTATGAACTGGCCTATTAATGCTTAGGTCGATTTTCTCAAAATACGATCCCGTTAGACCTGGGGGGTTGCACCCAAACTTTTTGCCTTCCTCCTCCCTTTTTTCTGACCTCATTTTTGTTGACTTTAGGACTCTGGGCACTTACTAGCCAGTGATGAAGTGCACATGCTCTGTACTTAAAATGTGGTAACATTGGCTTATCCATAATTGGCAAATTTAATTACTTATAAGACCCTAGTAGAGTGCACTATATGTGCCCAGGGCCTGTAAAGTAAATGCTGCCAGCGGGCCTGCAGCACTGATTGTGCCACCCAACTCAGTATGCCTTTAAACATGTATCTGGCCTGCCACTGCTGATCCTGTGTGTGCAGTTTTAAACTGCCATTTTGACCCGGCAAGGTAACCTACTTGCCAGGGTCAAACCTTCCTTTTTATTACATACACATCACCCCTAAAATAGGTCTTGGGCAGCCCTATGGGCATGGTGCAGTGTATTTACAAGCAGGACATGTACTTTTGAGTTTTCCATGCCCTGGTAAAGAGAAAATGCTAAATGTGTGTTTTACTACTGCAAGGCCTATCTCTATAAGGCATTTACAGTGTGGTTTTTGGCCGAGGGCCGCACTGGTGGGGGCGGTGTCAATGGGGGAGGGTGGCGGGTGTAGAGAAAAATAAAAACTGTGACGATGAGGTTGAACACAGGTCTCTGCAGCGGACACCTTCGTCCACTGAGCCACCTGCCGCCGGGTCACACACACACACACCTCTCTCTCTCACTCTCTCACTCTCTCACTCTCTCTCTCTCTCTCTCTCTCTCTCTCTCTCTCTCACCCGCTGTAACCCTCACTCTGACTGTCTCTCTCTCCCTGTCTCACTCCCTCTCTCTCTCTCCCTCTCCCTCCCTCTGTCTCCCTCCCTCTCTCTGTTTCCCTCCCTCTCTCTGTCTCCCACTGTCACCCTCTTTCAACCTCCCTCTGTCTCCCTCCCTGTCTCCCACTCTCTTTTTCCTTCCCTCTCTCTGTCTCCTTCCCTCTCTGTCATCTTCCCTCTCTCTGTCTCCTTCCCTCTGACTCCCTCCCTCTGTCTCCCTCCCTCTATCTCCCTCCCTCTGTCTCCCTCTCCCTCTGTCTCCCCCCCCCTCTGTCTCCCTCTCCCTCTGTCTCCCTCTGTTTCCCTCCCTCTGTTTCCCTCCTTCTGTTTCCCTCCCTCTGTCTCCTTCCCTTTGTCTCCCTCCCTCTGTTTCCCTCCCCCATCTCCCTCGCTCTGTTCCCTCCCTCTGTCTCCCCCTCCCTTCCTCTGTCTCCCCCTCCCTCCGTCTGTCTCCCTCCGTCTCCCTCTGTCTGTCTCCCTCCCGCTCTGTCTCCCTCCATTTCTGTCTCCATTTATAGACTTCTGTCTGGTAAACCTTTATGTAAAGACAGTACACTTCTAAATGATAGCCCTTCAGGAAGTGATCCTGTATTGAAGGAGAAAGGAGAGGGACTTCACGACCACCACTGATTTAAATGATGCATATTTTCACATTGCAGTGCATTCATTTCTCAGTTTTATCTTCTTTTGTGGCAAGCAAACATGTTCCCAATTTAGCCTTGCGTTGCACAATAATGTCAACTACATGGATGTGTACAAATTGTTTGGCAGGGGTTGCGGCACATTTACACTATGAAAGTGCTCATGGATATCATAAGTCCATAATTAGATGGCTGGTGTAGGAGATCACAGCTCAAAAATGCCATTTACTGGCTCAAAAACTTTGCTACTCAATCTTCGTTTTAATACCACGGTCAAAAAGTCACATCTGCATTCCTAGCAAATACAGAATTTTCTGGATGCAACTCTCAATTTAATTATGGAAAAGGTTTACTCTTAAATCGAGCAACTATGGTTGTTTCTTTACTACATGTCACAGCCTCTAACAGTGAGAAAAGTAAGAAACTTAATTGTAATGCTGGTGGCATGCATCGCATTGGCTCTAAATGCTCATTTTCAAATGAATTCCTTGCTGGAATCATTGGCACAGCAGAGGTTAGAAGCAACTGGAATCTAGAAAGACCTAGTGTTCTTTCATTCATTCAGCACGCCTGGTCACCTGTAAGGCATTTAACACATACACCAAGAGTATTTCCTCACTCAGTGCCAGACGGGGCCGTTCCTCAGCAGTCATATGGCAGAGAATAAAAGAAATCTCTTAAGCACTGACACAACAAACTACTTTTTGACCCCTAATCACATTGAGCAATAATTTGCTTTAAATAAACTTCGCACAAACACGGCCAGCGCTGCTGGGCAGTTTTGAAGACCCACATTCACTAGTAACTCTGTCTCCCTCCCTCCCTCCCTCTGACTCCCTCTCCCTTCCTCTCCCCTCCCTTCCACTTTGTCTCCCTCCCTCTGTCACCTCACCCGGCATGCATGTGTGTCAGCCGGGGCTGAGACAGCTTGCCGGCCGCTCCTGAGTACTTCACAGGTCTTTATAAGACCACTTACTTGTTAATGAGGCTTTGTTGTATTTCGCCTCATCTTAGCGCCCCTGCATCACTCTGACCTTCGCTGGAATCGCCCGGCCCCCATAGAGTGCTGTTGCAACCGCAGTGTTTGCGGACACTCTTCAATTAAAAAAAAAAACACAGGTAAGATGTTGGAAAGGTTAGCGGGCCGCCAAGGAAGGCTTGCCTGGTCGCTGGGGGCCCGTGGGCCGTACTTTGGGTACCCCTGCTCTAAGGCTAACATTGGGATTGCCTTAAACATCTTTTAAGTGTAATTTACAATTAGTAGCAGAAAGAAATTTGGAGTTTGGTGTTTATGGACTCACAATTTAAAATCACAACTTGTGGTGAATATGGATTTTAAAATCTAAGTCTGAAAATGCCGCTTTTTAAGTAAGTTGGCACTTTCTTACTTTTACCATTCTGTGCCTGTGCCTGTCTCTGAATACACGTCTGAGGTGGGTGACAGCTAGGCTCTGTGCATTCCCTCTAGACAGTCACACACCTGGCTGAAGGGTCTTCCTGAGGTAGATTGGTTGGGAGGAGCTGACTCTTGCATCTAATTAGGGCTGTGCCTGTCCTCACACAAAGAGCTGCATACCCCCCTGTAGTGTGTCCGGTGCCACGGCAGGAAAAGAAGGGACCTTGTGATCTTCAATAGCCTCTTTCATGTCTTTTCAATGGCCTCTTTGATGTCTTGCACACTTTAAAGGCACATTTGGGTATACGTACTGGACCAGTGACACCCCCTGATCAGAATTCTGCTGGAACCAAGGACATTCTGTCTGGACGAAGAGCTGCTGTGCTGTAGGAGCGACTGCCCCTTTGCTAAATGCATTACTATGTTGAACAGTTGCCTGCTGATTGCTATGCTGTAGGAGGGATGGGCCCTTTGCTACCTGCTCTGCTGTGTTGGCCTGCTGCTTTTTGCTTGGGAGTGAGGAGGACTGGACCCGCTCTCTACATTCTTGCATCTAAGACTCTCCAAGGGCTTGCTTGCCTCCTGTTTTCTCAAGTCTTAGGGACACAAAAGACCTCTTGTAACTCTGCCGGTGCTGCTAGACTCTGCCATCTGTGATTTCTACCCTTGTCGGAGGTTTCCCCTCCAGTCCTGAGCCTCAGAAGTGGGTTCTGCGTATGTTTTCTTCAAACATCGTTGCAGTGGCCCCTGTGCGCCAATCGGAACCGACACAGTGTTCTCCTTCACCAACGGAGTGTCGATATGACGATGATGGAAGTCCCGACTGTGAGGTTCAAGGACAATGCAGCGCTGATCCTTTAATACCATCTGTGAGGCTTGACGATGGCACGGCGCTTATCCTTCAACACAGTCTACAAGGCTCAATGACTTTGCAGCTCCGATCCTTCAACACCGTCTGCAAGGCTCAACTCCAATGCTTCTAACAGACTGCAACACTTTGGACCGACTGTGTCAAAAAGACAGACGCATCATTCTCTCGAAGTTAATGCTTTACTCCATACAAGGTACTTTTTCAGCGGACACTACATGGGTTCTGCAGCCAAACTACCACAGGGTGAACACAGGTTAATATAGGGGGGCGTATCTGACGTGCCCTGATTAGGATTGCAGCTCCTGCTTGGACAGAGTTTATACTCTGTCAACTAGAAACCTCAATTTCTAACAGATCTCATTTGCAAAAAGTTGGGAGACAATTCACAACCATTTTTTATGAATGGAATAGTAGTAAATCAGGCTCAGTGGTCTCCAAATGTCGCAAACAAGGCAGTGTGGTGCATCAGTCCTACTCACTCACCATTTCCACCTTGTATAACTTGCACTTTTTGGAAGCTGAAGGAAATGGGTTCCTTAAATGGAATTGTAAATGTGGATGCACTTTTTACCAGAACAATACATGTAACTTTGTGTGCGTCATTGGTTAAGGGCCTATTGAGACTTTCATGTTCAATTAACAGTCCATTCAAAGGTTTATCACTGGGGACATGGACATGCTGGGTGCTGAAGCTTAAAAAGCATAAGGATACCAATACAGACAGAAGGGAGAGGCGGTTCAAGGTGCAGTCTGAGCAAGAAGCAGGGCCCCGGCCTCTACGGTGACGATTCCAACGATTCCACTTGGGAAGGTCATTCCAAGCTTTGCGGAAACGAGATGGGAGGAGAAAGGCAATGGCATAGTGCATGGAGGCTGAAGAACCAGGCAGAATCCAGGACTAGCACCACCTAACCCCATCCACTTTGGTCAGACCACTGAGGGGCACAAGCTGCCAGGCTGTTTGGCCTTCACCACTGCTGGGTGGGGAGGTGTAGGAAAGTAGGATCCTTCAGCATGGTTACCCCTACTTTTTGACTGGTGCCAAGCTGTGTTTTGACTAGTCTGACTGGGATCCTATTAATCAGAACCCCAGTGCTTGGTTCTAAGTGAAGGGAGTGCTCCTGCATGAGCAGGACACCGCTGCAACCTATGGAGTCCATTCTTCTGGGTTGTCAGTGAAACAGCCATATACTATATAGAGGGGCACCGCGTCATTACGCAATGACCATCTCGAAAATGGCTGCAACTAATCCTTTCATGTTTGGTATCAAACATGTTTGAGTCATAGCCACACACCGTGAACAGTGTTGGAGGTATGATTCCAAGCACTGGAAGAGCCATCCGTTGGGCTCTCAGTCTTCCTGGTGCCAACCTTCTAGTACCGGACAGCACCTAATGGTTGCTGCCAACAAGAGACACATTCCTGCCCAGCTACTGCTGAGCCAAGCTCAAGCGAAGGAAGGTGGAACAATAGGCATCCTGTCACAGGTAGGTGTGACCACCTCCCAGACAGGATTTAGTGAATTGGGACATTTTGGGTGCACTTGCCAGCATCTGAAAGTCTGCAGGAGGGGCACATTTGGTGTCCCTGTGCATAGTTCAGTTCAAACCCATTCTGGAAGCCGTTGGCTCCCACTCTGGCAGGAAACTGGACAAAGGACATGGGACTAACCTCCCCCCTGTCCAGACCCTCCCCTGGGAGGGTCCCCTGAATCTTCCCAACCCTTTCCCTAGGGTACTTAAGGGATTACCTGGGTGTAGGTCCCTAGATTCGTTCTAGGATAAGATCCAGATCAGACACCACTGCACTTCTATCGTCTGGGCACCCTGGACTTTGCTGGACTTAGTTTGGGCTTGACTCTGTCTCCCTTCCAGTCTGCTGCATCGTTTGTGCCTGTGCATCATACAGGAACTTCCAAGGCCTGTGAAGCATCAAAGACACCTGAGGTAATCTCCCTTGGAGTGAAGGAGTCACTCTCCTGCATTTCCAGGAACCGCAACTGAGTCGACTGGTCTGTAAATCCTGAGCTCCTCCGGACTCCATGAATGAATGAATGAATGACCCGTATTTGTAAAGCGCACAGCTACTCCTTCCGGAGTTTTCCAGCGCTGGCAAATAAACAAGTGCATACCTTACGCAGCTTAGTATTTAAATAGCCAAGTCTTCAGCTGTTTTTTTAAGTGGGAGAGCATCACTGTTAAAGATCTGGGAGCTGCAGGTAGTTTATTCCAGATGTGGGCTCCCAAAAATCCAAAAGATCTGGCGCCTCTGCGTGCCAGACCAGCTTTGGGGATGCAAGCAAGGTCGGCATTGGACGATCAAAGTGTCCTGGTGGGCACATATCAGCTGACTCGTTTTCTGAGATAGACGGCCCCTGTTCCATGGAAGTCTTTGAAAAAAATAACCAGACCCTCAAATTGTATTCATTCCCTAACTGGGAGCCAATGTACGAACTTCAGATGAGGGGTAATATGTGATCTTGGTTTGAGCTTAAGAATTGCTCTTGCTGCTGCATTTTGTGCTACCTGGAGACGCTGTAGCAGGTAGTCCGGCAAACCCAGATGGAGGGCATTAGCATAGTCTGGATGTGATCAGAACCTGAACCACTGTCTTCCTGGAGTCCTGGGGGAGAAGTTGCAGACATTTCTTAATGATATGGACAGAGGGGTCCCAGACTGAGGAGAGGATTTTTTTTTTACCATAGAACCAAACACAAACACAAATTAACAGACAAAGAACAAATCAAGGTACCATGTTTTATTCACAGGGTACTCGAAAACTTCTTATTAGTTTATCAAATATACATCAAAAAGATTTTTCGTTTTAGAAGCAATTGTGCCAACATAACCGAACCCCTGTGTACCACGTCCAACTTGCAGTTGCAAAGGCTTGTTGGCTTCTTTGCAAGAATATCTTTAGGCTCCAAGTAGCCCCAACCTCAAGCATCCCCTTTGACCAGAATCTTCAGCCACACCGCATTTTGTGCATCGTGGCCTGCATCTTTTGGTGAGCTGCTTGACGTTCTTGCGCGACTCCAGTGCCTCCGGCCTGTGGGTCCATTTGAGGGTCAAACTTGTTTCTTTTGGGCTACCTGATTGCGCTGGGCCTACCCTGACTCCCCTGCCTTTGGTGAGTCCCCTGGACCTTGGTGGTCCCAACGTTGCTCCTTCTTTGATTCCTGTGAGGCTGCTCCTGCTGGACACCAACCCCTCAGCACTCGACATCCTTCATGGGACAGCTCGTATCTAGGTCCTGGTCTTTCTCAGCATCGCCTTGTCCTCACAGCTGCTGAGTCAAGGTCCTCGTCATCCATCCTGAAGCACTCGACAGGAGGGCATTCGTCTTCAAAGTCTCCTGGTCACCCCTGAGTGACATCGACTCTATCCCCTCTGCTTTCAGGTATTCCTCTTCAAAAATCCACATTTGGATTCCCCCGGACACTTTACCCTCTTCCAGCAGCAGCGCTTTCCTGAAGTCCTCCATTAGGTTTGACAGCGGTTTCTGACACTACTTCAGACGCATGCACTTGGCTTCCCTGGAGTAGGTAACGTGGGTACTAGGGTAGCTACGGTGTTAGAATTGAAATGTATTACTGTCATAGTACTCGTATTTTACATGATTACGTAAGCACTTATTTAGCTATCTTATAATATATTCTTGCTGGATGCATATGCAATTGGCAGTCATGTAAGTTAGGCTGACATATGTGCCACCATTTTCCTCTAGTAGACACCGTCTTGTATTATAATTGAAACTATTACTGTTTTATTTACTAGGAATGGTCTTTGGTGAGTTTCGTTTCCCAGATGTTGAATCTTGCTGGTTAACGTATGCCTATCTCTCTGCGTAGAGGCCCTCTCCCACCTGCCTAGTAGGGAGGATAAGCCTTGGGAAGTTGATAGTTTGTGCCAGGCTGCAGAATCGAAGCTTATGCTCTTTACCCCTATTATATTACGGCATCTAGTTTTCCATGATAGGCGGGTCTTCGTGGGCTCTGCAATATACATAATGTAACTGTATGCTTGTTATTTTCAGTCCTTTGTCAGCCATTATAGGAGGCTGGTCAGACTGGATTCCACTGCAGTGTACTTTGTGAGTAAACTAGTTAGATTGCATTCTCTACTGCATCATCGACTCTTCATTTTTTTGGAAGGCTAGTGGAGGTCGAGAGTGACCCTGGTGACCCTAGTGGATCACTTCCTTCAGTTGGCGTCCGAACAGGAACTCTACCAGGTGACCCATTCCGCCCGTAGTCAGGTTGTGGGGTCGGCGTTGCTTCTGGTCGGATGGGCGGATCGGGGACACATTATGATAGAGCTTGATTCTCATGGCTGCCCGCTAGTCTAATCGGGCGGCTCCTCGTCTAGAGGTTACCTCGGCTGGGGACCTGAAAAGGCGAAACCCTTGGATCTGATGGTTTGGTCCAAAGAGTCGGCAGTGGAGAATACTCGTTTGACCTGTGTGCACCAGGTGAGTTTGTCTTGATTCTTGGTAAATGCAGCGCTGTCTTGATTAACTTGGTAGGTCTGCTGACCCTTGTGATACAGAGCGTTTTTGAGCGTTCTGCCAGGCCACTTGTTGAATTTGGCTTATTCTTGAAAAGGCCTTGGGCTAGAGCCTATCTTGTCTTGGTGCAGTCTGAGGACTGTTTTTGAGAGCACTTCATTTGGGTGTGTCTTTATTGTGTGTGCGTGCGTGTTGATTTAGTGAATAAGTGAATGTGTCTGATGCTAGGATGCCTGGTTTTAGTAAAGTATGGTGCTTGGGGTGTTGTTGTTCTGCTGAGCAGGGGCTGGAGGAAAGGCCTCCTGCATCTCCAGAAGGCACTCCAAATTTTGTGATGTATGTGGAGCATGGTATTCACCCTATTATGTGACAGTGCTTCAGAAAGCTGTAGATTATTTATGATAGGGAACAAACCGAGAAAGGTATTTAGTGTGCAGATAGGAAGTTTTGATTACAATGTCCTATGTTGTTCGAGAGGATGAGGATCCCTTTGTGGAGGATTTATCGGACACTCGTCCCCCACCTCCTTATGCACTGCAGAGAATATATCCCATTGTTCTGAAGTCTCAGTCCCCCATTACATCGTTGCCTTCCTCTGTGGGCTAGCCTGCCTTGGCTCCAGCCCTGCTTTCCTCCCCTGTGGTTTCACAAGCTGCGAGTGTTATGATGGCAGGCACCCGAGCAGTATCTGCTATTTCTGCTCATGATTCTCCTCATTCTCTTACACCTACAACGCAGTCCTTGCTAACATTGTCACCTGCCTCTTTATCTCTAGTGCCTTCCCTGGACATGTCATCCCCAGTGTTGTGTAGTGTTAGGACACTGGTGTGTGGGTCAGAAGGAAGGAATTGGGCAGCAGCATAGGAGCGACTGGAGCGGGTATTGATTCGATCTGATGTGGGTGAAGAGGAGAAAAAGATGGTTGCAAATTAGGCGGCGCAATGGTCTCGGAGTTTGATTTATAGTGTGGAGGATATATGGAGTGTGATGAGAGATTTCGAGCCATTTGTGCAGCAGCATGCCCTTCAACATATGTTGACTACATTAATTGACTTGTGGGAACAGTGTATTGGTGGCACAGCTCCTCAAATTATTTATGACATTCAAGATCATGTATATTCCGCTGGTATGGCACCTGCAGAAGTTCTCAGTAATGTTGGGACACTTCTCGGTTATCGAGAAAGATTACATCACCGTACTCCGCCTGGTGTGTCCCAATTTCCGATGAGGGAGGTGCATGCTATTTATCATCATGAGATCCCAGAGCAGCGTAACCAGAGAGGTGATTTGGTCCAACAGCGGGTAGAGGCTCACTTTACGGAACAGTGGGTCTATACCTTGTGGAAGAGAAGTGAGGTGCTAGCTCTTAAGAATCTGTTACAGGATGTTAGGAAGAACCCTACAGTGTATTATGATGAGATAACAGAGGCCGCCTCCTCGTCAGTTATGACTTTAGCCGATATTGAGATGTTTTTCTGGCCCTTAGTGCCTGTTTATATTTGGCGGCAGGTACATACGCAGGACCATGTAATGGAGTTTGGGTGGCACTTGGAACGAGATGAGGGCATGGGATAAGGAGAGGAAGGCGGGTGAAAAACCTAAAGCTGAGAATCTGGCTTTGTCAAGTCGTATTATCACCTATATGCATTCTCGTATTCCACCAAATAGGTGACCTCACCCTTGTGTTCTTTGACATCATGGTGCCCTGTCCACCGGTTCTTCAAGACCCAGGACTCCCCTGGCTCCTTCACCCACACTTTTTTTGCCAGGTTGAAAGACTGGACTTCTGGTCATGCCACAGCATCATGACTTCCTGGCTTTCCTCTAGGTTCTAAGTAGCCTTATTTCAAAAGCACTTCAACTGAGCATGGAGAGCCAACCTGTAGCGTACTATGGGGAGGTTTCTTAGGAGCTTGCTCCCACCCCTTCTTCACAAGACTGAGATGCTCTCTAACAGCGTGAAACTGGTGCCCAGGTCAGACACAACCTCATTGGGGATACCCATCAGGCTAAATATACTCTTCAAAGCCCTGGCCACTGTGGGTGCAGTCACTGTCCTCAGATATATGGCCTCCGGATACCAGGTGGCATGGTCCACCACAACTGGGATAAACCTATAGCCCAGGGCTGTCTAGGGGGCCATAGGCCACACAATGTTGCTTCTCACTACCTCAAAGGAGCTTTCCATGGCAAAGAAGGGCAGTCTTCTGCTTTACCCCTTGCTACCCACTGGCACATTTGGTAATGCAGAACCTAAATATAGAGTGCATCTGAGATCACTTCAATTGAGGGACAATAAAAGCGGGTAACCATCCTTCCAAATGTATTGGGCTGCCCCAGTTGTCCTGCTACGGGTACATCATGACTGAGCTTGAGGAGGAAGGTCTGCTATCACTGGAGGACTACCAACACACAAGTTGCCCCAGGCTAAGCTCGATATATAGGGCACCATTCTCCCAATAGATGAGTTGATCACCAGAGGTATCTCCATTTACCTGGGCCTTGGTCTGCCATCTTAAGCCCTTAAGACTTGTGCACTCTTTCTGCACCTTACAGAACTCTGCCTGGGAGGGGCCTACTTCAGCTTGCCATCTGACTAGTTCAATAGGTCTCCCAGGGCAGCAATATCCTCCCCTGTAGGTTATTGGGCGTCACACTCGGCATCGCCCTCCTCTTGGACCGTGAAAACATCTGGATTGGGTTTCCCATGTTCCCTTCCCCTCTTCTACTTGGCAGGTACCTGGGCCATTGTTTCAGACTCCAGGTTCTTTGGACTGTCCCATGCATGCTATCATAGACCGCAAGGTGAGGCACACCCACTTAAACAATCCTAACATCTCTAAGTGGAACGAAACTTGAATTGGGTTTTAGGTATGCTACCTTTAGAGCCAGCAGGGTATCTCTCTTAAAAACTAGCATGTGCTTCCACAAACTAGCCCCCCCCCGATCCTCCTCTGGGACCCTGTGTATATTCAGGACTACCTCCTACACTGCAAACCAGTTATCAATATCATCCCCCACTACACAGCTAGACACCAGATCTTTGGGAATGGGAGCCCTTTGGCTTTCTCTAGGCATCTCTGTGTCACTGCCACCATCTTCATTGGACTCTGTGAGCCTTATAGCCTTCAAGTCTAGTTCTGTCTGAATCATTTGTGAGCCAGCAAGATTTTATTCTCCTCTTGAGAGAAAGTTTTCTTTCACCAGGGCCCTTCTGCCTTAGCCTTTTGTTGGGAGGGGCCTCACTGCCTCAGCCCTTTCCTTTCCTCTGCAGCCAATTCAGCTTGACCAGATGTAGTTTCAGCTCTCTTTCTGCTCTCCTGTACTCTAAAGGGAACAGGTTGGTCTAGGACACACTGGTTGTGACAAGGGTCCTGGCTCCTGTGGACATTTCCTCCTCCTCTTGCTGTAGCTCTGGGCCTGTGGCAAAACCGTCTCTTTCATCTTCCTCATTCACCTCTCTATCTTCAGGCATCACTCTCCTGTTCTATGAGTGCAGCCTGAATCATGCGGACCTACTCAAAGGTTCTGCGGGCTATTTGAAAGTCCACTTCTGAGGTCCCCCGTCCCAAGGTTAGCCTTCGCTCCTCGAAAAGCTTCCTCAATTCTGCAACCTTGAGGCTATCAATGATGCTGAGCTCCAAATCCATATTAGCAAAATCCCATGTGCAACACAAATGAGAGAGGGATGAAAAATCAGAAAAAGGGCAATTGAAAATCGACCAGCGTTTGAATAAAAGTGATTCTGATGTCAGATTATAACAAGTGATTTTTGGTTTTACTCAAATCCCTAAGTTGTGGAAAATGAGCCCGCATTGCTATCGATGCCCAGGCCGCTGGCGCAAACCGCCTCTTAGTTCCCATGTTGAATAATTACCAAATAAAGAGACGGGCGCTGGAAGCAGGAATCAAGAACAGAGTTTAATTCTCATGAGGAGAGCCTGTCATGTCAGACACGAAACAAGGTGCCATCGGGAGGTGCTCTAACAAGTGAGCTGAGTCTCTGTCTTTTATACTTTACAGAACACTTGGCGTTACAGTCACAGCATTGTAAAACAAAGAAAAGCCATCCTCATAATCCTCGTGTAAATCCTACCCCACATGTGTTCACAATAAGGACCCTTGACCTGCTGATAAGAGGGGAGGGCAATCACGCAGCTGTGTGTTCCGTCAACTGTTTAGAATGTGTGCGCCTGATCATAGCCCAGGGGGTGGGGTGGCCAGGATCAATAGTGGGTTCTTTGAAAAGGAGTGACTTCATACAATAAGGGTCAGTAAATGGTATCTCCTGGCTTAGGCGATGGCCTCGGACATGTGTGGTCAGTCGGACTCGGGGGAAGGGGTCATCAAAGAGGTGGTATTCATGCAGTGTGGACAATCGAGCGTGGAGGGAAGGCTTGTCAACAGAGGGGCATTCATGGAAGGAAAGGAGGTGCTGGTCAGGCGCGGCCGTGACTCCCAAGGACAGGGTTTTGCAGAAGGAGAAGGTTTATGACTTGTCCATGTGAGGGAGAAGGAGGGGGTCAGGGTGCGCGCAGGGTCAGAGTCGCACAGAGAGAGAGAGAGGTCTTATGACCCGTACATGAGAGAACAGGGGCAGTCAGATACAGCTGGGGGGGGCTATGTCAGCTGAGGCGAAGGATGCTTCTTCAAGAGGGAAATGGGGGGGGTGCCTGGGTCAAGCAGGATGGTTGCCTTTCATAGCAGGGTCGCGCAGAGTGCTGGGTTTCATGGTCTATGCATGTGAGAGGGGGAGGGGGGGTGCTCAAATGCGCGCAGGAGGGAAGCCAGTGATTCTAATGAGTGGGCAAGAGGCCAAGGTGCCTAAAATGGCTGTCATGTACACATGGGTACAGGCCTTTGCGGGCGGAGGGATGCAGTCAATGCTTTACAATATTCATGGTGCGTGCAGGGAGGGGAGTGGGAAAAGGGAAATGAACGTTGCTTATGTACATCAATACTTCTTATTTTCTACAGTCGCCCCTTTTTACATAGCAAAGTTCATTTTTGCAGTCGATGAAGGTACATATAAACAGGTGCGATCGAAGAATTTGCATTTGTCAATACTAACATATGGCATATAATCATGGACAGTTGATGTGTTTGGCAGAACGCAGCACATAGGGGATGGCATTTGTCGAGTTCCTATCATTTCAAATCACTACATAGCATAAATGTTTCTGACTTAAAAATGTGACCAATGAACATTTTGACCAAGTAGTTAAGGGAGGAATTCAGTTCAATACGCAAGATCTCTTCGTCACAGTGTCTTTTTATCAGTGAGCCATCACTGGTAGGCTCTAGTCCGTGTCCTTTCGTTGGCGCTGTTGAGCACCGGCGGTGGAGCTATAGGTCCAGCTCGGTTCTATCCTTACGCGTTGCAGGGTGCGGTCAGTCCTCTGCTGTTAGACCACAGTCCTGTTCCCTAACCAATCCTTTGAGTGGCGCCTTAAGCTTGGCACCTATATTTCCGTGGCGTAACCCCATTTCCATCTAGATGCTGTTCTTCCTTTCAGCAGAGAGTCGCATGGAAAAGAGGGTGTGCGGTTTCGTTAGTCGATGGGAGTGAGAGGGCGGAGTGGGGGCAGATTTCCCGGGACACACCAAAGGGACCAAGGGAGCAATGGATAACAAGCAAGCAGGCCCATCAATCGGGCTTGAAAAGAGGGACGGAGGCTCCAGGCACACGTGGGTTGGCGGACAGAGAGCTTCAGGACAGCCCTTCATTCTTTCCTTTACCGCCTTTGAGAGTGCTGCCTCGTCCCGTTTCTTGTTGTGCTGCGGCTCCACCTTTGGTTAAGGTCGCATGTGTCTCATGATCTGCAGCCACGCTGTGCGTCACGTCCGGCCCTTCTCCTCCGGTGATTGAGTATCTTTAAATGGGTAAAAACAAATTTTAGAGAACTGGCAGGAGAAGAGATTTTTACATTTGAATTCCACTCGCAATCCTAGCACCTGGCGTTATGCTCATTGGTCATAGTCAGAAGTCTATTACCATGAAGTAAGTAGGTGGGTATTTCTACTGCGTTCGCACCAAGTCTAATCGGCGTTCGTTCATGACATATATGGACAGAGGTCGGACTCTTATCACCTGCGTATTTCAACAAAAACCCCAAGATTGACAACATTCAGGGGAGACTCGTCCTTCTAATTCGAGCCTTAACAGTCTTACATTTCCCTTTAGAGCTGGCTAACTCTTTCAAACAGAGCGGGGGTGCAATCATTGAAAGACAGGGTCAAACAGGTTTTTCTCGAGGGGCGGCAGTTACTCATGGTCATCATATATATATATCGGGGACAGTAGCTGGGGTCGATCAAGTGGGGCGGGGACGCTTCGGGCATTCGCGCTTGGGTGCAAAGGGGGTGGGGCAATCTGGGCATTGGGGGTCAATCTGGACCTTGGCGCTTGTCTCTAACAATAAAAATTAGGATGCCATTGACATATAGTTCCCCTATAAAAGGCCAAATTGGGGGACCTTAGTCGTCTTACCTGTCCTTTCCTTCTCAGCCAATTTCAGGTTCATTCATTTTGTAGAAAGGAGAGGTAGTAATATGGCGAGATACAATCATTTTTGTTTCGGTCAATTTCGCTGAACACCTTCGCGTTCAATAAGTTATCCAATCAAACTGGTGCCGACGAGGCACAATATTACCATACAAAAAGGATGGGACAGGGGGACTCTCGTAGGGAGTGAGAGTCGTCCGCAACCTAAACGAGCCATTCGGTACACGTATGACATGTAGAGAGAGGGAGAGAGAGAGAGAGAGAGAGAGTGAGAGAGAGAGAGAGAGACGTGTACAAAAATAGGTCATTTAGTGTGCTCACAACGCAGAACGACAGAGGTCAGGTAACACGCAAACGCAGACAGAGGGAAGACATAAACCCGTACATTACATACACACAAACTCAGACAAGGGAAGACAGTACATGTGTTACATACAAAAGAGTTCACGACAAAACATAAAACAGTTATTGGCCAAACAGAACTTCTGCATGCTGCGCATCTTTAGTATTCTATTTATCTACGTGCTGAGCTCTTTTTACCTTTTCCTCCTTTTCCTCTCATTTTCCTTTTCGTTTGTTATTTCTTCGAGCCTTCTCATTTGCCAATACTTACACCTCGATTAGTTGATCAGAAATTAACCTGGTCGCGCTATTTACCCATGGTTGGATCTTAAATCATTTTTCAGTTTCTTCCTTTGGTGGGAAGTTCTCCAGGCTGAGGCAACGGCAAGTATTGATCGGGAGAACAGTCGGACAGCTTGGCTATATCTATGAGAGTGTGAGAAAGGGGGGCAGAGCATCTTGAACATCAGCAACATTTCTTAACTTCCCAGACGGGTGGTGCCTGGGTACCCTTACCTCAGGACTTTCCCTAGTCCTTCCCTATCTAATAAAACGTCATAATCGCATTATCTAGCGTGCTAAATTCGAGTCAATTTCTGTCATACAGTACCCGTCAAGTTTCTATGTCAGTCCATCCTCCCAGTCGTCAGGCTCTAACGGCGGAACAGTCATATCTACGTCTATGTCTGTCAAAGTTTGTTAGCACAAGTACTATGCTCAGATCCCCTTTTTCTCCTTTTGTCAGTCGCTTGATCGTCGCTTTTCCATACTTCAGCCGACGTTCCGACGGGACCTGCAGAAGGGAGGAGAAGAAAAAAGGGGGGGGGGGGGGGTGCAGCATTCAAAACACATCAGCGCGCATAAATCCGAAAATGTTTTTACCTACCACATACTCGACCTATCTCCACGTAGTGCATTTCTTTACCATCTCGGCGTTTAAGCCCAGAGGTACCAGTAATGTCAGATATATAATCATTTACGATCTGCGTATCTACATGAGTTACCTGGTCGCAACCCCTTTTGTTGGGTGCAAGGGTGGCGGTCAGGTGGCATTTCTGTGGTGTCGATTTAAGTGCGTCTAAAACATTTTTCCAGCTGCCTGTGACACATAATGCAGTTTGCTAAATATCTGGTCCTTTTTAACCTTCAGCTTTCATCATACTTATTCTTCGCTCATCGTAGCAAAACATCCAAAACTCATTAATGCAACTGCTACAACCATGCTTTCTTTTTCAAAATACTTTTAATAAAAAGTGTTGATGTATAAAATACAGGCCTACAACCCAGTGGACCAGCCACGGAGCAGATTGGAACTGTACATAGGAAAAAGAAGTTGATGGCAGTTCATTGCATAAAGTGCGGCAGTGCAATAAAATCGTGTCGAACTTTACTACAGAGCAGGCATGATGCATATCAAGAATTCAGTTTTTCAATTAATTCATTAATTCATTATCCAGATGCTCGTTCACTGTTTAAATTACACCAATTCATTGTTCCCATTCATAATTGGTACCCACCCTAAATCAGTTCATTGTCCAAACACATGATCAATATCGGTATTGCTTTTCTTCTCTAAGCACATAATCACTATCCATCTTATCGACTTTCATTGTCCAAAAATGCATACACATCTCAGAGCATCAATATTCGAGCAATCCGGGTGAACAGGGAGTTCGAAAGTTTCGTTTGTGTATCGGCGCCATTTTGGGCGAGGTTAGGCAGGTTCCGGTATAGTCAGAATGTCTCCAATGACTCATGGTTGGACCAGAACCTTCCGTTGGCAGTTCAAAAAGTTTTTGTGCAATGTGGTAACAGTCTAACAATATGGACCATTAGTCAAAGAGTGGGGAGGGCGGCAACAATTTTCCTGCCGGGTCACCCTGGTGTTCCTCCGGAACTGAACAAGTCTGTGCCGTGGCTGCATTTTAGCCATTTCTAATCCGAGGCTGGCGCCGGCAGGAGTTGCACCGATGTCGTGGTTCCCAGTGAGGGGGCGGGGGCGCCCATGAGGAGGGATCGGGGTGCCCCCCCGGCTCTCATAGAATCTTCAAGGTTGAGGAGAGAAGGCATGGAGCGTGTGCCCGTCCTGGGCAGAAGACCGCTTTTTGATGTTGACCCTCTTTAAGTAAGAGCATTGGGGTGTCGCTGGAAGCCTCCACCTGGAGGGAGGTGGGGGAGGCTCGTTCGCGCCGCCTCCCCCTTCCAGCGACCCTGCGCCGTTCCTCGGCTCCGTCGCTTCGATATTGGCCGTGCCAGCCATTGAAGATGGGGGGGGTGGTCGGCGGCTGAGGCAAGACAGCCCCCCCCTTTTCTCTTGACGTGTGGCGGGACTACCTGGAACTGTCCAGGCGTCGACATGTGGCGGGACTACTTGCAAGCGCCGCCATTCTCGCTTTTGGCTTCGGCCTTCTTCGTGGGTCGGACCAGGCGAGAGACAGAAGGGGGGGGGGTCGGTGGCTGAGGCAAGACAGCCCCCCCCCTGTGGCCTGCAGGGCAGCAGAAGAGGAGAGAAGGAGAGGTCTCTGTCATTCTTTGGACCGCCTGCCCAACATCATCTCCTCCTGACCGTGGCCAGGCGAGCCCCTCGTGCCTCGAGGCCTCGCCTTCCGGATGGGCGTAACCGCGAACCTGTTGCACTTCGGGAGCTTCCGGAATGGGGGTAGGTACCTATTGAATTGTTTCTATTTCATATGACCGTTATTTGGGCGTGGTGGGCAATGAGGCAGACATGTTTAGGGCAGAAATAGGCAACGGAACCTAGCTACCTCGTGGCTGCCTTGGTGTCAGGCTTGTCTTCCCTCGCCATTTTTATGTTTCTTATTGCTAGTTATTTCTAACGTTTTTTATTTTATTTTTAACGAAGTTGATAACTCCTCAGTGGCCTACTGATTTCGCCCAACTCCTTTTCTTGTATTTTTATGCCATAACCTATTATGAGCCATAGCGACTAGTCCACACTTAATGAACAGGTCCTTATTAGGTGTGCCCTCCAGTGGAGCTGGATAGTTCAACTCTAATAAGCGGTCCGGGCTAAAACAGGCTACCAACCAGTGGGGAGAAGATAGGCATGACGGATTACAACGGGGACAAAAGTCTGCATTACCTATCTTATCACAGCGGGCAAAGACTAGGCAGAATATTTTTATTCTCCGTTGTTTGGCGGCGGTGAATACCTCAAACGAACCAATACCGAATAATCGGCCAATCAAACAATTCAGTGGGGAGAATAAGTGGGCACGAAAAGTTATCGCTACCCACTCTTTCTCTACCTGCAAAGCGAGACCTTGTTCTTCCCTGTTTGCAGACAAAGAATCTCCAGACAATAATCCACGAACGACAGTTCGGGAAACAGTGGGGGAGGAAGATAGGCACGACGGATTACAATGGGGACAAAAGTCTGCGTTACCTATCCTTCACTGCTTGCAAAGAGAGAGCCTGTTGTTTTCTCCGTTTGCAGACGGTGAATCTCCAGAGGGTTTCAACAAAGCGTAATACTAGTATTATCCAACAAACAATCATTTCACAATTTGTCGCATTTACGCGACCTTACCCGGACCGGACCGTGTGGGCAGTTCTTCGCCTTCCTCCTTCCAGCGCCCGATCGTTCTCTTACTCCATGATTTTACCGCAGCAGTCCTGTGGGATTCCAGTCAGGACAGTAGGTCACTCAAGAGAGGTCCGTTCAGAATAGGTGAAGTTCATTCAATCGGCAGCCGGACGAGGGCCCTCTCAAGGCAGGTATACTCCGATCATTTTAGATGTTCACCTCATCGTCTGGATCTCTCTTACTGGACCGTATGTCACTGATGGACCCCGCGTTGGGACGCCAATTGTGGAAAATGAGCCCGCATTGCTATCGATGCCCAGGCCGCTGGCGCAAACCGCCTCTTAGTTCCCATGTTGAATAATTACCAAATAAAGAGACGGGCGCTGGAAGCAGGAATCAAGAACAGAGTTTAATTCTCATGAGGAGAGCCTGTCATGTCAGACACGAAACAAGGTGCCATCGGGAGGTGCTCTAACAAGTGAGCTGAGTCTCTGTCTTTTATACTTTACAGAACACTTGGCGTTACAGTCACAGCATTGTAAAACAAAGAAAAGACATCCTCATAATCCTCGTGTAAATCCTACCCCACATGTGTTCACAATAAGGACCCTTGACCTGCTGATAAGAGGGGAGGGCAATCACGCAGCTGTGTGTTCCGTCAACTGTTTAGAATGTGTGCGCCTGATCATAGCCCAGGGGGTGGGGTGGCCAGGATCAATAGTGGGTTCTTTGAAAAGGAGTGACTTCATACAATAAGGGTCAGTAAATGGTATCTCCTGGCTTAGGCGATGGCCTCGGACATGTGTGGTCAGTCGGACTCGGGGGAAGGGGTCATCAAAGAGGTGGTATTCATGCAGTGTGGACAATCGAGCGTGGAGGGAAGGCTTGTCAACAGAGGGGCATTCATGGAAGGAAAGGAGGTGCTGGTCAGGCGCGGCCGTGACTCCCAAGGACAGGGTTTTGCAGAAGGAGAAGGTTTATGACTTGTCCATGTGAGGGAGAAGGAGGGGGTCAGGGTGCGCGCAGGGTCAGAGTCGCACAGAGAGAGAGAGAGGTCTTATGACCCGTACATGAGAGAACAGGGGCAGTCAGATACAGCTGGGGGGGGCTATGTCAGCTGAGGCGAAGGATGCTTCTTCAAGAGGGAAATGGGGGGGGTGCCTGGGTCAAGCAGGATGGTTGCCTTTCATAGCAGGGTCGCGCAGAGTGCTGGGTTTCATGGTCTATGCATGTGAGAGGGGGAGGGGGGTGCTCAAATGCGCGCAGGAGGGAAGCCAGTGATTCTAATGAGTGGGCAAGAGGCCAAGGTGCCTAAAATGGCTGTCATGTACACATGGGTACAGGCCTTTGCGGGCGGAGGGATGCAGTCAATGCTTTACAATATTCATGGTGCGTGCAGGGAGGGGAGTGGGAAAAGGGAAATGAACGTTGCTTATGTACATCAATACTTCTTATTTTCTACAAAGTACCACTGCATAGTCACAAGTATGCGATCCCACCTCTGAACACCACTGTAAGAAATTGGGGTTTTAGTCAAAAAGGATAGAAGCCCCACTCCAAAATAAATACAACTCTTGTGAGGGGGGACCTAAATAAACCAGTCTCTAAATAAACCTGTGCTTAACCCTATGGTAGCTTTGCGCAAAAGCTGTAAGGCTTAACTTAGAAGCAAATGTGTAAAGTATTTATACAGAACTCAAACAGTAATAAAGCTGAAACAAAACGCAAGAAAAACCCAAAACCAACATAAACAAATAGAGTAAATGTGAATGAATAAAATATCAACAAACTGACATAAACGAATCAGTAATTCATGGGTGTACGGTTGTCATGGACCGGGATAAAGTCACAATTGCAGGTCAACCACAATGGAGAGCACGTTGAGAACAGGGAACAAATTTGCCTTTGTGAAGAGCTTTGTTTATCACATCTCCAAGCATAGAGCCTCAGTAGGAGCTTTACAAAAGGGGGTGGTGATGAACAGAGTGTCTGAATTGAGCAGACCACTCTTACCCAGTCCAAAGATCAGGGCTTGATCCATCACCGTTATTTATCTCACTGCCCCATCCCAGCTCAGAACCTGGCTATATGCAAATCAGTCTGTCCCTGGCCCAGTGCATCATGGGAACAGGGCAGACTAAACTACCAAGCCAATTCTTTACCAGAAAGGAACAGACTAATTTGCATACAGCCAGGTTCTGAAACTGGGATGGTGCAGTGAGCTAAAAAACGGTGTTGGATCTAGCCCTGATCTCTTGACTGGGTGAGAGTATTCTGTTTAATTCAGAGACTCTGTCCCTCACCACCCCTTGTTGTAAATATTTTTGTCCACCCTAAGCGTGGAAGGGTATGCTCAGATGTGAGTCCCTTGCTCATTGCACCATCAGGATTCAAGCAAGCCGGGCCGAAGAGGCTGAAATGCCAGAAACCGGTCCCCGGTAGCTTGTTTCCTTCCCAGTGTAAGAATTGGCTTTTGTAGTTTGGTTTGCCCTGTTCCCATCATGCACTGGGACAGGAACAGACTAATTTGCATACAGCCAGGTTCTGAAACTGGGATGGTGCAGTGAGCTAAAAAACGGTGTTGGATCTAGCCCTAATCTCTTGACTGGGTGAGAGTATTCTGTTTAATTCAGAGACTCTGTCCCTCACCACCCCTTGTTGTAAATATTTTTGTCCACCCTAAGCGTGGAAGGGTATGCTCAGATGTGAGTCCCTTGCTCATTGCACCATCAGGATTCAAGCAAGCCGGGCCGAAGAGGCTGAAATGCCAGAAACCGGTCCCCGGTAGCTTGTTTCCTTCCCAGTGTAAGAATTGGCTTTTGTAGTTTGGTTTGCCCTGTTCCCATCATGCACTGGGACAGGAACAGACTAATTTGCATACAGCCAGGTTCTGAAACTGGGATGGTGCAGTGAGCTAAAAAACGGTGTTGGATCTAGCCCTGATCTCTTGACTGGGTGAGAGTATTCTGTTTAATTCAGAGACTCTGTCCCTCACCACCCCTTGTTGTAAATATTTTTGTCCACCCTAAGCGTGGAAGGGTATGCTCAGATGTGAGTCCCTTGCTCATTGCACCATCAGGATTCAAGCAAGCCGGGCCGAAGAGGCTGAAATGCCAGAAACCGGTCCCCGGTAGCTTGTTTCCTTCCCAGTGTAAGAATTGGCTTTTGTAGTTTGGTTTGCCCTGTTCCCATCATGCACTGGGACAGGAACAGACTAATTTGCATACAGCCAGGTTCTAAAACTGGGATGGTGCAGTGAGCTAAAAAACGGTGTTGGATCTAGCCCTGATCTCTTGACTGGGTGAGAGTATTCTGTTTAATTCAGAGACTCTGTCCCTCACCACCCCTTGTTGTAAATATTTTTGTCCACCCTAAGCGTGGAAGGGTATGCTCAGATGTGAGTCCCTTGCTCATTGCACCATCAGGATTCAAGCAAGCCGGGCCGAAGAGGCTGAAATGCCAGAAACCGGTCCCCGGTAGCTTGTTTCCTTCCCAGTGTAAGAATTGGCTTTTGTAGTTTGGTTTGCCCTGTTCCCATCATGCACTGGGACAGGAACAGACTAATTTGCATACAGCCAGGTTCTGAAACTGGGATGGTGCAGTGAGCTAAAAAACGGTGTTGGATCTAGCCCTGATCTCTTGACTGGGTGAGAGTATTCTGTTTAATTCAGAGACTCTGTCCCTCACCACCCCTTGTTGTAAATATTTTTGTCCACCCTAAGCGTGGAAGGGTATGCTCAGATGTGAGTCCCTTGCTCATTGCACCATCAGGATTCAAGCAAGCCGGGCCGAAGAGGCTGAAATGCCAGAAACCGGTCCCCGGTAGCTTGTTTCCTTCCCAGTGTAAGAATTGGCTTTTGTAGTTTGGTTTGCCCTGTTCCCATCATGCACTGGGACAGGAACAGACTAATTTGCATACAGCCAGGTTCTGAAACTGGGATGGTGCAGTGAGCTAAAAAACGGTGTTGGATCTAGCCCTGATCTCTTGACTGGGTGAGAGTATTCTGTTTAATTCAGAGACTCTGTCCCTCACCACCCCTTGTTGTAAATATTTTTGTCCACCCTAAGCGTGGAAGGGTATGCTCAGATGTGAGTCCCTTGCTCATTGCACCATCAGGATTCAAGCAAGCCGGGCCGAAGAGGCTGAAATGCCAGAAACCGGTCCCCGGTAGCTTGTTTCCTTCCCAGTGTAAGAATTGGCTTTTGTAGTTTGGTTTGCCCTGTTCCCATCATGCACTGGGACAGGAACAGACTAATTTGCATACAGCCAGGTTCTGAAACTGGGATGGTGCAGTGAGCTAAAAAACGGTGTTGGATCTAGCCCTGATCTCTTGACTGGGTGAGAGTATTCTGTTTAATTCAGAGACTCTGTCCCTCACCACCCCTTGTTGTAAATATCAGTAGGAGCTTGGCATTAGTGGGACCCATGAAGAGTCCGTTGTCGCCACAAGGTGCAGGTCGCTGTGGAGCTTCGCTTTGGCAGTCGATACAGGCATCACTGTTTAGCAGGAAGAGTCGGTTATTTCTGGGGCTTTGCATTATTGGGAGACAGAGCGATTGTTGCTGATGTGTACGGTTGTAGCTGACGCAAAGAGCAGGTCATCACTGGAGCTTCACATTGGCTGGTATTACAAATGGTTCCTTGGTGCGAAGAATTATCTTGCAGTCACGAGGAGGCAAAATATCTGGATTTTTGCCATGAGTTCTGTTTTGAGGCAAGAGCATCATACTCCGATGTCAGTCAAGAGTCCATGACCTGGGGATGTGGCACCCTTTGGGGATCAGGACACATTCCAGCAGCAGGGCTCAGGCAGGTCCAGTTGGATATCCTGTGGGTGGGGGACACCCCCTTTGTCGAACTTCCCCCTTTCCTGCCTCTGGCTCCAATCTGTCTAGGGGGACACAGGCAGACCAGCCTAGGGTAAGTGGTATTTTTCAGTAGCAGGCAGCCCTTAAATGCCAGTAAGGAGTAGGCATAACCTAGAGGCTTCCCTTTGACTAGAATGGCCGAGTATAACCCCCAGGACTTCCAGCTCAGGACAGGGCCATCCTGTCCGACATCCACTGCCCTTTTGTTCCCATGTTTTGAAGGCATACACAAAACACTACAGGAGAGGTATTCATTGTTAAGTGACCCTGGACACTGACAGGAAGGCACATTTATATTAGGTAGAAAAATGGCAGCTTTCTAAAAGTACTAAAGTATTCCAAAAGTAATGGATGGACTACTTCAATTAATCTCAGCCACTGGTGATTATTCAGGCCGCATCCCAGTCTAGTGTTATTCTGGCACACCATACCACCCCCGGTTCGACCCACCTAAGTGCAAATCAGTCTTGACCCTGCTCCAATGGGTACAATCAAGACCAAACTGCCAAGACAGGTTCTCCTGGAACAGGAACACAAGCAACCCAGGGCCAGTGTCACCCTTGTTATGGCTTCATCAGCAGGGTATAACTTAGTTCCAGTGACACAGTGTTCAAGGTACCCACGTCTGGGCATTCGTGTCCCACTTAGGCAGAATACTAAAGTATACTAAAAGTGATGGACGGAATGTTTGAATTAATCCCAGCTACTGGTAATTACTTGGACCGCATACCAGCCCATTGTTATTTTGTACACCATGCCTCCTCAGTTTGGACCCAGCTATATGCTAATCTGTCTTGAACCTGCTCCAATGGGAACAGTCCAGACCAAACTACCAAGCCAGGTCTTCCCTGAACTGGAACACAAACATCCCATGACCAGTTTCACCTTTGTTATGGGCTCATCAGCCAGCTATAGCTTAGTTCCAGTGATCCAGTGTGCACAGGACCTATGTCTAGGCAAAACCCTCTAATTTAGGGCGACATACTAAAGTATACAAAAAGTGATGGACGAATGCTTAAATTAATCTTAGTCTTTCAAAGGGAAAACCCGTCCTGGGTTGCTTCTGTTCCAGTCGGGCAAGGTCCTGGCTTTGCAGTTTTGTCTGGGATGCTCTCACTGGAGCAGGGTAGAGAATGATTTGCAAATAGCTGGGCCCCAGCTGAGGTGGCATGATGTGCAACATAACTATGGACTGGGATGCAGCCCAAGTAATTATCAGTGGCTGAGATTAATTCAAGCATCCATCCATCACATTTTGTATTTAAACTTTCTAGAAGTGGCCTTTTCCAAATAGTAATTTAAAATCTGACTTTCCTATGATAGAGGCATCTAAATTTCAACTAAATATCACACATATGAGGAAGGAAATCACACATGGGAGGGAGCAAGATGGCAGCTACTTATAACGCCGCTGCACTCACCTGGGTCTTGCTCCCGTGATGTGGTTCTTCTGTTGATGGCAGGAGAGGAGTGATCGGATATGCCACAGTCCCCCAGAGGCAGTTTGTGCTTGTCATTGGGGCTTCTTGTGCATACAAGGAGAGCGGTTGCATTTCTACTCGCTTGGCTGGCTGGGCTTCCGACTCGGAACATCGCTGTAACCCAGGATTCTACGATGCCTCCACGTACCAAGCCAGCTAAGGAGAAGGAACGAAGGGAAGTGCCCCGCCTCCCACATCTACAGCTAGCCGTGTTACGGATACGAAGAAGGGGGATGAGATTGAAGCAGACAGCAGAGTGAAAGCGAAAGCCGGTGCCCATACTGCTAGCCCACGCGGTACAAAAGGGGGTGGCAGAGACCTCTAGGCCAGCAAAAGATTTCCTGGTCACAGAGGGTAGACTCATGCAGGCTGAAAGGAAACAATTTGTCATTCCCTCAATTTTCAGCTCCTCTACTCATTGCTCAGTTCACGTTGAAGAAAATGCAGGAGCAGGAGAGGGAGGAGGTCACCAGGTCACTGCTGATTGCCTGCCTGTGAGTACTGGGGCAAGTGTCATTACTGCTGTTATTGGCCTTGAGGAGGAGGCATTTCCGATTCTACCGCAGTGGTAAAGATTTGAGAACATGCAGGTGGCAAATGATAAATGGGGCCCTAGGTGCTGCTGGGGGATTGTTGGCTATGGCTCATTTGCCTATAGATAATATTAGCACCTCTACAACCCCCCTGACCCGGCTCTGCCGTACAGAACCCCTGGTAAACAAATCTGCCTCAGTATTGCTTTTGCCATAATAGACAGCCTTAACTTGAGGACTCTGGCCTTCCCAGATCAAGGGGGTATGTTTTTCGCACTTACTGATGATTCGGATGGTTCGGCCATCACAGAGGATCTCTCTGAAGATGGGGCTGTCTTGGTGGTTCTAACAGTAGCACACCCGATGGCCTTTTCGCTCTAACTACTCAACAGCACCTTACAAAATGGAAGAAGACCAGGAGTAGCCTTCCCAGTAAAAGCCCTTCACTTACTGACACCAATCATGTAGCCATGGCTGCTCCCTCTCAACTAACATGGGATTACTACGCGACCCAAAAGTTCTACAAAGATACAGTAGCCCAAGCTGCTCTCGCGGGCGTCACCAGAAGCTCCCACTATGGGTCTGATATATTCTATGCTAAAACAGCTACAGGGTGCAGCTCGAGCGGAGACTCGTAAGGCTGATCTGGCTGCTAAAAAAATTCAGGGGCTGTCCGTAAGGTTAATAAATGCTGCTCAGAAATGACAGAGAGGCTGGCGACTTTGGAAAGTTAGACACTGGCCGTCGAGCCGATTACATACACGCTACAGACTCAAGTGGAGAGCCAGGTCTCACAGCTGGTTGATGGGGATAGACATTAATATGTTTCCTAGGTGGACCCTTGTAGGGGTCCATGATGAACTAGTTCTATTCAATGTTGAACCTTTCATGTTTGTAGCTATGGCGGTTTTATCAGATCTGTCGGACTACTGTATGGCTCCACCCTTTCCCCCTGTGTTCCATCAATGGTTTGCACGTCTAATTTCGATTTATTACCTTGAAAGGGCTGCGTATTCCCGGAAGAAAAAGAAAGTCTGGGAAAAATGTCTAGAGCTTGGCTTCTTTTAGCAACTGGGAATCACAAAACACCACTAGGACTGGTGAGCATACTCAGATGTGTTGATGTAGGCAGGGTCGTCTGCTGTGAAAGATACCTGTTATCTTTCTTCTAGTCCTTTTCCTTTGTTCTTTTCCCTTTAATCAAATATTGTATGAATTTGCTAACTCAAGGGCAAATGTCTGTTTGGTGGGGGGTGGGACATTTTGTATATTGTCCTGGTATAAAATGAAATAAAGAATTAAAAATAATAATAATAATAAATTCCAACTAAGTTTAAGAAGTATTTATCTATTTGTTTCCCAACTGAAGTTATCATTTATTAGAAGTAATAAGGTTACCCAGTGTTAGTCTATGAGAGAGACAGCCCTGTTACAGGTAAAAACAACTTTAGGAGTTGTATATACTGTCAAAACATGCAAAAACGTAAACACACATGTCCTACTTTTTAAATAGCAGATACTCTGGCATATGAGCCTTTAGGGCCTACCTTAGGGGTAACTTATAGGTGTTTAAAAGCAAGGTTTAGGCATGGCAAAAGCTTTATTGTATGTATTGCGTGAAAGGGCATTGTTCACGTTCAACTGTAACAATGTTGGGATATTGGGCCTCATATTACTTTGTTGAGTCTCATCCTATTGATCTCATATAAGGCATTTCAAACTCACAGTCAAAGTTTTCACAGCACAGTTTTGCAGACGTAGTTCTTTAGGCATATTTGTTAGGCAGGGCCCTTCTCAGTCGTAGTTAAGGAAATAAGAGTAGACACTGTGGGTACTCGGCACAATCTGTAACACAATATTCTTTACACGAGGAAAGGGTTGGGTATTCATTTTCACTACAGCGTTCTATTTGTGTTTCCATTTGCGTTCCAAGTCTGTTCTTTAGTTTTATGAATGAGGGCACATCATACATTCGCAACTCTGCATGCTGGTAAATAAGCTACATAACAGGTTACGGTTCGCATTGGACAGAAAAGCTTCAATTCAAAGGTAAAGTTTAGCCAGATTATCAAAGCAGTAAACTTTAAAACTTTTGAGTTTGTGAGGATAGATTACTAAGTCCAATATGTGCATTGTTACAGACCCCGAGTAAGGCACCTTATATCATTGGACGCTAATGGAGGAAATGCGTTTGAGCAGGTATCTTGCACACACCATCTTGTAGTAAGTAGACAGGGTTACGACGTGGATCACTGTTGGACTTGGCCCTTTTTGGCTAATGGTCCCTAAACCTTTTGCTTTCCCCCTAGACCTCTTTCTGACATGGTGTTGACAACTTAGATGCTTTGAGCACTGTACCACTGCTATACAGTGTCAAAGTGCAAGTGCTCCCGGTATAAAGTATAATGGTAATTGGTTGTCCAGGATTGGTATTTTTGCCTTACTAGTAAAGTCCCTAATAAAGTGCACTACGTGTGCCAGGGCTGCTAATGCAAATGCTACTGGTGGGCCTGCAGCACTAATTGTGCCACACACATCAGTAGCCTTAAAAAGGGAACTCAGGCCTGCCTTTGCAGTGCCTGTGCACAGTTTGTTAAACTGCCATGTTGTTCTTACAAGTGCACCCCCTTGCCGGACCTTACCCTTCCCTTTCTATGCACATCAGACACCCCTATGGTAGGTGCAAGGTACCCCTGGGCAGGGTGCAGTGCATGTGAAAGGTAGGACATGTGCTGATGTGTGTACCATGCCCTGACAGTGAAATAATGTCAGTTTGGTTTTTCACTGTTGAAAGGCCATCTTGCCCAAAGGATAGAATGGGAAGGCTGTGTACTACGTTTGCCAGCCTATCTTCCCAAAGGCTTAAGATGGAGAGGTGAAGTTTAGTGTGCCTGAACTCACAATGTAATAAGACATCTTTTTATGAAGGTGTTTTTTGCATTGTGTGTTTAGAAGCCACTCTTTAAGAAGTGTCTGGATCTTTGTGCTCTAACAGTTCGGAGTGTTTCAGCCTGGTTGTGGATTGACTGTCTGGATTTGAAAGCAATAGGATCTGGGGAATGTCTTGACCCAAGGGAGGAGGTGAGACAGCAACAGGCTGACCTGCATCTGGGGTGTAGGGGGAGGAGTAGACCCTAGAGGTGAGGAGACCTGGGTTGTTGCCATTAAACAATTGTCCCATCTCCTGCTGTGATCGAGAATCCAGACCCCCACTAATCAAAGGAAGAAGGTGTCACTGGCAGGGAGGCATCCAGAACTACTTTGAACATGGGTCAGTGCCTTCATGGACACTTCAAAGACATTTAGGGGTATAACTATGAGAGCTGAAGCCACTGAACATTTGAATGATGGCTTGAACAAGAGTGAACAAGACTGAAGCTACTTTGTGGTCAAGAAGAACCTTTGCTAAGGAAGAAACAACTGAAGAGACTTAAGGAAAGAACTGACCCTTTTTGTGTGTTCTGGGGCTGGCCTGAAGTGCCCTGTGATCGTGGGTACCTGGAGTCCAAGCGAGGATCAGCGATGCTGCGTGCGTGTGCTTTTTGCAGCCTGAGCCCTTCGTGAGGATTGTCCTGTCATTGTGTGTACCTGAATCTGACTGAGTGTCAATGACGCTGTGTGCGTGTGCTTTGTGCAGCGTGAGACCTTCGTGAGGATTGCCTTGTTATCGTGCACCGGAATCCAAGTGAGTCTCAACGACACTGTGTGCGTGTGTTTTGTGCAGGGTGAGACCTTTGTGAGGATTGCCTTGTTTTCGTGCACCGTAATCCAAGTGAGTCTCAGCGACGCTGTGGGTGCGTGCTTCGTTCAGCCTGAGACTGTTGTGAGGAGTGCCCTGTGATTGTGCACCCGAAGTTAATGAGAGTCTCAGCGATGCTGTGTGCGTGTGCCCTGTTGCAGCCTGAGATCTTCGTGGTGTCAGTAGCCAGGACCGGCAGCCCAGGAGGAGCTGAGTCGCCAGCCCGAGCCTGCCGTTGTCAAAGAGGGACCACGAGCCAACCTCGTTGAGGAAGGGCCCTAGTCCCACTGCCCGGAGATTACGAAGATTGCATTGGAGGCCCAAGTCATGGGAAGAGGAGAGGAGAGCGAGGTCGCACCCCCCAGGCAACGTGTGGACACCTTGGGTGGGGTGCTTACTGGGAGGGAGGCACTCTCGGTCTCTATTCTTCCTGCAGTGTGAACTTCTGCTTCGGCTCGTATCATGGCCCATACTTGCCAGAGGTGTGGCACTACCGGGGCTGGAGGGCGGAGCTGTACTCTTTGTTCACATCATACCCATGTGGGGGCAATTGTTGGCATAGGCTGAAGGAGAGTAGTACCAGTGGCAGAGAGACCGCCTGAGTCACTGTGATCGGTGCTGGAGCATATTAAGCATTGCATTGTTTCTGCATACCAAACTACCTGATTAGCGTATCCTGCATTGCATTATTTTTACATTGCAAAGTGCCTGATTCAAGCATTTTAAAAAATATATATATATTTTACAGAGTTTTTAAATAGCGCGAACTTGACCCGAATCGGGTATCAAAGCGCTTTACATAGCACCAGTTGCATTACATGAAAACACATTTTTTTTTTGTTAGGCACAGGGAGATTAAGTGATTTGCCCAGAATCACAGGATGTTCAGCGTCATTGCCCAGACTCGAACCGGGTTCCCCAGACTCGAGGGCGACTTCCCTAGCCATTAGGCCAACTCCTCCCCCAGCATTACGAGTTGCATTATTGTTACCTTGCAAAGTGCCTGACTCTAGCATTATGAACTGCATAGCATTGTATTAGGACTGCGGTGGAATGTTTAGATGTGCTCTTTAATAGCGTCAGAACTGACAAGGGCTGGCTGACCTAATAACCGGCCAGGAGGAATATTACAAATATGCATATGTTGAATTTATATTGTGTGGTCTTATGCTATATATTTTACATAAATGTATACTTGTTTTTATGAAACTCGTGTGGAGTCTACTTGTGGTGTCATCATTAGGTGTCATCATTGGGTGCTGTGAGCGTGGTTGCAGATACTTTACACATTTGCCTTGAAGATAAGCCTGGCTGCTCATGCCAAGCTACCAAGGGGGTGAGTCGGGGCTATCTCAGAAGGTGTTCTTCCTTTCCCTGATGTGGAAACGTGGGTCCCTAGGTGGCCTAAGGTACCTACCTCAGCCAACCAGGGATCCTGGGTCTAATAATCACAAATGGTGGTATTTTGAGCCAGTGTACTTACAGAAGGACTCTCCATTTGTTATAGGGTCACCGCATACAGCACTAATTCGCGAACTTTGATTTTTTGATTGGAAATTCATGAATTGTTCCTTATGCCTCGGTATGACATAGAACTTTAGAAGCACTGACAACACACGTGGTGGCAGAATGTAGTGTCTAAAGATCAGGGGTTTAGTATGGTTACGCATGGTTATGGCATGCATTTTTTGGCACGATTCTGTTGTCGGATTCTTGTTACTTTGTGTTATTTATCATGTTTGGAGATATTTTGGTTTTAATTGAGCAACACACACATGGGATAAGATGTAATTCACGGGACTCCTGATAATGTCAGGTTTGATTTTTACATTGGGTGCACCAGCATGACTATTACTTTTAGCTCCTTTTGAACACTAGTTGGTTATGTTCTCAAGCCAATTTTGCAAGCATTTTTTTCCTGGTTGACTCTAAAATAAGTGTAGAAGGGTACATACCCAAAATGTATTGGAAATGAAACAAGAATTCTACAGAAATTTTGTCACTACATGAAACAATGATAATGTTGTAATACTGTTTTTGTATGCATTGTCACGAAAAAAAGACTTCAATGAAGGTCGATTATTTTGAACTGTAACTGAGAAGCAAGTTAAGAGTAATTTTTATTGTAAATTAAGCACAAATAAATGCTAGATTCAATTATTGAGTTTGATAAAATGTGTTTAAGATTGTTTGAACCACAAGGGCCCCGAGTTGTGTGCATTGTTTTGGGTGCACAGTTCCTGTGTACCTTTCTGTAGATAAAAGCTTTTTTTTTTGCCAGTTTACAACTGTACTACAGGCTTCAATGGCGGGCTTAGGCATATTTGACAGTGCTACTTTAGTGGGTGGCGTAATCAGTGCTTAATTTGTGACTTTCTTATCAGGGCCGGGTTTACACTCTACACCCATCTGCTGCACTTGGTGGAGACATAATGCATATTGCATTGATGTGTTTCATTAAGTTTTCCTCAGAGCAGCAGCAGAGTGTTGTTCTCATGACCATCTCCAGTCCCAAGTGAAAAATCATTAAATGTTTATTGATGGCGGCCTTTAGTTGAGTGTTGCCGCCGGTGCCTGGTGGGCGGGCCGCAGCACACTGATTCATCGTGCTGAATTTTGGTTCTTCCGGGCCCTGGGGCAGGGGCTGTGTGGCAGCAGGCAGCGTGCGCAGATTCTTTTCAATTTGCCACGCCCCAGCATACCCGCAAGCACGCACCCCACCGCGAATCATCTGTTCAACAGTTATTAGCAGCAGCACCAGGCCCGCTGAATGGAACCACTCATGTATAGTGAGGGCACCTGCTGAATGCGCCACTGGAAACGCACATGTGCCCGGGGCTGGATAGCAGCTGATATCATAAATATTGTCTCATCCAGGCAGCTGCCTGCTTGCCTTCAACTGATTTATCCACAGGCATATTTCAACAGTTTCCCCAGCACTCGGCTATCCCCTGACAGGGCTTCTGACCTCGCTGCCTGCGCCAGAGCACGCCGATGGGCTTCGGTGGCGAGGTAAGATGAAACTTTCTTTCCTACTGTGCTGCCTCTCTCACAACTCAGGTGTGAAATCCAAGAGCGGAAAAGGGAAAAAAGAAGACAGGACACAGATATGATCCCCACCCTCCACCCTCTATTTAACGCAGCTGGTGCACCGAGTATAAGAGGTTGACGGTAAGGTGTGAGTGCAGCAAAGAGCTTACCTTTGACCTCTAGCACAGCTGGCCCCTGCCCACACACTAGAAGGCCAGAATCAGAGTGCTCTAGTAACAGGTACGTCCTGGGTCGGCGCTAGGCATGGGCAGTGTGTGCAGCTGCCCAGGGCCTCGCGCTCAGCTTGAAAACAGGGGGCCGCCACTTCACTGTGAAAGACCACGCTTTCACAGTTAGTCCACCTGCTCCTCCAGTGCTCCCTTCCCACACAATCACAATACACATCAGAGATGTCTCGGCCTTGCTGGTCCGGGCGCTGTGAAATTCCTGGGGGTACAAGGGTGGGGGGAAGGACAAACAGAGTGAGGACTGCAATTATGTTGGCTCACAGTGTCAGGGGCGGGGCAGCACCTCTGTTAAGTACCGCCCATTCCCTTTCTGCATTTTGTTCCTAGGCTACAGAATGCCCATTTGTTTCCAGGAACAGCCTGACACAGGTAAGGAGAAGTGGGTGCGGGGAGGTGGGAGCAGCCAGATCACTGGCTTTTTAAAACTTTTGCATCACCCATTTTTTTGATTAGAATATGAATTTAAAATGCATGTATGACTGCTATGGTAGAGCAGTGTTTTGTGAAATGTCTTGTCACTGCTTCGAAGGGGCAGGGGAGGGGGCCCCTTTCCCTGGGCCTCTAAGCACTAGACTGCTAGAGCAAGCTGCAAGGTCCAGATGTGGGGGCCCGCTTCCCTGGGCTTTGTAGCCATTACTCCCTCTTTCTGTTATTTGTACACCTGTGAATGGTATCCAAAAAAAGAAACACTTTCTGGGAAGGTAGTCTCTTTGTAAGATTTTTCACTTCCATAGTGCAGCCTCGGGACGGAAAAGTAGCCAGCTTGATTTTATTCACATCCAAAACACTTTATTGCCACTTTTCAGTGTTTGCCAGTGCAGCACTACTTTTGTTTCCTTGTAGTTCTCTGAACAGCATTTTTGGGGGGGAAGCATACCATTCCTGGAGGTACTGTGCAATTCCCGCTTGATACGGGGATAGGAAAACAAAATGCATACCACTGCTCTGTATTTACGAATGTGGTCTTTTTAAACCATGCTGCTTACATTTTGTAAGGATCTAAGCAATGGACATTGAAAAGGGTCCCTTCTGGTCCTGTAGTCATGTCCTTACCTTTTCATGCAAAAGCACTCACTCACAGATTCTGAACAGTGAGTGTAAAAGCGTTGAGGTTAGCATGTTGTTCATGCTTACATTTCACATGCTTTACTTGATCTTACATTCCCTATGTGTGTTTGCTTTTTCCAGTATGTTACTTTTTTTTAGGCAGCATATTGTTCTTGTCTACTGCGTAATTTGAATTGTGTCGCATCGAGGTGTTTATTGGGGGGCGCAATTGCGTTTTAGGTGAAGGCAGTGCGAGTTTCTCTCAGTGGGGCAGTATGGTGGACAGTGGGGGAGAGGATGTGGCACTATGGCCAGAGCTGTCGAATTTGGAACTTTGGATCCAGGTTCAGCCTTCATGACCAGTGCACCAGACCACTCTCCCGAGAGAGCACATTTCCATGCTAGACCTTAGAAGGCCCCAAAAGACCTTAGAAGAATGGTGTCTGAGCACCAGCAGGTGGACCATAGAGGTGGCAAGTGTGGGTTAACCTTGAAGGCCTGTCCACTACAACCCCTATTGAAGCCACTTCCAGTTTTGCAGGCAGGTCTACGAAGCAGAACACCCTAGAGCAACAGTGACACTGTCACTGAGGTCACAGGACCCTTGAACAGGGAGGCTCTAGGGTGGTGCGACCAGTGAGTGCAGGTGGGGGCGTCATGTTTTTGAGTATATTTTGTTTTTAAAAGCACTTGCTGCCTCCTTTCCGGCCTCAAAAACAACAGTTGATGGACAGAATGCAGAACAATGTCATACATTCACCCCAGTACAGAGATCTGGGCCTAAATCCATCGTTTTTTTGCTCAGGACAGGTATGCTCAGACGTGAGTCCCCTGCTCTCCACACCACTGGAGTCAAGCTATCCTGGCTGATGACGGCTGATATCCAGAAACCGGTCCTAGGATGCTTGATTCCGGTCCAGGGAAGACATGGCTTGGCAGTTCAGGCTGGACTGTTCCCATGAGGCACAGGGTCAAGGCTGATTTGCATATAGCCAGTGTCTAACCCAGGGTGGTGTGGAGTGCAAAAAAAACGATGGATTTAGGCCCAGATCTCTGTACTGGGGTGAATGTATGACATTGTTCTGCATCCTGTCCATCAACTGTTGTTTTTCCTTTCTGGCCTCCAGCAATTTTCGGCAACAATAAAAATGTCATGATATCTCCGGTTATGAATGTTTCTTCCTAGAGAGGGATAGAGTTTCGTAGGTGGAAGTTTTGACTCTTGAAACGGTAGAGCAGAGGGTTAATGTGCCTGCTGCAAAGAACATGTACCGTGCAGATCACAAAGTCAACATGATGTAAATCGGCCAGTGGATTAATCCCCAAACATGGTATTACGTTCTAAATTCAGGGTTTGTGTTTCTCCAGATAAATCGCTATTAAACTATACTGCCTACTAGTAGGATTGTCATGTGACTCCTACACCTTGTAGTTCTTTGTCTTATGTAACATTACCTTTTGTGATTTACACACGTATGATTGATTGTCTCTGTGTAGTGCGTGTGATATAAAGTTCTCTGACACCCTACACTGATGTCAGTGGCGCTGTAAATCAAATTGAATGCATCTGAGCAAGAATTTGATTACGGAGACTTGAGGGACACTGTTAAAGGGTGGTAGTGAGGGAATCCGTGGCAGAGCGAGTCATGGGGGGGGCAACAAACTATGTCTCACAGGGCTCCACCAGCGCTAAAGCCAACCACTTCTACTTCCTACAGTTCTAACACCAAATCAAAAACGTTGATTTGAAAACCCCTTCAATCTGAAGCATACCTTGAAGTCAATGTATGATTTAGCAGTGGTCTCGGTTGTTTTAAGTCTTTTTGTATTTATGTACAGTCTTTATTTGTTTGCAATGTGTCTTGTAATTTGTATTATATGTGTTGTGTTTTTACACTTAACATAATTCTGCCGAGTAAAGAGCCCACACACAAAAAAGATTGTCCTATGACTCTGGGATACTGGTGAGAGGATTTACGTAAAAACAAATTACTAAGTATTAATGTCATCCTAAGTTAGCACAATAATGGCACAGGAAGACAAGGGAGCCTTTTGAAATTTGCGATTATATCCATGAAGTGAGGGTTTTTCTCTTGTGTAATTTTATATTTTGAATGATCCCACCCCTCATTACCTCAACAGGATCTCCCCCCTTTATGAGACAGAACTTGAATGTTTATCATGCATTCATCTGGAAACTATCAGTTAACATGAGTAAAAAAATATCAATTTTTGTGAGACCTGCACCTAGCTTTTCCATCCAATGCGACAAATGGAATCCATTTAATACAGTATTAAAATATATGAACTTATTTCATTTGTATATCTATCTCTTTGTCCATGTTACTGATATCCACATTAGATCTCTTCAGTAATACCAAATAAGATCAATAGTCCTGCGATGTCACTTTCAGTGATGTCACTTCTTGTGATGGTACCAAGGATGGCTCCTCCACTAGGGTGGAGGAGCATCACCCCACTGCTTTCTCACAGAGCGAGAAGCAGAAACATAAAATGCTAAAACTAAAATTTTATGTTTCTGCTTCTCGCACTGCGAGAAAGCAGAAGTGTTTGGTTGGGGGCGTTCTGCTCTAGGCAAGGGAGGAGTGGCTTGCACACTGCTAAGGGCTCTGACTGAGGCCTGTCATGTGCACTCTGGCCTTTCTCGTCTGGCTGGTCACCGTCCCGACCAATAACAACGCTGTCATTTCAGCTTTGTAATTAGCTTAGGGAAGGGGAAGGAGGCTGCAGGAGAGCAGGTCAGGCGCAGAGACGGCGCCAGACCCGGGAAGGGAAGTTTAGTTTTATAATAACCCTCCCCCCCGCGTACCCTCCCGCAAGAACCCAGCGAGACCCCCCACCCGCGAGTCATGCCGGCCACGACTGGATGTTACATGCAAATTAGAGGGGCCTCACATCTTCCATTTCGCCCGGGGCCCCAGAATTTCTAGGACCGGCCCTGGGTACGTCCTTCCTAATTCTGAACAGTGTACATATGATCAAGGGATGTGGAGATCAGTGGTGCAGCAGGTGCAGTAGCACCGGGGCTAAGAGGCCCCTGGGGCGAGAACCCGTTGAATTCCAACATTGTTGTATTTTACTACCTAACCTCAGGTTAAACAGTGGAGAGAGGGGAGGGTTGTACTTAGAGTCCCTGACTATAAGAAGCGTGGCTAGGACCCTAGGGTACTTGGGCTGCAGCACATTCGTTTCATAACTCTTCTTGTACGCAAGTTTGCAGTCCCAGCGCGAGAACTCAGCGACTGCCGTGTTTGTATTATGAGATCAGCAAGAACAATTAAAATATACTCCCTGTTTACTTGCTTGAAATGAGCCTGTTTGAAAAGATTCACAGAAAAGGTAGAAATAAGCCCCTGAACATACTCGTCTCTGAGCACTTGGGATGTGTGAACAGGATTGAGCTCAAGACGCCCTGCCCAGACACAAACACGTGCATGTGCAGTTATCATACAGTACATACACAGGGTAGGTAGGGAATGTAACCTAGTTTAAGCATTGTTCTGCTGCTGGCAGATACGGGGCCAAGTGATGCGCCCTTCATCCCACACAGCATGAAAGCCGAGGTGTGTAAACTCAGACCGCCTGTCTCCACAGTCCGAACCTTTACCGGTTGCTCACATCTGGGCAGAGATAAGCTGAGGTACGTGAAACAAACGTGGGCCGCGGCTGTCTATTACTGGGAGCAGGAGTACTCTTCAAGCTCCTTGAACTTGTGTGTCCTATTCGACCTTTGGGCGTGTGCTGCTGCACTATTGGGAATTACACATTATCCCCAGTGGAAAATGTACAGGATACAATCAGCACTAAACAGAAGGTGGAATATTCCCAATGAGACTGACGGGTAACAATTGATAACTGGAAAGCAGCGATATTTTGCAGTGTACAACGTTCACATTAGTGTTGTTGAGGGATAGTGTTAAAGCAGAGGTCTTCAAACTTTTGTAGGTTGAGCCCCCCCAGTTGTATTTTTTTAGATGTTGGGCCCCCCACCACCTGACAGAAATTTCTGGAATCTGGTACACTACATAATCGTCTGCCATGTGCATATCACGGGCCATATTCGGCAAATAATGTTTAACACAATAAGAGTGTTTAGTAAACTGCAGGTTTGTGAATGGGTGTGGTGAAATGACAGAGGCCTATTACACAGCTCAAAACACAATTTTCCAAGATAAAATGTGCGCAAATTCTTTTTACTAGGATGCTTTGTTTTAGACATGACCTAGGTTAGTAATAACACCACCAACATCAATGTGTGGACCCGTTTTGATCTAAAATTGCATGAAACTAAAACATTTCTCTGCAAAACAATATTTACAAGAATCTGTTTTGGCGTCCCTCCCCCATTTCCTCCTTCTCCATGAATTTCCTCACTACCACTCACCAACAATGCACCCCATCTCTCTATAGCACCTTTCTGGCAAACATTTCATTTTTTTATAGTGCTACTCATAGATTACCCACACTCAGTTCTTTGATCTGCATGGTACACATTCTTTGTAGCAGGCACATTAAACCTCTGCACTGTGTGAGTGCATGGTGATCAGAGTGAGTGCATGGTAATCAGAGTGAGTGCATGGTGATCAGAGTGAGTGCATGGTGATCAGAGTGAGTGCATGGTGATCAGAGTGAGTGCATTGTGATCAGAGTGAGTGCATTGTGATCAGAGTGAGTGCATGGTAATCAGAGTGAGTGCATGGTGATCAGAGTGAGTGCATGGTGATCAGAGTGAGTGCATGGTGATCAGCGTCAGATCAGAGTGAGTGCATGGTGATCAGAGTGAGTGCATGGTGATCAGAGTGAGTGCATGGTGATCAGTGTGAGTGCATGGTGATTTGTGTGAGTGCATGGTGATTTGTGTGAGTGCATGGTGATTTGTGTGAGTGCATGGTGATTAGTGTGAGTGCATGGCTATCAGTGTGAGTGCTTGCTGATCAGTGTGAGTGCTTGCTGATCAGTGTGAGTGCTTGCTGATCAGTGTGAGTGCTTGCTGATCAGTGTGAGTGCATTGTGATCAGTGTGAGTGCTTGGTGATCAGTGTGAGTGCTTGGTGATTAGTGTGAGTGCATTGTGATTAGTGTGAGTGCATTGTGATTAGTGTGAGTGCATGGTGATTAGTGTGAGTGCATGGTGATTAGTGTGAGTGTTTGCTGATCAGTGTGAGGGCTTGGTGATCAGTGTGAGTGCTTGGTGATCAGTGTGAGTGCTTGGTGATCAGTGTGAGTGCTTGGTGATCAGAGTGAGTGCATTGTGATCAGAGTGAGTGCTTGGTGATCAGAGTGAGTGCATGGTGATCAGTGTGAGTGCATGGTGATCAGTGTGTGTGCATTGTGATCAGTGTGTGTGCATTGTGAGTGCATTGTGACCAGTGTGTGTGCATTGTGATCAGTGTGAGTGCATTGTGATCAGTGTGAGTGCATTGTGATCAGTGTGAGTGCATTGTGATCAGTGTGAGTGCATTGTGATCAGTGTGTGTGCAGTGTGATCAGTGTGTGTGCATGGTTGACCTGTGTGAGTGCATTGTGATCAGTGTGTGTGCATTGTGATCAGTGTGTGTGTGCAGGCTGTTTAAAAAAACACATGGCTGGCTGGCATTTTTCTTTTGGTACCTTGAAGCCCTGTGTAAATTTAAAAGAAACTTTGTCTCCTTTCTGCTAATAGCTTCCTCATATGACAGGGTTAAACTGGTAGAGCTGAAATGCTTCAGCTGCTTTGGGAGGCAGGATTTCTCCTTTGCTAAAACTGAAAGCAAGGAAAGACCATCCTTTCAGCTGCAGTGGGAGGCAAGGAGTCTCCTCTGCTATGAAATCGAACACAAAGGAACAGGACTCTCTGTTCATTTGCTTTCGTTTTTAGCAGATACCCTTCCTCCCACTGTAGCTGAAGCAGCCCAGCTCAACCAATTAACCCCCTCCTGGGAAGGTTAACTGTTTGCTATGTACATAACAAAAGCTGCAAGTCTTGCCTTATCTATTTCCCCTCCCTCCCCCCTCCTGCAGCTCTCAGTCACTGGAGCTCACAAATAAACATTTCAAAGGGGTGAAGACTTGCAGGCCTCGGGACAGTAAAAAGACTTTGTAAGGGAAGTTGCCAGTGTGGAGCGTGCGCCGCCCCCTGAGATGGTGTTGCGCCCCCGCCCCACAGATTGAAGAACTCTGGGGACTCACAAAACAGATGAATTTATTTGCGCATTCATAATACCCACCCATGCAGTCATAGATTATTTGGTTCTACTTCTACGGCTGCGTGGATGGCAGCTAATGTAGTGTTCACAATTTGGCCCTGTGACGCAGCATGGGTTGGGTTCCTTGGGCCCTAATGCAGACACTTAGAACAGGTCTAATGGGGCTAGTACGTGCACTAACTGTATATTTATTGAAATGTTGTCAAAGTGTTCCGTGCTCCCTGGGTATCACTCCCTGAATTAGAGTGGTTAAATGACAACTGGCAGCATTCCCACGCTTGTGAGATATGCCCACAAGGCACTGTAAAACCTCTAATGTGAGGTATAATCCATTCATGTTTGCAAACATCACCCGAACGGATGCGATTCAAATCACTACCTCACCGAACACAAACTGTCCCCAGACGAAGGCCAGGTAAGCCGAAATGCTTTTGGGATTAACAAAATGTTTGTTGGGACATGTAGTGCTTGAACTACTCACAGAAACTAACTGAGAAGAATTCAAAAGATAAAATAACATTTCAAAGAATGGTGCTTGTGAATTTGATTTACACATCTTTCGAATGAACTGATTATACCTCAGATAAGAGGTTTTACCAGTGCCTTGGGAACATATCCCACAAGCGTGGGAATGCTGCTAGTTGACTTAGAACAGGTCTGCCTTTGAAGTGATGAGTAAATAATGTAGAGGTGGACGAGCCACTCTAAGCTCGAGCCAAGGTCGAGCCTGAAGCCTGGCTCTGTCTCAACTCGAGGTCCTGTTGGAACCTCGAGCCAAGCTTTTTCATGTGGCTTCTGCTTACCCTCCTCTACCCAGGATGTGCTAACTTTTCAGCTGGAGAACCACGTTGGAGTCTGGCTCATGTAAAGTGTGCCAAATTCGCGCAATATAAAAGCTGTAGAAAGGTGAAAACAAAGCCTTAATATAGGAAAGACAAATGGATACCCATTTACTGCCTGATTTGTACAAAATAAAACCGGAAAACCTTGGTAAATTTAAGCTACCAGCTTAAATTGTGTGACCATAGGCAAATATTTTATTTTACCAAAACACTTTTTTTCTTCATAACCGTGCATGAAAGCCCTTTCAAATGTGGAGTTCAGGATACCAGTTTTACAACAACCTATTGTGTTTGATTTAATAAAACTCTAATGCTGCTCTAAAATAATCTGGGTTATGTACAGAGTTTACATGTCATTTGTCTTGTCTCTTAGTTCACTAATGGTTTGTGTTTAGAAACTATCACTTTTAATAAGTACTTCTCAGTGCAGTTCTATAATCTGACTATCAATGGCAAAGCTTCCACATGGTAAAGAAATACACTTTTTTGAATTTTGAAGAGACCTTAAAATAGTTTACATAATGTTTGTTTCATGATTTACATAGCAAATGTTTTCCAGGGCTCAGTTCGTGCGCAGGCTTTGAGATCTGAGCCAGACCAGTCGCTCGGCTCTGGCTCGGCTCTCCCTGTTAATTTTTGGCTCGCCCACCTCTAATAAAATCAGTGGTTAATTTGTAAAAAAAAAGAAGAGCCAGGGCTCTTGTCAGGAGGCAGCTTGCACCAGCCAATTTCACCTGCTAGCGCCACCTAAAACAGAAGCAACTGCTAACCATGAAAGTGGGCAGAGAATGTTGCTTAATGGCCAGTGCTGCAGACTTCGGAGCTGGGGAACCAGGCTCAAGTCTCCTCAGTCAGCTCAACATCATGTGATTCTGGACAAATCACTTAATCTCCCCGTAAATTAATGTGTCCTTAACTGGTGCTCATGAAAAGCTCCAATGTTAATGATTAAGTGGCATGTTGGTGATTAAGGGCCATATGTATCAACAACCTGATTTGCGATTCTCAAATAGCGATTTTTAAGAAATCGTTGTTTGAGAATCACAAATAGGGATGTATGTACATAATCGCAATTTTTTTGCGATTTCTTAGTATTCCTTAATTGTGATTCGCAAATTGGGAATCGCAATTAGGGAATACTTTCCCATTAATTTCTATGGGCCAGGAGGCCCATAGAAATAAATGGGAAGTTATTCTCAATTTGCGATTCGCAATTTGAGAATAATTTCAAGGGTGCAGGGGTATCCAAAGGACACCCTGTTGCACCCCTGAAATTAGCATGGGTGCACATGTGGCGAACATACATGCCCTAAGGGCATGTATGTGCTTCACACTGCACTTTGAAAAAAATGCAAATTACCACCAACTTGAAGTTAGTGGTAATTTGCGATTCCTTAAGGCCAATTTGCATTTTTTTAATGCTTCTTACATTGCATTTATGGTATCACAAAATTTGCGATTCCTTAAATGCAATCTCAAAATAAGGAATCGCAAATTTTGCGATTCCTTATTTTACCTTAATACATTCCATTTGGCAAAATTGCATTCGCAAACGCCGAAATTTGCGAATGCAATTTTGCTTGATACACATGGCCCTAAGTGCTGGTGCTGAGCAACTGGAAACCAACAGCTCAAATGACTGAGTAAAACTCAGGCTTAAATGGGCACTCTTAAAACTAACGCTAGAGAGGGAGCAGAGGTTTTATACTCAGCTTAACCTCTCGTTTGGAAAGTGGAAACAGAAGAGGAATTTACAGATAAGGCACCTCAGCCCAAGCTAAAGGTAATAGTAATTTTTTTAGTATTCTCCAAATGTGTGCCTTGAAGGAAGGTGACAGTGCATCTGCACAAGACGTTCATAGTTCAAAACCTGATATGTATAATAAATGAACACTTTGGATAGTGCCTTCAGAAGAGGACAGAATAAATTAAAAATCAAATACAACAGTTATACCATACCTCTTCTTGGGTGATGAGTGGGTGAATGGACGGTAGGAAATTGGCTGTAGACCTAAAAAAAGCTGGTGCAGGGCTTTCAATGTCGTTTCTCACAAGCTCCTTTCAATTGCTGATGTGAACTCAGCTAGCACAGTTATCCTAACAGAGTGGATTTTTCCCCACAATTCAAGTGTTACACTCTAGCTTTCCTAGTTTGATTGTGAAGGCTGTCCTTTGCCCAGGTTCTGTGATAATGATTATCTTTTGTTTCATATGTGGACCTACAGTCCAAAATGATTTCATTACAAGACTGGAGGCTGAATTACTTCTGGTTCTTCATTTCATTAAATTCTAGCAGCAACATTTCACAAGCATATTTAAACTAAGAAATTCATCAAAACATGAGAAGGTCAATACCTCAGTAAAGTTAACTTACTAGAGGACCGATTCACAAAGGGCCTTCACACTCGTGGCAGAGGCCCCGCAGTTGTGTCAACAGTGCCTGCACTCATGGTGGGGGCCTCTGCACACGTCGTGAGACTTCCTCAATGAGTAACTGCAGTGGGGAGGTCCCGCCACGAGTGTGCCCCTCTACCAAGACTGCCGGGAATTCTGAGGCCCTTTGTGAATCGGCCCTTAGGCGTTCAAAATCACATATCACAGAGGGTTCTATGGCATCACTGTCCTTGGATAAATAGTTGTGAATACGAGAGACAACTTCGCTTCTTTGCTGCTCTAGCAGAAAATACATTTCTCTTTGTTATTCATCTTTTTCTCTTCACCATTTTAATTAGCTCCTTGTAACAATATTTCATATTTTCAATATGCTTCACGGGGTTAGGGATATATACAAAATTGTGAGGGTGGCACGCCGGGCTTTGTTAAAAATGTCTTACCCCTGTATTGTCCTTTCCCCAAATCAGCACATATAGCACTGGAATTGTCCCTTTTTAATGCATTAGTGATTTTAGCTCATTTATTCCAAAATTATGCTTTAAATGCACGTTTGATTTAATCTTTTTAAAAATGTTCACAGGGCCGGGGAACCTATCAAAACCTTACTATTTTAAGGCTCCCTTGCTGAAATTCAGATTGGGTTTAACATCTGACTTTTCGCAGTGCCAATTGTGGATGGTGCTAATAGAGTAAGTGGGGGGAGCCAGTGGAGGCAGTGGGTGGAGCCATAGAACAGAAGGTGTGGCTTTCAACAAACATTTGAGCACCTACACTTCAAATTTTACAAATTAAGCACTGGTAAAGCCCACTTGCAGCATTTAATTTGCAGGCCTTGGAACATGTAATACCATTTACTAGGGACTTATAGGTAAATGTAATGTTCCGATTGGAGTATACAAATTTTACCAGGTTTAAGAGATAGCACAAACACTTTACCCCTGGTGAACACGGGAAATGTGCAAAATCATAAAGCCAGCAAAAACGAGTTGGGCAAAAAAATAAGGAAACAAAGTCTGGGGAATACCACCCGATGAATCTCGGGTCTAACTCTCCTGAATTGTGAAACCAATGGAACATGATCACTGTCCAGCCTAGCAGCTATTTCAAGATCCATTATCATGTATCTAGCTCATGAGATAAACTTATGATGACACAGGTTATAGGAAAACGTTCTTCCATTAATAGCTCCCACATTAAATGTGTGTCAAGTGCCAATATTTCAGTCCCCTTCTGTGTCCCTTTCTGGCTCTACAGCTCACATTTCATGTATTCCCCATATTGAGTCTATTAAATACAGATGAACTATATAGGTGCTCATCATATAAAAATTGAAATCACACACCATAATGACTTACTAGTCCATATCCATATAATCTTTTCTATATCAGTTTGAAAGGACAGCATTTACAATTAGGTAGACATTTATCAAAAGTACTGATAACCCCCTTAAACATTTGAGATATTCATCCATTAAAAAACCATGGAAGTGTGAATTAATTTGGGGAAGGGTTTCACGATTGCATTGACTGACTGACTGAATTATTTATTAAACGCACTTATGCCGAGGCGTCTTGGCGCTATAGAAGGAGGATGAACGGAACTGCCTGTTAGACCATTGAGAAAAGCCAGGTTTTTAAGGCTTTCCTAAAGCTAGTTCGATTTGTATCAGATTGTAGTACAAGCGGCATGGTGTTCCATAACTTTGCTGCCTGGTAGGAGAAGGACTTTCCGCCCCAACGGGCTCTACTGATTCTAGGCATACAAATCAAGTCCAGACTGCTAGATCTTAATGTCTGGGAGGGCGTATAGCGAGGGAAGAGTTTTGTTATATCCTTCGCACCTCTTCCATTGAGGGACTTGTGGTGCCTTGAATTGCACTCTGCGCCTAACAGGGAGCCAGTGGAGCTGCCGTATAGCGTGCGAGGTGGGATGTCGTAGCAGGACTCTGGCTGCCGCATTTTGGATTGATTGTAATTTTGCAAGTTGTTTCTCCCCTGTGCCAAGGTATAGGGCATTACAATAATCTATACGGGACAGCACCAGGGCTCTGACCACTGTTTTCCTCAGTGTAAATGAAATATATGACAGGATTTTTCGGAGCACCTTGATTGTAAAGAAGCAGGCCGATTTTACTTGACTGATTTGGGCAGTACAGGTGAGTTCTTTATCAACCACGAAACCCAAGTTTCTCACCTTATTTGCTGGGACATGGCATGTTCCAGCTTCTGGAGGCCACCAGAGGTGACTCCAGATGGAGGGTTTTTGACCAAACTCGATCACCTCTGTTTTTTCTGTGTTGAGTTTGAGAAAATTCCTAGTCATCCAACTCTTTACGTCTAGGAGACAATTGCGAAAGCGCTCCGCAGTGTCCTCCACCGCCTGGAGAAGTGACACCACTATCTGTGCGTCGTCAGCGTAAGACACTAGACACAGACTTTATGAGGTTTGCCAGGGGGATGACATACACATTGAACAGGGTGGGGGAAGAGCGCTGACCCTTGGGGGACCCCACAAGGAAGAGAAATCTCTCCTGATTGTAGGCCCTCCCAGTGGATTTGCTGTACTCGAGCTTCCAGGAAGGATCTGAGCAGGACTAAGGCAATATCTGTGATGCCTACTGTTCCGAGCCTATCCAATAGGACCCCGTGATTGATGGTGTTGAATGCCACCGTCAGGTCCAACAGTATCAGAGCAGCTCTACCCCCTTCGTCCATAGTTCTTCGAATTTCCTCAGTGGCCATGATTAACGCAGATTCGGTGGAGTGACAGGACCTAAAGCCATGCTGAGTTGAGTCTAAGATGTTATTTTTGTCTATAAATTCCATTAGTTCCTGGTTCATTGCTTTTTCAAGTATCTTGGCCGGTAGAGGGAGGCACGATATTGGGCGATAGTGTTTGGGTTCCAATGGATCTAGAGATTCCTTTTTCAGGATGGGCCTTATACAGGCCTTTTTCCTGCTTTGAGGACTTTATTATCACATTCAGTAGCGGGGTCAGGGCTGCGGGGTCAGGGCTGAACTGATTACCTCTGGGGCCAGGTGTAGTATGTGCCGAGGGCAGGGGTCCTGTGGTGAGCCTGATTTGGTGTGAATTAGCAAATTAGTGACTTGGTTTTCGTTTGGGGGAGTGAAATGGGGAAGGCAATGTACAGTAGGTTCCGTCAGTTCCTTAAGGTCAGTTGCTGTTGTAGTTGACATATTGTGGAGATCGTCATAGACCGCTTGTACTTTATTTTGAAAGAACAGAGCCATATTGTCCACGAAAGTTTGGTCGGGGCAAAGACTACGTCTCGAGGACACTTTGCCAGATTTTTTACAGATTTAAATAGCTCCTTGGAGGAGTTTGACGCCTCTTGGATTTTCTTAGTAAAAAAGGCCGACTTGGCCTGTTTTATCTTTATTTTGTGTTCAAGCAGGACCTTGGTATATTCTTTCCTATGAGGTATGCTGTAATTGGATCTCCAGATCCGCTCGTGGTGTCGGCATTTAAGTTTTATTCGTTTTACGTCCACAGTATACCATAGTGAGGTAGCTTGTCGTCTTCTAGATTTCTTTATTTCTTCGGGAGCCAGTTCATCTATTGCCTGGCTAATCCATGCATTGAGGTTAATCGCGCCAGTATTAATTTCTTTGACCAAGGGGACATTTCCTGATAGAGTTTTAGTAAGTTGGTTTGCTTGAATACTCTTCCAGGAGTGCGTTTTGACTGGAAGCAAGTGGTCCCTTTGACGAGTAATAGGGAAATTAGTTTTTAGATAAAAAAATATGGCTGCATGGTCCGACTAAGGGAGTGGCATGATCGAGATTAATCTAATATGGTTGTTGTTAGTAAAGATACCATCGAGCGTGTGACCCGCTCGGTGGGTGGAATGTGAGACTATCTGTTCCAACCCAAACCCTTGAAAATTGTCAGTGAGGGTAGCTGCCTCGGTATCGTTATTAGCCTCTAGGTAAAAGTTAAAATCTCCTAGAACCGTGAACGTGACTGTATCAAGGCAGGATTCTAGGAAGGTTTGGAGCGCTCTTGTGAAAGGGGCTCTGGGTCCAGGGGGCCTATATACCAGTAAGCCTGATAGAATTTCTTGATTTTTGTCCTTAATGTTGAATTTCATCGCCTCAGCTTCCAGACCTGATTGTGGGAGGACGTTGACTTTTAGATAGGAGCGGTAAATTAGCGCAATTCCGCCCCCCATTGCTCCCGTTCTGTCAACCTGTGCTACTGAGTAGCCAGTAGGGACAGCTACGTTCCAGTCTGGTCCTGACGAATCAGATGCCCAAGTTTCCGTAAGGAAAATAAGGTCGCCGCGCTACCTGTTATTAAGGTTTCCAGCTCATATTTGTGTTTGGACATGGATCTGACATTTAGCAGAATACTTTTTATCGTTTTATGATTGCCGACAGTCGGGCCCTTGGCTGCATTTGTGTTGTAGCAAGTGTATGCTAAATTCTGGGTGGTGTGGTTAGTCTTATAGCCCCTGATATTGAAATGCTGAATATCATCTCTCGGAGAAACAGCTGGGGTTTTCAGCAGGAAGCCACAGGAAGGGCAGCCACTGGGGTTGATGGCACAGTGATCGAGCATAATTGTGGGTTTTACACAAGTTCCAGTGTTTAGTTCTAGTAGTTTGTCATGGGAAAAGGTAATTTTTGAAACAAGTCCAGGGGGTGTGGCACTTGGCATGGGACTGGCGCGTACGGGCGCAGACTGGCTTGCCATTAGGGCGCCTTTGGTGCGCCCGCTGTGCGTTCGGTTGAGCATAGGGCTAAATAGGCTCTCCCCGGCAGAGCAGTAGATAAATATATATGGGAAACCACCGGCGGCTCTGTCATATGTGTTTGTTTTTGTAGCCGAAAACCTGGAATTCTTTGATTCCACTGATTACAATGGGTGCTGTACACCAGGGGCCTCATTTATGGGGATTTGACATAGGGCAGTGCAGCAACTTACCTTGCTGCACTGCCCTGCGCCAAAGTGAAAGGGCATAAATGCACAGTATTTATCTAATACAATGTATTCCTGACATGTCCCCAATTGCTCGTGCTGTTTCGGCAATCTAGAGCCAATGCAGGCACCCTTACACCTTGGTACAAGCATACCTGTGTTGTCAGCAGGATTGTTTTTGCGGAAGGAGTGGCACCTTTCTGCACAAAAACAATCCACAAAGGGGCTTTCCTCTTTTAATGGGTGCTGCAAAACTAGAAGAAATAGTTATTTCTCATCATTACAGCTCACCTCAGAAGGCATAAGGTTTTGGATAAAGGGGGTAGAGAAGTTGGTTTGGGTTATGAGAGAGATTGTGAAGAGAGATGCAAGGAGTGCCTGGTATGCAAAGGGGAGGGAGAATTTGTGCACATGCAGAGGCTATGGTCGGAATCGTGGGACAGTTTGTTGACATGGTGGTGCACAATGTATTCTGCACCACAGACGGAAGGTGTGGAAAGTCCTAGGGAAGGACATATATCCAGGGAGTTGGGGCAAGGAGCTGAACTGACCAATAACAAGTCAAAGGAGGGTGTCAGTGAGGTGTCGGGGGACATGACAATGTCAGAAATCCAAGGTACAGGAGGAGAAGGAATGTAGAAAAGAGGGTGGACTTCACAGGGCAGAAGGTGGGTGACAAGGATCATCCAGCTAAACTGCCCAACATTGAGATAGCTGACCTGCTTGGAAGGCATCTATTGTCAGCCACCAAAGAGAAAATAACGGTGAATGAGTATTTGAATGTATTCAAGCTACTCCGCATTGAGACAAAATTCAAAGAGGGATCAAAAGCAGAAGAACAGTAGCTGGTCTTGATTAATAATGATATATGAAAAGCGACCTTTAACACATACAGCAGCATCATATGTGAAAGGGCTCCAGAGTGCAGTGTGATCCTGTGGAAGTATATTGATGTCATCAGGAAGGTCATCATCAGCTCTAGGGTTTTGGCCTGTATTTGTTAATGATGAAAAGTTTGGATTAGGGAAAAGTGTGCGTACCACCAAATCTTGGGGTGCAATAGATAATGAATTGTGTTTACAATACATGACCTCTGCTAAACCTTTACAAATGGCTCATACAGCACGTGGGTTGCCCTTGCATTAAGTGCTGTTTCACAGGCATCCCACCACGGGAAGGGGGAGATGAAGGGAGGTGCAAAAAAACAAGGAGGCACCTGCTGGAACTTTAACACTGGTGTCTGCCATAGACTTCCTTGCTGATTCAGGCATAATTGCTTCAAATTTCATTGGGGGGATGGCATTTTGTTCTGCAATACAAAGGGGGCTATGGGCAGGTGTGACAAAAGAGGGTCTGTAGGAAAAAGCAATTACGCCAGTTAAATGAGGAGCCATGCTCCCTTGGCTTTTGAAGTACCTGGATGGGGCAGTGGCTAGGCTGTGGGTGGGACTACAAAGGGCCTCTGGATACCCTACAGGGGACCGTGCTCAGGCAGATGGACTGAGAATTTAAGATCATGCTGGGAACACCCCTTGGTGGTTAATGAAATATTGGGCAAGGAAGTGGCAATTAGATGAACAGCAGAGCCATTTGCAGAATCCCCATTCTTAATTCATCTCCTCTCATGGTCCAATGGTTCCTCAGTGAATGACTTTACAGACTCGCCAGAAAATATATAGTGACTTATACCAGTAATAAATATGGTCATACATTTGCTGAAGCGATCTGGTGGGGACGTAGATATAAAAAGGCAGACATCAAATTGGCATTTGGGCTACTGCCGGTACAACCACAGTATTTGTAGCTCCGGTGGATACAGTTCCATGCAGCAAATTATTTGGATATGGCCATGGGTTGCTTGGTGGGCTCTATTATGTTTGAGAAGTTCAGCACCTTTATGGATTGGGTGATATGAAGGATGGCAAGGTCTCTGTGGATACTGCACTATCTTGTTGATTTTTTGATGGTTGGCAGGAAAGGGGTGGCAGGTGAATGCAAACAACAGATATAGACTTGGGGGAGGGTTACGGAGACATCTGACTTACCTTTGGCCGATGGAAAGAATGAATGACCTTCCACGAAAATGACATATGTAATGAAAGGGGTGACATAATTGCACCATAGAGTTTGAATGACGGAGAGAATAAAGCAGGATCTGAGGATGTGGCTGTAGTTTTTGGATCACTACATTGGTTTCTCATTATTATTTCATGATGACAGACTGACATTGATGGTGGGGATTATTTCAGACAAATCAGCAGCCAGCAGCAGTGGGGTGTACTGGGAGGGAAAATGGGGCACCAAAAGGTGGCCCAAAGAGTAGTTGGTGAAACATCATAGCATTGACTTCTTTGAGCGTTATCGAAGTTGCTGGAGGCCAATAATTGAGCAACAAGAAATTGACATTTATGATCAATAGCCACGTTGTTGTGTATGTGGTGAACAGAATGACAAGCAAGAATGAGTATGTGCTGAGACTGCTGAGAGAGCTTGTTCCTATGTGATAGGAGAACAAAAAAAATTCAGAGGCAGGCATATTACAGGTTTTGAAAACAAGGTGGCTGATGCAAGGAGTCTATGACAGGAACTTGAATGCTGTCTTTGAAAAGAATGGTGACCCCCCTGTGGTAAATAAAATTACCGGACTATTTTTCTATACATTAAATGACAATAAGGATAGCTCAATCAAATGAGAGGCAGAGTCTGTGGTATTTGAGTCATACGGGCTTTAATGAAATGCCTCGAGGCATGGGACATCGGGTTCCATCACCACTAAGGTTCAGGAAGGGACATTCAACATTTTATTAACATCACACATTATATATAGTAAAAGCATATAATCAAGTGAATACAGTAGGCGTAACAGGTGAAAAGAGAGAGATAAGAACACATGTGCGTAACAGGAGGCGTGTAAGAAGGCGTACACGTAGGCGTGTACTGGGCATGTCAGAAAATCGTCACAAGTAACGTCACAAGTGGGTGGATGCTTAGAGAAAGTTTGCAGGATCAGCAGAAACCTTTGGCCTACATGCGCGCGCAACTGAGCATGACGCGTAACTGGGGAGAGCTGGGGGCTTTGACTTTTGCACTAGTAGAGGAGACTAATGTCTGGGATGTCAGAACGACCTGCACCTATAGCATATCTGGTATCTTATGTTTAGAGGATGTAGTGTCTGAAGTAAAAGGTCTCTCGGGCAGAGGCCGTTCATCACTGAATGCTAGTGCGTGCATATGGATCTTAATGTAAAGTGCGGGGGCCATGGGCCTACCATGGTAACGGGTGCAGTAAATTACTTGCATGGAGACAGAAAGGCAGGGCCCTTTGCTCTGCAGCCGGGAATATGTTTACCTATTTCACTAGACTGGAATGTGTTTTCGTGGAGGCTGAGCAGATAACTGTAGGCAAAATATCGTCTTGGCAGGCAGGCCAGGCCGAGCCGGGCACCGCTCGTCTGGGCAGGATGTAAGGTAGAGGTCAGGGATGCATACCTAAACTGTAGCTTTCAGAGACAGAAAAGAACTCGGAGCCTCGATTAAGGGCCTGGCTCGACCGAGCCAGAAAACATGGAGAAAACGTGTGCTTTATTCAAAAGTGCACCATGTAAAGACGTTGGCACCATAGGCCTAGAAGCCTAATTAACGTGATTTTCTTGGAGGACTGTATAACTGACATGTTAACGTTGGACGCAAATGCATATTGCGTCTGTCTAACAGGCACGGAAAAGGAATTACATGACATACATGGGACACGTGTGTATGGATGGGGTGCGAGTGGGGGACACATTAGCTACCTGAAAATTTCTATTACCTCATTCCCTCCTTGGCCCCTACTTCACCCTTTAGGATATGTCTATTTTCATGAGACCATCTATCTGTTCATATAACATCATTTGCTCTTCTTTCTTTATTCGGGAACGGGAACGTGAACTTGGACGGGGAATACAAGCTGTGGCGCACAAGCCGCAAATCGCTGGCCCACATTGCAGACAGAGACAACAACTAAATAGAATAAGCAGTATTATTCCTAGGAATGATAACAATTTCCATCCCCAGGCGGACATCACACTCCAGAGCCAACCGGACCAAGTCCAGGTGCCTGGATTCTGGTGTATCAGGTGAGCAATTTCGTGAAGCCTTGTTATGGCCTTATACACGGATGGCGCGTTATTAGGAATAAACACGCAACAACTGGATCCGATCACTCTACAAGCCCCGCCCCTATCGGCCAGGATGACGTCAAGGACAAGGCGATTTTGAAGAACAACAAGTCTCATAGCGGATTGCTCTTCGGTCAGGTTACCTAAAGCAGAAGTAGTTTCGTTCACTACTGCTTCCAAAGTTCTAGTTAATTTGCGTATCAATTTACTGTTTTGGACAGGACCTACAAAGAAAAAGAATCCTTTATTGAAATCTGTATATTGTTCCCACGTTGTCTCAGTCTGATCGACAATTGGGGACTTGATCTCCCTTCTATGTCTTACATGTACAAGGCGTGAATTTCGATGATAATCAGGTGGGGCTAGGAAAACAGGTGGTAGTAGGAACGCAATATAACACGTCCCATCCCAATCAAGGGGCAGATGTACATAAACTGTCTGACCACAAATAAAATAGGAATGGCGAGAGGCTTTGAAAGTAGACTTTCCTTTATCGCTGAATTCGACCAGAGTATTACAATCACTGTGTCCTAGATGTACTGAACCATTCTTTCTAATGCATAATTCGCCTTTCACTGGTAAAACTGTTATAAAGGGCAAGTTCGAATTAGTCTCGGACTGAACGTTCAGGATCATGAGATTGAGGGAAAAGTTACCTAATTCGTACACTTCATTTTCTAGGTCGGTCCCTCTCCTTTGGGGAAGACCGTCTGCGTCTGGGTAACATGCTTTGTTCATGACTGTATTCAGGTTCCCCCATATCCAATTGCCTTGGGAAACCTGGGACTTACTGTCTAAGGAAGACATTAAAGCAAACCATGCTCCACATGAACCATTATGTGTAAACGGGTAGGGAAAGAGGCAGAGCTCCCTTGTATTTCTGATAAGGTGGGAGTCGGCCACATACCCAGCAATTGGTGGCATTGCTGGTCTGGTGAGTATGGTGTAACATACGAATGAATGTATTGTTGCGCATTGCTAATCGATAAGACAGCTCATGAGGGGGCAGGTCGCTGAAAGTGTGCTCTACAGAGTCATTAGAGAAAGTATGTACATGTGAATTAAAAGGAGGAAAGAAAACATGTAACATGAAGCTTATACATATAATCGAAATGCTCAGAATAAACATGAAAATTAACGTTATGATGCATCTGATATGCAAGTTTTTGCAATATTTTTCTCTCTTTTCGATTCGCCTATCTCTCTGACTACTTGGGTCTATCTTATACATGTCAGAAACCTGTCTAACCGCTTCACCCGAGGGGGACTTAAACAATTAAACGCTGTCTGACTTACTAGACCTCAGCTTAGCTCTGTACTCCTGTTGCGGAGTCTTTTCTAGCAGGGGGAGTTTAGAGTCAGTGTCTGAAAGGGGGCAGTCTTTGATTACAGTCTCTGGACACAGTCCATGAAAGCGTTTTATGTGGCTGGAATGGAGCCACCCTTTTCTTCCTTCCAGTTTCACCGCGGTCCTCGTGGTCATCAACACCAGCTTTGGCTGCTTCCATCTGGGTTCCAGAGGGCTTGTGCGGTCGAAGTTGCGGACGTAGACATAATCCCCTGGAACGATTTCATGCGGTTTTACTTGGGTGTTGTCCGGGAAGTAGCCGCGACCTGTGAACGACAAGATAGTAGTGCAGACATCAAGGAAGCTAGGTAATCTGTCAGCATATTACTGTCGACATCCGTGATCTTACGAGGCATAGGCGTACCCCACATATTGGGAGGTCTGCCGAAGACTACCTCATAGGGAGATAGTCCGGTTCTGGAATGAGCTACCATGCGCATATAAAAGAGGGCAACTGGCAGGGCTACTATCCAATCTACACCTTTTTCTGCACAGACCTTCGCTAATAGTGTTTTCAGAGTCTGATTATGTCGCTCGACTAAACCAGCTGCTTCGGGGTGTCGTACACAGTGAAATTTCCATTGGTAACCTAACAGGAGTGATACCTGTTTCATAAGTTCGGACGAGAATGGCTGTCCATTATCTGAGTACACGACACGGGGCAAGCCGTATCGCGGGAAAAAATCACGAACCAACTGCTTGGCAGTGGTCGCGGCAGTGTAATCTGGGACTGGATATGCTTCTGTCCATCTGGAGAGGGCACATACAACTACGAGGACATATTTGAATCCTCTACATCTGTCCATCTGGATATAATCCATCTGGAGGACTTCAAAAGGATGGTCAGGAGGATGGAATCCACCTTGTTCCACGGGAATGCCTTTGCCTGGATTGAACTGACAACAGATCATGCAGGTACGCACTTTCTGTTTTGCTGCTGCACGTAAATGCTTGTTGAACCATAGATTCTGAATGCTGTCTAACATGGCTTTTTCTCCTAAGTGTGCTGGACTATGTGCTGTATTAATGATAACTTGAACCATAGAGTCGGGGAGGAACCATGTAGCTCTTCCCTTCGTCATCCATCCCTGATCTGTCTGGATCCCTCCTTGTGCTGTCCATTTCTTGATTTCGTCTGGAGTGGCATGTGTCTGTATGTCGAGTACATCTAGAGTGGGATCCTTCACTGTCATACAATGTGTCTGTGTTGGTACTTCAGTCTTTGTTGTATCTGTCGGTATGTCTGTTTGAGTCTGAGCTGTGAGTTTAGCTGTTCGGTCTGCCAGGTCGTTACCCTGGGAAATGGTGTCAGTGACTTTCGTATGTGCTTTGCACTTGATGATAGCAATGGATGTAGGTAAGTGTATTGCTTCTAACAGAGCTTGAATAAGAGGACCATGCTGTATCTTGGCGCCATGAGAAGTTAAAAAACCTCTTTCTTGCCAGAGGATACCGAAGTCGTGAACAACTCCGAATGCGTACTGTGAATCTGCGTATATGTTTACTTTCAGGTTCTTGGCTCGGATGCAGGCTTGGGTCAGAGCGATGAGCTCTGCTGCTTGGGCAGACAATGTGTCAATACGATGTGTTTCTATGACTTCAGTTTCAGTGGTCACTGCATATGCGGCCACTAACTCTCCTGTGCTTGTTCTCATACATGAACCATCCACATAAAGTGTCAGGTCTGGATCGGGTAATGCAATGTCTGTCAAGTCTTGTCTGGGTTTTGTTACAGTATTGATGACTTCTACGCAGTCATGTCGTGTCGGGTCAATTGTGCTCGAGGGTAACAATGTGGCAGGGTTTAAGGTATTGCAACGTCTGATCTCTATGTGTGGCTGAAACAATGTTAATTCATATCCTGTCAGTCTTGCTATGGTCAAGTGTTGAGTCTGGGTTCGGTTCAGAAGAACTTCCACGGAGTGTGGAACTTGTACTTTCAGGGGATGTCCTAACACTATTGAGTCGCTTTGTCTGATTGCTAGAGCTGTTGCTGCAACTGATTTGATAATCAAGGAAGTGAGCAACCCGGAATACCCTTGAGGGCTTGGGTAATGAAAGTAGAAGGGTAAAATTGCCTTCAAGGGACTTATTCAGTCTATATTTGTTAGTTGAAAATATTCTAGAAAGGATCAATGGATCATCCTTGGGGTGAATTAATCAAAACTGATCAATTTATATTATCAACATATAACATATAAACAAAGACACAAGGTGTATACGAAAAGGTTTTTATCAAATAGTTCATTAAATCAACTTCATATACAGATAAATAAACAAATAAGATTTTAGGACTGTGGGTACACATATAAATAAATTGCTAAGTGACTCAACAGAACCTAAAAAACACCTATCCCAAAACACATTGAGTAAAACAAAGAGGGGGATGAGATGTATTGTCGACGTTTCGGTTTCTTAATAATGATTTGATGAAACCATCCTCAGGACCATTATCAGTGCTGATCTGTATAGAAATATTGTAATCTAGTGGATGTGGAAAGCACTCATCAAGGCTGGATATGAAGTCAAATCTTCACTCCCATGCATGTATATTATAACGCAGAAATCGCCCGGTGTCACTCGTGCGGAGTCTTATCTGCTTTTTAGACACAGTCTGAAGTAATTGTGACCAGTATGAATTTTAAACAGGTCAGTAAACAGTCATTTGTCCTGCAGCGCCTAGGATTCGCCAATCCTAGGCGCTGCAGGACAAATGACTGTTTACTGACCTGTTTAAAATTCATACTGGTCACAATTACTTCAGACTGTGTCTAAAAAGCAGATAAGACTCCGCACGAGTGACACCGGGCGATTTCTGCGTTATAATATACATGCATGGGAGTGAAGATTTGACTTCATATCCAGCCTTGATGAGTGCTTTCCACATCCACTAGATTACAATATTTCTATACAGATCAGCACTGATAATGGTCCTGAGGATGGTTTCATCAAATCATTATTAAGAAACCGAAACGTCGACAATACATCTCATCCCCCTCTTTGTTTTACTCAATGTGTTTTGGGATAGGTGTTTTTTAGGTTCTGTTGAGTCACTTAGCAATTTATTTATATGTGTACCCACAGTCCTAAAATCTTATTTGTTTATTTATCTGTATATGAAGTTGATTTAATGAACTATTTGATAAAAACCTTTTCGTATACACCTTGTGTCTTTGTTTATATGTTATATGTTGATAATATAAATTGATCAGTTTTGATTAATTCACCCCAAGGATGATCCATTGATCCTTTCTAGAATAATTTCAACTAACAAATATAGACTGAATAAGTCCCTTGAAGGCAATTTTACCCTGCAACTGATTTGAGGCACGCAGGCAGAGCCTGGGCCACTGGATCTAATGTACAAGAAAAATAAGCGCAAGGCTTGTGTTTTCCTGCTTGATCTTGTGTGAGCACAGATAATGCTGTGCCATCGCGTTCAGTGACAAAAAGTGTAAAAGGTTTGCTGTAACATGGTGTCGCTAAAACAGGTGCTTGACATAGGGCTTTCTTTAATTCGTCAAAAGCTTGTGTATGTTCCTGAGTCCAAGGGAGGACAGTCGAAGTCGCTGCCTCCTGTGTTGTCAACTGTATGAGTGGTTTGGCTAGATATGCATACTGAGGGATCCATTGTCTGCAGTAAGAAGTGAGGCCAATGAAGGCCCGTACCTCCTTTTGTGTCTTGGGTTGTGGCAGATGTGCAATTAACTGGATGCGGTCTGGTGTCAACTGTCTCCCCCACTTGGACAGCAAGTGCCCAAGGTATACCACTTGCTGGGCACAGAATTGTAGCTTCGAAGGGGACACTTTATGCCCGTTTTCGGCCAAGAAATACAAGACAGTCAGTGACGCGCGCTCGCAGTCACGTTCGGTTCGTGCTGTTATTAACAAGTCATCAACATATTGGAGCAGGGCAGTGTCAGTAGGCATGTGAATACTGTCTAGTTGTCGTTTCAGGGCTTGACTGTAAATACTAGGACTTTCCGTGAACCCTTGAGGTGCACGTGCAAATTTGAAGCTTCGCCCATTTAAACGGAATCCGAAGAGATACTGGCTTTCCGGATGAATGGGGACACTAAAGAAGGCGTTCTTGAGATCGATTACAGTAAAGAACGCTGCTTCGGAATCAATAGCAGTCAATAAGGAAGAAATGTCTGGCACTACTGGGTACTGGGGAATGATGCATTTATTTAATTCTCGAAGGTCGATCACCAATCTGTAGACTGGTGGTGCATTTGGGTCAGTTCGTTTAAGAATCGGAATGATTGGAGAATTACATACATTGGAGTCAGTTTCTATAACTACTCCTTGGGCAATCAGTTCGTCAATAATTTTCAGTAAGGCTGCTACGGCCTCGGGGGGCAATTTGTATTGTCGGATTCGGGGTAGTACAACTCCTTGCTTGAGAGTAACACGGTATGGTGTAATGTGCATACAACCTACATCAGTTGGACCTTGTGCCCATAAATGCTGTGGTACGTTTTGCAATCTTGGATCAAAATCTCTCAACACATAATGACCTTTAAAATCTCGTAAAAACAATCTCACTCCTTCCGGAGAACAACATATTACTGCTCCTAGTCCTTTCAACGTTTTAATACCAAGCAGATTTTCAGGACATGCTTTCGTAAGTAACAAGTCTGTAGTACGGGACAATGGACCAACTTCTAGGGAAACTGGCTTTGACACATCGTTAACAATAGGCTTTCCTGAAAAACCCAGGGAAACATTCTGTGAGCCTGAGAGGGGTGCCCCTGGAACCTCGTCATGACTGATGGTAGTTCTGCTCGCCCCTGTGTCAATCAAAATTTTTCTGTCTTTCCCTAATACCTGACTATGTACATAGGGACCCTCTTGATTTACAGGAACCTCAATAAGAGGCAAGCCAACCTCCCTCTCTAGGCTGTTTCATGAGTACTGCTGGTAATCGGGGTAATCTGACTGTGCATACTGGTACATTTGTTGCGCGACATGTTGTGTGGCAGCAATGGGTTGGGGTTGGGGTACAGCTACTGTCTGTTGTGTATTCTGTGGAGGTTGCGTATTCTGTGTAATATGCTGTGGAACATGTTCTTGTCTAGGAAGACGCGGTCTTTCTTTCGTCCTGCCTGTAGCAATATTGTATTTCAGAACGGCACATTCGTTTATATAGTGACCTGGCTGTTTACAATAGTTGCAATTCCCTTTAACGGGAGCTGCAGAATGACCTGGCGGTGCTGTACCCTTTTTCTGACCGTCAGCTGGAACAGACTGAGCTACCAGTACTTTCATTTTCGTATCTTTCATACGCCTCTGTTCATGATCGTGTTCTTCTCTAATTCGGTTCTGGTGGTACTGTAACATTTGTAACATTTGAGAAGGGGAATTTGCTTGCCATGTGCTCTCGACTTTCAGAACTCTGTTTTTGACTTGTGGTAAGGAATTCTCTACTAATTTGGTCACAAAAAGATGTGGGTACGATTCACTACTTGTTTTCAGGCCGCTAATAATAATGAAACATTTCTCGAATCTGGAATAAAAATCACTAGTGTCTTTGTCTTGTTTCTGTTTGCAGGCTGAGATTGCATCCCAGTCTTCCTTTTTTATAGCCAATAACCGCGGCAAGACCTGTACTAATAATCCTGGTAATGCTTTAGCTTTGTCCCCAAGACCGGTACCTGGGACTCGTCCATTTTCTTCTGTTTCTAATTCAGTCCAGATAATCTTTGTATCTCCCACCTCCCATTCTTTTTCTTTAAGTTTTTCGTAAATGCCGGCGGGCAACAATACCTTTAACATTTTAAGAATATCGGGATATGTATAATCCCCCATGAGTAGCATGTCTTTTAATTCACGGTGGAACCCTGCTGGATCTTTATCATGACAAGGCACTAACTTTTTCATTTCCAATAATTCCATTTTAGTCAGGGGTGTGTATACGAATACGCGTTGAAGCTCACCCCCTGCGGTCTGGATGGGATGAACTTCTCGTAAGGGATTCTGTCTGTCAATGTAAAATGTTTTCCTTACTGGGGGTGGAACAGGAACGAAATGTGGAGTCAGGAAAGTTCTGTATTTGTGTCGTTGTTCTAGAATAGTATTAATCAAATCGGTACCTAGGCCTCTCCATCTACCTAGGAGTAACTCGTCCAAAATATTATATAGGGGACTTGGATCAGAATGCTGACTCTCATATAGTGTAATGAGATGCTGGATCATGTACATACCAGCTAAGCGCTGTTCGGTTGGGGAAAGATGCAAAAATGTTTGCGCTACTGAATCATCTTTATATACGCTGTTATTTCCAGCCCACTGTACTGCTGATCGTGCTAGTTCTTGTTCACGCATGGTACTAAGTTCACTGTAACCTATTCGTTGTTTCAGTACTTTATCAGTGGCTTGGAATAAATGTTCAAGAGAACATTGTTCTGGTATGGGAGAAAGAAAACGTTTCTTGCTTTCTAGGCGTATGGGTCTGTCAAAAGGTCTTGCTCTACCTACGTACGCTATTCTATCTGGGTCTTCTGTATCATCTATATCTTCATCCTCTGTGGTTTCATTCTCCTCTTTCTCGGCTTCCCTAGCTGCTTTTTCCCTTTCGTGTATTACTACAATTTCATTACGGATCTTTCTGTACATGGATTCTATACAACCTTGTTTATTATGTTTACCATCAGCTATATTGTTACTCCAATTTATCAGGATATCCATTTCTTCTTTGCTTGTACCTGGCCGATCTCGTTCCCTTATCAAACAATTTATCAAAAACTGTAAGATCATTCTTTGTGTCTCAACCTTATTGTGTGCGATGGCCTCGTGAATGCATTCTGGTCTCTCCCCTGTTCTAATAAAATTATATATGTTATCTAAATGTTGTCTCATATTTGGTAGAATAGTCAAATAGTTTGTGACTCGTCGTAAACGTATTGAGTATAGCATCATCTCGTCTTCACCTGGTACTGGATCATATCTGCAATCTGTAAGGTACTGTCTAAGGGCTGTGAATGTCGCCGCTTTGGGTGTGCGTTGTAATGCTACTTCTCTAAGCGTCATTCGTTTTACTTGAGGCGGGGTAACAGGTTGACCTCCTACTGCGCCTCCTGAAGCGGAAGTGTAAACATCAACTGGCTGTGTTGATACTACTGGTGTCATAGCTTGTAAAGTAGGTGTAGGTAATGTAGGCAGACTCTGGGTTGTAAGTGTAGAAAAAGGGTTGGTAGGACCAATAGCAGGAGGGACAGTAGCAGAGACAGTAGGGGAAGTGACAATGGGTGCGGGAGTCGAGTCTTGGGGAGGTGGGGGTGTCGTGTCTTGAACAGACTGAATAGGCTGATGTATATTATTGGCCACAGGTGGTACGCGTACATTGGTATATTCTGGAGCAACATCATCTAAATAGGAAGAAAGGAAAATGTCCACTGCGGTCTGTTTATGACGGAGTTTAGTCAGGACCAATGGTGGTGGCAAGCTACGGGGTACTTCCGGGGTCGCCTTGGGCAGGCCCTCGGCAATAACAGGATACAGACCTGTAATAAGGGCATTTCTTTGTCTGTCTTGTTGTTCTATTCTGACTCGTTCTCCTTCTTCTAGTAACTCTTTTTCTCTAGCTTTTTCGGATTCTTCTCAACTTCTTTCTGCTTTCCTAATTTCTTTCTCTGTTCTTCTATGCGCTTCTTTACGCCATAATTCTATGGCATCTTTCTGGGATTGTCTGGCTTTCTTTTTCCATAATGCTTCTTCTACTCTCATGATGCAATCAGCATCCCATGTCCCTGAGACAAGCCACCTAAACTTTTCTTCCAGATCTTTTGTATAGTCCACCCATAAGTCTGTACAGTATGGCATCTAAGCCATGCTTTTGGTACATAAAATGTCCGGGAGTGTCCCTAGGTGGGACGGGAACTGCTTCTTCGAGTATCCCTTTCCTGGTTCCTATCTGACGTAATTTCGAGAACAGCGGCATGTTTGGACTGACTTGAACGCGAACACAATAAACACAGTAATGGATTGAAACAATCATTCATACCACGACATGAAACACATTAAAACATTTTCGAACAGATGCTACCTAGTACATGAAAACACAATTCTGAAGAATTCTCGAGATTCTAGAATACTGAATTACTAGATGCACTGCTAGAACAGTACAGACATACAGGTCCCATAAAGAGACACGTCATACCGTATCCACCTAAGTGAACACGTCTGGACCAGGTCTGTGTACCCAGACCTGTCTTGACCGGGCACAAATTAATGAACCCGTCTATATGCGTTCCCAACAACGGTACTCACCGGGAAGCAGAAACTGAAGGCCTCGGAAACTGGACTGGACTGGACTGCGTCGGGCTACGATTTCTCCTACGCATGCGCTTCGGAACAGGTGGGCCTCCGGATACCTCGGACCTTGCTCTCTCGACTTTGGGCTCTGGTCGGGATCCTCCGCATTCCTCACCGCCTCGTCTGGATGCCGGGTCGCAGTCTCCGTCTCCTCCGTGGGCCTGAGGGAGATAGCAGGAAAACCCGCAGGTGTGCACTGGATCCGTCACGGCTGTAGAAGGGGTCAAGGGCCTGCGTTACATCGCCGGCGAGTGGGGAAGGGTGGGGGGGGTCCCTATTCGGGCGCCAGATTATGTGGTAAATAATATTACCGGACTATTTTTCTATACATTAAATGACAATAAGGATAGCTCAATCAAATGAGAGGCAGAGTCCGTGGTATCTGAGTCATACAGGCTTTAATGAAATGCCTCGAGGCATGGGACATCGGGTTCCATCACCACTAAGGTTCAGGAAGGGACATTCAACATTTTATTAACATCACACATTATATATAGTAAAAGCATATAATCAAGTGAATACAGTAGGCGTAACAGGTGAAAAGAGAGAGATAAGAACACATGTGCGTAACAGGAGGCGTGTAAGAAGGCGTACACGTAGGCGTGTACTGGGCATGTCAGAAAATGGTCACAAGTAACGTCACAAGTGGGTGGATGCTTAGAGAAAGTTTGCAGGATCAGCAGAAACCTTTGGCCTACATGCGCGCGCAACTGAGCATGACGCGTAACTGGGGAGAGCTGGGGGCTTTGACTTTTGCACTAGTAGAGGAGACTAATGTCTGGGATGTCAGAACGACCTGCACCTATAGCATATCTGGTATCTTATGTTTAGAGGATGTAGTGTCTGAAGTAAAAGGTCTCTCGGGCAGAGGCCGTTCATCACTGAATGCTAGTGCGTGCATATGGATCTTAATGTAAAGTGCGGGGGCCATGGGCCTACCATGGTAACGGGTGCAGTAAATTACTTGCATGGAGACAGAAAGGCAGGGCCCTTTGCTCTGCAGCCGGGAATATGTTTACCTATTTCACTAGACTGGAATGTGTTTTCGTGGAGGCTGAGCAGATAACTGTAGGCAAAATATCGTCTTGGCAGGCAGGCCAGGCCGAGCCGGGCACCGCTCGTCTGGGCAGGATGTAAGGTAGAGGTCAGGGATGCATACCTAAACTGTAGCTTTCAGAGACAGAAAAGAACTCGGAGCCTCGATTAAGGGCCTGGCTCGACCGAGCCAGAAAACATGGAGAAAACGTGTGCTTTATTCAAAAGTGCACCATGTAAAGACGTTGGCACCATAGGCCTAGAAGCCTAATTAACGTGATTTTCTTGGAGGACTGTATAACTGACATGTTAACGTTGGACGCAAATGCATATTGCGTCTGTCTAACAGGCACGGAAAAGGAATTACATGACATACATGGGACACGTGTGTATGGATGGGGTGCGAGTGGGGGACACATTAGCTACCTGAAAATTTCTATTACCTCACCCCTCCCGGTCTTTCAACTCTCATTCACAGTTGACAAGATTCTGTGGTTTAGCCCGAGGGGGCAGACGGGAGAGGCCTGAAAGCTCTAAAAGATTTGTAAGAGATTAGAATGTAAGAGTGATGCGTCAGGCTTATTCAACAAGAAGGATGTACAATATCCCCTTTCCAGCACTCTCTCTTTCCCTGGTGGATACCTGATTGAGGATTGCACTCAAAGGGTGATCCCCAAAGAGGGATCCACCCTACTAGACAGCAAGGAAAACGATTAAAGGGGGAGCAGACCAATGAGCATGAGTAAGTGGTACCCAGCCAGGCACAACAGTCTTACTGTCCCAGCTGGGGGATGAGGTTTACACTCAATCTGCTCCTTCAAGGGACCAGAAAGTCCACTAGACACCAAGGGAAAATGGTAAAAAAATGCAAAGAAGGGATATGGTTGCCCCACCAAGGCATTGGGCCATTATCTCACACCAGTCGTTCTGCCCCTCCAGGGGCATATGGGGGTGGTACACACATCCCACTAGACAGCAGGCAAATATTGTCAGCAAAAGAAGGATTTGGTTGGCTCACCCAGACATCAAAACTATGGATTTGGGCCCAGATCTTTGGACTGGGATGAATGTGTGACATTGATCCACATTCGGTCCATCACCTGTTTTGTTTGCAGTTACCGCCATAAGTGCGCTGGGGATGCCCAGACGTGGGTCCCAGGCACTCCACACCACTGGAGTCAAGCTAGCCGGGCTGATGAGAGGTGTTACCTCGAAACCGGTCCGGTCCTCGGATGCTTGATTCCGTTCTGGGAAGGACATGGCTTTTGTAGTTCGGACTGGACTGTTCCCATGGGGCACAGGGTCAGAGCTGATTTGCATATCGCCATTGTCTAACCCAGGGTGGTGTGGAGTGCAAAAAAACGATGGATTTGGGCCCAGATCTTTGGACTGGGGTGAGTGTGTGACATTGATCCACATTCGGTCCATCACCTGTTGTTTTTGCATATTCCGCCCTAAGTGCGGTGGGGATGCCCAGACGTGGGTCCCAGGCACTCCACACCACTGGAGTCAAGCTAGCCGGGCTGATGAGAGGTGTTACCTCGAAACCGGTCCGGTCCTCGGATGCTTGATTCCGTTCTGGGAAGGACATGGCTTTTGTAGTTCGGACTGGACTGTTCCCATGGGGCACAGGGTCAGAGCTGATTTGCATATCGCCATTGTCTAACCCAGGGTGGTGTGGAGTGCAAAAAACGATCGATTTGGGCCCAGATCTTAGGACTGGGATGAATGTGTGACATTGATCCACATTCGGTCCATCACCTGTTTTGTTTGCAATTTTCACCCAGACATCAGGCCATTACCCCAGATCAGAACAGTACAACAATATTTCCGCCCCCCTGGGGACCGATTGGGAGTATTCACCCCAATCTGACCCCGCAGGAGAGAGGGCGAGAGGGCGGGAGAAGGCCTATTAGACACCAGTGATAAAGTGGTTAAAAGAAAATTGGGTGGTGTTCAACCAAGGCATCAGGCCTATCCCCAACTCCAAAACCCCAGTATTTCTGCTATCCTTGGAGGGCAGAAAGCCCAAAAGACCCTAGCATTTTTTTTTGTAAGTGGTGGGGGCCAGCCTACATTGAGGAAACCCCTCACTCCTTAATCCTAAGGCCCACTCTGTCCTCTAGGGGGTGGAGATTAGGGGTTTGCCCCCACTTTACCTCTAGATGGAGCAGAAAGCCACTGGATGCCAGGGATATTAAAAAAAATGAGACGGAGGCCGGCCTTTCTTGCATTATGCCAAACTTCCACCTCTAAAGCCATGGCCGTTTTTCTGCTTCCACCAGCCTTCACACTAAAGTAGATGTGCCTGGCCACAGGTGAAATGGTAACTGGAGTTCTGGGCTCTTGTTACAGTTTATGGTATGCAGCAGTGACACTACGGCTGGATTTGGTATTTTGCTTGCTCAGCAGTGAAGGACCAGTAATAACAGCCCGATTCTTATAACTGTTCAGCCGTTGCTTCTTAAAATAAAACATTTAGCTTTTTGACAAACCAAATTAAAACATACAGCTCTAGAGGCAGAAATGGTAACTTGCAGCTACTGCCATGCCCTTTTGTCGACACTCTCCAGTGGGGAATGAAGACAATTCTCCTGTAACAGTGCTCACAATTGTACAAGAACTGCAAAAAAAAAGTTCATTGAATATTTTAAATACATTTTGTGGTGACTTCCTGAGAACTGGAATTGAACATCAGTTAATCATGGTACGCAAGCTAGAACAATCATTAATGTATTCAGACATGGACTATCTATTTTTTACCTTTATATATTCCATTCCAGCCTCCCATTTGCATATTGTCATAACGGGCTTCCAGAAAGCCCCCGTGGTCAGATGTGAAATGAATCAGCGTGTTGTTCTTCAATTCTCCTTCATGCAATGCATCAAGAATTTCTCCTGAAATTAGGAAATGGAACAGTTGTGTGTACAAGGAAGGTAATACTTTATTGATTGAATAAATAAAATAATTTTAATTTCAAGGTCATCAAAGTACATGATTTAAAAAAATTGGTGTACAAATTGGTTTAAAGTTTCTAAAACTAAAAGCCAACAGCTATTAAAAGAATGTGAAAGCCAATATACAAGTGCATTGACTGTATCAATTTATGGGACCAATATCACATTGAAATTGTGCAGGCCTAATGTCTGTTGAGCATAAAATCCTGCATTACTGAGTTTCTGATGATGTTTGTTAAAGTGCTAGAGTACTCAGACGATCTCTAACAGTCTTTAGCGTTTAGGTATCAAGGAAAGATTTTCTCGTGGCCCTTATTGGATTATTATTATTGTTATTATTAATCAGATTTGTAGAGGTCATGGCTACCTAACCAAGGTTTCCCAGTGCTACATCATGGGATAGGTACCCAGAGACATCCTGTGGGCTGCTCCTGAGGTTAATAATTAAAACAGCCTCTTACGGTGTTGTGGGGATTCTGCACACACACAAAACTATGTTTAGGAAAAAATGTCCTTGGTGTATAGGGGTTGTACCTTCCTACCACCTTAGTACTCAAAATCCCAAAACCGACTAGCAATAGTGTCTCATTCTTTCTCCTTCATAATCCCGAAGCAAAAAATGATTAGACAACCCAGAACACAACACTCCCGACTGTCTCAGGAATCGCGGTAGCAAGACATACCCTTTCACTCACTCACTCTTACCTGTCCACAATAAGGTTTGTCAGAGCCACTGTATCGTTCAAAATGTTTATTTTAACGATCATGCTCTATAATGCAGTATAGGAGCCACTACCAGCAGCAAAATGCATAAACCTAGAACAGTTAGCATTGTTACAATACTATAGAATACGAAGGGGATGTCATCATATACAGACAGTGGAAAAGGACTATAAGGCCTAACCACCCTCCCCTTGGTAAGTTTAGGTTTATTATATAAAGGAAGATCTCTGGGCTTTGTTAGCAGACCCCAAACCTTAGAGCCTACGTCATAGGAACAGCATAGCTCTTCTCCAAGGAAAGGTTTCCCTCCAAGTGTGTGTGAACAGCATGCATCCCCGTAATATCAAAGCATGAGCTCTACAGCAGTGCAGCTCTGTGTAGCATGTTTTGTCTAGGTGCTAGTGACTGACCAGAACACATTAACAAGGGGCATGTTTATCGACCTTGCACATCGTGTTCAGACTAAACTCCAGGAGCAGCAGAGAATGCAGACAGCAGACAGTTCTCGTGTGAAAGGCAAAAACAGTTTTGCAAAATAAAGTTATGTAGTAACGTGCACAAAAGCAGCATTATGACCGCAGAGCTCATGCTACCCTAGCAATGTCGAGAATGACCCTAACAGCCATATAATAACGGAAGATGGAAAGCGAGCTGCAGGTTCTCAGATTGTGAGGAAGAGAGTTTCACAGCTTTGGGCCTAGATAGTAGAAGACTCAGCCTCCTTGTCTGTATCTCCTAACTCTGGAACCTGCAGCTAGATCCAGGTTACTCAAACACAAGGATGGGTTGAGTGTGTAGGGTACCATCAATGATCTTGATGTATGAGGGGCCAGAGTTTGAAAACATTTGTATATGTAGCACAGTGCCCTGAATTTGAGCCAGTGCAGCTCACGGAGCAAGATGGCAGTAGGATGAAAATTGGGGGTGGGGGGCAAAGTACGAGTCTAGCTGCTGTGTTCTGTACTACCTGGAGTCACATAAGAAGGTACTTTCAGACCCTAGGTAAAGAATGTCTCTGTACTCAAGATTTGAGATGGCCAGGGCCTGGATGACTGTTCGCTGGGCTGAGGACAGGAGACATCCTAGAATTTTTCTAAGCCATCTCAAGATTCCAAAGCAGATGGCAGGCACTGTAGGGATTTGAAGGCTCATGTTTAGATTATCGTACAACCAGACTACAAGATTCTTGACTACTGGAGCCAGATGCAAATGTCATAAATGGGGAAGGTTACCCAGCAATAGAACCTCCTTTTTCTCCGTTTTGCTTCAATGAGTTTGTGTTCATCCAGGTGCAGACTTGCTTGAGGTAGCTATTCAGTGCATATGCACTGTGGTTCTCCTGGGAAGACAGGGAGATAAAGATCTGGCTATCGTGGGTGTAAGGCTGGAGAGTGAGGCTACATGTTTCTACAATGTCTGCTAGCGGCCTTACGTACAAATTGAAGTGAGTTAGGCTTAGAGTGAAACCCTCATGGATCCCAGATGGTAAATGGTGTGAAAAGATTGATGCTGGTGGGTGTGAAGTTGAAAGACACAATCCCTTAGGAATAAGTTCAGCCAGCACAGATCCATGTCGTGCACCCCTACAACCTCTGGCCTTTGGAAAAGAATGTTGTGGTTCACTTTGTCGAAAGCCACAATGTGATCCAGCAGAATTAGTGTGGTGGTGCCTTGGATATTCTGTTATGACCAGCAAGGCAGACTCTGTACTATGGCCAGCTCTAAAGCCTGATTGTAAGGGGTGGAGCCAGCCACTGAGATCTGGGTATATCGTTAGTTGCTTGTTCACATGTTTTTCTAGGACTTTAGCCAGTGTGGGCAAGAGGAAAATCGGTCTGTAGTTGGCCCAGATTCAGGAGTCCAGATTTATTTTTCTGAGTAAGGGCCTGACCATTGCCTTACATACCCTAGGACTATACGCTTGATTGTGAGGCATTAAGAAGCAGTGTTAGAAGGTCCATTGAGGATGATTCAAATTTGCCAAACACTGAGGGAGGGTAGGGATCAAGAGATGAGCCCGACTTAATGAGAGCATTTTCGAACAGTTGTGATTGCATGGGATTGTGGAGTCATTTTTGCACCTGCCACATGCATTTAGTCACCTGGCAGCAGGGGCATTACAGTCTTCGCTAAGCCAACCAATTGCAGCTTGCCTGCTAGTGCACACTTGCTGTTGTACAAAAGCAGGGTTGCACAGCTTCCTTCTCTGTACTAAAAGTGCTGGATGTGTGCATAAAATGTGAGTTAATGACTCGCATTTATACCCATATATGCAGCAGCTTAGAATTGTTGATGACTCTTACAAGCAGGGATTATATCTTTCGCTTCTACCTGCTCAAAACGAAACAGCATATTTGATACTTTAGCATGAGTGAGAATTGAGTTAAGTAGGCTTTGGGCATCTAATGTTAATATGAGAATATAACCATTCATGCATGGCATTCAACAGCTACTTTGTTTTTATCTCACAGTTATGACAAAGCTTTGGGAAGCAATATGGTTGGCATTGCCGCTACAGCACTGCCCATCATATCACAAGTTTCCCCAGCCCCAGCATTTACATGGCGGTGCGCCCGCATTGAAAAGGCTGGTGGTGGGGAAACAAAGTGGGTCCTATAGGGCCTCCTTTTGCCCCTGTGCATAGGGATGCATGCAAGGGGGCACTTGTTGTGCCCCCCTGTCTGCATGCACCCCCTTTCCTGCACGGCATGGACTGCACAGTTCGTGCAGTGAAAGAATGGCCTTAGGTGCACTGCCTGCACGCCAGACAATGAGGAAACTCATAATCTGGTGTGCAGCGGTCGACTTTGGCGGCCTGAGAGCAGGGCACTGGCGTGGCCGACCACTCCCAGACCCCCAAAGCTGTGATCAGGCCCTAATATTTAATATGGTGTTTCCAAAATTCCACATTAAAAACAGATGTAGGCTCTTACATATTGTTTTGCATCTAAGAGCTTTATTACTCATTCTGATTTTAATATATTATCATGTTGCTTGAACATTAACAAGCCTGAGGGCCTAGTAAAAAAAAAAAAATTCTCAAGTAAAAATGATATTTCCCAAGGCATAGTAGTGTATTAGTATTAAGGTTTTGAAGAATAAACAGTCCAAACTGAATCTAACTTCTGAGAAGGGCAAGGTCCTAGAAACAGCCAAAAGCATGTTAAAAAGCATTGGCACAGCCAACTGGTCTCAGCAATGCCTGAGCTATTGGTCTTGTCAATGTGAATGTCTTTTAGCTTTGTTGCCTAGCAGCACATACACTGCTCAGCATGGCTGATAGACGCTGAAAGCCCAAAATCACAGGATGTTGAGCCGTTACTCTTCCTCCCAAGTTGAGTTTATTGCCTTGTCCCTCCTAACACAAAGAATTGCTATGATGTGGCCTGCGCTGGCTGCCTCATAGCGCTTTTTCAGTGACTTTCAGCCATGGTACAGCAGATGTGCCTGCTAGATAACATGACTAAAACACATGCACCTTGACATGGTCAATAGCTCGGAAAATGCGGAGACCTATTGGCTTCGCCAATGCTTGTTCAGTTTTGACGGGGTCTTGCTGAACAAATGTGGAAGCGACAAACAGTTTTTGAAGTGAAGTGAGGACGTGGCGCAACAGCCAGAGCTGGCCACAGGGGAACTGGGGAGCCAGGTTCCAATCTCAGGTTCGACTGAGTTGTTTGTGATTCTGGACAAATCACTTATACTTTACCCTACATATGAGAATGAATGTGTCATTTTGTGATGGAACTGGGGAGCACTTAAAATGATCCAATACCATTGGCTGGTGTTTGCAATATGGCAATTTGGAGAATGGAGCAAGTGCTCTAATACCATAGGATTGGGGAAAATAACATTAAAATAAAGGCAGCAGCGATGAGGAAGGTAGTGGGGGGATGGTTCAAGGAGGTAAGCAGGAGTGGATGGGGAAATGGGCAAGCAATGACAGGAGAGGGCGGGAGGAAGTAACAATAAAGTGCGTAAAATACCTTAACTGAAGCAAGATCAGCGACAAAGCTTAGTGTGTCATTATGGAATGTAACTGGTGAGCACTTAAGGCAATCCAATATCATTGGCTCATATTTGCATTCTGGCAAGACGGAGGACAGAGCAATCGCTCCAATACCATTGGATCGTGCAAAAAAAACAAACAAGTGCTGTTCATGTTTTAACAACTTTTTAAGAAATGTATTTGTTTATGTACACCCTCATGCATTTTAGTGGTTTGTGTATATGTGTACAAGGGAGACTATGGCAAGACCGAGACGGAACAAGTGCTCCAATACCATTGGATCATACAAAAAATTCTAGTTAAAATCAGCAGCGATGATGGAGGCAGTGGGGTGATGGGTCAATCAGGGAATCAGGAGGGGATGGGGACGTAGGCACGAAACAACAGGAGAGGGTGGGAGGAAGCAACAAAGAAGGGGTAAAAGAAATGCCTCACTTGAAGTGGGATCAGTGACAAAAATCAATGCATCATTGTGGAACGTAACTGGTGAGCACTTAAAGCGATACAGTACCATCAGCTCGTGTTCGCACTATGGTAAGACTGAGTGAGCATTTCAATACCATCAGATCGTGCAAAAAAAAGTTTGGTTTCTGTATTAACAAACTCTTTAGGCGATGCATTTGTTTTTGTACATACACATACATTTTAGTGGTATGCGTGTATGTACACAAGGGAGATGGCCTGAAAACAAAAACAAAATTGCTGCACAAACCAGGAGCAGTGTGAGGAGACATGTACTTTGTCCCTGCACTATGGAAGGACCAAACACAAAGAGAGGGCATGATGCTCACATGCTGTGATGAATGGTGTCAATGAAAATTAGAGCAAAGCTGAAGGTTACCAATGGTAGGAGATGGGCGGCCTGTAAGCCCACAGATGGAACACAACAGGTCTCTCCAAGACATTACATGTGCTGTCTAGCCAAGACCTAAAAACAATACATTTTGCACTGGCGAAACCTACTGCCTTTGCCAATGCTTGTTTTGTTTAGAAATTGGGAAATCAAGTGATTATCCATAACCACAAAATGTGGAACTGAGGCAGAGGCCAGGGAGATGATATGGCCTCCTTTCAGGAGAGGATGTGGTGTAAGGGCCAGAGCTGCCGACTATGGAGCTGGTAAATTCGGTTTGTGTTTAGGCGCCAGCTTAACGTCCTTGATTTTGGCCAAATCACTTAGTCTCGCCATGACTACAAAAATGAATGTGTACTTGTGTAAAGTAAATATTGCAAATGTAAAGTGTTCCAATACCTTCGGTTGGTGTTGGCACTATATAAAACTGCAAAAAAAAAATAACTGGTGCTAATTTAAATAGCTCCGATACCTTCAGGTGGTTTTGGTACTTTATAAAACTGCACAAAAGATGATGGAAATGCTGAACACTGTCAAACATTCACCCCAAGTCACAGATCTGGACCTACACCTATTGTTTTTCTGCTCGCCATGCCATTCCAGTTTGGACCCAGCCATATGCAAATCAGTATTGACCTTGCTCCCCATGGAACAGTCCTGCCTGAACTGCCAGATCAGGTTCTCGCTGGACTGAAAAACAAGATCCTGTGACCGGGTTTGAGGTATCATACTGTATCAGCCACGCTAGTTTGAACCCGGTCGCGTAACTGGTGGGTGAGGGAAATAGTCCTATGAAAGGATGTGATGTAGCGCAAATTTCGCTCTTTTAACTGTAGGTGTGCATCATAATCACAAATAGTACACACCCGCATATATTCCTTCTTAGTATTAACATGTGACATTAAAACATAAATTGTAATAATGTGATATGTGGTGTGTTAGGTATATTTTAAAGTAAACGTACAAAGATTGACGTTGAACACACGTGTTTAGCTGAAGACATTAACGTGTAGAATTTGTACATGCTGTTGACAATTAAGTATTTGACATGCTTATGAATCGTGTTAATTTAGAAGTGTTTAGTAAAAGTGTTAATTTATGGGTAATTTCATAAGGCTTGTGTGCTATTCTCTTATGTTGGCCGATTTCTGTAGGCCGAAAGTGCATTTTCCCTGGAAACTCTCGCATTTGATTTAATAGCTCAATTTCATGTGCATGTTGGATTTGTTCTTTCTCACATTTCTGTTGCATGTGAATTACTCTTCCTTGTTAGTTAAAATAATGTATTTGTTTTCGGAGTTAGGCTTAGGGAGAAGAGGATGCATTTAGCGTTGATACTGATAATGGAGAACTGTTGTAGAGCAAGGCTGGGAATCAAGGTCATCTTGCCAAAGCTTGGGAGCATTGCTGCCTAATTGAAAGTTACCTATGAGGAGTTGGCCTGACTGGATGGCTTGATCTGCAAAGAATCTTGGGATACTACCTGTGGTATTGATGTATCGTAACTAGGGAAAGTGTCCAGGGACTTCTGCTTGCCTTGAGAGAGATAGCATCTTAGAATGAGCTCTGTAGCTTTGTGCTACTCGACCCAACTGATGTGAAGAGACTTCTTAAGAAGACTTCACACGCTGACACCTTAACTGATCCTGCCTTGGGAAATGCGTTGTAGTGATATCATGCTAGTGTTTGTGTAGGGATAGATTAATGCCCTGTACCCACAAACTTCCAGTGAATGGGAATCTAGATGCCTGTGTGATAATCTTCTGTATCCTGATTCTGGAACTAATTTTGTTGAGCAGGTTGCACTGCCTTAACCTCATTTGTAGATTTAGTTTTGTATTAGTTCCGATGCTTTTCTACACCCTCACCTTGAGGTGTCTGTATGTCCAGTTATTCTTGGCTTTGTACAATAAACGAACTACATCTAATTGGGAGTCTGTGATTCTTATGAGTCATAGTTAATTGGAACTGAAATAATTGACTTGCTAATGATTTCTCTCCAAATAGGCCGATCTGAGTATGGGCAGGTGTGCACATTCTGTTGCAGCGGACGTAATGATTTAGGCATGTGGGAAAGTGTTTATGTTACGCATGGCCTCTTTTTAACTTATACATACATATATAAATTCACGTCTGAGTGGAAATGGAAAGTCCCACTGCTTTAGAAGCAGTTCTGACTCACAGTGGCAATAAAGGAAATGCCAGACACTGCCCTCTCGGGTCAGGTTTCTTTAAGTTACCGGCCCACAACTCTTAAACCCACCAGCCCATCTTATAATGTTTCTATAAGCATTCCCCAGCGAGCCCCCCCCCCCCACCCCAACAAAGCTAGAACTCCTCCTTTGCACCATAGGGATACCCTCCTAGTCCTGAGACTACATTCTCCCAAAAAGGCGTACAACTCTTTCAGGGGAATGGGTGGCAGTAGTGACCCGTCTTGATAGCATATATAACAGCTTCACAGCTATTAGCAGCAGGGTAAGTGAACAGGCCCCCACACCCTCAACCATCCCCGCCAAAAAAAAATATTCCTCCATGACAAAAATCCCCTCTAGTGTTGTTATGAGTTCCTCTTCTCGATGGAACAGTCAAACACTGTGATCTTGTTTGATTTGGGGTTCATACATCTGTGTCTTAAAGAAGATATCTTGGGGGATGGCCCTCTGCTATGGCCACAAAGAAAATAAACTCCCCTGGTTAACTATGGATTCTCAATTGTTTCAGTTTAAACAAAATCCCCTGACACTCTTATCCTTTCTTTTTTACCAGCACAGGACTCATCAACCGTACATAAGAACACCACTCATTTACAAGCCTTACATTATGTATATCGGGGACATATCAAACAAATAAGATTACAGCAAATATTACTGAGATGTTCCAGTGACAACATATTTAGATAACACAATATTTACAGATGTGTTGTCAGTCAATCAACCCCCCTGGGGATATAGGAAAGTATCACTCTTTAGAACAGTCTGTTTCTTTTTTATGTGTATTTGAAGTGATTCTATGAGATTTTACTATCTCCTGATTCAAGAAAAAACTTCTCAAAATATGATTTTCATGGGAGACATCCGTTACATGGTGGTCTTCACACCGCGATATGTTTACAATGCAGGCATTACAACCTGGATGGGGCTATACACTAAGGAATAGTATTATTTACTATTCCAACACCTTCCCTACTGTTACATCTGCTGAAGTTGGAATAGTAAATCATACTATTCCTAAGTCCAGTGCCCTCAAGTGCAACGACTTACGTTGTAATGCCTGCGTTGCAAACTTATTGATGTGTGAAGACCGCGATGTAACGTCATATATTCAATTTTCCTCTCTTTTTGTGACACGTAGGGTTTCAAAATCTGTGGAAGGGTGTTTGTTGTATTGAGATCTTCATCAGGACATTGAATCCTTTATTAATTTTAAACTGGCTTGAAGTTAAATTGTTCAGTCATCGAATAGGGCTCTAATGTCAATCTGTCACCATCCTCACATTCTGTAGGGGAGCCCCATCAGAAGAGGCACTAGAAAAGTAAAGAAATAAAAAAGAAAATCAAGGCACTAAAGATATGAGAGTGCTGTTCGACAACAAACGGAAACTCCGCTGAGCGTCTTTGGCCTGAGGCAAAGGGTGACAGCACCCTCTTTCTAAAATTAGCGGAGGTTGGGACTCCTACACCCTGGAACACCTCCCTGACTTGTGCCTTGCACTTGATCCTAATTATCTTGAAGATGCAAACTTTCTGCTTGATTTAATGGGCCTGGCCCAAACATGGCCACTGCTCAGAGAGCGCATGTGCCCATGCCAGTCCGCGTTGCCAGTCTTTGTGAGTATAATGGACAAAAGCACATTTTCCAGTGGTCCTTGCAGCCCCCATGCGCAGTGTGCAGCAAAAGTGCTTGCCTTTAATATCAACACATTGCAATAGAAGGCATAACTTGTGATCAGTGAAAGAGATTCATGAGGCATGCATGGAAAGCCTACATATAACCTCTACCGTGTCATGTGGATTCTCCGCCGCCTGGCTCCATTCCAAATATCCCCTCTAAGGTATCAATCTCAGAAATGAATTTGTGTAATTGGGTTAGGGGAAATACTGCAGAAGCCTCTACGATTACATTTTTAAGAGCATGACATTGTACAAATGTTGGACAGGTGCTCATCCACCATATTGGGTGTGGGTATATACACCTGTGTTCTTTGTGCTTTATTTCTTGTATATCTAAAGCGGTCTGATAAGAGTGGCCTATTGTTTTAATACGCACAGCTAACTAAAAGATACATGGCAATCGAAACAAAATACAAAAATGCCAATGTAATGCCGAAACAAAATAACCTGCCGATCAGAAACAAGGGATGAAACGGAAAAAAATTGTTAATATCGATCCAATACCATAACAAAAACACATGCCGATCAGAAACAAAAGAAAAAATGTCAACTGTCGATACGAAACCAAAAAAATATGTTTCAGAAAAAAGAGGTTCTCGTAAGCACAGCTAAAGTAGCGGAAAGACACAAATAAAATACAATTAATTAGTACTTTGTCTATGCTCTAAAACATTAAAAGGAAGTGATGTAACATGTATAGTCTCTGCACAAATGGGAGAGGTGCCCTGGTAATTGAAAAAGGGACAGGGGCTCAAAGTGAATTCACTAATAGAAAAGCTCCCTTTTCTTAACACTCATTCACTGACTCAACCCATCCATTCAAAATAACTTCTATTGTAAAGGTTTGATCTTTCTTGCCAATTAGCATTCATATATTATCATTAAACACCAAACACTGCATTATGTAGACACGTCTAATTTATTACACATTTATTATTTTAGAGTTACAATATGATATATACACTATTGGATTGTACTGGATATCAGAAAACATAAATTCAATTTTTTTTTCTAAATCACTTCTTCTGCTTATTCTTACAAGCAATAACAGTAAATAATTCACATAATAAAATAAAAACAACTATTGTACCTTTACAATAGAAGTTATATTGAATGTACGGTATGAGTCAGTGAATGAGTGGGAGGGAGTTCTTAGGTCTCGCGACCTGTGTTGCACTGCGAAGCAGTGCTTCGCAGCACGAGGCATTTTGTAATCAAACATGGGGTTTTAGCATTCACCAAGGAATCGCAAACGCTCGTGCGTGTGCAATTCCTTTTGTGCTACCCCATTGGCCTTTGCGTGCGTCTTTTTATAAAAGTCTGCACGCAATTGGCCAAAGGCGGGCGCGTTACTCCGCCCACGGCCTATTGGTGTCTATTACGCACTTGGTGCACGTAAAAGACATCAATAGGCCGTCACGTGGCTTCAGGCAGTCACGTCTCCTGTGGCATGCGCACACCACTCATTCTTTTTTTATCCATTTAAAGGTGAAGCACGGGCTGGAGGGTGTGAATGTCGTTAAATAAAACAGCCGCCTGGATAATATAGAGAAATATTACGAATGAACACATTTTTAGCAGAATTGTAACGGAGGTAGGAACTGCAAACAATGCTTTTAAATTAGCGCAGAATTCATATAGGTTGTCTTAATTGTGAATGGACTTCGTATTTTCCCTTGCTATGCCACGTTTATATTTGAAATGATGCGGGACATATCAGAGCATTTATTTTCAAACGTAGCATAAATTTCGCTTGTAAGCTAATGTTGAAAGGAGAATGAATTTGTTGATTTTAGGACGGCTGCCAGTTTTCTTCAATCAGTGCAATGGCTCTTAATGTGTGTATTATATAGCGCATACTACCCCTGACGCGGCGTTGAATTGATTTACAGGAGACGTCTCTCTTTGGAATCTGTTTGTAAATGAATGGAAAGTTCCCCTAAATGAATTTATGATAAATAATATACATGTTTTCAGCAAGCCGCTGCATGCGAAATCTCGATACTTTTTACTGCTGCTGTGCCAATCTAGTAGCATAGTGTTCGACGGCTTTCAGTTTTTTTAAGTAGTACAGAAAATTTGTCAATACTCTTTTTCCTTATTGGAATAGTGAGCTGTCTGTTCACCACCAACTTCTGCTTGTTGCGGAACTATTCTGAGTTCCGTGTTTCCGGCCGGACTGGATATACACAACTCCACGCCAGAGTCTCTCCATTGCTTCACATGTGTGTTTCTATTTCTTAAGGATGGCAGTGCAGCAAAACGAAAACGTGCTGCTGAAGTGCCTATAGAGCCTTAAGGTAGCCAGTGCCCGACCTGAGAGGTTCCTAAGGTGAGACCTAAACGCAGTACTTATAATGTATTTCATGTTTACAGTTACATCCATCAAAGTGCTGATTTGACTTTTTTTCGATTTTGTGGCCTTACGTTCTTACCCAGCAGTTTGCAGGGTTAGTTGGCACATTTGTTGTGTTTTTAATCATTACATTCCTAAACAAGCGTGGGGATTTTTGCTGTGTGTTGCGGCTGAACTGCTTCACCAACTTCTTAAAAGGTCACATTTCTTGAACCAGATTGATTGAAAAATGCAGAAGGTATTTGCAGTCAAACTTCTATATGCTTGGGTGGATATTCATTAGTGCACCTGCCTCAGGGTGGCAAGGCTTGGATATTTCTTCTTCTTAATCCGTTTCTTGTGGACCCCAACATGCATGTACATGGAATATGTACAGCAATAGCATTTGTCTGTGAGCATATGGCACCTTGTATATTGTGCAATTGCGGTGTGTGATGCACATGAAAGTGCACCTTTTCATGAGAAGCTTGCAGTGTTTTCAATGTAGCTCTTCAGGAAGAATGAACAACACCCACCACCTCCCCCACCCCAACAGAATTCAGATTTTTCTTGTGACCTTAACGTTTGTGTGGGGCCGGTCTCAACAAATTCAGGCCCGCCGCCTCCTCATAATTTCCCACTCATCTGACGGGCAGGTGCCATTGACAAACTAATCTCCACTCACTAGTTGAGAGTGTAGCGTGAATACCACTCCCACATTATCCCTCTGAGGATGGCAGCAGGGGGAGTGCCACTTCCAACACCATAGAGCACTCAGATAGGTATAAGTGGGGTGAGTCTATTCTCACAGCTTCTTCTTTTACTCACTAGCAGGTAAATATGGCAGGTTTTACATCCATACTGTGACTGTGATATGATTGACTTATGAATGTATGGTTGACTTTATTGCCTTGTTTTGTGTCCTATTTCTTCATTTCTCTCTTCATTTTGTATAGAAAATGCTCTGTCCTTTGACAGTACAAATTTAAAGTTAAAATAAATTTACTTTCTAAATGTCATTTTGTATAATAAAACAGCTATTGAATAGCATCTCCCATTTTTGATCAGGCAACTTCTTTTGGTTGACAAAATAAGATATCAAATAGAGTATCAGTATTGGCACCCCTGTTTTGTTGTTTACTTTTATTGTTAGGGCACCCTCGTGGGTGGATGGGCCACTATTCTAATCAGTGGACAAGCAGTGTTATAAAGAGACTGTGGTTAAAGTGCAGTTCTAGTAAGTCGTGTTTCTAGGGCATGGCAATGGCCTTGCCTCACTCTAGCTATGCTGCACCTTGCTGGCTAGAAGGTCAGATATTTCATCTATGAGTTGATGACAGTGCAATCTGATTTTATCACAATCACGCACGCATGCTACACAATAGGTCTCGCATTTACGTGAGTTTAAGCTATTGGCATTGTAAATGAGTATGCCTTTTATTTAAGTTTTAAAAACGAAAAAAAAAAAAAGGCATTGTTATTTGAAATGTGAATAGATCAAACTTGCATAAATGCGAGACCTACTACATTGCAAATGCTTGTTCTATTAGTAATGGGTATAGTGCCCTATTACAAGCCAGCTACAATGACTGACAAGCAATCCTAAAAAATAGGAAATGATTATGGGGCTCCAAGCCCCTTACTGTATACAATACCCCTTGCACCAACAGCACATGCACGCTGTTTAGGCAAGATATAAAAAGAGATCAATTAATATCTATAGAATAAAGGCATTGTTGTATTTTTAAAAAACCAGCAAAGCAAACAACAAGGTAGGGAAGCGGGTAAAAGCAAAAACACACAACGCAACCAAAAAGAAGGCAAGGAAGAAACATACACAATGTTAATAAATACTGCAAACACAAATGAAATTCACATTAAGAAAAGCAAACATTGACAAAGTACAGTGGAATAAAGCAAAAACATGAAACAATACCAAATGGAAGACAAGCTACAAACACACACTCTTAATAAATGCTGCAAGCACAACAAAAAGAGAATTTGTAAAAGGCAAAAAATAGGGGGGCTATGATGCCAAGCAAAGCAGCTGCTCATTACTGAGCTCCGCTGACTCTCTGCCCAAGTCTCGCATCCTGGCCAATCTAGAGGGCTCTTTGGGTCCTACGGACACCTGCCTGAGGAAAGACACACCTGTGAATGACCCGGGCCGGGCTTTTGCAACAGTGTATGGTGTCAGTGCACCGCCAGGCCAGGCATGTTCCTCACGGTAGGGGAGTCCAGTGGGTCAAGGCATGGCCTACTCAATATTTACTGAATCCTAACAAGGGTGCATGACATAACTAAGTACAACAAACATAATTGCAAACCACACATTTACCAACTGAAACGTTAGTGAAAAGGGATAAGAGAAAAAGAGGAAAGATGGGAAAAAAGGGCAGAAACCTATGAACAAATAATTATAAAATGTTGACAAATGTATTCAATTCATTAAATATATAACATATAAGACAGTGGCGCTCAAAACAGTACACTGGGAACAAAGAATATATTAACAATACAATGTGTAACCGGACAGGTGGATGATGGAAGGAATTATACAAACACAGGGAGTTCAGGACAAAACTGAAACCACACAAAGCAAAACAATCTGTCCTCCTTCAATTGCGGACACATTTGTGCATCAACGACGTTTCGACCATTGTTAAAATACACGGTCATCATCAGGACAAAGTAATAGCTGAGCGTCCAAGAAATTTGCATAAAACATCTATTCCTGGAGGGAATACAGAAACAAATTTACAATTATGGGGTATGCAGCGAGAATTCTGGAGCAGAATAGAAATAATTAAAAATTGGCAAATAAATTGCAGCACGTAATCACCTAAGTGACTGATCATCAGTCCATGACTGTGTATACTTAATATATTGATCATGGCTGAAGGCTTATGATATTAACATTCAATATGCTTCACTGGTACATATCGGGCTTGTCTTGCACCATACTTCTCGCCTAAATCCGGAAGCCTACTACTCAATATTTAGGCCTGGCTTTTCTCCCTTTCTAGGAGAATTAGTTATAGTAGAGTGGAATAGTTATAGGGGGGATGCCGGTCTCCCCCTCAAGGTCTGGGGCCAGGGGAAAGGGCCAGAACCAGAGGCCATGGAGGAAGCAGCGGACGGACATGCCATAGGAGCGGCATATGCAGCAACAGGAGCCCCTGAACTTCTTCACCCACACAGCGACGGGCCTAGGCGCAAACCAACAACAATGCCTGGACACACAATAAGGGCTTGGACTTGCAGCTCTGGCCAGTCGGTGGGCAGAAAGTGGGCCAAACAGCAACCAACCTGCTTCCGAGCATAAAGAATATGCAGCTGCTTCTCTGCAATGCCACCACCCCTGTGATTGCCCCCCCCCCTTGATACAGGCCACAGCCAGGAGGGGCCTTCGTTTTCTTCACAGTTTACTCCTGCACATGAATTTCTCCCTCATGCTCTAACTTAGCCACTGCAGCCGGGGACCCATGAGCAGCTACGAGGTGACTAGATATGGGCCCGCCTACAAGACACAGGCCCTTCAGACTGGAGACCGCAAGGCCTGCAAGCAGAGAACATCGGAGGCTGGCATGAACTAGATGAGTGTAGCTCACTCCCTCCACACAGCCCAGCACCTTTAGCTACTGGAGGCAGGCTAAAGGCCTGCCTGAGATCCCATCTATCCATGCCTGGGGGCTCGGCTTTCTTTACTTAGTGTCCCCTTGTTCCACATAATGGGAAAGATTAACAAGCTATTCCACAGGCCTCTCTGGGATGCATTGACAAATACAAAAGGCCCGCAATGACACCAACCTGTGGATCCCCCTGCAGCCAGAAAATCCATCGGCCCCAGACACGACGAACTTGATCATGCACGCAATCCAAGTATCCCCATCCTTCCTTGAAGGGAGGATAGACGACCTGAAGTTGGGCATGTCCCTTCTGCGCCAAGATTTGCACAACACAGAACATGAAAGCCACATCTCCCAGGCCAAAGACACACTACACACCTTGCAAACTATGATCACTGGCCTCCAGAAATCGATCCATCACCTCGAAATGCAAGCGGGTTATGCGGAGGATTGCTCTCACAGAAATAACATCAGGATCATGGGAGTCCTAGAAGGGGTGGAGGGGACTTCTACACAGTCTGTGACAATCTGACTGTAAACCTTCCGGAAACAAGACATTCTGCTTTGTAACGCAACTAAAGTGATGGTCTTCCCATACTATTTGGTAAAGGTACAACAGCAGCGAAGCACCTTTTTAGAAGTTAAACAAAAACTGAGAAGTTAAACAAAAATTGAAACTGAGAGATACTCCTCTTCCCATCACGATAAAAAGTCCTCCACCAAAGCAATATGCTTTTCTTCGACCCTCCGGAGGTTGTCTGGGAGTGTCTGAAGGAGAGACATGACCATCGACAACCAGCAAAGTGCTCGCCTGTGTGCTGAGACATCCCCACGAAACACTGAGGATTGATGCAACTGCCAACATGGTTGCGCCGCACATGGCGGAGATGCCGCTCTGCAGAATGCTATGCTGCTAGTCCCATACCAAGACTCTCGCCATCCCTGGATCCGGAACTCCGGTAGACCGCATTAGATCTCACTCCAGATCTTAAGAGTTTACCTCTGGACACACTGGTCTTGAAAAAGCAGCAGAGAGAAATTCCATAGACCGTCCGAAAATGTAATCTTTCGTTTTTTGGGATTATGTTCTGGGTAGGGGTATTAGGTAGGGTACATGGGGACCCAGTTGGGGTTTGGTTGTCCACTTGACCACAGTTCCGAATTTTTTCCATGACAGATACTTCACGTTTTTGAAGTAGGGGGCAAGAGAAGGTGGGGAGTTTCGGGTTTCTACCTATTGGAACAGCTGCTCTCTCATATTAATTAATTAATTCATTAATTGCAGGTTTATATAGCGCTAGGATCGACTCCCGGAGGAGTATCTCCGCGCTTCGACCGCTGCGAAACCCTTCCTGGCTTCCCTGAGAGATGGTCCCTTAGTGGGTATCTCCAGGGTGAGACCAGGCATCCCCGGCGGTCTGGTGGGGCCGTTAGTGAAGATGAGGCAAGCTAATGCCCTGAGTTGCCGAGTGTGATCGCTGATCAGAGTGGGCACCGAGGCGAGAGAATTATCGAGTCCGCTGACCCTGGTCCAGAAACCTGCCGCGTCGGGAATCGAACCCTGGTCCCGGGCCGTCCTCTGCTCTCGGGTCTGCCGCCTCTAACCAGTGAGCCACACTACTTCACTTCATAACTCATGCTTATACCAGCTTAATGCCATTCCACACCAATGCGGCTATGTGCACGTGCCGTGTGTCTGCCTCACTGATGCCCTACTCAGATGTAGACCTGTTTCATGACCAACCCATCCACAGTAATGCTAAAGGCACAGTTTACCTCCTGACCTGGACTGTTAATGGGCTTCTAGACCCTGTTAAAGCGAGTACAATGCTAAAGGCAGCCAAACGCTACAAAGCAGACATACTTCTTAGCCAGGAACTGCACTTGATCTGTACCATGTGCCTGGTCCTTTATCTTATGGGCTATTCACAGGTGTTTCATATGCACTGTGTCAGGGGCTCCTGAGGGGTGGCCATCTAGATTCATAATTAATTGCCAGTGACAGTCCAGAAACTATGGCATGACACCCTGGGGTGATGCGTGGCACCTTTGGGTCTACCCTACAGTTGTCCAATTGCTGTGGCCAGTGTATATGCTGGCGTATATGTCCCCCACTACTTACACTTGACTTCCTCAATACACTGAGTGTGCTAGGGATACAGGTTCTGCTTGGGCTCTAGGTGTTCGGGCGATTTTAACAGAGTGAGGGACTGGGGACCAGATAGTTCCACTCACATCTACAGAGGAAACCATGGAACTCCAACTTTGGCACAATTCACAGGACTGAACTTTGGATAAAGTCCCAAGTTCATGTCGATTTCGATGGAGCGCTGGTCGGGCTACAATCATCTGATTAGTCCTGCTGAATTTTACCTTCTTCAATCAGTGACAAGAGTTACGTTCGTGGTGGGGGGGCAAAAGCAGCAGAAAAAGCATCACAGGAGGCTGGCTGAGTAGCGAGAAGATCAGGCAAGGTGTTGCAGACAGGTATTGCTTGAGCTTCGTGTTACCGGTCTTCATGAGCGGGTGATGCTGTAGCACGAAGAGGCAACTGCAGGAGCTTTGCATTGAATCGCAGTGTGTGCGACAAGGTCTTGGTGTGAATGGGCCTGTTTGAGGTCAGGAATAGCCCAAAAACAACAATACAACTCTGTGAGGCCACACCAAGGGTCCAGGACCTTAAGCTCATCACTTGGGGGTAGGTAACTCTTCAGCCGGGTCATGTTGGTGCAGGATATTGGAGAGCCTTTTATGTTCCTGAGGCTGATCAGGACGCCAGCAGACTAGCCCTTGGAGTCAGTTAGGTAAACCAGAGTTTAAGATGAAGCTGCAGGTCCAGTTCTTCTTCTCCGGGCAAGAGGGCATAGGGCAATAGGGAAAAAAGGCAGCAATTTAGCAAGGCAGCAGCAGGTCAGCAGTCCAGCACTGCGGCAGTCCTTTTAGCAGCACAGTGTCCTTCTTGGCAAAATATACACAAGTACAGATGCGTACTAAAAATTTGGTGTCTGAGGTCATCCTTTTTATACTCTGGTGCCCTCCTTCTGGAAGGTGGAAGAAGCTTCTAGACAGTGTATTTGAGGTGCATTAAACTTCCTGACTCCCCTGTAGAGGTATTAGTCCCTTGTGTGAGGGCAGAGCACTCCCTATTCAGTTGCAAGTGGGGCTGTGCTATGCTCCAACCCCTCATCCTGCCATCAGATGGCCCATTAAAGCACCATTAATCTCTCTATCGTGTGACTGTCTGAGAGGAATTCACAATCTCTGTCAGTTACACACAGGAACCGTACTAACCATGAAACAGTAACCGAAAAGGTCATTAGGGGGCCAATAAAGCAGTTACCTCATGTCTGGCAGATAGTTCATCTCCCCAGGAGATTATAGATAGTTTCCAACTGATTACTAAATCAGTAAAGGAAGCCCTAACTGCCTTTCCCAAACCAAGTCCTCCTGGTTTAATTCATCTTGCTCTAAAGCCCACTCTCTGCTTAAAGTAGCCCTCAAAAAATCCCCAAGAGATAGGGAGGGCTGAGGTTACCCACCTAAGAAAACTATATAATAATACGCTCCGACAGAGAAGGAACCAACTTAAAGAGGAACACTGGACTGCCCTACATAAAAGCTGTAAAACAAATGATATGATAGCATTCTAAGAGGTTATCAATTCCCCTTTCCTCTCAGGAACAAGAGAGAACAACAAAATAGAAGTAACCATTACCGAAACCGAATGGGCAGTTTACTTCTCCCAGATGTTTAGATCCGCTGACCCTATTTTGCAAACACCTGGGAACTCTCGGACAGGGTCTGTCATTCCTTGTGTTTCTCCTACTATTCTGGCCATAGATTTCACCCTGCCTGAAGTTGTTCAAGCTCTGAAGCTAAGTAGAGGAGGGAAGGCCCCAGGTCCGGACGGGGTCCCCATGGACCTATACAAATAAGCAGATTACGATAATTCATCATTACACCAAGCGCAGCCCCCTCTTCCAATTGGTGATAGGTTGCCAAATTTCCTTGCCGCACATTGCGGATTTGAGCCCTTTAGTGGCATAAATGGCGCTTTCCTGATTGAAAACACAGAGAAGGCGGGCTAACCACATTGGAAAGCTCGGTGGATCTGAATCTTTCCACCATGCTGCTAGTATTACCCTGAGGACGGCAGAGCCAGTAAAGAGCATGTCCTCTTCATCCCTATTCAGGCCAAGGGTATTATCAGTACCTAGCAGATATAGGGTGGAGGAATCGGCTATTTTATGGCCAAACACTTCTTCCCAAAATTCACGAATCATTCCTTTAATTAGTGTTAGTTGGTCACAGTCACTGAACATGTGTATTAATGTTGCGGGCCTTTAAGACATCTGGGACAGTGATCATTCTCTCTTTTGCCCCAGGCATATCATTTAGCCGGGGTAAAATATAAATTATATATAGTTTTATAAGTCTGGGCTTTTAAACTAGCTGACATAAGTAATCGTGATGATAGGCATAGGCTCATATCAATGTCTACGTTTGGGTTGTCAAGTTTGTCTGCCCAAACAGTTTCTGTATGTTCTAGATCATCTTGTAATTTATCCAGCAGTTGATCATAGATTGTACCTATTCTTGTAGTCTTTTTGGCTATGGTATCAATAATTTCAATTCTCTCCAAGTTGATGTTGGGGGCTTTACGTTTAAGAATAGTGTATATCTGTATGAATTTGAGGTAGAGACCATTTTGAAGGTGACATTTTTGTTGTAAGTCTGCAAAGGTAGAAGCCTGGTTCGCCCCCAAAAGGTCGCCAACTGAGGTAATTCCTACGGATTGCCATTTCTTTGAGATGGCATGATTTCCTAGCTCGGAGAATAGGTTAGAGTGCCATAGGGGAGAATATCTATTAAGTTTTGGAATGTGCATGTATTTGGTTGTTGTTAGCCAGATTTTCCAAGCGCTGGCAATGACCTTGAATTTATTCTTTTTGTAATAGCTTCTCTCCACTTGCCTCAAAAAGAGACCTTTAGCTTCTTCACCTAGGGACAGCTCGTAAATAGATGGGAGCGGTGCAGTCTCGAGAATCTCTGGACTAGAGTTGGCATAAAGAAGCAGGGCCATCTGTAGGAGAAATTAAGCCCAGAGGTAAAACAGAATGTTTGGTGCTGCTAATCCTCCTTTGTTCTGAGGTAGTGACAGAAGCTTCAGGGATCTTCTAATTTTGCCCTGTTGCCACATAAATTTAGACATAAAAGATTCTAGTATTTTGAGAAACTTCTCATCAGGAATTAAAGGGATAGCTCGAATCAGATAAAGCACCCTAGGGAGGATATTCATCTTTAAAAAGTTGCCTCTGCCGATTAGTGATAGCTGTAAGCTATTTACCCGGTCTAAGTCTCTCCTTATAGTGTCTAGTAGGGGCTCGTAGTTGAATTTCGGGATTTGCGTGACATCGGGGCTTATGCTGACACCTAGGTATGTAGCTTTATCGGTTTTCCTAACGTCGTTGCAGAAGACATTATCCGTGCACAGCACAATAGTTTTTTCCTTATTTAGTGAATATCCGGAGTAGAGGCCAAAAGCTTGTGTTACTGCCTCTATTTCAGACATTGCCTCAGAGGGATTGGGTGTTAATACCGCAATGTCATCGGCATAAGCCAATACTTTAGTTTCAAATTGGTTAACCACTATAGGTGTGATTAGTGGGTTCTCTAAAAGTTTCAAAATTAAAGGATTTATATAAAGTGCAAATATTATTGGAGAACAGGGACAGCCTTTCGTGTACCTCTGGATACTTTAATTATACTCGATTCAGAAACCATTATTTGTAATTTTGCTTTCGGTTCGATATACATAGCCATTATGGATTTGACAAATTTTGGGCCGAAATTGTACCGGGTCAATGCGGCCCATAAAAAATTCCAAGACACCCGGTCGATGGCATTCTCGGCATCCAGTAGAATTATCAACATCTGGCCCCCCGTTACAGACATTATATCAAACAGGGAGATAACTCTCCGAGTGTGGTCGGTCGTTTCTTTTGCCGGGGATGAACCCATGCTGCCATGGGGAGACCAAATGTTCGATGACCCGACCGAGCCGGAAGGCCATTATTTTGGCAAATAATTTGGAGTCAGAATTGATGAAGGAAATTGGACGATAGGATGATAGCTGATCCGGAGGTTTGCCCTTTTTTGGAAAGATAATTATATTTGTTTCTCTCCATGATGTAGGTGGAGTACCGCTCCATTGAATCCCTAAAAATAAATCATACATAAGTGGAGCTAGGATATGACTAAGGATTTTATATAATTCAAGGGGAATTTTATCCGGGTCCACCGCTTTCCCAGAGGCCAGTGTGGACAGGCTGAGCTGAACTTCTATAAGTGTGATTTCTTTCTCAAGGTCTTCTCTGATGTTTTTGTCTAAGGTCTTATTGTCCTCTGAATGTTCAAGAAGATTATTCAAAAACAGGTCTGAATCTGCCCTACTGGTCATATTATCAACCTGATAGAGGATCTAATAGTATTGTTGAAAAGCGCTAATTATATCAGATGTTTGTGTAAGCGTCTGCCCTCCTGATTGTATATTTGTAATGGCATTATGGGAGAATTGCTGGCGTGTATGTAATGCAAGTTGTTTACCAACATTTTCCCCATTCTCGTACACTTCTTTCCGATGTGTTTTATACGTCTCAGCAGCTTTCTTAGTCAGGCCCGAATTAAGTTTGGTTTTTAAAACCAGCAGGTGGTACATAGCTAACTTCCCATTTTCACCACACGCAATTTGCGCAATGTATTCTTCCTCGGCTCTGGCCAGATCAACTAGTTTTCCGATGATACCCCACACTATTTTGTTTCCATATTATAGCTTGGTAGCTTGTTGTTTCACCTCTTAGAGATGCTTTAAAGCAGTCCCACACAACAATCCTAGAGGCGCTATATCTATTCATATCAAAAAACTCTTGAGCCCACCTAGTAATGTGAGTAATCTATTCCTTGTTAGCTAGAAGCTTCCTATCCTATGTCCAGTTTCTGCGTTCCCTCTTAGTGGATGTGAAATTGACTGTGAGGGTTAGTGCATTATGGTCAGAAATAATTGTAGGTTCTTTAAAAATTGTAGCATATACAAATTTAAAATGGACTTATGGGCCCCTTTATTACTGAAAGTTCTACAAGCTACAGGAAAAGTTGGACTTCTGGACACTTGGTCGAAGTCCATTATGGTCCCAGTTTTTAAAAAGGGCAGTCGTAACAGTCCAACGTGTTACCGCCCTATTTCTTTACTCGATTCACTGGGAAAGGTGGTGGGCCGAATCCTATTAGACCGTTTGCAGTGCTGGACGGAAGATAACAACATCATATCTGACCTCCAGTACGGCTGCAGGGAAGGCCTCGGTACCACCTAACAAGTTTTAAACCTTATATTGATGAGAGACAAATATGTATAAGCAAAAGGTGGCAGACTGTATATGGCATATGTTGATCTGTCCGTAGCATTTGACTGCGTGTGTCACGCGAAACTTTGGGACATTCTCACAGAAATGGGGATTGACAAGTCTTTGGTTAATTATTTGTGAGAAATGTATTCCAATGCTTCCGCAAAGGTGAGATACGGTGAGGGGGGCCAGCTGTCTTCACCCTTTAAAGTAGAGCACGGAGTAAGGCAGGGCTGCGTCCTGGCTCCCTTCCTTTTTACACTATATACAAACGGCCTGGAAACCGCCATGCTGAAGGGAGCCAGGACCTTCCACTAATTCAGAACCGCCGTATCCCCACACTTTTATACGCGGACGACGCGGTTATCATCGCCTGCGAATTACAACGCTCCCTAAACCGTTATACCCTATTCATGTCACACCTAGATTTAAAAATTAACATAAAAAAGACTTTTATAATGACATCTGGAAAAAAGATCCGAAAGGGAAATTATATCTATCTAACCAGCTGCAGAATTGAACACACTCCAACTTACCCATACCTGGGAGTGGTCATAGAGGAAAAGGGCACCTGGAAACGGGCAATAGAGGTTAGAAAACTTCAATTTATGAAAGCTACAATGGCCCTAGTTGGGTTCACGCAGAAGCTTGGAAAAAGATCACCTAAAGAGATGCTCCAAATTTATTGTGCTAAATATTGTTAGTACCGCCATCTACGGGGCTGGGGACACATGCACCACGAAACTATCCAAAAGGTCGAAAACAGTTTCCTACGTTTTCTACTTGCGGTACCACAAAGCGCCTCAACATTCAGCTGCCACATCGAACTGGGTATCCCCTATATCTCGGATATCATCCGGATGCAACCAGTCCTGTTATGGCACCGCATTTGGACATCTAGCAAATTAACACTTACCCAGGCAATAGTGTCAGATTGTGTAAAGTTAGAACATGTTCATAAGATCTCATGGTTACAGTATGTAAATAAGTTCCTACATGATCTGGGCATCAGAATTAATATCCTAATCCTTTAGATCTGGCTGGGATCTCTAGAAAGGAGCTAAGGAATGAATACTTAAACCATCTAGCGGATCTCAAGCTCTCCATTGAAGTCAACAAATCATCCACACAGCACTCAATGTTAATTCAAACGACAGACATAATCCAGCCCTATCTAACCTTGAAGTTATCTACCTTTGATACCTTTCTAATGACCAGATTCAGACTAAACATCTTCCATCGCCTTGTAACTTTCCCCTCAATAAACGATTGGTCTAAGCAGCTAATTCAATGCCCCTGTGATGGTACCTCTACCCAATCCCTCCTCCATGTGACACTATTTTGTAAATTCTATGCTGAACCCAGAAAACACTGGCTGACCCCAGTGTTAAAAATCATGGGTCTGCGCCACGGTTGTCCAGCCCTTCTGGTTCTCCAAAGGCTAGAATCAGAGGTTATGGTTATAAATGTGGCAAGGTTTTTAAAATCTTGTGTGAGGCACCGAACCAACTTATAGCCTGAGCCCAATCTTACAAAAAAAATACTGTTAAATGATGCTGCTAAAGTTACTTGCGAAGTAAACTATGCTTACTGATGCACTTTGGGAAACAATTTTAAAATGGTATCTAACCTCTTTTTAAAAATAACTTGTGGTGGTAATCTCCCAATGAATCTTATGCTGGATTTTAAAGGAAATCACTAATTGAAATTAGAATTTTGCACTTTGTTAGTATTCAGAATGAACCAAACATTATTATTCGAGCTATTTGCACTAGAGTCAGAGTCACTAGCTGTGGTCAGCGTGGTGCAAAGAGAAGGCTGGGTGTCATGGATGAGTCAACTGAAGCACCACCCTGGCTGTTTCTCACAGGCTGGCGATGCTGCTGTGCAAGGAGACGGGTTGGGGGTGCCTCAACTTGATTTTCGGGGCCCGGTTCTGATGTGATCGGGCCTGTTCAAACTCAATAAGAGCACAAAAGCAGTGGAAGTCATCAAGTTTTGAAACACCGACTCATGGAGATCGGAATTCAGAATAATGCCCTTAATCTCTTGACTTCCTTCCTCACTAACAGAACTCAGTCTGTTTCATTTGGAGACTTTACTTTCAGCGCCTTCTCTCTGCCATGTGGGGTCCCGCATGGGTCCTCACTAAGCACAGCATTATTCAACATTTTTGTTGATCCACTTATCGACTTGATTAGATCTTTTGTATTCAACACAATATCATATGCGGATGACTTGCAAATTGTTGTTTCCATTCACATAAACATAAACGAGGTAGCTATGAAATTCAAGAACTGTATGTCAGATATTATCAACTGGATGGAAAGCTGATGCCTAAAAATGAACTACGACATCACAGAGGTGCTTCTCTTTGGGTCAGACTGGTCTTTTTGGAATCCCTATTGGTGTCCTTCCACACTTGCCACCAAACCCAGCCACCAAAGTAAAACATTCGAAAGTGCTTTTCAATTCAAAATTAACTTTTAAAGATCAGACAAATCAGTTGATTTCTTCCTGCTTCTACCTCTTAAAAATCATTTTTAAAAGGGGGCGTACGCCGATAACTGGGCTAGGATGAGGAGACAACTGCCGTGCCCATTCAGAAGCGCACGCACCGCCATGTTTTTAAGGCCACGTTGGGGACAGGGCCCGCTGTGATCCTCAATAACACCCATCTGAGGGTGTAAATGTGTAAAAGACAGTTGGGGGGAGGGGCGTCTCTGTGATAGCCATGGGTACGTTGCGGCCGGCCACCCGGTGATGTGGTCCTTTCTCCCCCGCTAGCCAGCTACCCAACTGCTGGTGACCTGACTCATCATATGGTTCCCTGAAGAGTGAGGGGCCTGAATTCACCTGCTGCTGTTCCCTACCACAAAGAGGTGCTGAGGGCGCTCCATACCTGCTCCTGGCACCCGCTGCAATGGACACACCTGCCCCTCCAATTGCAGCTGGCTACTGGACCTCATCAGGCAAATGATCATCCCCCAACCAGGGTGTTGGGTCTGGTCTGGCTCTCTGGCGCGCGCTGTGGTGCATGGCCCATCTGTTGGCTCCTTGGCTGCTAGACCATCAGATTGAGGCCCCATCAACAGCAACCTGCCCTCTGACCTGGGACGGGGGCGTGTAGACACAGGGGGGTCATTGGGACCTGCCTACAGGACCTACCCCAGTCACCTGCTGCACTAAGGTTACCCTCACACCTGGTATCATTCTCTTGCCAGTACACTGGGCCAGCTGTGGCTTACGCCGTTGACATGCTTGCTTCTTAAGATATGCTGCGGGTAGCTGGCTTAACTTTAGGGAACTGCCTTGGGCTGCGAATAAGGTAGAGTGTTGCTTGGCTAATATGCGGTTTCACCACGACGCGTCACCGCGGCATGGGCCACAAAGACCCTAAACAGACGACCCTGCCCTTTGAAAAGCTCACTGACAGGACTGCTGAGGAGGCCCCTACAATGGTGGAGAGTGTGCAGAGAGCCGAGCTATCAGCATCGATGCTTCAGGAAATGAGGGCAGGTTTCAGAGCCCTGGACGGGCGGTTTGATACATTAGACAAGAGCCTGGCGGACATGGAGGCCAAAATCCAAGCAGATGACCGACGCCTGGATGTTGATGAAGCTAGCTTCTCACACATCGAGGATGGCACAGCGTAGTCTCCGAAGCGTCTGAAGCATGTCGGATGCATACTTAAGGAGGTGGCTATAAAGAACAAAGACCTCAAGGCGCGCAGCAGGCGCAATAACATTCACATTTTGGGTGTCCCTGAGACTGCAACTATGGGTCCCATGGATTTATTTGTAGAGACCTTGTTGCCGGACATTTTTGGAAGGGAGTCCTTCACCCCGGGGTTTGTGATAGAGGGAGCACATTGGTCCCTAGGGGACCGGCCTAATCCTGGCTGCCCCCCAAGACCCATCATTGCGCGAGTCATGGACTTCCGAAACTGGGATTCAATATTACGCCTTTCCAAGGAACGGGGAGACACCACATGGCAGGGCTCTAAACTATCCTTGTACCCAGACCTCACTGTAATGGTGCAATATGCTGGCCAGAAATTTAAGGGGGTGAAGGCCACCCTTGGAAATTTGGGTTTAAAGTATGGTATGTTGTACCTGCCTGACTGAAGGTAGAAATAGGTGGCTGTGCTCGCATCTTTGACACTCCTACGAAGGCACAGGAATTCTGTCATACCTACAAAAAAACAACACTAGGACAAGGTCGAGGAGTGGGGGGCCCTCCCCTCTGCACAGCAGCTCTGACGCAAGTGTTGAGCTATTCTCCAGTTCTGATACTGGGTAACATAGCGGCAATGACTCTTCATCCTGATTGTTAAATGGACTGGGGATAATGTACATTATACTTCTGCACTATTTCAGTTAGTTGGCCGACTGACGTGGTGTCGCCACCTCTCAAGGTGTACACCTTGGGTTTGTACATGTTTTTGCGAAAGTGCCCTTCTCGGGTTCTTCATTTAAATGTAAAGTTAATTGGTACTTCAAGGTTTGCGCTTTGTCATGGTACTGCCTCGCTTGGGTGGAGGCGAGGCTGGGTGGTGGGAGGGGGGACAACTTCACATTGCTTAAATGTTTCTAGTTGTGTACAGCGATGGTCACTGTAACAAATTTTTTGTTTTATCTGCTATTTCACCATGCTATGTTTGATTTGTACTTCCTTCTGGCACAGTTAGGTAACACTGAAGGTACCTTTAGCTTGTCCTTAATGTCCTGGAATGTCAGGAGACTGAACAACAACAGCAAACAACAACAGGTTATCAACTATTTGATGCAACACAATGTGGACATTGCTTATTTGCAGGAAGCACATTTGCCTAAAGCAAACACGGCCCGCTTTGCTGCCAGTTGGGGAGCAAACAGATCTTTTTCGAATTACAGTAATTACGCCAGGGACATGGCCATCATTATCCACAACAGAGTTCCCTCAGCTCAATGATAGGGGATAGTCAGGGGCGATTCATCATCATCACAGGCACACTCATGGGACATTATACGGCTTTGGTGTGTGTTTGTGGCCCTAATACTGACTCACCTAATTTTTTTCACTCCTTACATTCACAGTTAGCGAGGTTGGAACCTAGCTTTATCCTGGTTGGGGGGATTTCAACTTACTACTGAACCCAAGCCTGGACAGCACTTCCACTTCCCCGGACAACAAGCCACGTGCACGTCGTGCTCTGCTATATGTCTGTGAGCAACTCTCCTTGCTAGACATTTGGAACAAACGTAACCCTGCATTCACGGAATATACCCACTACCCAGGCCAGCATAACACTTGGACCAGGATCAATTTTTGGCTAGTATCCCCAGGAGTTGCTAGCTCGTTCCGATCACTGGTGACACTGCCACAAACGTATTCTGACCACGCTCCGGTGCAGCTTCACCTAACTGTCCCCCGTCCGGAAGGTTTCGAGCGACAGTGGCGATGTCCGCGCCCTCCATGATGATCTTTTTAATGTAGGAGTGCGCGAAGCCATTGAAGACTACTTCTCCATTAACACCGGCTCAGTAGACACATGGGCGGTCCTATGGGTGGCCATAAGGCGTACATAAGGGGCGTTTGAATCACCAAACATTCCGGAGTACTTAAAGACCTGCGGAACACACTTGCGCGCATCGAAGGCGAACTAGATGCCTAGGCCAACGGTTGTTTCTACTTGTTGAATTTCGTGAGACTGTGGACTGGGAGCTATTATACTTGGGCAAATACATGTCTGCCAGATGGTATGCAGAAGCTGAGTGACCCGGAAGGATGCTGGCACAAATGCTCCATCCCCCGTACAGAAAAATTATCGCTAATCGTCTATCCCAATTAATGGAATTTATCATATCCCCAGCCCAATCGGGATTCGTCCTCCATTGATCCACTTCCTTAAATCTCAAAACATTATTTGCGGTAATACATAGAATTGACCCAAAAGTACCAGCTGCTGCTATCCTTTTGTATGCGGAAAAAGCTTTTGATTCCTTGGCATGGCCTATCTTTCTTTCGGTCATGCACTGCATGGGCATGCCTGTGGGCTTTATAGCCACCACAGCACCACTATACTGTCGACCCTTGGCAAGACTCCGATTGAACGGCACTCTATCCTGATCCTTTTCATTGTCTCGTGGCACCTGGCAGGGCTACCCCCTGTCCTCCCTTTTGTTGATTTTGGTCATGGATCCTTTGATTCACCATTGTCAAGATTATCATTTACACAGAGGCTTACAATTAAACACTGGCCCCTTATTAGTCTCACTATATGCAGACAACACTATCCTCTATGTTCGAGACCCTCAGGAAAAATTAGAACCACTTATCAGAGAAATACTCAGATTTAGCCATTTTTCTGGACTGAACATTAACTGGCACAAGTCAGTGATCTTCCCATTAAGAACGAGCAAGATTTGTAAAGCCACCTAGGATGGCAGTAGATTGGAGCATGCTAGAGCTCTCCTTTGGAAACAAATGTTATTGCATTTAAGGTCACAATACAACCTCTAGCCTAATGGTTAGAGTGGTTGACCTCATAGCTGGGGAACCATGTTCAAGTTGTTTATTCGATTATGCTTTTCTGTGATTTCGGTAGTGTAGACACGAGCGCCAAAGCACCCGATTTCAAGAGCTTGAGAGCCACACCAAGGTTCCATGACCTGAGAGATACCACTCAGGGGTCAGGAATTTGCAGAAGACAGGTTGAGGTGCTGTTTGGGGAGTCTTTTATGTTCCAGTGGCTCATATCAGGAGGCCAGCATGCTAGCCCTTGGAGACACTCTGGGGTCCTCTGTACTAGATGAAGTTCCAGTTCCATTTCTTTTTCTCCTGGCAGGAGTGGAGCATGTCAGCAAAGGAGAGCAGCAGTTCCTTTACAGCAGCAGTCCAGCAGAGTGGCAGTTCTTCTTCCAGGCAGAGTAGCCACAGGTCCAGAAGTGTACTGAAGTGGTGATGTCTGAGATCCTTCTTTTAGACACAGTTGTGTCTTTTTAGTGGGAAGAAGCATCTAGAGGCATGCCTTTGATGGGCACAGATGCCCTGCCTTACTGGCCCGGGCTCCAGACTAACTACAAGGGGTATGCAGCCCTTTGTGTGAAGACTGAACACTGCCCTTTCAGGTGTAAGTGAGGCTGGGTTCAGCTCCTCACTCCCATCCTGCAAGTGATGTCTCATCCAGTCACACTTAAGCTCCCATTAAGCTTAATTGTCTGGGAGGAATATACAAAGCCCATCTGCCAACTACACACAGCCGTGTGACTACAGCCTGGCTGCAGGGACCAAATGGCTAAGGCAAGAAATTGCCACTTTCTAAAAGTGGTATTTTCAGAATTGCAATTTAAAATCTGATTTCACCATAAGTTAAGATTTTAAATTGGTATTCCAGAGACACCAAGCATGAACCAGTTATCTCATCCCATTTGGAAATTACACTTACAAAAAGGAATAAGGGAACTCCAACGTTATCCTATGGGAGAGATAGGCTGATAAGTAGTGAAAAATGAATGTAAGAGTACTTCACAACCAGGACATGCAAAACTTAAATGTACAAAGCCAACTACTTACACACATTTCACCCTGCCCCCTGGGCTGTACAGGGCCTACCATAGGGGGGAATTGAATGTATTAAAAAGGAAGGTTTAAGGCTGGCAAAGGGTTTATCTTGCCACATCGACAGGGCAGCATAAAATTGCACTCACAGGCTCTGCAATGGCAGGCCTTAGAAATGTTTAAAGGCCTTCTTAAGTGGGTGGCACAATCAGTGCTGCAGGCCCACTAGTAGCATTTCATGTACCGGCCCTGGGTACATATAGTACCACTTTACTAAGGACTTATACATAAATTAAATATACTAATTTGGTATAAGCCAATATTAGCATGTTTAGACGAGAGAGCACATGCACTTTAACACTGGTTAGCAGTGGTAAAGTGCTCAGAGTCCTAAAGCCAGCAAAAAAAATCAGGAAACCTGGAGGAGGAAGGCAAAAAAAAGTTGGTGGGAAGATCACTCTAGGGCTGACAAGTCCAACAGATGGGTGTAGTGTTGTGTATGTAATGACGGAACCTTTGTGGCTCTGATGGACTCCTTAGAACTGTGACGTAAGCATTGGAGCGTAGTGAATTGAGTACATGTTTAGAATGTTGAGTTCACAGTTACATGCAAAGGAATAAAGATGTGTTATACTAAGCTCTGTGGGTGGCACAGTCATTGGCGAGTACCTGTGCTTGGGAGGACACTACAACTGGTGACGAGATGGAGATAAACTGGCCGAAGGTCAACAGTGCTCTCACAGAGAGTTTCCGGAGGTCGAGCAAACTCTTCGTAGATGCCATGTGTGCCTTTGTCGAAATGCGGGATTGACATTTGGCATATGTAGAGTCAAATCACAGCCCCAGTTCTTTGTGAAGCATTTAAAGTTAATAAAAAGCTTCATTGAGAAGTCTGCACATCAGTGGCCGAGTACCTGAAGGGAAGGCTTAACAAGGAAGAACTGCGCAATTCAAAGCCATACATTCATATGGAATGCGAACGCTATAGGCGGATGCAAAAAGGTTTTAAAATATCAACAAAGTGCAAGATGACACTGCTAGCAGAAATGCTGCAAGGAGGGTTCAACCAGGTGTCAGGCAGTGCAAAGATACACTTCCAAGATAAGCACTCCAAATATCAGAAACAGCAATCTGCTTACCAGAACTGAGTAAAGAGAACCTGGTAGAATGGCCCCAGAAGAAGTGCCCTGGGTTGTGTTTACGAAGCTATCAATACCCGAAGCAGCACACCATCAAAGCAACCAGGTGGCAGCTCAGAACAACTCCAGAGGTCTTCTAAAAGGAAAGGATTCCCATGGAGACCAAGAGAGAGGTTAAGACTCCATGGTCTATCCAAGATGATCCAGAGGCCAGAACAGCACAGGGCCTTAGAGATGGTATAGATCAAGCAGGTCCAAATGACCAGCAGACGGAGTTAAAGCACTCACCCTCAGTGTGGGAAAATCATACAAATGGTTACAATGCCGCCACCTTCTTGAAACCACCACCACCATTCAATACCGCCAAAAAGTTGAATATTGGCAACAGATGGACTGCCTGGATAGAACCATTTGATGATTTCATTGATGGAATTGAAAAAGCAAATAACAAGGAGATTATCGAGTACCTTAAGAGTCTTGCTGGTGAAGGTGTAAACATAGTCATAAAGAAAATGCTGTGAGCTGATGAAATTATATACAGTCACATCAAAGCAGCCTTGGTTCTCAAGTTCAATCCACTGCCAAATGGAGACTACGAAAGGTACATCTTCAGTCAAGAACGACAGAAAGCTGGTGAGGCCATCGATGAATTAGTTGAGACTGGCTACACTCATCTAACACTATAAGTTCTATGTATTTGATGATAAGGAAGCTATATGCTTCACAATGATTGAATGATGCTTGTCAGATTCGCACAGACGATGAACGCTGAGAGAAACTCCTAGTCTGGAGCAAGTTCTCATGGCTACCAGAGCTAAAGAGCATGCTGATTGAGAAGCTGCTGGAATAGAGGTCGATGGTGTGAGAAATGAGCCAACGCACATGGCTGAGGGACAAAGAGTGCATTCTTCAAAGAAAAAAAAGATGTGCGCCAGGTGTGCATTTTCATTTCTACACAAAGGGAAATGTTCCGCTATTGGACAGAACTGGAAAGGATGTGCAAAGGCAAAACATTTTATGATGGTGTGCGAGGTGCAGGAAAAAGTAGATGCGTCACGTCAAGACAAAATGGCCGCCCAAATGTTTCAGACTCGATGTCTTAACAGCATTATAGGTCCCTGACCAAAGCAGTGCAGTGGGCCCTACCTACACAACCTCTCTCAGGAATAAAAATGTTTAACAGACTATTAGTGTTAAATTCTGGTCTGTATGGGGCCCCTATGCTTGTGGGGCCCACGGGTAACTGTGCAGCGTGCCCATGCGTTAAGGCAGCACTGAGTGCCCCGATTTACGCCATCAAAAACTAAAGTGTTTATGTGGTCTGCATCAACACTACTAAAAAGTAAAAGTTCATTTGTAGCAACGATGAAACATGAGAAAAACAAAAGTACAAGCACCCATTCATGTACTGTTGTACATGAATGGATGTTTTATCAGCTTAAGCACAGCCACTGATATGGGACTAATATCTGTGAATTACTACATGAATACTCATCATGAAATATTAAGTCGATTCCCTTTGTTGTTTCATGAGTTGGGAAAACTAAAGACTATGAAAGTCCAAATACACATTAATGAGGATGTCTGTCCCATTGCTCAAAGACACAGACAAATAGTCTTTTACTTACAGGAAGTTGTTGAAAAAGAATTTAAATATTTACTCAAACATGATATCGTTGAGCGTTTCACTGGCCCAGCTCCACAGGTTGCTCCCATAGTGGTAGCACCCAAAAAGGACAGTGAAGGAGCTGTACACATGTGCATGGATATGCATCAAGCAAACAAGACAATTGAAAGAGAACAACATCTAGGTTTGCACATTGCTCACATGATAAGAAAATTACGTGGTGTAAAGGTATTCTCTTGCTTGTATCTGAATGAAGGATATTATCAGTTGGAACTCAAATAGAATTGCAGGTACAGTACAACCTTTTCTGCACATCTTGATTTGTTCCGTTACGAGAGACTACGTTTTGGTTTGTCATCAGCTGCAAAGCTATGCCAAGATGTAATTTGATGCATCATACAGCCTTTCACAAATGCTTTCATATACACTGATAATAGATTGGTTTTCAGAGCTACCCAGAAGGAACATGGCAAAGGTCTCAAGCAAGTCTGTCAGTTGCTAACTGATGCCGCTTTGACTTTGCATGCCCAGAATTGTGAGTTCCATAAGACAAAGTTAAAATTCTTTGACCATATCTTTTCTGATGGGGCGTGACTCCTGATACTGCTAAAGTGCAAGCACTGTCAACTGCCACCCCCCCACACGATGGTTCCATGTTATATTCCATCCTTGGAATGGCCAGCTATTGCTCTAGACACGTACAAGACTTTGCCACTGTCAGAGCGCCATTAAGAGACTTGACAAAAAATATTTTTTCTTTTTTTGGTCACATGAATGCGAGCAAAGCTTCCAGAAAATCAACATAAGCTATTGAGAAAGCTACAGAAATGGCATATTTTGATCCAAAGCTTCATACTGAGGTTGTTGTTGATGCCAGCCCTGTCACGTTGGGAGCCATCCTTACACAGCACAACGGACTCGCAAATGCTCGAAGACGTATTGTAGCATATGCCAGCCGAAGTTTGTCCCAAACTGAACGTGCCTCTTCACAACCTGAGAAAGAAAGCTTAGCAGTGGTGTGGTCTTGTGAACATTTCCACATATTCTGGTATGAGAAGCCTTTCAAGCTTGTGATCGATCATCTAGAATCTAGATTGTTGACTATCTGTGGAAATCCAAAGGCAAAAATGCCTCTTTACATTGAACGTTGGGATCTGCGATTACAAGATTACAACTACACCATTGTGCATTGTCCAGAACAAGATCAAAACCCTGCTGACTACTTCTCACAATAGCTTCTACAAAGCCTTGGCCCCCATTCTAAGATGGCAGAAGCGTACATAAATGTCATAATGAAATCGAGCACTCCATCTGCCATTTCGTTGGAACAAAGTTCTTTTTATTTGGTTTTTAAACATACATTAAGCATCAGCATCTTTCCACAGATAACAGCAGGTACAGACATATTATTTCCGTATTCATATAGTAGTCACTACAAAAAAAGGATCTCCATATGATACATGAAGATGTTTAATGGCATTAGCAATGTATCCAAAACTTGGTTTAGGAGTTTCATCTCACCACACACCCCCATGAGGCATTGCAACAGCACCATGTTACGCCACATTTAAGTGACAAACCCCCTCTCAGTCAGGACCCAGCACACACCCATTGTATCTGAACTACACCTCTCATCCACTATATGGCCCTCCATGCAACATGCAGTGTGCAGAAAGCAAACTGCCTAGGGGACTTTGCAGCGGCTCACGGAGGAACATAAGGGCGTGCTATTAAATAGCATGTCAAGGGGGCCCAGATATCCCTTGGTCTGGAGGCAACAGGTAGTAATTTGGCATATGTGGTAAGTCGCTCTTGGCAAGGTATTACATCTGCAATCCAGACCTTAAATTTGGATGCCCGTCCTCTACCCCATCAGTAGGCCACCCGCCTCTTGGCCATAAGCAACGCTAAAGCAGCATATTTGTGGTGTTTCGCCCGCAGTGGTTTAACATAACCGAGTAGGCCATCAGTGGGGTGGGTTCAAAGTGCGTGCTTAACATTAGTGTCAGAGCTTCAAATATTTGTACCCAATAGTCGTTCACTCCTGGGCATTCCCACGCCAGATGTAGGAAGTCCGCACCGGGAGATTGACACCTGTCACACCTGTCCGATTCTCTGAGCCGGTACCTGTGCAGCCTGGCAGGAGTATAATATAGTTTGTGTAGGAATTTATAGTGTGTTATACGAAGACTGCTGCTGGCCGATACCCGCTCCATTTGAAGGCAGCTGAACTCCCAATGGTCATCAGTTAGCTCAAAACCCAGCTCCTCGCTCCATTGTATGCGGGACTGTGTGTCCGGCAGCCCTCTCAGTGTATGTACGGTTCTATATATTTGGGAGACAAGGCGTTGAGCAGTCGTGCATTTCAGCATTGATTGTAATGGTTCTAAAATTTCTGGTTCCTCAGGGAAGGCCAGGGTGAGAGACCGAATCCCTTGTCTAAGGCGGACATAGAGAAACGTGTCAAGCAGGGTGAGCTGCATACCCTGAAACAGTTGTTCTGCAGTGTGGAAGCGGCCCTCATGATATAGGTCCCCCAAGTGCTCAGGTGGGTACGTTCCCGAAATTTATGAAAGAGTGTTTCTTGGAGAAGAGGCATGCTAGGGTGATACGTGAGCGGCAGAAGCGGTGAATATAGTATATCTACATTCAGCATGTGTCTTATGCGTTGCCAAGCCATAGCTGTGCATGTGATGCTATTTGGCGTCCTTTCCCTGACTCCAGGTGGTTCACATAGAGCGCCGTCAATGGGGATTGGGTGTGCCAGCCAGTGCTCAGCCGCAACCTGTGGCATATAACGTGGCTGCGACACCCAGAATCAGGCATAATGAGCCTGGGCACTGAGATAGTACAACTCGAAATTCGGTATTCCGAACCCTCCCTGTGAAAAAGGCCTAATAAGGACATTCCATTGCAGCCTCGGCTGTTTCCCACCACATACAAGTCTCGTTAGTGCAGATCGAAGTGTTTTGAAGAAGAACGTCCCCGGATAATATGGAATAATATGGAATATGGAATATTTAAGAAGAGATAAAGTAATTGGGGAAGTAACACCATTTATCACTGTATTAAGGATGCTCGCCCAGCTATGGACAAAGGCAATGCAATCCAACGGTTGACTCAATCCTCTATGCGGGTTTAATCGCATGAGTTCCCCTCTATCCTTGGTCACCCGTATTCCCAGGTATCTCAATTCATCCGCGCACCACTCTAAGGGAAAGTCCAGGGGGAAACAACTCGTAGCATCTGTCAACGGAAAAATACTAGATTTTCCCCAGTTAATCTGAATCCCAGACAGCTTCCCAAAAACTATAAATTCCCTAAGGATCGGGTTCAGATTTTGCTGCGGGTCTGGGACGTATAAGGTGATATCATCAGCATATAACAATATAAGTATTTGTGGCATATTACAACACAAGGCCTTGTCATTATGATGTTGCTGCAGTTTCGCCGCCAGCTGTTCTACCGCAATGGCAAAAAGCAGCGGGGAGAGCGGGCACCCATGCTGCGTACCCCTGGTAATTTGGAACGTTTGGGATGTATGGCCATTAATGAGCACTTTTGCCACCGGCGACTGGTATAATAGCTTAATCCTGGAACAAATTGTTACTGCCACAAGTCAAGACATAAACATGCTGACACTGAAATACACTATTACACATCAGTCTTGGTACCAGCATCCTCAACCTACTACCACTGCCAGTGTATATCAAAAGTTTAAGAATTTTAAAGATGAACTGTCCATTACACAGGAAGGTATTATTCTAAGAGGGCCGAGAATTCTCACGCCGGAAAGTCTGCAACAACAGATAATTGAAGTGGCTCATGAAGGACGTCATGGCATTATTGCCACCAAACAAGCTCTCCGAGACCAAGTCTGGTTTCCACATCTTGTAGAGGGTTGAAAGAAAATTAGAGGTGTTGGACCTGGCCCTTTTAGGCAGGTTCACCCCGAAACTTTTTGCTTTTGCCTAGCCTGTTTCTGTAACCTGGTGTTGGTAATTTTAGGTCTCTGCGCACTTTTTCACTGTGGTCCAGTGTAAAGTGCGTGCGCTCTCTGTGTGTGTGGTGAGATTGACCTGCCCCCCCATAGGAATGCATGGGGAATATGTGTGACCATGGTAGTTCCTGATGTGTGGGGAGTGCAAGGTCGAGTTTGGTATGCGCGAACTCGTGAGATTGTGTAGTGTAGTTCCTATTATCCCAATAGGCTCTGCGCATTGGAATAACATAAACAGCAGTGTAGACGTAGGACTGAGGTCATCTAGGTTTCTACTGACTATGTTTAACTTAATTTAGGTTTGCACCAGCTAGCTCAGAGGTCACTGGAAACTTTCTTGAATGAATAGGGAGGGACAAGCTCCCCTGGCTCAGACAAGAAGGGATTCAGTTTCCGACAATCGCATAAACATGACAACTTTGCTCCCTCAGAATAAGAGTATATCTCTAAAGTCGTGTGAAAACAATAGACAGCTATTTCACTCAGTCAGCAGTGCATACCAGAGTGCAGAGAAATAGAGAGACGGGCGTTTTCAATAAAAAGGTGTTATTTATTGAGCAGTCTTCTTTCTCATGCAAGAGAAATGAATTGCCACAATTGCAATACTTAAAGTAAAGTGCGTACAGTAAAAGTAGTATTATGAACTAATACTGTAAAAGCATTGATATGGTTTCTTAGCCATATGATACTTTAAAATGGATAAAATATATACATACATAAATACATTGACTAACGTACTCAACTGGTGCTTCTAACTAAGCCTACCCCGGTGTACCTGACCTAAGCCTAATACGTGGGAAGGGATGAGTAAGGAGCAGTTTAATTTAAGTTGATTAAGATTATTTTGCCAAGAATCTGCATCAAGAATTCTCTTAAGGGTTCAGTCATCTCCGCACCTTGGTAATAGAATGTGGGAGGTCTTGTATCTCTTTCCTCAGGACTCGATATCCCAGCAACCTGCAAGGGTAGGCTGGAAATACCAGAGCTGGATTTTCTCGGCTGGAGAAAAAGACAGCGTCTCTCTCAGTGCGTCAAACAGGAGGGGCGGCTTCCGTGGGCTCTCGCATCAGCTGGGCTCTCGGGCAAGTAGATGGCCGCTCTGCTCCAAACCACCGTGTGCTTGCTAAGGCAACTGTTGGTATATTTATACCTGAAAGCTGCCGGGTTTGACGTAAGGTTGGACATAAGACGTCACTAAGAACTAACAGTTCTTTCTGGACGGCAGGAGTTCTTGTTCAAATCAAAACAAAAGCAGGGGGGATTTCCCGGGCTGCTGGAGGCTTGGTTTGTTTAAAGAATGCGTTGTGCTTTCTAGGAGTTGATGGGAGTAGCAGTGCTGTGCTTTGGATTGCATGGGCTATTACTGAATATGGATCTGATTCTTATGCCTTTATCAGGATATTATTGATTATAACCGCACAAGGGCATAAATCGGGAATATAGAATCAGGGTCCTAGATATAAACACGACAATTGAATGCTGCGCGATGATGTGTGCGGCCTGAATGTGTCTAGTGTGGAAGTGCCACTTCTAGACATGGGTGTGTAGTGAGTGTGCTGGCACGTGATTGGCTAGAGCTGGCTGGTGATTCAAAGACTTTTTCAGTCATCTTAATGTGAAGTATTAGAGGAGCAGCCCTTTTAACCACAGGCCAATGGCCTTGTCAAACGTTCCATGCGTACTTTAAAGAAAGCTGTCCAGCGTGCTGTACTAGAAAAGCTTGACCTTAAAGCTGTCTTAAATTCCACCTTTCAAGGTTACCGTTTGACCCATCATTAGGCCACAGGTCAAAGCCCTGTAATCTTGATGGTAGGGAGAGCCATGACGATCAAGTTACCATAATGGACCAACAGAAGAGCAAATATTGAGAAAGAAACACATATGAAAGATTGGATCATAAGAGGAAACTGAAAGCCTAAGCAGAAAAGCATTGACATGCAAAAAGTTTCACCTTCATTAGAGGAGATCGAGTTCTTGTTCGTTAGCATACAAATCTAAGTCTGACGCTACTTTCGATGCTGAACCATTTCATGTTGGGACCAGCAAACAACAAATGGTGACTGCGTTGCGTCCTGGGAAGTTCATTACATGAGATTCCTCACATTAATGATATGTGGCTCATTGATCCTCAATCACTGATGTCATTGTAGGGACTGACTCTAAAAGGATAAGAGAAGAACCCCTAACTGCTGCTGTTTCTCCATCACCAACACCTATCATGGACTTTTTTACTGCCTGTCCCCAGTTTCCGAAGACATAGTCAGGTCTTGTGATCCATGCACTATGAAGACTCATTGAAGAGATCAAATTGTATACATATATATGTAAAAAATAGATTTTTTTTACGAAGGAGGAGATGGAGTGTCGTGTGAGTATGTAATGACGGGATCTTTGTGGCTCCTGACGAATGCAGTAGAACTGTCACGTAAGCATTAGAGCATAGTAAATTGAAATCAGGTTTAGAATGTTTTTTTTAAAACAATATTTACATTTTCAACAACCATACAGCATAGGATGACACTGTAGTCTCTGGTGTGGTACACAGTTAACAAGTGTAATCCATACATGTGCCCAGTTAGCATGGCAGTTGTCAGGGAAGGTCCAAGAGTGCAGGATGTTACACATTGCCAAAATAAACTCAACAGTCCCAACATTGAATACCAGGTATCCGCAAATTCCACCCCCGAGAGGGCCCTGCAGCTGGTCCCATAGCAGTTATTTCAATACTTTATGACATCTCAATGCTACCAACAGTGCTTGGGATTGCCACACAAGGCGTAAAATGTATGTGTCCATTCATTTGAGGAGCATTTGTTGTCAAGTGTATGTCGTTACCTAAGGCCTCACTTCTTCAATCACTCCATCGTCACCAGATCTAGCAAAAAAGGCCTGGTAGGGTTCCCAAATATCTGTAGGGCTGTTGCAAATTGGCATGAGTTCATGATAAGCGTCAGACTGAGTGTTACAAAATGCCATAGCCAAATGCCATTCTTGTAGTGTCAGAAACAGGCCCTTGGCATCGCTATACTGCACCTTTCAAGCACCAAACCCAAGGCAAAAAGGCACCTACAGGTCTTCGGAATCTCCCTGTCATAACCCAGCAGTGTATATAAGGGGAGCATGTTTAGAATGTTGAGTTTGCAGATACACGCAGAAGAATAACGGTGTGTTATACTAAGCTCCCTGTGTGGCGCAGTAATTGGATGGCGAGTACCCAGGCTGAGAGGACGCTACAGTGGGGTCTAAGCCCCTTTTAGGCTTTTTCTTAAAGAACCAATAGACTTGCAAATGACAGCGAATGCGTTGCCCAAACCTAAAAAGTGACCCATGTTTCCAAATCGGACATTTTTTAACTTGTAAAAACATACTGTATACGTGCTTTGCAAGGGAAATAAAACTGCATGGATTTAAGCTTGCTGCAGGCAATGTTTGTGGTTATATCAGAAAAATCAACGTTAATTAGCATTGGCATAGCCAATAGTTCTCGCCTTTGGGACCTTATAAGTGTTTAGCCAGAGCTATTGGCTTTGCCAATGTCTTTAAGCTATGATGTAGAGCAGTGTGGCTGCTGTGCAGCATGTTGAAAAGTTATAATAAAAAAGTGTTGTAAGCCAGAGCTATTGGCTTTGCCAATGTCTTTAAGCTATGGTGTAGAGCAATGTGGCTGCTGTGCAGCATGTTGAAAAGTTATGGTAGAAAAGTGTTGTATTAAAAAAAGAATAACATAAAAAATGTCTACTAGTTTTTTTGTTCTTGCAATGCTGGCAAATTCTTCCTGGCTGTAATGTAATAGTTTTTGTTGTTGAGTCCATTTGTAGTGTTTTCACTGTGCTACCATGTGCATTTGTACAAGTGCTTTACACGTTGCCTCTGAGATAAGCCAAGCTATCCAGGGGGTGAGCAGGGGTTATCTTGGGTGTGTAACTCCCTTGCCCTGACTAGAATAAGGGTCCCTACTTGGACAGGGTGTAGGCCACTGCCAACTAGAGACCTACATTTCTAACAGTATAAATCTCACATCTGCTGGAATGTGCGCAAACCACCTTCTGTGTAGAGATGGCTGAGTAGTATCACAACGGCTTCTCTCTAGAGTTGAACGTCATGTGTAAGTGTGATATCCTGCATCTTAGACAGCTCTCATTTTGGTAACTATGCGAGGTATGGTGGGAGGGTGCAATTATGTATGCATTTATGCTCGCATGTTCTCACCACCATCATCAGGTCGATTTTGTTGGGCTTCGTCCTGGAAGGGTTCATGATCCAGGTAAGTATGGGCACATTACTTACAATTACAAGCCTAGTGTCAACTCGGATCTCTCCACGCAGGTGCATACCCCCAACCAGCATGCTGGTCATTGCAGTTCTGCCACTGCATAGTATAATTCATAATTGGGGGCACCTATTTCCCATCAAGTAACAGGCGCTGTAGCTTTTGCAGTGCAAACCTTTTTCTACCCTTACAACATATTAGGTTTGATAGTAAACTATGAAGATCCTTAAGGAAGGAGCAGGGGAGGAATACTGCAAGGCTGCACAATAATATAATGGTGACAGCACTATAGGCATTTTAGCGATTGCCACTTGACCCATTGGGGAGAGTGGGAGGGCAGTCCAGAATGAAAGGGAATCATCTGATTGATGCGAGAGCCCTGCAAAGATTGCCCTCATTTGAGTGGTATATACACACTCCCAAGTACTGAATCATGTCAAGCACCATTCCAGCCTGGTCTGTAGGGTTCTGTCCCTGCAATTGTCAGGTACTAATCCCAGAGGGAACAGGCAGGATTTAGTCAAGTTGTTTTTAAGACCTGATGTTTCGACAAATTTCTCCAGGAGCTCCATGAGACTTGTGAGAGACTCGCATGCATTCGGTAGGTAAATCAAGGCATCGTCTGCATACAAGCATAACAAATGAAATCTTCTGCATGCCTCTATTCCCCAGTCTAAGAACTTTGTGCATAGCATGTATACCAGTAGCTCTATGGCTAACTCAAAAATTACTTGGGCGAGGGGACAACCCTGCAGAGTACCCATGCATATGTCAATGTGGTCCGGGATGGTTTGGTCCATCTTGACTCTTGCCATGGGGCAGCTATACAATGGTTGTATCTAGCTAAGAAAAAATATGGCCTATGCCTATTCTCTTGAGAACAACCAGAAGGTAAGACCAGCTAAGAGTATCAAACGCCTTCTCAATATCTAGAGATGCTGCCAGGCACTTTTCATTTGCTGCTTTATTTTCTGCCATCAGGCTTAATAGACAGAAGATATTTTAAAAAAAATTCCTGTCTGTTATGAAACAATTTTGATGTGAGTAGACCAATGAACCAATACTTGGTAACAATTAATTCACTAGTATTTTCTCTAATATCTTATAGCCAAGGTTAAGTAGGGACAGGGGTCAGTAGGATCGCACGTCTGCAGGGTCATGCCCTGGTTTGGGTAGCACCACTATCAGCATTTTCCTAAGGGATTCCAGGAGCATTTCTGCCACTCTTGATTCTTTGTACACTTGATGCAAATTTTGCATTCTATTAACACTTATGTGGAGTACAATTCAATGAAAAGATCGTCTATAACTCAGATTTTCTTTCATTAGCCGGTATTTGAGCTATTGCTGTGGATATCTTTTCCACCTGCAGTGGCTCCTCCAACTCACTGTCTTTCATGGAATCAATCTGAGACTTGAGGCATAAGTATCCCTTTAACATGTTTGGCTATTTCATCATTGTTCATTGTGGGGCGTTCTACATAGGGAGCCCTGTAGTAGTTAACAAAGGCTGCATTTATGCCCTCTTGTGAACTAATCATTTAATCTCTGGGGGAGTGTACCAAATCCTATGGGGATGTGCACTGCTTCACCTTTTAGTAGTCATACCAGCAACCTGCCAGCTCTGTCCCCCTCTCCGTTCTTCATGCTGTTGAGCTATATATACCTTGTAGTCTAGTTTCCCCAACCTGTTGGTTAATTCTGCATATTTCTGTCAATGTGCATGGAGCTGTGCAATTTCCTTGATCTGTGTGGGCGTGGCAGCTTCAGTGTTTTGCATGTCCCTTTTGGTGTCCAGGATATCATTGAGCAAGGCCTGTTAGATTCCCCACCTTCTGGTAATACAAAGACCCTTTTCAACCACTTTCAAGGCCCACCATTCTGCCAACCCAGAAGAATGGTCGAGCCCTCATTCTCGTTAAAGTAATGTGTGATGTGTGTACTGCTGGCCTCTCAGAATGTCAGATCATATAGCCTCTCCAAGCACAGTCTTCAAGTTGGTATCCTCTCCAAGACTGCACCCAATTGAAGCACCATTTTCAACCAGCATTGATTTGATGTAGTACAGGCCAGGTACACTGAGTCTTTGATCCGTGCGTACATTGTTTTGTTACAGAGAACCAGGTCTACTCGAGTGTGGGGTTAGTGCACCAGGGAGTAGAAGTAGTACTATGGCGGCGGCTCATCATTCATGCACCCGCCTGCTCTCCATCCATCCATCCAGCACTGGAAATGTTATGTTGAGCTGTGGCAATCGGCGCCAAATATGGGTGGGGTAGATCTGTCTAAGTCAACATCAGGGACTTAATTAAAATCTCCTCCATTTATGCTCCGTGCCAGAGGATTGTGTGTAAGAGCTGACATTAACAATATAAGAAACCTAATTGGTCATTTTTCAGTGTGTATATCGATATCAAGGTTAATGGTCCAGTCTAATTGGTCATCCACCACTATATACCTGCCCTCTTGGTCTACACTGCTTCCATCTGCCACAAACAGGACCCTTGGTGCAACTCAAAGCAGCACACCATAAGAAAATGCTGAATAAAGCTGTGCCATAGATCTGGCCCCTCCAAGGTTTTTGCACCTTCAAGAGTTCTGATCCAGTCAGGTGTCTTTCGGCAAATATGTCATGTGGGTGTGTCACTGTTTGAGGTATGTGCAAATTATATGTTGTTTTCTGGTTGTGGTCACACCCCATATGCTCAATGTCAGAAAGTTGTATTTTGGGGAAATATCCATTGTGAGCTCTGACATCATGTGACTCTGTACATCCCAGGTCAGCAATGAAGCATTTGCTAGGAAGCCAAGGGGGCCGGACTTCTTCAGATATGGTCCACTGCCTATCCGAGGTTCACCATGCACTCCCCTCTATGGTCTTGAATATTTTGGCTTGTTGTTAAGGAAGGTAGATATATGACAGTCACTCCTGGTGTACCACATTTAAAACAGAAACAATGTAAACGGCAATCATTTCTACTTCCCCTTCCCTGGCACAGTGTGTTTCGTACACCCAGCCAACCAAGTATGATAAGTATGTACATCGAGTTACAACTAGGAGAAACCTACCCATTCCCAATTTGGAGACTGGGAGCATGTTGTTGCAATATCATTGCACCTGTGCATAAGGCCCATTCATGACTCACAAACCTACTGATTTGGTGTCATGCCTGTTAAGAGTGTCCATCCTGTAGGTGCAGACCAGTTATCCCTCAAATAGTTAAAGACAGTTCCTGTATATCAGCCTATATCATCCAACAGCATGTGGGTCAAGTGTGGTCCCCAGGGCAGCATATCTCCAGAGACACTGGAGCTGATGATTCCAGTGTCAGAGTCCAATCCATGATCTGACAGAAGTGCTTCAAAAAGATTTTTGCTGTGCTGCAGACTGTCCACTACAACCTGTGCCCTCTAAATGGCTGTTTGACAATCGGTGGGGCAACTTTGGGATTTCCGTCCCAGTCGCTTCCTCTGACATTCCTATCCACGTTCGATCCTTCGCACCTTATGATTGCAGCCAGGACCAGTTCTATTCCGTAGATTGAAAGAAGTGTACCACATCACCTTCCATCACTCATAGTTTAGCTATATATAAAAAGACATATTTCAGGCTCACGAGGAACAATTGTTGCTTGACAGCCATATAAGGATTCCATTGCTTTTCTTTCATGACAGTGCAGTCAGAATAAGCTGTGATGACCGCACGTTCATAGACCAATGGGGCTTTGGTTCAAAAAGGTTGCAGGAAGAGGTCCCATTCTCTGCAATTAATCAGTGTGGTAATAAACGGGTGTTGGGCCGAACCCAGTGGTGTGGGCCAACATGTGATTCGGTGCACCCTTTTGATTGAGAAGAACTTGAGGAGGAGGGCATGGTGGTCTGAGTCCAATGCGGTTTCAAGAATGTCAAATATACAAGGAACACCGGGAAAAGGAGCCCTATCTTACTCAAGAGGCAGTCCCTCCATGCCTGAGCTTCTTCTTTTATTGGGTTTTGATATAATTGGCCGGGGTATCAGCCCCAGTAATACAGTTCAGGAGAGGACAGTGCGCTCCCACTGGAGGCCCTCTCAGTAGCAGTTGTGTCGCTGTCAAGAGCGATCAGCCTTTGGGCCGGGCAAGGAGCCACTCCGGTGCACTGTTGCAAAGTATTTCCTGCAAGGCATCTACAGGCTCCAGTCCGTGAGCACTGGTGTTACATACCTGTGCCTCAGGGTTCCTAACTCAGCTCCCAGGTAGGATACGGTAAGTGCATCCCTGTCCCCAACTAGTGCATTCTCCAGTCTTCTGAGGCCCAGCTGCTGGGGCCCCTTTTGACCCTGGGGCACCTCCAAGGCTAAAGCACTGCCTGCCTTTTGGTCCTCAGGGCTCCACTCTTCTGCTTCTCAGTTACTGCACAAACACCACTGTGCCCCTAACAACCACCACCTTCAACATTTGGCTGTGGCACATTCCCTTGAACTAGTGACATCTTGCTTCTTTGGCACATTGATTGGCTGAGACCCAGGGACACCATCAACTTCAGTTTACTGGGAACACTCCACAGGGGTCACTCCCGGAATGTGTGGTACGGGGTGACTGGTGGCAGTTATCTGGATGGTGCAGGCATTATCATGCGACCTTGCGAAGAGACAAATGCATCTGTTTTGGTCACCATCTTGGCCAAGCACCCCGAGTTCCTCAAAGGTTTAATCTTATCCAGATAACATTTCAACAACTTCTGAACATTTAAGTATGGAGATCTATTGATGAAATTAGGGATTTTTTTAAAAACAGTTAGGTAAGGAGATAGTCTGGTTGACAAGAAAATCAGACATAAATTTAGGGAGGAATTTAGGATGGATCCTCATCACTACCCTATTACTATGAAATACTGTGCAAGTTTTGTGGCAACATAGGGCCTGTATCTCACTAACTCTATGTGCCAAGGTTATAGCGATCAAGAAGGAAGCCTTCCAGGATAGGTGTTGAAAGGAGGTTTTATATAAAGGCTCAAAGGGAGGATCCATAAGGGGAGAAAGGACATTATTTAACTTTCACAGGGGAGAAAGTTTTTCGATGGGCAGATAGATCTTCGAAATGACCTCCAGGAAATCCCTGACCACAATCATTTTGAAAAAGAACATTTGTTAAAGATATTTTCAATAGATCATGACTGCTGCAAGATGTACTTTCATAGAAAAAATGGCAGCTGTGCCCTGGCCAAATAAAGGAGGTATGTAAGATACACATCTTCTGGGCAAGTGAGAAGATTCAAATTGCTCTGAGCACACCAGATGCAGAATCTTTTGCATTTAAAAGAATAGGAAGTTCTGATAGAAAGTCTTCTAGCATCACTCAAAACATTCATGCACTCCTGATGGAGGCTCAGGTGACCATATTGTATGGGTTAAGAAACCAAAATGCCAGGTGCAAAGTTTAAAGTTTGGGGTGTTCTATCAGACCTCTAAACTTGTGAAGAAGGTCTAGCTTGCAAGAAAGCCACCAGTGTGGAGGCTCTAAGAAATGAACGAGATCTGTGAACCACCACAGTCATGGCCACTCCGGACTAATGAGAATCATTCTGACCTTTCAGTGAGACAGCTTGATGACCACAGTTGGCAGCAAGGAAATTGGAGAAAGGAGTATAGAGATTTTCATGACCACTCGATCCATAGGGCATTCCCCAACATGTCTAGCTTAGAAAACCTCAAGCCAAAGCCTGAATTTTTTTTCTTTGTCTGAGAAAAGTTATATTTGAGGAAAATCCCTGTCTCAAATGATGTCTTGAGGGACAAAGTTGTTTAATACAAAGTTGTGATTCTCCTGAATGGTTCTAGTGAGATCCGCTTGAACATTCTGGATTCCTGGAAGATGGACAGCTGTGATCCTAAGAATCCTGGATTTTAACTATTTCCACATTGTTTGTGCTTTCAGAGACAGAGGTCAGGATCTAGTTTCGTCCTGCTGGTTCAGATAATGCAGAGTCCTTGTATTGTCTGTTTGAACAAGGAGGTAAATCATCCTGAAGTAAGGGAGAAAAGCCTTCAAGGCTAAGTATACTGCTCTCAACTCCAGTAGGTAGGGCAGTTCTTCTGGGGACCATATGCCTTGAAGTTAAATGTGGTCCATGTGAGCATCCCAACCCAAGAGGGAAACATCCGTCACTATGGTTTGAGTTGAGATGTCTTAATTGAAATTCATGCATTTCAAAAAGGTTCTCTGAGTGACACACCAGTCAAGGTGATTGTTTTACATTAGTTAGGATCATTTTGTCCTCCCATATTACTAAGAGTTGATTGCATTGGTCCTCCAGATTCTTTTGCAGCGGCCTCATGTACAGACATGCCTTCTGGAATAGAAAAATAAATGATGACATTGATCCTAGCAGAGAGGATATTGTCTTGCCGTTGGACAGGCTGTTTTCTTCAGATTGCAACAATTATAAAGATAGATAATCATCTATTCTCCAAAGGAAACACTCTTGTGTGCACTATAACTAGGACTGCTCCCAGATAGTGAAGGAATTGAACTGGCACGGAAATATTTTTTTATAATTTACATACAGTCCCTGACGATTGAGGGTCAAAACAGTAATTTCATAATGTTGGCACACTTGTAGGCTAGAAGACATCTTGATGAGCCAGTCTTCTAGATATGGGCAGATGAAAATTCTAATTTTCCTGAGGTGAGCTGCAATGACTGCCATGCATTAGGAGAAAGTCAGCGGTGCAGATTTGAGACTGAAAGGCAGAATTTTTTATTGGTCTCTTCCTACCTTGAACCTCAGGGATTTCCATTATTTCTTGGCTATTGGGATGTTAAAATAGACATCTTGCAAATCAGTTGGGCAAAACCAGTCCCCCTGATAGAGTTTAAGGTACATTTGATGGAGAGCCAACATACTGAACTTTTCCTTACAAACCTACTTGTTTGCTTTTTTTTAATCTAAAATGGGTCTATACTCATGTTTCGTCTTTTTTCTTCAGAAAGACATAAGAGGAATACATTCCCATTCCTTTGAGAGGAGTAGTGACCTTTTCCACTGCATGTTTTGCAAGAGGGTGGAGACTTCTTGTTGTAGTTCTTCCCAAAAGACCTGGATGATTTCTTTAGTGGGATGGCTGGTAGAGAATACTGGAATCTGAGACAGTATCAATTTTCTACAATTTTAAGACCCATTTGTTATGGGCATAATTCTCCACTCTACCAGACAGGATGTTATACTTCCCCCTAGTGGAGTGGGAAGAATGCACTCATTGATTGCCACCAATTGTGCATTTAGTGGCTTTGGCAGATGTTTGCTGGCCTACTTTGCCCAATGACTGACGTCGGCATGTTGATGTCTCTTTGGCTGTTAATGTTTATCCCTTTGAAGCCAATAAGGGATTTGAATTCTCTGATAGATGTATTGGCCATCAAAGTGCCTATAGGAATGTCCCCTGTATTCTTTCTCCTTCTCCAGTCCAACATGCCCTTTGAGTGACTAATTCAGTCTTCATGTGAGACATTTAATCATCAGAATGACAACCAAATAAATTGTTCCCTGAAAAAAGGAGGTTTAAAATACAGTGCTGGGCTGTGAATCTGAGCCAGGATGAGCGACGTAGCGCTAGACCATGACAGATTTCATGTGCTGCTAGTGTGGAGGTTTTAGCTACAACACTGGTTAAGTGATTAGACACCATCATGGCTTTGTTGACAATTTCTAGAAAGTCTCGATGTCTGTGTATGGAAAAGACTTCTATGAATTGCGGAATACAGTCCCAAAGTGACCTGTCAATATCTTCCAAGAAGGGCAGACATTCTGACAACCTTCATAGTGACACATGAAGTGCTGAAAACCTTTCTTACTGTCAAGAAAATACTAGAAAATAAACTAGAAAATAAACTTCACCTTAAAGTGAACCAGTTTTAAAAAGGTTTTAGTTAGCATACTCTCTATGAAAAAGCCTTAAAATGTAGAGCTAGGCTCTAGGACACTGTCAGCAGGAGCCAGAAAAAAGACCTGGCTAAACTGCCACCTGCAGGGCATGATGGGACACTGGAGGTCAGAAAGCCTTTAATGGCATAGTACTCTATTCTAGTTGTTTTTTAATGCAGCAGCCTATACACAGTTACATTGCCATATCCTACCCTTTCATTCACTTTACAATAAAGTAAAAATAGTTGGTGAAGTGGTCACTATTACTTATTTTTAGCATCTTTTAAAGGCTGTATGCCTCTTCTTAATTAATAGAACTGGCTATATAGCCTGTCTTAAGGCTGCAAATGTTACACTTTTGCCTCATGCACCTCCTAGCCTTTCCAAAGTAATGCAAACATACTGCAAAAAATGCCTTTGAAAAAACTGCTCTGGTGTCCGGCAAATGAGTGGGACAATTCAGTGCTTATCATTATCAATGAAGATCCCCTGAGAGAGTAACAGGCTTTATTTCCTTGCCCCACTGATGGATTAAGATTGCAAAGGAGTATGCATACCACCAACATAATGGTCCATCTGCCGAATTTAGATTTCAGTGATTTCATACTTTGCAACAGCAAAGTCCACTCCTTCTCTGTGGTGGTCATACTTCTTCAACAGCCTAATGTAGTAAAGGCTGTCAGAGAAATTGCTATATGTCCACCCACCCAATTGAGATGGGCAGATATATAGCTGTTCTTTACTGCCAGTCACTACCAGGAAAACCCTGCCGGTACGGGGCAGTGAAAAACTAAAAATGCCCCCTCGTCATAGGAGACGGGAGACGACTTCCACAGTGAGGGGGCGCTGTTTTCTTTTAAATTTTCAAGATCAAAAACCCACTTTTAGGGTTTTTTTTGTAAATAAAAATAAACTTTTGAAACTGGTGTACGGATCCTTCAGGTTTGATGGAGTTGAACTGCAAAGTCCCAATGCATACGCAGGTGCAGCCTGGAATGCGGTTCCTGTCATGGATTAAAATGTCTGTCGGTCTGATGGACATTTCGAAATCTGGCAGGAAGTTACTCCGTCAGGGCCATGGAGTAATTTACTCTGTGCCCTAATGGAGTAAGAATTGTCTGCCAACTTCTACATCAGCCGCTAAGTCACAAAGGAAAACCTCTGTCTAGGTTGAACCTTGTTGGTATATACAACCCACGCTCCATCTCAGTCGGTCTGAAATTATGTCTAGGTTCTGGGCTACTGTGACCATTGACTACCATTGGTGCATTGCGCTTTTTGGTGCTATTATTACTTACATTTTTAAAAATTCATATCTCTTATTTCCTTTATTGGATTTTTGTTGTATTGCTGTCATTTTGCTCATTAAATTATTCTATATTTTTATAAATTGAAGTGGGGTATTTATTGTGTTGTGTTGTTGACTTTTTAATTGTTTTGGTATTCATCAATGCTTTACACATTTGCTCTAGGTTAAGCATTGCTGCTCTGTGTCATAGCTACCAAGAGTTAAGCTCAGGGTAAAATTACTGAAACCTTTTACTCAACCTAACAATATAATGCCTTTATTACTTGTGGAGGACTTCATTTCATCCTATCTATTAAACCACTTTCTTACAATGAGGGGCTTCAATATGGCATAACGGTGGCTGGGACTGGGTTGGGAGTGTGTTGGACCTATGTTTGACCACTTTGTTAGCAGTGCTGAAGAAAGGTGCTAGATAGTAATCAACTTTGGTTGCATGAACGTTTTATATGATTACTGCAATTTAGAAAGTGACAAGGTCAGATGGCCATTTGGGTATACAATGTGTCTTTTAAAGTTTGCAGGTATTTGTTTCGTTAGCATTCAGTTCATGGGCATGAAGTGCATATACAAGATCACATGGTTAACTAACATTAGGAAGCTCCTCTTGGCCACGGGCCTCTTAACTGCTTGGGAGTCTGGGGCAGTATTATCAAAGGTATAAACCAAGAGAGCCTTCTGGGAATGGGTTGACGATCAAGAGCAGAGGGACCCAAACCAAGGCAGGCTGACAGAGGTATTTCGTCAACACAAGCATACACCTCGTCTGGAGCCCTATCTGGACTTCCTTACAAAGCCGAGAGATAGGACTCTTTTTATTCAGTTTGGAATGGGTACCCTTCCTCTTTGTGATCGTACCACAAAATGGAAGCCCCCGCACCAAACGCATGCAGACTGTTCAAATTGTGCAGGAGTCGCTGAAAATATCCCTCACTTCTTCTTTGTCTGCCCAGCCTATACAAAACCCAGACTGAAATGGCTTAAACCTGTGTGCCAGCAGCTAGAAACTAGGGACCACTCTGTTGCACTAAGAATACTTAAGGCTGATCCTAGTACAACTCTAGCCTGTGGGGTGGCTAAATTCATAAGCTGGGCATGGTTAATCAGACGAAAGGTTTTATAAAGAATTTGTGTAATTAACTGTTTTTAATCATTCGCAAAGCTGCTAATGTTTAATATATCTTTTATTAACCCGCTGTAAAAAGCCTTTTGATGAAATTCCTTTTTTAATGTATTTATTATGAATTGTGTTTTTAATCTTGATCTGTGCTTTTATGATATCAAATATCAAAATAAAGCTTTGTTGACATATCCAATAAATCAGATTTATAGTGTGGGGCTAATCAACCGAAAGGGTATTCAGATGCTGAGAACATGCTGCCAAGAGTCTTGGTTAAATAGCCAGGTCTCGAGTCCTTTCATGAATTCCATAAGATGAGGTCCATGGATGAAGGTTGAGGTCATTTCAAAATGTTGCCGCTAGGTAGGAGAAGGAGCGTCCTCTGTTGTTGCTTCGGCGGATGCAGGAAGTATGTGCAAGTTTCAGGAAGGTAGAACTCAGGTGCCTGGAGGGTTGGTGGAAGTTATGGCGTTGGTTTCTGTATGCTGGTCTTTGGGTGTGCATGGCCTCCTTGGTGTGGATCAGAACCTTGAATTGACACCTCTTCAGAAAGGGGAGCCAGTGGACCTTCTTTTTTTTTAATATATATATTTTATTCGTTTTTTCCAAACAAAGACATCTAAACATTCACAGAATGCAAAGGCTAGCAGTTGTTCCCTGAGCGATAATAGTCTCTTAGCATGACCAAACGCAAATTGTATATACACAAAGAAAAGGTGTATGCCGCAATCCCAAGGACAGAGCACCATACGTAATCAAATAAAGAAGGAATACACTTTGCAATAATAAGCAATGAGTAATAAGAGACATGGACACATTTCCGTAGCCACCAAACAAAGGAAAACAAAAAAATAACTAAACTAACGCTAATCCCCCCACCCTCTTATCCCACCCCCTCCCCGGCATGTCACACAGGACAAACATTGCAAGAGTATCAGATAGGGCACAATCGTCTCAAAAGCGAAATCATGATATGGACATCAAAGGGGCTTTACTCCCCCAGTGAGTGGTATAATTCTAAATATGACAAATATATGCAACCAGGCATGAAATATAGATTAATCAGGGTGAAACGACCGGGGTGCTTGCTGTAGAACCCTCCTCCAATACAGCATCTGGGGTTTTCAATAAAACCACCAGTGCCTCCCAGGCCCTTGCTGCCTCTGTAGCGTTCTAATCTAGGACCCTGATCGATACTGTGACCTTATGCTCCTATACGGCTATAAATCCATTTATTCCCTATATTGGCATAACCGATCAAATGCAATATTCAGAAACTCGTCTCTGGCCTCACACGAACAGAGCCACATTTCAGAATCGCTTCCTCTGCCACTTCCTTTGCAGCTAATTAGTGCAATGACATAGCAGAAGTTACTATCTAAGATTCCTAGATTAACACTCCGAGTTCTTCAACAAGAAAAAAACTCAGCAACCTAGGAAAGCCCCGCTTGCAATGTTTTGATTAGTAATAGAACTCTAATGAGCACTGATAGACGATCACTTCCTAGTGACATCTTTATTGACGTCTTATGCCCAAAAACTTACGTCAAACAAGGCACCTTTCAGGTATAAATATTACCAACGTTACCTTAAGCAAACGCTGTCTCGCTGCTGTTTTCGCTGAAGTTGCTGCTGTTATGCTGATGATAGCATCGCTGCTATCACTACTGCTATCGCTGCTAACGAGCGAACTATGGTGTGGTGAACTTAGGAGCTGAACAGCCGTCCCCTGCAAGAGCCCAGCAGATGCAAGCTGCCCGCGGACGCTGCCCCTCCTCCTCCTCCTCGACGCACTGAGAGAGACGCTGTCTTTTCTCCTGCAGAGAAATCCAGCTCCGGCGTTTCCAGCCTACCCTTGCGGGTGACTGGGATATCGAGCCCCTGAAGGAGATACCAGACCTCCATCATTCTATTCCAGAGGTATGGTGTTGACTAAACCCTTAGAGAGAATTCTTGAAGCAAACCTTGGTAAAACCAATTTAACTTAAAGCTACTTACTTACTCCCCTCCCAAGTATTAGGCTTAGGTCAGGTACACTGGGGTAGGCGTAGTTAGAAGCACCAGTTGAGTATTTTAGCCTAATGTATATATGAATGTATATATGTTTTATTCCTTTTAAACCATTGTATGGCTAAGAAACCATATCAATGCTTTTACAGTATTATTTCGCAATACTCATCTTACTCTACGTACTTTTTATAATAACAAGTCTTGCAATTGTGGCAATTCATTTCTCTTGTACGAGAAGAAAGACTGTTCAATAAATGTTACCCTTTATTGAAAACGCCTTTCTCTATTCTCTACATATTGTGAAAGTAATCTGCACAACCACTGACTGAGTAAAATAACTGTCTATTGTTCACACGACTCTAGAGATTGACTCTTATCTGAGGAGCAAAGTTGTCATGTTGCACGGTTGTTGGAAAACTGAATCCCTTCTTGTCTGTACCAGGGAAGCTGATCACTTCCTATTCATAGAAGAAAGTTTCCAGTGACCTCTGAGCTAGTTGGTAACAAACCCAATTAAGTTTAGCATAGTCAGTGGAGGCCTGGAAGATCCGCACTTCTACATCGATACTACTGTTTATGTTATTCCAATGCGCAGGGCCTATTGGGAAAATAGGAACTACACTACATGGCGCCCAACGTTTGGTAAGGCGATAAACTAACGCAAGACGTTAGAGTAACTCAGTCGTGCATTTTTCACACAGACCCCTTTCTCCCGTAAATACTCCAATAGACGTCTGGAGTGGGTGAAAGGTTAAAATCCGCCCGACCTTAGTAGGAAGAGATTCCTATGTAAAGCTCTGGTTTATTCAACGTTGAAGGATACAGTGTTCCAAAATATTGTGCACCTAATCTTTGTCTCCTTGGAGACCTACTCTGCAAAACCTGCATTTATAAAATGTCAGTAGAAAACAACGGAACTGATGCCGCAGCAGATGCGACTCAGCAGGGTCCCGACGGGACTATTGACCGGATGCAATAATCATCCCGGTCAATTTAAGGAAGTCTATAACTTTAAAACTTATAGAAAACGGACTGACACCACAAGGTGGTACAGTGATTTTCGTGATAGAGGCACACGAATATCGGCAGACAGAGGTATTCTATTCATGGATAAACTTTCCAGCGGCAAACGCTAGAACAAAAGAGTTTCACTATTACAAAATAGAGAAACCACCGGATGAGTACGCTCCTTTCGAGGAGACTGAAATACCACTAAAATACCAAGAACACTTACTTTGGTTTAAAGGCGCCCTAAAACATAATGATCATATTACCAGGCTCGGTCCACTAGGTAGACCAGGAGCAACGTGGCCAGTTCTAGCCAGCTACACACCACATCCGGACATTGAAAAAATGTCAAAAGAAGAACTCTTAGTTAACATAAGAGAATTAACAAGAGCATATAGAGAGTTAGTAAAATTATTTATTAAAAATTATTCAAACACTCCTAAAAAGAGCTGGGATGGAAATAAACAATCCACTCCCAAGGAAAAAGTTTTCCAGTCCAGAGGAAGGTCTCCTCGACGAAGGGAAAGAACTCCGACTCGAGAACACCAGTCTCCCCAGAGGGAGCCCTCTGAGAAAAGATATAACCTTAGAAATAGGGATAATTTGAAAAAACCTGATAGATATCAAAGTATTGATACACGTCCCTCTCGATCTTTTTCGCAGAAATCGGAAAGAAGAGGACGGTCAGACCCAGGAGAGCACAACAAGTCCAAAGACAAGGAACCTGCTCAGAGTAAAAAATCTCAATTTCCAAAAAAGAAGGTAACCAGTATTAGAGTAATCAACCATGCCGAGAATACTGAGGACACAGTTGAAAAACGGGGAGTGGGCACAGGCAATGTTAGACAGTGCAGCAGAAATCACTATAGCCCGCAAGATCTTGATGAGTCATCTGGAGACAGTGGACACAAATGAATACATTCAGGTTGAAACTGCCGACACCAGACTTAGCGAACCCCATAAGATATACGAAATAACATTGCGTATAGAGGGTGATAAGACTAGGAAAATAAGGGGTCTATTTTGGGATAAACTCTCAAAAGGCTATGATATTCTGTTAGCTGAAAAAGATTGGCCCCCAGAGTTTGTCAGGGAGTGCCCTCGTGGCAAAGAAATGATTATGCCTGCCTTCTCGAATCACATTCCGATTCACAAAAAATATACTTATGCAAGGAAATGGGCAGTAGCCCAGGCACTGGCATTATATAAAAATCATGTAGGATGGGATGAAGACTCACCTCCTCACAAAATCCAATTAAAAAGTGAACCAACTGCACAAAGGCAGTATCCCATTAAGCAAGAAGCTAAAAAACAAGTCAGGGAGATCTTAGATCAACTTGAATACCAGGGGGTGATTGAAACATGCACCTCTCAAATGAACAATCCTTTGTTTCCTGTCTCCAAGCCAGACAATTCATATCGTCTAGTTTTGGACTACAGACACCTTAATGCATGTTGCAAAACATTTGCAGTACAAAACTCGCATAGTGCTGCACTAATGAACAACATAGTTAGGAAAAAATATAAAACGACATTAGACATATCTAATGGTTTCTTTTGTCAAAACATTGCACCAGAAAGCAGGTATTTGACCGCTTTCTCCGTAATGGGGTCTCAGCAAATTTCTGTAGGCTCCCACAGGGGTTCAAGAACAGCCCAGGACTATTCTCAGCTAGAGTAACAGAGTTACTACAAATATATGATGATGAGGCATTATCTTACGTAGATGATATCTATCTCACAGACGACGACTTGGATACTCACTTGAAAAGAGTGAACACCATTATACTTGGGTTCGCAGCAGAGGGTTACAAATTCACCTTTAAAAAGTCTCGAATTGCCCATCTGACAGTATTATTTTTAGGATACGAATTATCAAGTGAAGGGAAAAGCCTAGAGGACAACTTCTTAGAGAAGTGCGCTGTACTCCAAGCTCCAAAAACGCTGAAGAATTTACAATCCATACTAGGTTTTCTGAATTTCGGAAGAACTTGCATTCTAAATTACGCAGAGAGGGTTAAACCTCTCTACGAACTAATAAAACCTGATTTTAAACAAATCAATTGGACTCAAAAACACACAGAAATTTTGAGATCACTGCAAACAGACATGTTAGCAAAAACAAAATTAGATACACGTGACAACACACGCAATCATGTAATCCGAGTCATCCCAGGAAGATGCAGATTCACGTACCCGACCTCTAATGAGGGAGAAAAGGTACCAATTTCAATTAAATCTCACTTGTACACACAAGCAGAAAAAACATTCAGTCACACAGAAAATACTGTGAAAGCAGTGCAAATTGCATTAGCCAATGAACGAGAACTAGCACACGGCAAAAGGATTAATATCCTCACAGCGGAATCCGCCTTCGAGGCACTATTCAGCCCAGTAAACCTGCTTACAGTGTCACTTGATCCGAAATGGATACAGTGTGTAGATTCTCTAGGAGCGGAGGATGTGAAATACTATTTCGCCCCACAATTCGAAGAACTGAATGATTTAGAATATGAAGAAGAATATCCTCTGCCAATCGAACTTCTGCCTCTCCCACAGTACGCCTGTATAATCTATACAGATAGATTTGTACAGCATTTCAACGTAGAGAACAAATCCTACGATGCAGCCTGTGCGATAGTTAAAGGTTGTTGGCTTTGCAGTAAATTAGGACCGAAAATAACAAAAACTGAATCAGTGAAGTACTGTTCTGCTCAGAGAGCTGAAATCAGATCTTTAAAGATGGCGCTCGAAAATGCAGAACGTGAATTCCCCACACTAATCGTGTGCGATTCTAATTTTTGCGTCAACTCTTACAATAATAAGTTGCAGAGGTGGATTGAAACCGATTACAAAGATGACACAGGTGCCACAATAAAGCATAAATTGCTCTGGAACCAGGTAGCTCTTTTACAGAAAGAACTACAAAAGACTCACGTGATACACGCACAGAGTCTTCAACGTGATGGTGTTCACGTTGCAGGGAATTCATTGGCCAACACAACCACAGCGGAAGCAACTAAACCGGCTTCCGTAGCCATAAAAAAGCGTGCAGAAAAATACATAGACGGGGAAACTATGCTGGCAGTAAAAACGACCATAAAAGGCGACTGTGCAGCACTACCCGTGAACTATCCACTCAATTATGCATACGTAATCAATGCAAACTCCATTCCTTTTGCTCGAATTCCTGGAGTGGGGGATAGGGTAAATCCAAACAGGGACCGAAGGGGCTTCCTCACACAGGAAGCACATATGGGGTTGGGTCTGAGACACCAAACAATCAGGGACTCTCTGAGAGAATTAGAATCAGAGTACTGGTGGCCGGCAATGAGTGAAGGTATTCATGAGTTTGCAAAAAACTGTGAAGACTGCAACAGAGATCGCAGTGGAGAACCGGCCAGTGTAGTGTCAAAAGCCCTAATAGAAAGCATTAGGCAATCTATTCGCGCTATCAAAAAAGAGAAACGTGTCCCATTGTACATCATTAAGGATAAACACACTTAAAAAATGTGGCCTCCAGCGCTCGGCTGACGCCAGAACGGTTATAAAAGATCTGCGAGTCTTTATCGGCACATACGCAATTGCCATGTTCCATTCTGACCAGGGTCCTGCTTTTAGCTCTCGAGCTTATAAGGAGGCCATGGCCAGCATGGGAGTTGGGTTGAGGTATTCTTGTCCGTCACACCCCGAAGGGAATAGTGTGGTAAAAAGAAAAAACCGGGAAATAAAGCGATGTATAACAGCGAAGGTATTATGTTCAAGTGCTGGGTGGGTCAAACATCTAATAAGTGTTCAAATCAGTCTTAATAATTTGCCAAGAAATTCTCTAAAAGGTTTCAGCCCATACGAACTATTGTTCGGAACTAGAATGAGAGTTCAGGACTTAGATAGTCAAGTATCAGTGGTACAAGATAAGAAAACAGACTTTGACATCAAAGATCATTTGGCTGTTTTACAAGACTTGAATGAAACACGAAAATCCTTAAGCAACATAAAGTTAAAGCAACAGCCACCTACAACTGACGAGGCACCACAAGCAACAGCCCCAGCAAGGCCTGTCTGGATTCCAAAGATTGGGGATCTAGTCAGAGAAAAAATAGCGGTGAAGAAGGAATTTGGGCCTTCTTACAGAAAAGCAGTACCTGTCTTGGCAGTCACCGGAACAAGATCAGTAGTACTACCGCCCCTTGCTGGTAAAAAGGAGAACAGAGTTGTATCTATCGACCTGGTAAAACCACAAGCATGTGGCCTATAATCAACAGTAGGCCCAGTGGACTCCCAAGAAACAACAGAATACCCAAACTTGCAACAATCCAAGAGGTTCAAACTGAAAGACTAATCACATTCGATCAGCCTGCAGTGCACAGAGAAGGACTATGCAATAATGCCATGGAACTTGTGCCTCTTGAGACACAAATTGAAACAGTTCGTCAGGAAACACCAGTCTACAATAATGTGGCATCAGAAAGTGCTACCGAAAGACAGATTGAAAGATCAATCCCAACAATTGACAGAACTGCCTCTGGTTATTTCATGGACTTCGACAACTTTTCCGAGGATCAAAGCAACCCCGAAGTGATGACAGAAACAAAAAAGACTTTTAAAGAAAAAGCAACGGAACTCTTTCATGAACTGAAGGAAATCTACCTTATTTCCCCTTGGTTAGAGTTCTGGTTCGGTCTAGGTGTATTTTTCCTCCTGCTTTGGCTCATCATGGTACTTTGTTTGGGAAAATTAATTGAGGGAAAATATAGTACAATGGACACAGCAAGTCAGAACATCAACTTAGTCCTCAAACCACACAGATCATCCCACGTGAAGAAAAGAGAACTGTCAACAGTAAATGTCACAGCCATTCCAATACCCGGTGGGGTAGTATGGGAGAAAACTGACTATGAGATCTATGGTCCAGTCGAGATCCTGAAGTATACTCATCAACTGAAGGTTTCCTTAAGTGACTTTGTAAAACCTAGTACATTCTCTGATGATTGGGACTTTGACAGTACTAATAATATGATGTCTGATTTAGTAATGTCAGCTAGATTCACAGAACATGATTATTTACAAGATTCGTCTAGTTATGAACAGATGTTCTGTTTTACACATTATGGCGATCATTATTTGCATAAATCTGCACAGCCTAGAAATGTTTTTAAGTATAATCAATGGGAACATTGTGCTACACCACCTAAAAGCAGTTCTAAAACATTCTTTGAGAAATTCAAGTACTTCTCAGCAATGTTTCCTCTAATTTTTTTCCTCTGTGTGCGGCAATGGAGGGTCTCTGTGCGCTGCAACCATGGCTATGTGCGCCAGGAACCAAACCACGCGTGTCTGCGGCGCCAAATGGCACTCCAAAATTTTACTTTAAAAAGTGCATTTTCATACATACAGCGCAACAATAAGGGTCTTAAGGGCAGTTTGCAAAATTGGATAAGCACTCTCCCCTCCCCTCTACCATCTCCCACCACACTCTTCCTTCTCTCTCCTCTACCCTCTATCCCCACACTCTCCTCCCTTTCTCCCCTCTTTCCTCAATCTCCCTTCTTTCTCCTCCCCTCTCCCATCTCTCCTCAAGGTACACGCGATTGTCAATGAGCACTAACACAGCATCATTTATTCCATTTCGGCATAAGTCAACACCACTAGTTTTTCCCTGTTGCTCTCATCTTCATCTCCCCATGGTTACTCCTTTCCCAGGTTTATCTCCATTGCTCTGCCTTCCACCTCTCATGCCTCTCTCCCAAACTCATCTTCTCCCTTTCTATGCTCAACTCTCTCCCTTTCTATAATCTCAGACTCCCTCTCCTGCTTCTCTCTCTTGCTTCGCTCTTGGGCTCCCTGTCCGTACTTCTCGCCCCTGATACACTCTGTCTCCCTCTCCATGCTTCTGTACCCTGCTGCACTCTCAGGCTCCCTGTCCGGGCATCTCACCCTTGCTTCACTCTTGGGCTCCCTCTCCGTGCTTCTTCCTTGCTGCACTCTCTGCTCCCTCTCTGTGCTTCTCTCCCCCGCTGCACTCTTGTGCTCTCTAGAGATGTGGCCTAACGACCAGAACTGCCATCTAAGTCACGTAAATACAAAACATGTTGCATTCCAAATGCTATAGGTGTCACATTCGCGAAAGTTATAACTATTAGCATTGTAAATGACAAAGCTATCCATTTAGCTATTTTAAAAACCAACACATAAATAAAATATTTGTCATTTACAAGACCAATAGCTCCAACTTTTCTAATGCGATTTAAGCCCTAACAAATGCCAGGTGCTGTAATCTCCTCCTGTGGCCCCCAAGTAGTCTGGGGTTAGAATTTCAGTCGTTGTGCCCTGCAAACAGCGTCCTGCTCATGCTCAACTTATCGTTGTTCTAACATCTCGAAGCCTTGATGGCATCTCTCATCTTAACAGCATTCATTAGCTCTCACTAATTTGTATTTCAGAATGCCAACGCCAAGCGTGTTATTCAGAGAGACTAATATTGAACCTACAGCTTATCCCCTAACTATTAAAACTCTAAACTTAATACCATACATATATACTTATCTATCTGATTTTTAACCATCCGAAATAATGCAAATCCGAATTTGTAGTGAACCGAAGACTAGGATCGAACTACAAGGTAGGACAACATTGTGGGTCTGAAATTGAGGTGGTACACCATCTTGCCTCCCAGATGGGGAGCTGTAGCAGACCGAGGCAAACGGCAGGGCAGAGAGGCAGGATTAGACAATCGTTGCAGTATTTAATTGAATTTTTAAAGAAGTAGCATCGGACTTGTTTGTTGTCTGTACAGTTGTATGATGTTTAACTTCATACAATCTCATTGGACACGTTTCAAATTCAAATATGATAAGGGTACCCTAGATTGCACGACAATGAATTTGTACATTAATTCTAAAAACAAATGATGGACGGAATGCTGAATGATTCAAACCTTCACCCTCAGTCAATGGTATGCTGCTCTCACAAGGAGCACATTTAAATACAAAGTAGCTGCCTTCACTTCCAGCTGCTACGACAGCTAAGTGCTTTTCGAGACTAAACCAAATTTTGATTCTTGCTAATATATATTTGCTTCAACACGAAAGTTTTAGTAAATCCATTGTAAAACAAAACAAGCATTGACGGACCAAAAAGACTGGCAGTTAGCTCTAGGCCTATTGGTTTTGTGAACAGTAGTGTTTTCTTTCCTCCAACTGATTGCAATATGCCTATTGTACGTTTTTTCTGTAGAGTATAACTGATGCGAATCCCCCGGAAAAAGGTGCAGTTTATGAGCCAACAAGATAATAAGCTGAGTCAGTAATGGTGAAAAAGGCAGTAGGTTCAAAGTTTGAACAAGAAACACGTTGTTCGTAAATGCTCAGTACAGAATTATGAAGCAACATTTAGAGTCCCACTCTTCCAAGAGAGCTCTGCCCGATTTACTGCCCATATTACTTCCTTGAAGTGCCTGAACTCAAAATTATGCCTGGCTGGATTTTTCTACTCTGCTCCACCCTGTCAAATGCTGCTTTAGGACATTTTGCCAGTATGAGCCATCAAGTTGGCAGGGGCCCGAAAAAGAGTACCACTTGATAAAGGCTGTCATTAGGCAGAACCCTTTCCTCTGTGTGTTGATGTAGGGAATTTTCCTCGAAGCCTCCCAATAACCACCAGTTCCCCCCGCCTCCCGCCTCCCGCCCCCCGCCTCCCGCCTCCCGCCTCCCGCCTCCCGCCTCCCGCTCCTTACCTGCAACTCCTCACACCCGCACCGCCGTCACCACTGTAAAAAGTGCCTCATGTCATGTTCGCGCCGCTCGCTTTGTAAAAGCGGCGGGCGGCGCGAATCTCTTGCGACGGCCTGTGTGCGCGCTCCACGCTAGGTGGTGCGCTCTGACGTCAGGGAAGGTGCGCGGGCGCCCGCGGCCTAGTGGGAACAGTGCTTCTCAGGGTTTAACACCAGTGATGCAGAAACGTTTTATTACAAACTGTTAGATAAAGCAGGATTGAAAACAATGCTGACAAACACTAAATTGATATATTCAGAAGCATTTTATGAAAAAATGATGACATTTGGTTTTGATTATTGGAAAAATAACATTGAAACAAAAACCATTTGGGGTACGAAAGATTGGCAGGTACAAGGCTTAGAAGCATTATTCAGAACCTGCATGATACCAGAACAAATGATGTTTTTAAATGACACAATTCATCAAACATCCTGTCTTGGCCTAGCTAAGATCAAAGACCTTAACAAACCGTCTATTCCAAAGCCAATACCTGAGAATGCAACAACAGATATTGAGATAGACGTAACTAAAATTTTACATTTTAACAGAACACATCCTGATTGGAAAAAGTGGTTAATCTGGCCTACTGACACAAACAACTGTCAAGATAGATTCCTGAACAAAACACAGGGGTTAAAAATGACCAGACAAGACCCTAGATACTCCCAGAGACAACATCCAGGGATAGTAACAACATACAGTGTAGGGAAACTCTGCCTCGAATGGCTAGGATCATCCACACTGGCTGAAATTAAGCAACACTTATCTTTACTTAAAGATGGTGCTGATTTGCACGATTTTATTATGGGACCACGCAAACAGCGTCAAAAGTGTTTCATAGCGGCCAGCATCTATGCTGCATACAACGAGGCTTGGAAAGTCACACAAATTGAAACAGCAGAAAAAATACGAGAAATTGATCTGGAAAAATCACTTTCTGTAGTGGACAATGGGTTAATGACTCTGTCCTCCAGAATATATTCGTTGGACAATAGTGTATCCTCTGCCTTTGATATAATAGACAGAGACTTGCTAATGTTACAGCATGGCCAGTCGCAATTACGTTCTATTGTACAATTAGGCTGGACGCTGCAAAATCTTCGTTCAGGCTATGTGCCTTGGTGTTTAATCAACACAACGTCATTGTTTTCCATCTTTAACCTTACTGATAAACAAATCAGCTTGGCACAGAAAGGAGCAGACTATACAATCCTGAGCATCGAAACACTTGAGAGATTACGATTGACAATGTCAGAAAGTCCTGTCATTGAATGGATAATACACGGAATTATCACTATTCCGATAACAACTTTCCGATTTAAAAAGTGCCTTGAATACATACCTACTGGCCAGTATGAACGATTGGGTAAAGGATATGTTAAGTCAGCATGGAAATTACCATACACACATTCATGCTATAGTGACAGCGACAAAAATGTATTTCTTAGTGGTGAAAACTGTAAACGTTCACTAAGCGGTATACTTTTGTGCCAGGGTATTAATTTACACAGAGCCTGTGAAGGTAATTCTAACAACCTTTCATGCCACCAGCTTGTCACACCTGCAACGCAGATAGAGCCTTTCTTTATGCAACTCGTGAATGGGAGTTACATTCTAAGAACGGATCACAGATGTTGTGGCCTTTTGCCAGGAAAAGCGTATCTCGTAAGCGTAACTTCCATGGTCAAATGCTGTATGCAAGCATTGTTCCCGAGCGGGCCCGGAGACATAGAGACTCCCATCTGGCCTCGTCTGCATTTCTCTGCTATACGAATTGATACTTTAAGCAAAATGAAGTTTGTGCTTTTGCAGACAACAGTGCCCATCACGTCATCAAAAGAGACGTATGATCTCCTAGTTGCAAGGACAGCTACGGAGGTTCATGACCTTTTATCAACAAATTGCCCCGTGCATTTCGTAGAAATGTTGAGCCAACTCCTTAACATGTCTAGTGCCACAGGCATCCCAGGCATATTTAAGACGATTTTTACAGAACTGCTAACACCATTCAAAGCAATTCTGGGAATCGTTCCAAAATTTGTCCACTCTGTTTTTGGCGGCATACCCCTATTTTTGGGACTTGTAGCAGGGATTTTATTTTTGACCCTCCTGCTCCGATATGCCAAGCCACAGCTCAGACATGACTCCTATGGGAATGGAAGAAACAATCCTAGCAATCCGCTACCGATACAGAATAACTAGAGTCCTTGGATTGGCCAGGCTGAGAGATCTAAACATGACCTGGTTCCTTTCATTCAGACCGATATGGCAAAACTGCATCTTACCTGTACTTCAATGTATGCTATGCGGAGATGAGTTTGTATTGGACACCTGTCTTTCACTTCCATCAGCAGTACCAATGGATATCGATACTTTGCTAAGTCCGATAACGGCTCACGCATTGTGTTGTCCCCAGCGGCTACCAATCCTGATGACGGCATTCGTTGAGACTCCTGTGCTACGACTAGGTGGTAACTGTGGAGCGAGTGACAAAAGCAACATCACCCAGGTACGACCTTCTGTGAGCATTGCTGATCCAGCCTTTGATGACAGCAATCATTCTCACACCTTACAAGTTACAGCACTATCGAATTTGGTTGAACTGTCACCTGATTTTGTAGAACCATTCTTTGAGAGCCTGTCTGATATGATGTTCTCACCCGAACAGAAACAATAACTTTGGAGAAGCATTCCGACACACAGCGTTCCCATGAACTCTGAATTCGGCCTTCAGTTTTGAACAACAAAAACTGCTAAAAGCGTTGGAACTCTATTTTCCCCGTTCAAGCACTAATTCTTTTGAATTGAACACTTTGTAATATTCACCTTTTTCTGGCACGAAAAATTCTTTGCTTAAGGTAGAACTATTCATAGAGAAGAGAAGCTTCTACTTCTATTTTTTAAATACATCTAGAGACATAATAATTTTACACCAGCCTCTAGCACATTTTACTGCAATGCATTTATACGTGATGAAATTATCTCGCCCTTCCTTTCTGTATTCAGAGATATTTCATGTGTAATTCTTTTTGCAAAATCGTTCATTGATTGCATATGCTATAATTTTGAATGATTTCTATGCTTCAAAAACGTACAGTACCTACATTTTCACGTATTTCAAATACGCCTATTTCAAATGCATATATGTATTTTGGGGTGGGCAATGTTACACATGCATCTTATTGCTCTAGTTTTAGTAATTTGATGGAAATGAATTTGTGGAGTGGGTGTAGCGTTCTAATCTAAGACCCTGATTGATACTGTGACCTTATGCCCCTATACGGCTATAAATCCATGTATTCCCTATATTGGCATAACCGATCAAATGCAATATTCAGAAACTCGTCTCTGGCCTCACACGAACAGAGCCACATTTCAGAATCGCTTCCTCTGCCACTTCCTTTGCAGCTAATTAGTGCAATGACATAGCAGAAGTTACTATCTAAGATTTCTAGATTAACACTCCGAGTTCTTCAACAAGATAAAAACTCAGCAACCTGGGAAAGCCCCGCTTGCTATGTTTTGATTAGTAATAGAACTCTAATGAGCACTGATAGACGATCACTTCCTAGTGACATCTTTATTGACGTCTTATGTCCAAAAACTTACGTCAAACAAGGCACCTTTCAGGTATAAATATTACCAACGTTGCCTTAAGCAAACGCTGTCTCGCTGCTGTTTTCGCTGAAATTGCTGCTGTTACGCTGATGATAGCATCGCTGCTATCACTACTGCTATCGCTGCTAACGAGCGAACGATGGTGTGGTGAACTTAGGAGCTGAACAGCCGTCCCCTGCAAGAGCCCAGCAGATGCAAGCTGCCCGCGGACGCTGCCCCTCCTCCTCCTCGACGCGCTGAGAGAGACGCTGTCTTTTCTCCTGCAGAGAAATCCAGCTCCGGCGTTTCAAGCCTACCCTTGCGGGTGACTGGGATATCGAGCCCCAGAAGGAGATACCAGACCTCCATCATTCTATTCCAGAGGTATGGTGTTGACTAAACCCTTAGAGAGAATTCTTGAAGCAAACCTTGGCAAAACGTACTTAACTTAAAGCTACTTACTTACTCTCCTCCCAAGTATTAGGCTTAGGTCAGGTACACTGGGGTAGGCGTAGTTAGAAGCACCAGTTGAGTATTTTAGCCTAATGTATATATGAATGTATATATGTTTTATTCATTTTAAACCATTGTATGGCTAAGAAACCATATCAATGCTTTTACAGTATTATTTCGCAATACTCATCTTACTGTACGTACTTTTTATAATAACAAGTCTTGCAATTGTGGCAATTCATTTCTCTTGTACGAGAAGAAAGACTGTTCAATAAATGTTACCCTTTATTGAAAATGCCCGTCTCTCTATTCTCTACATATTGTGAAAGTAATCTGCACAACCACTGACTGAGTAAAATAACTGTCTATTGTTCACACGACTCTAGAGATTGACTCTTATCTGAGGAGCAAAGTTGTCATGTTGCACGGTTGTTGGAAAACTGAATCCCTTCTTGTCTGTACCAGGGAAGCTGATCACTTCCTATTCAGAGAAGAAAGTTTCCAGTGACCTCTGAGCTAGTTGGTAACAAACCCAATTAAGTTTAGCATAGTCAGTGGAGGCCTGGAAGATCCGCACTTCTACGTCGATACTACTGTTTATGTTATTCCAATGCGCAGGGCCTATTGGGAAAATAGGAACTACACTACACCTCCAACACTTTGTCATTGTTCGCTCGGATTGGCCAGCTGTAATCTAACGGTACCCTCGCATTCCGCCCATTTAAGAAGTTCAGCCCGCCACCTCTAAACGCGAGGACCCCGCTTAGACTTCCAATGTGCCGTAATATACCTTTTGGCCAGGAGTAGACCCAATGTTCAAAAAGTTACTAGTGATTTTGGTGTAAGATGTATGGGGAAACCAGTGGAGCAGGCATGTGCCTCTATCGGACCCTATCTCCCTTTCAGTAATACCACTCAGTAGTCCAATCACCTCCTCTCAGTATGTCCCCAGCTGTGGGCAGTCCCACAACATGTGTCAGAGATCCGCACCCTCTGTGTAGCATCTTGGGCATTTTGCTGTGTCCGTATCAAAATATGTGTTAATCTTAGCCGGGTGAGGTACCCCCTATGCAGAATAAAGAAGTGCACTAATTGAAAATAAGCATTTCTAGTACTTTTCCATGTCCTCTCAACAAATTCAGCCCAAACTTTCTCTGGTATATCTGTGCCTAGGTCTTCTTCCCATTTCCACTGCAGTTCCCGAAGCGGGGTCAGTGCCTCACACGACATACGTCAATATAAAGAAGGAACAGCTTTAAAGGTCCCCGCCGCCATTACAACGTATTGACAAGCCATGGAAGTCCGTGGTTCTAATAATCCCTCCCGCCAGTGTTTTTGGTTGATCGATATCAGTGCTGAATGGAACAGAAAGTCTCCATGGGGGAGGTCGTACCTGTCCCGTAGTGTATCAAACGTGAGGAGGGTACCATTTTGGTACAAATCACCCAACATATGCAAACCCTTCTCTCCCCTGTCAGTCAATGCAGTCCAATTGCCCCCGTGTGGGAAAGCAGTACACATGGCTAATGGGATCTCCGGGGCATAAGGCCGCTCAATCAGGGCTCATCGTTAAGTCCGGTACCAACAAAGCCGAAACGTCTACGTCATTAGGAAACGTCCAGAGCCGCAAAGCCAATTGTAAAATAATAGACAACAACACCTGCCCCGATATCCGCACCCCCATCTCGCTCACCCAGACCCCGAAATTCCAGCGCCACTGCCTGAGTAAGCCACTGTAATTGAGCTTCCAAATAATATGTTTCAAAATCAGGGACCGCCAGCCCTCCATCCGCTTTCCGTCACATTAAAGATTTCAGCGCTACCTGTCGCCTGCCAGCTGCCCAAATGAATCCAGTGACCATTGATTGAATTTGTTTAAAGATCGACGCAGGAATCGAGATTGGCAATGTTCGAAAGAAGTACATTAACTGAGGAAGAGCCACCATTTTAAGAAGAGCCACTCGTCATGCTACTGAAAGAGGTAAGGTCCCCCAGAACTCCATGCTGCCCCTGAGACTCCGAATAGCTCTCCCTATATTACCGTCGAGCAAGTCAGCTGGCTGATGCTAAATGTGGGTCCCAAGATATGACAAGCATCGATACTCCCACTGCATTCCATCAGAAAACAAAGGGCCCCCATCCAATGGGGCAGCAGGGAACAGGCAAGTCTTCACCCAATTCACTTTGAGGCCGGAGACCGCCTCAAGATCCCGAAGTAAATGCTTCGCTCCGACAGAGCGTCAGTCGTATTTGATAGAAACATAAGCAGATCATCAGCATAGAGCGCAATGTATTGAATAGAGCAACGCACATTAAGAGTAGCACCGCCTCATCCGGGCCTGGACCATTAAGGGCTCTATGGCCAAGGCAAACAGCAGAGGGGAGAGTGGACAACCTTGTCGCGTTTCGCGGCCCACAGCACAAGCGGCCGAAATCAAGCCACCTGTCTTAACCCGATCTGTGGAAGAGTTGTATAGTAACGTTGTCTAAGTCACAAAGGTATCGCCTAGGCCAAAACTGTGCATGACTTGGAACAAGTACGGCCACTACAGACTGTCAAATGATTTTTCAATGACAACCGATAAAATGGTAGCAGATTCTGACGGGTTGGAATCATCGTCCAGAATGTGAAGTATTCACCTCACATTGATGGCAGTGTTCCATGTCGGTATGAAACCCGCCTGATCTTTGTGCACTAAGTGCACCATATGCAGGAGCAATCGAGACGCCAATATCCGGCTCAATATTTTATAATCAGTTGTAAGCATAGACAGTGGGCGATATTCAGTCCTGTCAGACGGAGATTTTCCTGGTTTCAGCAACGGAATAATTATGGCCTCGCGGGTAGAAGTACGCTACACTCCCACACCATTTGTCTCACTGTAAAGAGTCACTAATTTAGGAGCCAAAAGATCATTATAGGTCAGATAAAACTCGATCGGCAAACCATCGGCTCAAGGCGTCTTTTTTCACGCCATATGTTTTATCACTCCTATAACTTCTTCCAATGTTATATCCTGCCCCAGACGATTGGCCTGCGGTTTATCCAGGTGTGGAAGTTCAGCCTGAACTAAAAACCCCCCAGAGCAACGTCTCTTGACGCCATCTTACTTTGGTAGAGCTCCGTATAATAGGCAAGAAACTGATCATTAATCCCTTATTGGGTATAAAAAGGTTCCCCCATCGGGCTTCACAATTCCAAAATAACTGTCCCCCGTTGGGCAGGGTTGGCCAACCAGGCCAGCCTTGTCACGTTCTGTATTTGCACGCTCTAAATACTTTTTATAATCAAAGCAGCGCAATCTTTCAACCTGCCTCCCTAGTGTCCAGAAAGTCCTGCTGCCCGGTAGGTTGTTCAGGTCTGGTCCATTCCGCTGTGCGAAAGCGCTGATCTGCAGTTTCTATATCCTGCAGAAGCGTCTTACGCACCCCTATCATATTAGCAATACAGCGACCCCTCAGTACACCCTTAAAAACATCCCACTCCACTCAATCAATCAATCAAGCATTTTATATAGCGCACTACTCACCCGGAGGGTCTCAAAGCGCTTGGGGAGGGAGGTCCGCTACTGCTCGAACAGCCAGGTCTTGAGTTGCTTCCTGAAGGCAAGGTGGTCTTGGGTCAGGCGGAGGTGGGTCGGTAGGGAGTTCCAAGTCTTGGCGGCCAGGTAGGAGAAGGACCTTCCTCCTGTGTTGACTCTTCGGATGCGGGGGACGGCGGCGAGGGCATGGCTCGTCGATCGAAGCTGACGTGTGGGTGTTGAGGTATCTTGGGCCTTGGTTGTGTAGGGCTTTGTGTGCGTGGGTGAGGAGACAGAAGGTGATTCTCTTGTTGACCGGGAGCCAGTGCAGGTCTCTCAGGTGTCCAGAGATGTGGCTGTGTCGGGGGATGTCGAGGATGAGTCTCGCTGAGGCGTTCTGGATCCGCTGGAGTCTCTTCTGGAGTTTGGCAGTGGTTCCGGCGTAGAGGGAGCTGCCGTAGTCCAGTCGGCTGGTGACGAGGGCCTGGGTAACCGTCTTTCTGGTCTCGGTGGGGATCCACCGGAAGATCTTAAGTAGCATGCGCAGGATGTTGAAGCACGACGAGGAGACGGTTTTGACTTGTCTGGTCATGGAGAGGGAGGAGTCCAGGATGAAGCCCAGGTTGCGTGCGTGGTCTGTCGTTTTGGGTGCGCTGCCCAGGGCAGGGGGCCACCAGGAGTCGTCCCAGGCGGAGGGCGAGGAGCCCAGGATGAGGACCTCCGTCTTGTCCGGGTTCAGCTTCAGGCGGCTGTTCATCATCCACTCGGCTACGTCTGTCATCCCTTCGTGTAGGTTGGCTCTGGCGGGGTCGTTGGTGAGGGAGAGGATCAGCTGGGTGTTGTCGGCATAAGAGATGATGTTGAGGTTGTGTTGGTGTGCGATGGCCGCAAGGGGGCTCATGTAGACATTGAAGAGGGTGGGGATGAGCGAGGAGCCTTGAGGAACGCCGCCGATGACTTCGGTGGCTTCTGATCTGAACGGGGGGAGGTGGACTCTATGAGTTCTTCCGGCGAGGAAGGAGATGATCCATTCTAGAGCCATCTCCTGGATTCCGACACTGCAGAGGCGCTGCACTAGGGTGCGGTGGCAGACAGTGTCGAATGCCGCGGAGAGGTCCAAGAGGATGAGGGCCGCTGTTTCCCCGTTGTTGAGCAGGGTTCGGAAGTCATCAGTGGCGGCGATGAGGGCGGTCTCGGTGCTGTGGTTGGCCTGGAAGCCAGACTGCGAGCGGTCGAGGGATCCGTTCGTCTCGAGGAAGGCGGCCAGCTGCTTGTTGACGGTCTTCTCGATGACTTTGGCCGGAAACGGGAAGAGCGAGATGGGGCGGTAGTTTTTGAGTTCGGTGGGGTCGGCTGATGGTTTCTAGAGCGCTGAGTTCAGCGTGCTTCCAGCTCTCCAGGAAGGTGGCGGTGTCGAAGGAGGTGTTGATGATGTGCCGTAGGTGGGGTGCGATGACAGCGTCTGCCTTGTTGAAGACGTGGTGCGGGCAGGGGTCGGTTGGAGATCCGGAGTGGATGGAGTTCATCGTGAGACGGGTTTCTTCGGTGTTGATCGGGGTCCAGGCGCGGAGGGTGGTGGCGGGGGGTGCAGGTGGGGTCGTGGGGTGCGTTGGCTGTGTGATGAAGCTGTTGTCTGCGATCTTGTTGTGGAATTAGGAGGCAAGGGAGTTGCAGAGGTCTTGTGATGGGGTGATGTCGTTGTTTCAAGCGTTGGGGTTGGAGAGCTCTTTGATGATGTTGAAGAGTTCCTTGCTGTTGTGTGCGTTGTTGTCCAGTCGTGCCTTGAATGCGGTTTTCTTGGTGGTGTGGATCAGTTGGTGGTGTTTTCGAGTGGCGAGCTTGAGGGTGGTCATGTTGTCTGGTGTTGGGTCTCTGCGCCAGGCTCTCTCGAGGGCTCGGCAGTTCTTCTTGGAGCTCTTGAGTTCGTCGGTGAACCATGGTGCTTTCTTACTGCCGGGTCTGCTGATAGGGTCCTCAGGGGGGCGAGGTCGTCTGCACAGTTGCTGATCCACTTCGTGAGGTTGTTGGCGGCCTGGCTGGGGTTCGCTGAGCTGGCGGCGGGGTCCTGGCTCAGGGATGCAGCGAGCTGGTTGGCTGTGATCCTGTTCCAGCTTCTGCGTGCAACCTGTTGCTGGTGGTGGTGGATCGTGTTCTTTTTGAAGCTGAAGTGGATGCAGCTGTGGTCCGTCCAGTGGAGTCCGGTGGCGTGGTTGAAGTCGATGTCCTTGCTGGATGAGAAGACGGGGTCGAGTGTGCGTCCGGCGTAGTGGGTGGGGGTGGTCACCAGCTGCTTGAGACCGAGGTTGGCGAGGTTGTCCAGCAGGGTGGTGGTGTTGCGGTCGTTGTTGTTCTCCAGGTGGAAGTTGAGGTCCCCGAGGAGGATGTAGTCAGCGGAGGGGAGGGCGTGCGGGCTGATGAAATCAGCAATGTCTTCGCTGAGTTGTGTGCGTGGTCCCCGGGGGTCTGTAGATGAGGGTGCCTCTGAGGGTGGTCTTGGGGTCGGTGTGGATCTGGAAGTGCAGGTGTTCGGCGGTTGGGAGGGTGGGGGTGTCATCGGAGTTGGTTGTGATGCGGATTGTGTTCCTGTGGATGATGGCGATGCCTCCTCCGGTCTGATTGTCGCGGTTCATCCATGTTTCCGTGAGGAAGGCGACGTCTGATGATGTTGTGTCGAGTAGGTTCCAGAGTTCTACGGCGTGTCTGTGGACGGAGCGGGTGTTGAGCAGGATAGACTTCAGGTGGTTGCTGCTGGTGCTCGGCTTGGTGGGTGCGGTGCAGTGCAGGACCGGATGCAGGAGAACTTGCAGGAGTGGCAGCTGAAGGGTCCGTGGGTGCATCTCGGGGTGGCTCGGTAGCATCCGGGCATTTGACCGGCGTTGAGTGCATAGAGTTCGGTGGCATCGTAGGTCCGGCGGGTGGGCTGGTGTCTGCGGGGGCCAGGGGTCTGGCACTGGGCGCGGTCCAGAGGCCGAAGGGCGCAGACGGGCTTACCTTTGGCGCGTCTTCAGCGCACAATCGGCGCGCCCGCTGCGCGTCAACGCTGAGCCTGCGCACGGTCGCCATTTATGGCGAAGTGCGAGGGAGGGAGGAGCAGCTGGGAGGCGGGAGCGGAGAGGGCACAGAAGGAAAAGAGGGCGTGTCCGCTCTCACGGCGGCGGGAAGCGGGGCGGGTGGGTGCTGGGGGCACTACAGGCTGCCCTGCCCGCATTCTCGAGGAACTAATGAGTAATACCAGCTCCCACCACCTTACGAAAAACCTGATCCTCTAGAGCTTTGGCTGTAAGGGAGACATCGTTTACCACGCATCCATTTCAACGTGGTACTATTAAAACGTGGTTTTCACTACGCAAGTCGTTACACCGACTTGCACTGGAGGGCGCTGTTGACTAAGGAATAGTGTAAATTACTGTTTCCAACACCTTCCCTACTGTACGTAGACTGGAGTTGGAATAGTAATTCACACTATTCCTAAGTCCAGCGCTCCTCCAGCGCAAGTCGAAGTAACCACTTGCGTTGTGAAAACCGCGATCTAACAGATCGCGTTGAAATGGCCCTCGTTGTATCGTCATACATCCAGCTGTTGTTGTGTTTCTATCTAGGACCCTAATTCGATATTCTCGATTTATGCCCTTGTGAGGTTATAATCAATAATATCCTGATAAAGGCATAAGAATTAGATCCATATTCAGTAATAGCCCATGCAGTCAAAAGCACAGCACGGCTACTCCCATCGACGCCTAGAAAGCGCAACGCGTTCTTTAAACAAACCAAGCCTCCAGCAGCCCGGGAAATCCCCCCTGCTTTTGTTTTGCTTTAAACAAGAACTACTGAAGTCCAGAAAGAGCTGTTAGTTCTTAGTGACGTCTTATGTCCAACCTTACGTCAAACCCGGCACCTTCCTGGTATAAAATACCAACAGTTGCCTTAAGCAAACACACAGTGGTTTGGAGCAGAGCGGCCATCTACTTGCCCGGGAGCCCAGCTGATGCGAGAGCCCACGGAAGCCGCCCCTCCCGTTTGACGCACTGAGAGAGACTCTGTCTTTTTCTCCAGCCGAGAAAATCCAGCTCCGGTGTTTCCAGCCTGCCCTTGCGGGTTGCTGGGAGATCGAGTCCTGAGGAAAGAGATACAAGACCTCCCACATTCTATTACCAAGGTATGGAGCTGACTAAATCCTTAAGAGCATTCTTGATGCAGATTCTTGGCAAAACTATCTTAACCAACTTAAATTAAACTGCTCCTTACTCACTCCTTCCCAAGTATTAGGCTTAGGTCAGGTACACCGGGGTAGGCTTAGTTTGAAGCACCAGTTGAGTACGTTAGTCAATGTATTTATGTATGTATATATTTTATCCATTTTAAAGTATCATATGGCTAAGAAACCATATCAATGCTTTTACAGTATTATTTCATAATACTACTTTTACTGTACGCACTTTACTTTATGATAAGTAATTGTGGCAATTCATTTCTCTTGCATGAGAAAGAAGACTGCTCAATAAATAACACCTTTTTATTGAAAACGCCCGTCTCTCTATTTCTCTGCACTCTGGTGAAACTAAGTATGCACGGTTGATTGAGTGAAATAGCTGCCTATTGTTTTCACACTACTCTAGAGATACACTCTTATTCTGAGGGAGCAAAGTTGTCATGTTTATGCAGTTGTCGGAAACTGAATCCCTTCTTGTCTCAGCCAGGGAAGTTCATCCCTCCCTATTCATTCAAGAAAGTTTCCACTGACCTCTGAGCTAGCTGGCGCAAACCTAAATTAAGTTTAACATAGTCAGTAGAGACCTAGTCCTACGTCTACACTGCTGTTTATGTTATTCCAATGCGCAGAGCCTATTGGGAAAATAGGAACTACACTACACTGTAAGCACCAAGTTGGGATCAGGGGGCATGCCTGGGACCATTGAAATCTTAGGAGTAGTGGATTATGATCTGACAATGTTCTAGTGAGATATTCACTATTTCTAACTACAGCATGTTTGTCGGGGTACAGAGTATCGCATCTAATCTAACATGGAGCTCGTCTAGTGCTGAGAGGAAAGAATAATCTCGCTCCCCCGGGTGAAGTGCCCGCTAGGTGTCAACTAATCCCCACCGAAGATGCCAGTCCCGTCTGGCTTTAGAGGTTTTATGGATAGGCGCATCAGGGAGAGGCAGATGTGACCTGTCCAAGGAAATATCAAGAACAGAGTTAAAATCCCAGCCCATAATAACTGAGCCGGTCAAATAAGATGCCAGTTTTCAAGACAATTGATTGATTGATCCATATTGGGCGCATAAATGCTACTCAGGACCACATCTCTACCATTCAGGTGGCCCGCAACCACCACATACCATTGTATGTATGCCCCTGACATTCCATGATAAACATTTCAATTCAAGTAATGACCCCATTATACAATACAAGACAACTCCCAAATAGGACTCTCAAAAGGGACACCCTGGGGCCCCTTAACACCCCAAAACAAACATCAGAAAAAGCCCAACTGCCCCCCAGAACAGGTACTAGAACACTAGTCCCCATCCAAACTACAGGACCTACCCATAGGGCCGGACATACTCTGGACCTCATCTTGTCCAGGTTTCCTGGAATTGAGTGCTCTGCCCCTATCGTAAATGTATGGACTGACCATTTTACGTTAGAATTCTCTATTCCTGAGATAGGACCTATTCCTAAAAGATCCACTCAGATTCCTATTAAACGGAGACAATGGCACAAGATAACTAACGAATCTCTGAGGGATGCCTTCTCTATTCAAGATCATGTCACAACGAACGATATCGATGTGGCGCTAGAAAATTATGAAAAGGCAGTAACCATTGCCATTGAGCATATAGCTCCAATGAAAACCTTTAAGACCCGCCCGACGAAAAATCAGGAGGTGTGGTTCTCAGAGGATTTAAGGTCCATGAAACGGAGGACTAGGAAACTAGAGAAAATCTGGCGTACATCCCATTTGGAGTCAGATAAAGGGGAGTATCAGACGGCGCTAAAATCATATCATAAAGCTATCCGAACTGCCCGTAAACAACATATCTCCTCACAATTAGAGGCGGTAGGAAATGCGCCAAGGACACTCTACCAGATACTGAACTCCTTCCTGAAGCCGGCAGCATGTGAGAGTGTTGACACTTCATCTCAACAACTTTGTGACGATACTGCCAGCTTCCTCACGAATAAGATTGATACCATCTATGAAAAGATTCATGTCTCCATAGCATCCATTGGACATGTTATCTTTCCCACTGTGGTCCCAGCGAGTAAAAAGGTCCTCGCCCCCACCTTCACTAATTTTCCTAACATCACTGTGGATGAAGTGGAGGGACTCATTACAACTATAAAAAGTGGGAGTCCCATGGATCAGCTTCCACCGAGAGTGATAATCTCAGTGAGGAGCATATTGGCACCAGAAATCCAAAGTTTGGTCAACCTCTCTTTGGACACAGGCTGTGTCCCTTTAGAGTGGAAGAGAGCCCAAGTGCGACCCATCCGCAAGAATACCGCCACTGCGTGGGCTGACATGACCAATTTGAGACCCATTTCCCTCTTACCATTCTTGGGAAAGCTCATAGAAAAGTATGTCAACAAGCACTTGTCTAATCACCTGGAACACACTGGTGCACTAGATCCATCTCAGTCGGGCTTTAGACCAAAATACAGCACGGAAACAGCATTGCTGTCAATTACCGATGATCTACGCATGCTCCAGGACAAAGGAACATCAGCTGTCCTGGTGCTGCTAGATCTATCGGCAGCTTTTGATACCATCTCTTATGAAATTTTGGTTGAGCGCCTGACTGAGACTGGACTAGGGGGCATGGCACTGGCTTGGCTAAAGAGCTTTCTTCTGGATCGAACCCAATGTGTCACCATGGGAGACTTTCGATCCAAGGAGACCAGGATTACTAAGGGGGTGCCACAGGGCTCTTGTTTGAGCCCTACATTATTCAACATCTATGTGGCCCCCCTGGCGAATATCCTGAGAGCCTTTGGCTTTTGCCCAGTGTCATATGCTGACGATACTCAGCTGCTCTTTCCCTTTGACCATCTAACTCCAGAGGTATTACACTCTTTCTCTGAGGGGATGAGAGCAGTTTCCCAATGGATGTCTTTGAACAAGTTGCAGTGCAACGTTTCAAAGACAGAGGTTATGCTCTTTGGTGAGGCTAAAATCTGCTGGGCTCCTGACTGGTGGCCTCCAGACCTAGGCCCAGTCCCTGAGCCTAAGCAGATAGTCAAGAACCTAGGGGTCCGTCTGGAACAAGAACTCAGCCTGAAGCAGCATGTTACCAACATTGTGGGGTCCTGTTTTCGAACTATAGGACTACTACGCCGAGTTTTTCCACTGCTTCCAGACACTATTAGAAAGACCCTGGTCCAGGCGCTTGTTATCAGTCGTCTCGACTATTGTAATGGCCTCTTGTTGTCAGCTAATGAGGAGGATCTGGACAGGTTGCAGGTTGTGCAGAACACTGCAGCTAGGCTGGTGGTAAATGCTCCTCCCAGAACACCATCAAAACCTCTTCTTGCCAGGCTTCATTGGCTCTCCATCCGGCAGAGAGTCACCTTTAAGATCTGTTGTACGGTACATAAAGGTCTTCATGGTTTGGGTCCCTCTTATCTCGCAGACAAGTTTGTGCCGTATGTCCCTTCCCGTGCTCTACGGTCCAGTGATCAATTGCTTCTTATGATTCCTAGGATCAAGCGGGCAAGGCAAGGGGGTAAAGCTCTGTCGGTAAGGGGACCGAAGATTTGGAATGGCCTCCCCCTCCAGCTTAGGCAGCTTGAAAATCATCTGGCCTTCAGGAAAAAGCTGAAGACGTTTCATTTTCAGGTCTAGCTTTACAAGTCTCAGAATTGGATTACAGTCATGTAACTTGTTCTCCGGTAGGTTTGGCAGTCATAAAGCGCGGAGATACTCCCCTGGGAGTCTATTCAAGCGCTCTATAAACACGCAAAATAAAAATAAAATAAACTAACTGAACACACAAACCCTCTAGTAGCTACAGAGGACCAATAGGGGAAGCGGTTGTGAACCGACGGTAGCTCGCTAAGTTTCTGTTAACAGATCAGTGCCATGCCCCAAACAGAAGACAATGCCCCACATTCGAGGGCGAACCACACCTGAGATAAAAACGCCCCACCCCTCCTCTAGCCCAGTATTGCAATAAGGGCAATATAACATCAGCATGTTAAGGTTTCGGGCAGTTAGCAGAAAAGGAGGGAGAAAAGAAGCAAAACAGAATCATCGCAAGGCCACAAGACAGTCAGACAATTTCATTGGGGGGGGACAATAACAAGCTAACACCGGCTCCAGGAGGGGTCGCAGCGCTCCGCAGCACGCCGGACTTACCTGCTAAAGCCTCACAGCGCCGCTGGGTTCCTGACGTTGTGGTCGCCCCCGCCTCCGTGCAGCACCATCGCACGACCGCAGAGCGGGGCGGACCACAACTCCCAGCCTGCCTGGTTGAAATAACGCCCACTTCCTGCTCTCAGCGCCAGGAGGCGCACATAAGGAGACAGCTCCCACAGTGGAGCGGGGGACAATAACAAGCTAACACCGGCTCCAGGAGGGGTCGCAGCGCTCCGCAGCACGCCGGACTTACCTGCTAAAGCCTCACAGCGCCGCTGGGTTCCTGATGTTGTGGTCGCCCCCCCCCCCGTGCAGCACCATCGCACGACCGCAGAGCGGGGCGGACCATAACTCCAAGCCTGCCTGGTTGAAACAACGCCCACTTCCTGCTCTCAGCGCCAGGAGGCGCACATAAGGAGACAGCTCCCACAGTGGAGCGGGGGACAATAACAAGCTAACACCGGCTCCAGGAGGGGTCGCAGCGCTCCGCAGCACGCCGGACTTACCTGCTAAAGCCTCACAGCGCCGCTGGGTTCCTGACGTTGTGGTCGCCCCCGCCGCCGTGCAGCACCATCGCACGACCGCAGAGCGTGGCGGACCACAACTCCCAGCCTGCCTGGTTGAAACAACGCCCACTTCCTGCTCTCAGCGCCAGGAGGCGCACATAAGGAGACAGCTTCCTCCGCGCCGCGGACACGCGCGGGCGGCGCCGGGCGGAGCCCGGGCAGAGGGCGGGCCGTCTTAGGCCGTCTAGTGACAACGAGGGACGGGACGGGCCCCCCCCTTTCGAAACGGTACACAAAATGGGTAAGCACAAACTACAAACCTCTTCCAACGGGGGACCAGTGAAAGCCAAAGTAGCACGCAAAACCATTGCATCAGCCAGCATTATGTCTTATTTAACTACCGCTGTGGGTAAACTGAACAAGGAAATCGCTGCGAAAGAACGTGAATTGGGTCTAGAACAGATAATTCTGGACAGCCAATTATCCCCTACAGTAAATAGTTTAAATAATCTTCCAGTCCCACTGGAGCCAGTAATAGTTGTTGAAAATCGGTCTGGAAATGGTCTACAAGGTCCAACAAATATCACTGCACAAGAGGGTCCAAATAACACGAACCCGGACATCCAACAACCCGAAATTATCTGCACTCAGGTACAAACACCCCACGTTGCTAAACGTACTAAACGGGTAATTCAAAGACCGAACAAACAAGGATTATATTCACGGAAAAAGGTCTCTCATCCGTTAACTGTTATTGAATCCTCATTGCAAGACATGGTGGAGAAGGTACTTGTGGACAAAATTGAAGCGACACTTGTGCAGATTTCTAATGACATAATAGAAACCTTAAAGGATTGTGTGTCAGATATACTTGGGAAATGTGAAAGGATTAATACATTTTTGTCTTCTAATCTTAGTAGACCGTGTACATGCACTACAAATAATGCACCACGGCATCTTCTAAACCAAATATACAAACACAATCCCCTATGGAACTAGGAAATGAAGTACAACAACTCCCAATACCGACTGCCCCGCTCCAAGTATCTGAGGGTAATGCTAAGCCTCAAACTGACACCAGTATAGCTAGGGGGCAGTTGTCAAGTAAAACCTGCCCTGCTCAAATTACACCTAGAGTACCAGTAACGGTAAATTCAAACTTACCAGGGCCTAGAACCCGACGTACAAGACCACCGGTACACCTTCCTCCGGAAGCAACACCTTTTGTTGCTATTCTGGTGAATGTACCAGTACTGAAAAATGGGGAATGTGAGTCAGATATTGCACAGTTAAACAATATTAAGATGTGGTGCGACGCAAACTGTACTGGCCCCAACAATATCTTGGAGTACATTCAAACAGGCAGAAGGGTCGATTGGGTGGGTTATACACCCAAGAAACTTGAAGGTGATTGCATGATTGTCAATTTTAATAGACCCCATGAGGCCCAACGGTTATTCTGGGATGCTACCGAAGTACGGGAAGACGCGATTAGAGCGGTACCGCTAGGCTTCTTTTATCCTCGACCTACAATACATAAGTTCCAATCTGGGAGGGTCATTAAATTAATTAATTAATTAATTGCAGGTTTATATAGCGCTAGGATCGACTCCCGGAGGAGTATCTCCGCGCTTCGACCGCTGCGAAACCCTTCCTGGCTTCCCTGAGAGATGGTCCCTTAGTGGGTATCTCCAGGGTGAGACCAGGCATTCCCGGCGGTCTGGTGGGGCCGTTAGTGAAGATGAGGCAAGCTAATGCCCAGAGTTGCCGAGTGTGATCGCTGATCAGAGTGGGCACCGAGGCGAGAGAATTATCGAGTCCGCTGACCCTGGTCCAGAAACCTGCCGCGTCGGGAATCGAACCCTGGTCCCAGGCCGTCCTCTGCTCTCGGGTCTGCCGCCTCCAACCAGTGAGCCACACTACTTCACTAGGGCAATACCTAGACACACTCCCTGTCTAAGTTCCTGGGCCACACAGAAAACAGGCATGTTACCAAAAACTAGTCATATACAGGGAGATGAAGCCAGAAATGGTCTTGTGCTAACAAATAGGTTTGCTGCCCTCTCCAACCTAGAGGAAAATGATTGACTAACCTCCCCAGGTAGTACCACAAATCAGCCACAACCCCCCTCCCCAACTGTAATTGAAAAGGGTCACACAGTAAATCCGATGACCATCCATGATAATGCCCTCCCTCCATCTCAACACACTCAGCCGCAAATCACCGACAAGGGTAGTAGAGTGAAAATGATGAGCTGGAACATTGCAGGATTACGCTCCAAAAGGGGCGATATAAGATGGTTGGACCTGCTAAAAAAATGTGATGTGGTGGCCCTGCAGGAAACCTGGGATAGGGACTGTGATTTTTGGCTAGATGGATATACCTCTTATTTTTTAGCTGCTCAGACATCAAGCTCAGGCCGAAATAAAGGGGGCTTGTTGTTTTTAATATCTGTAAATGTGAAGGGCACTGTGAAGGTATTAAACACATCATCCCAAAACTATTTAGTTTTGGAGGTTACAATGCCTAATAGTTATAAATGTGTTTACATTAACTTTTATAATACCATACAAAGTATAGTGCCAAATGCAAACATTAACTCATTGATGGAGTTTTTATGTAAACATAGGGAGGGTCAAACCACTTTTGTATATTTTTTCCTGATGGGAGATTTTAACACTCATTTATGTATGCAGAACTGCCACGTCATAGATACCATTAACACTGATATGTTACAGTTACCACACTTTGAGCACTCAGAAAAGGGGTCTGCCCTAGAAGAACTCCTCTTAGAGAATGACTTATATGAACCAGAGTTCTTCGATAGAAAAGAGCGGGTGCCAACTTATAGTGCTAGGGACAGCAATACAATAATTGACTATATATTTATCTCACCGGGACTGTTACAGAATGTATTGTTTTATAATGCTGTACAGACGACATTCAGCGACCACAATCCTGTAATACTAGAAGTAGATGATAACAATTTGTGTTTATTTACAAAAGGAACAAACATAGATTCAAATATAGCAGGTTATAAAGAATTGACCGTTAAGGACCAGGGGAGGCGGATCAAATGGAGCAATATCATCCCTGAGGACTTTCTCTATACACTAAACTTAAAGATGGGCAAAGAAATCAACATCTGTATGGACCCAACTAGATTTGAAGGGAATATAGTTCAGTCCTTTGAAATGATTTGCAGCCAAGTATCGGACGATTTAAAAAGTAATACGAAAAAGAAAGAGAAAAGGGCTATGGGGTGGTTTGACAAAGAATGCTCCAAATCCCATTGTGAACTATATAAAGCATTAAAAAAGATACCACGGGATAAACAGGAAGTGGCCAGCTTAAGGCAAAGGTACAAGGCAAATACCCTAAGGCGGAAAAATGAAATAAAAAGACAGGCATGGGAAGACCTATACGAGAAGGCCACATTGAGGGACAGTGCTAAATTTGGGAAAATTGGTAATATCCCGTTATTTAACGGGATTGAAAATGCACCACTAGAAGTAAATATTCCAGAATGAGACTGGCTGCATCATTTTCAAAACATCTATGGTAGCAATCTCATTGCAGACCCCCTAGATCAACCGATGACTGAAACAGAAGAGGTTTTATCCAGCTTCACTATTAAAGAGGTGCAGAAGGCAATTGAGGACACAGCAGGAAAGAAGGCCCCTGGCCCAGACGGCGTACCGGCCGACATGTTTAAATCAAACCTGGGCACGTGGACAGTGGTCCTCACTAATGTCTTTAATGTGATTAGCCAGGAAAAGACAAAAGCCCCAACATCATGGTCACAGTCCGTTATAATCCCCATTTTTAAGAAGGGCCAAAGGGGAGACCCTAGATGCTACAGGCCCATATCCTTGTTAGATTCTTCCTTCAAAATACTGGGTAAGGTCATACTGGAAAGAATCTCAACTTGGGCAACAAATAATCATATCCTGTGTGAAGCTCAGTATGGCTTTCGAGCCGGGAGAGGCACAGAGGATCAATGCCTAAACTTACATCTCATCCTGGGCAAATACACAGTAGCATCAAAGGGGATGATATATTTGGCTTTTATGGATTTGTCCACAGCTTTTGACCTAGTTAATAGGTCAAGGCTGTGGACAATACTTTTGGAACTGGGTTTAGACCAAGCACTAGTGAATTTTCTGGCTCGAATTCATAGCGATCTGAGGGCGACTATACGCATGTCACAAGAGGGAAATTGTACTGCCTTTTTCAAATCAGGAAGGGGGGTGCGCCAAGGGTGCATTCTGGCACCAATGCTATTCTCGCTTTATATTAATTCACTGGGAAAGACTCTGGAGACGGCCTCCATTGATGTACCACGTATGGGTGGCTCTTTAACGCCGGTTTTATTATATGCCGACGATACGGTACTGTTGTAAAGAACCCCTAATGGTCTACAACGTCTTTTAAATTCTTTTGGGGCTTTTATGCAAAGCTTGGATTTATTAGTTAACATTGAGAAATCCCATGTTATGGCAGTAGGTAAACGTAAGAACAGCATTAAAACCCTTACCTGTAATGGCTCAGTGTTATCCAAAGTCAAAGTTTTTACTTACTTGGGTGTGGTGTTCGATGAGAAGGGGACATGGGCACCACAAATTACAAGCAAAGCAGCGGCAGTAAAAAGATCGGCTGCCGCCATTCTAGGCTTTGCAAAAAGGTTGGGAGGCAAACCAGCTGAGGCAATATTAGCAATTTATAGAGCCAAAACCCTGTCCATTGCGAGGTATGGGGCAGCGATATGGGGTTATAAAAATCTGGCCCATATACAAAGAGAGGAGAACTTATTTTTGCGATCCCTACTGGGCCTTCCTAAATCCACCCCAGCTTTTTCCGTACACATGGAATTGGGGATAGGGTACATTGAAGACTCATTGTCTTTGGCCCCACTACTGTCATGGATTAGGACATGGCTTAATCCAGCTTTAATTTTAAATCATGTGATCATTAGGGATTGTATGGGGAGGGAAAATGTGGCTAAGATTGGTTGGCTACATTACATTAAAACCATAGCAGTATACTTAGGCCGACCAGAGCTATATACAAACCCCGAGAGTCTGATGAGAGAGGACACCGACTGGGTGAAGAAAAACTTCATAGGGAAGAAGGAAGCAGAGAGAGAGGCTAGCGAAATTTTAAAACCAACTGTCAGGGCCCACTATATGATGATTACTTCGTTAACAACTCAACCTTATCTGACGATAGTAAACAAACCTTTTCATAGGTGGGTCCTCACAAAATTCCGATTTAACCAAGCTCACCTTCTGCTAGGAGATTATGAAAAATTGTGTAAGCCCGATGAATGTGCCCCCTGCAAATGTGATCACTTCTCAGATCAGGATTTATTACATTTTGTATTCTTCTGCCCCTTTTATAAGGATGGGAGGGAAAGATACATTAAACCAATTCTGAGAGGTCAAGATTTTATGCAAGTTAAACCAGCCTTACTGTATTTGCAGCTCATGGAAACTACAGTAGTAATGTATGGGGTAGCCAACTTCCTGACATTGTCAATCCGATCAAACAAAAAAGATTACGTTTGAATAATTAAAGTTGAATGATTGCTGGAACTAAATAATAGGTCAATGTCTTCTGTAATTCTGACCCGTGTTAAATATGAACTCATGATCCGCACGTTTTGCACTTTTTCCCCAGGCTGCTAGCACTTTGTACATAGAACTGTATAGATATTCTTGTTTGCTAATATCTTAAACTTTGTATACAGTTAAGGCCTTATAAGATTGATATTATTGTTAATATGAAGGTAATGATGTTTTTATATATATTCTTTTCTTTTTAATATTAACTTTCAGCATGATTTTAATGGGGAACATCCTTTACAACGCAACTTTTACCTCGCAGAGCCTTTACGACGCAACTATTACAACGCATGCCATTACAACGCATTGCACTGGGGGGCGCTCTAGGATAGGGAATAGATTTAATTTACTATCCAACACCTTCCCTACTATCCACGGGGACTGGAGTTGGAATAGTAAATTAAACTATTCACTATCCAGCACCCCTCGAAACTATGCGTTGTAAAAGCATACGTTGTAAAGCTTGCGATGTAAAGGCATGCGTGGTAAAAGCATGCATTGTAATGTCATACATCCGATTTTAATAACTTGTTTGTATGATTGCAAGTGGTTCTGTAGCATACTTTTATGATTTTAAAACAATCGAATAAAGTGTTTTTGACTCTGACTCTGACTCATTGGCTGTTCCCTGAGTAACATGCGGCATTGTAACACTGTCAGCATTAGACTCTTCAGACGCTGATCCATCTGACCTCTTCTTTGACCCAGTGCCTACTACAGACATTCGTTGGCGATCTTGAAACAGTTGTAAAACCACCTGCAATGCAGCCGACCTCTCCTTTTCCGTCTGGGATGCAGTTGATGCCTGCAAGACAGTGCATTGACGCCTTGTGCACCTCGATCGGTGCAAGCGATGTTTCTTCATGCCTGGTTCATTTCGCTGCCCCGCTGGATCGCAGCCAGTTTTGTAGGATTCAATCTAGTCCCACGCTTCCTTGGGGTCCTCGCAAAAGTGAGTCTTGCCATCTAAGACTATGTGCAGCTGTGCCAGAAACTTGAACCCAGTGGGTGATGTCCCCCATCTGAGCAGTGATGAACTGCTGAGCCAGCACCATGCTCTCTAGGGACACCTCTGTCTGCTTCACCCGATCAGCGAGTTTAGTGAGTTCCACGCGGAGGAGCCCCAGCCCCACCGCTAAATTCACAATGTCCTGGTGGAGAGTGTCCTTAGTGTCCGCTATCACCTGCCAAATCTGGGCTAACTGTTGCTGGACCAGATTCTCAGCCGGGGGCTCAGGGGAATCCTGCCATCTGCGGTCCGACGCCGAGTCTTCAGGGTCTGGGGGTGCCCCCATCTGTTTCCCTCTCGGTTTCCTCATAGTACCAGGGGCGCAGCGTCACCAGCTCCGGAGTCAGACGAGAGTCACCTTATCAGACTCCGAGATGGGGATAAAGTTCAGCCTTTGCTCATATTGAGTGTTCCTGCAGTGCTGCGGGTTCCAGCTTACCCGTTCCGCCACCCCCTGCAACCCCAATAGCAGTTTTTCCAGGGCCTGCAAGGGCACGTACCCCAACGCTAGCTCAGTGAGCAGTGCTGCACACCAAGAGTCTTGGGGCCCGAGCATTCGCACAGGACCATCAGTTCAGAAGTATCTCACAGGGCCCAGCCTTTTTCCACCACATCGTATGGGGTCACAGTCCGGAGGTCCCCACAGATGAGGTCCCCCACCACGGGGCAAGACGGAGGGCCCCAAGGGGAAAGCAGTCCCAAGCACAAGTCTCTCACCTTCAGTGGGCACAGTAGCACACCCCTAGACAGGGCACCCAGTCTCAACCCTGATCCAGTTCGCCACCGTTACCAGGAGGCGCCCTCGCCACTTCCAGGGCCGGGATCAGGGAGTCTAGTAGCTCTCCACTAGACGGACGGCACTCGCTGCGGTAGTCAAGGAAATGGCGGTGATCCCAGTCGGTCCGATTGGCAGCAGATGCCCTGCAGGCTGTGATTTCGAGGGGGCCCCCCTTCCATACCCCTTAAACCAACACGGCGGTAACGGACCCCGCCATAGCACCCAGCTCCCCATGTCGGGAAAAGTGAAAGTTACTGGTGCTCTGCCTGTGTCGCTCTCGGTGTTGGCGCCGAGTCCGCGGTTGAGGACTCAGCACATCAAGTGCAAGCCTGCCGACGTCTGTATCAGCTGGGTCCACCTCACGCCCTCCGCTGCGAGCTCTCCGGAGTAGCGATTGGTGCCATCTTGGGGGACTCCAGGTCGGCTCCTCTGCATCCACCTCACTTGGTCTGCACAGCTCCCCAGTGACTCAGAGCCGTCCGGAAACAGAGCTAGTCACCCCCAGTCTCGGTGAGGCCATGCACATGCCCCTGTATTCGAGGCAGCGGCGAGTGTAAGCGGGATAATGAGCTGGTGCAGTGAAGGTTCATCTGGGGAGGTAGAGGATGAGTCTGGCTGCTGAGTTCTGTATGGTCCGTAGTCTCCTCAGGCGGTGCATCGTGATTCCTACATAGATTACTAGGGCTTGAGTAATGGTTCGTCTGGTGTTAATAGGGAGCCATTTAGAAATCCTACACAACAAGCGAAGTGTGAGGAAGCAGGTGGAAGAGAAAGTATTGATCTGGTGTTTCATGATGAGCCTGCTGTCCAGGATAATGCCAAGGTTGCATGTATGGTCTGTCGGAGTGGACGTTGGTCCTAGTTCCGAAGGCCACCAGGAGTCGTTCCACAAGGAGGTGTTGTTCCGGAGAATCAGCATTCCATTTTGCATAGGGGTTTGGTTTGATCTTTTCAAACCACAAGGAGCATATGCATCCTCAAAGATGTGGAGAGTACCATTCAGTGTGGGAAGAGGTGTGTCAATGTCAAAAAAACTAGCAGGTACAGTGAATTTGGTTTTATGGCTTGGCGTGTCAAACTGTGATTTCTTAAATAAGTGTTTGATTAATACATTTGGTTAAGGTGTCTCCAAATGGCGGACTTCCATTTCTACTGCCTGTTTCATGGATAACAAGGTGGTGCTCCTCTGAAGGGTTAGAGTTATAAATTAATGTAATGATGAGACAAGCGAGTTTTACTTTGTCTGCATCTGGTTGAGAGCACTTGCAAAGAAAGTGAGTGAAGACCGAGATATTATTTGTGAAAACCTTTATTAATTGGGTGAGGAATGTAATAGTAGTCTCTGTGAAAGCTGCACCTGCAAGCCTACTCATAAAATCAAACTTACCAACCATCCAGTCCATCTCCTCCACATTGTCTCCATACAGTCCATGTTTGCTCTTGCCAAGAAACCTTGCAGTGGTAACGAGCGGAGTGTGCACATGCAGGAAGGAAACAAAGAGAAGGAAAGGCCCCATTTGGTTTCTGAAAAAGGAATAACAGTCATCATTAGAAATGGACAAACAGATATGTTTGTCAACAACACAATTAACCGCTTTGCTGCTAAGCCTTTTGTCCCCCAGAACGCTATGCTTTTTTGGGACAATTGGAGCAATTCGCTCTTAAACTTTCTTAACTTCTAACAAGGTTTTCTGGCCCAGAATGCCCTGCAAATGTCAATTCCTGGATAAAAACACAGAATTTCCTCTCAATTGACATAGGGGTTGGAAGTAGTATTTGGGGCATTGGTCCTCCTGCACCTAGGGAGCTCTATCAGACCTAGGCATTTCTGAAAACCAGAGACACACTACTTTTATGACTCAGAATGACCTGCAACCATCAACTTTGCTGAACAACCCAACTTCCTCTCAATGACCATGTGCAATGGCTACAGTAAATGGGCCTGGGGTCTACAAACACCAGGAGAGCCATGTGGATCCTGGGCCTATCTGAAATATAGGGACCCAGTGTACCACATATGTCCTGCAGTAGGGTCCTTTCTACTCTTTGTTATACAATTTGCTGTTTATCAGTGATACAGAAATGAGGCTTGCTGGGCCACATCCTATCACTGCACTTCAATTCTGTTCCACCTCTGCCCAGCCTATTGACATTCATACTTATGGGTATTTTGTGTAAACACAGCCCAGGACAGAGCAGGAGGTCTCGGGCCAGCTCGCATCACTTTGCCCACCTGATGTTACCAAACCCAGAACACCTAGTCTAGCTTGATCTAGCCTGAAACACATCTCCCCTTTCATTTCCCACTCCTATCCTCTTCTTTAACCCTCTGAACTCCCAACCCTGGAGGTACAGTGATTGAGTGACTTACTGACCCTGCATCATCACGGATCTCCGGGATTGTCTCAGCCTGCAGGGGAAGGCAGCTGGAAGGTGAGCCAGTCATGAGGATTTAGACTGTGGGAAGCTGAAGTTCACATGCTGGCTTTTGCTGTGTGGCCCTGTAAAATTACTTTTTGTTCACGGTGCACCACAGGTGCACTGTCAGTGTGTGAAGAGATCTCTTTGGCACTGGCTCCAAGTCCCAAGATGGAGGACAGTCCTATATCATGTCTCGGCAACCAGATCCCCAATTATACATACAGAGGTAGGCTGAGGGCTTGGTTGAGAATTGATGATACAGCAGGGCAGGTGAGGTACTGCCCGTTATTCTGACAATGAACTCTTCTCGACACTGGAGACTGAATATACCACTAGCACCTAAATGCTGGCTGTGCAGGCACCCTTGGTTGAGAATCATTTAACACATGCCAACATGGACCAGCACATGGTGTGTGAGATTGCAGATGCGCTCAAAGGAGCTCCTAATTGATTGGCAACAAGGTCTCAATGCAAATATGCAGGGACAATGACTAATTTACGTTAGTTACACCTAAAATGTGTGACACTAGGTAGAGGCCACCAATCTCCCCTCTTCCCAATACAAATATTTTTCAGCCCACTTAAAGCACTTGGCTCAACCATTGGACTATTACTTTTGTAATATCAGGCTTTCGCACTTTCGTTGGTTGCATAATTGTTATTTCCTGCAAACGTAAGTTGTCTTATGCACTGATCAATTTATTTGTCTATCAGAGTGGGTAGGTAACATCAACTTAATTCAAGTTTTCCCTGAATGTACCAGGTATTGTAATTTTATGCCTATACAACGACCAAATATTGAAAAATAGAGAATAAAAATGGAAGAAAATGTTATGCCATACCTGAAAACGAGGCCTAGAAAACAAGAATGCGTCACTTGACTTAAATTACCAATCAATAGGATTATGTTCTCTTGATTTTTATATATTTTGAAATGTTTATGGAATATTTGTACTGTATCAGTACTTATACATTGGAGCTCTGTGTTTATTTTTCCATTTTGATTTCTGAAATACAAAAAATCGGCTGTATTTCTATTATAAAAGTAAACTCTTCTGCTCCACTACTTAAGGCATGGGCCTAACATCAGGAGATGCATTAATGCTGAATAATTGTTTTATGAGTACATGCCTCAAAAACCTTTGTCATGAAATGTAATAAGCCCAGTGTAAAGAGCCGCAATATTTTCATACATAGCGGGAAACTTGATTTTGTAGATCATTTTTCATATCTCGGGTTTTTTTGTTGACAATAGGGGTTTGTGGGCAAAAGCTGTCAATTGCAGAAAATTACTTTTTGCTGAAGCTACAGGTGCTCTGATTCATTTTGCAAGGAGGTTGGGCAAGCGCCCATTTGATGACCTCCTGGTAATATATTAAGCCAAATGTATCTCTGTTGCCTTGTATGGGGCTGGCATTTGGGGCCAAGTAAATGTGGAGCCACTCCAACAAGTTGAAAATAGTTTTCTAAGATACCTCTTGGCTGTCCATGATAGCACAGCTACTGACATCTGCCATGCTGAACTGGGCCTGCCATACCTGTCTGACCTTATTAAAACCCAGCCGATTTTATTATGGCATAAGGTCTGGACAGGTATATCTACAGGCCTAAATCGGGAAGTGATTTTAGATTCTTTGAAACTGCAGCAGGTAAATTACATCGACTGGCTCGCATATATTTAAAAAAATTTGGGTGACCCTGACCATATTGAGTTGTTTGACAATCCTGATTCCATGCTTCATATCTCGAGGAAGGACCTAAAAACTTTATGTTTAAATCATCTGGAGACGATCAGGCTGTCTTCTATCATTATGAAACAGACAGTCAGAGACAATCAATTACTCTTGATTCAAACAGGGATAAAAATTTATTTATTATATACCCCAAGTAATTATGATAGGTTCTTACTGACGCGCCTACGCTTAGGCAACTTTCACAACCAGGTTACATTTCCCCAAATAAACGACTGGTCACGTTCCACCTGCCCCTGTCCTTGTGACTCTGTATCTAATCAGTCGACAATCCACATTATGTTTTTTTGTAAATTTTATACTGTACTTAGGAGAAGATGGATTGTGCCTTATTTAAAGATGCTAGGCTTGAGGCAATGTTGACCCGCATTTATAAGGCTTCAATCTCTAGCTGATGAAAATGTCACTAGTCATATTGCAAAATATCTGACTGGGTGGTCAGAACAAGGTAATTGATGCAAGGTCCAACTTTTGTTGAAACTAATTGATTCACATGATGATTTTGTTACCTCCTGAGCATGCGGCTCACACTTTGAAATCTGTCTGTTATTTCATATCTATGGTAATTGTAATGGAGTTTAATCAGTTTGATAAACTTTTAAATTATGAATGCTTATTTTTAAATGTTGAAAGATACTTCTTGTGCTTTGATGATTTAATACTTGAATCGAATAAAGCAAATATTGAATTGGATTGAGTACATGCCTCACAGCATGATAGGTTCTTATTGACCAGGGTCGGACTTAATTAATTGCATCACATGCTGGCATCCCCATGTGGGTGAGGCGGGTTGAGGAAAGGGTACCCTGAGGCAGCGACGGTCTGTCTCCGCAGGATATGCTCCATTTTATAATGTTTTGCCCATACTTTAGCTGGCCGAGGAAGGGTTTTGCTGAAATCTTTGAATTTTAATCAAGTTAGGCCTGCCCTGATGTACCTTCAGGTGTTTCTCACTGACTGGGTGATTTTTACAGTTTTATCTTTTTTACAATGTGTTTGGGTATCCATGGAGTCGAAATTATCTTAATATTCTTGTTTTTATGAGTAATTTTATTGTCTATTTTCATTACGTATGAATTTGTTATTATTTTTTTCACTTTTATTCTTTTACGGTGATTTGGATTACAGAATAAAGATTTATTGAACTGAATTGAGTACATGCCTCATTATACTTACCTTTTAATGAACCCACGAGCTTCCTTCACCACAAGAGAGGCTGTCCTTTCTAGATCCATCGGCTGTTCGGTGATTTCGTAGTTCCTCATTAGCAAGCAGTTCCAATAGCGGATGAATCCATAAGAGGAGTACCAAGAAATGAATAAGAGGAGGCCGCAAAAGGCAAAGCCGGTGATCGCTTTCCAGCTAACTGGCAACAAACCAGTGAGTCTTCCAACTACCAGGGTAATGACAGCAAGGCTGATGGCTTGAGTGTAAAACCGGAGTTTGTCTTTAAAAGCGGAATGTAGTTCTGAAGGCATCTTGATTTTACAATCGTTCAGAAGTGTAAGAGGCATGCCAAAAAAATAATCAAAGCCGTGGTTAAGAGGGTGATGACAGTGGTCGCTTGCAGATTCACAGTTCACACCAAGGTGCCATTTTCCTGCGTACAAAAGTAAGAATTAAAAAACACAGCAACCATGCTAAAAAAAAATTTAATTGCTCTTTATTGATTTTATAGTTTGCAATCGCATGTTGTACACTAAAGCTGAAAATTCGCTCCGCTCGTGGAATTTGCGGATTGTCCGCGATTTCGCGATCCGCGAATCTTGCGAAATCGCGGTAAAATCCGCAAATCAGCCAAGCACTTACAGGGTTACAGCAGCAGGTGCAAAAGTTGGAGCTAATTTTTTGTAACCTTTTACAAAAGGGTTACAAAGAAATTAACTTCAAATTGGGCACCTGCTGCTGTAAGCCTGTAAGTGCTTCCTGGAGCCTCCTTGCTTATTTGCAACTATTCTCTGACCCTGCTCTGACCCTTGAAGCAGGGTCAGAGAATAGTTACGCCTGTCACGAAAATTGAACCTCAACAGGAAGCACTGCCATATAAAAACAAGCTTTTGCCATGCAATAGGTCTCGCATTAGGAAAGTTTGAGCTATTGGTCTTGTAAATGAATTTTTTTTTCTTTATGTGTTGGTTTTGAAAATAGCTAAATTAATAGCTTTGTCATTTACAATGCCAATAGTTATAACTTTCGCAAATGTGACACCTATAGCATTTGTAATGCAACATGTTTTGTATTTACGTGACTTAGATGTATTGATATTACAAATTACAATGGCTTTTAATTTTTTTAAATAATTAATACTTAAATAAAAGTGATTTTAATTTATAATGGCAATAGCTTAAACTTTTGTAAATAACTTTTGTGAAGATTATGTTCAGTGTATTTTTTTGTGACGAAAATCCAATAACAGATGTGAAATATTAACATCTTTTTGTGACATTTGTAATAAAGCTTGAAACATTGAGAGAACATATTTGAACCAGTTGTTGTTGAATGGTTGCGCAGATTGATGCTGGGGTGGCGCTGAGTGGTGCTGTGGTGGTGCTGAGTGGTGCTGTGGCGGTGCTGAGTGGTGCTGTGGTGGTGCAGAGTGGTGCTGTGGTGGTGCTGAGTGATAATGTGGTGGCGCTGAGTGATGCTGTGGTGGCGCTGAGTGATGCTGTGGTGCTGTGGAGTGGTGCTGTGGTGGTGCTGAGTGGTGCTGTGGTGGTGCTGAGTGGTGCTGAGTGATAATGTGGTGGTGCTGAGTGATGCTGAGTGGTGCTGAGTGATGCTGTGGTGGTGCTGAGTGATGCTGTGGTGGTGCTGAGTGATGCTGTGATGGTGCTGAGTGATGCTGTGGTGGTGCTGAGTGATGCTGTGGTGGTGCTGAGTGGTGCTGTGGTGGTGCTGAGTGATAACGTGGTGGCGCTGAGTGATAATGTGGTGGTGCTGAGTGATGCTGGGGTAGCGCTGAGTGATGATGTGGTGATGCAGAGGGCAGAAAGGCACAAAAAGCAGTCTAACAAAGGGCAGAAGGGCAGAAAAACAAGGGAAAAACGACTCTAACAGAGGGCAGAAGGGCACAAATAAACAGTCTAACAGAGGACAGAAGGGCAGAAAAACAAGGGAAAAACGAGTCTAACAGAGGGCAGAAGGGCACAAAAAACGAACCTAACAGGGGGCAGAAAGGCACAAAAACAAGTCTAACAGAGGGCAGAAGGGCACACAAAACGAGTCTAACAGAGGGCAGAAGGGCACAAAACAAGGGAATAACAGAGGGCAGAAGGGCACAAAAACAAGGGAATAACAGAGGGCAGAAGGGCACAAAAAACGAGTTTAAGAGAGGGCAGAAGGGCAGAAAAACAAGGGAAAAACGCGTCTAACAGAGGGCAGAAGGGCACAAAAAACAAGGGAAAACGAGTCTAACAGAGGGCAGAAGGGCACAAAAAACGAGTCTAACAGGGGGCATAATAAGTCCCGCACTGCCCTGGTTTGTCCACCAAGATGCCACCTTTTTGTGCAATACCTCTACTCAACTGGAGTACTTTCTACTGTCAGTAAGTGCTCCCTCGTTGGCTAAATGTATAGGGGCAGATTTACAATAACTGGCACATCCCCAGGGATGCGCCAGTTATAGTGCGCCGCAGCTCCGCCACCCATGGTGCGCCGCATTTACAATGCGGCGCACCATGTAGCAAAAACGGCACAGATGCGTCACGCGTCTGTGGCGTAAAAGCAGCGCCTTGCCGGAGCTGCTTTGCAAGCGCGACGCAGCTCCAGCAATGCTCTGGGGGGCCCTATCTCCCCAATGCTGCGGCAAGCCTTGCGCCTGCTTCAAGCAGGCGCAGGGTTTTGACGCAGCATTGGCCTAAAAGTGACTGAGTGAAATCTTGTAGATTTTACTCAGCCACTTTTAGGAGGCGTTCCTGCGCAGGAACACCCTCCCCTGCGCCAGAACGCCTCCTGATGGCGCAGGGCTTTACAACGTGACGCATCTCTCAGATGCGTCACATTGTTAATACCCAGCACCATGGCACATCTTTTGTGCTGCCGCTGCGTCACAAAAGTGACACAACTGCGACGCAAAAGAGGCGCAACCGGCTTGTAAATCTGCCCTATAGTGCTTTTACTACACTGTAGCTGCATAAAGGGCCAGAAGATGTGTCTCCAGTGACCATGTGTGCCTGTGTTACAGGCACACATGGTCACTGGAGACACATCTTCTGGCCCTTTACGCAGCTGCAGTGTAGTAAAAGCACTATACATTTACCCAATGAGGGCGCACTTACTGGATTAGCCAGTAGAAAGTACTGCAGGGCAAACCGCAAAAAAATCTGCGATTTCGCGGAAAAATCTGCGAATTCGCGGTGAAATCCGCGAATTCAAAAATTTCGCCCATGCTTATTGTACAAAAAAAATTGAACCTACAAATGGAGACCTACAGCATGGATAAACCAAAGCCACCCCCTTCTTATGTCAGTTACCTTGAAGTGCATGTTCCGACATGTGCAACTCCCAGCAAGTGCAGGACAGATGCTTTCCTCAGGATTGACACATTACACGAGCCAGTCAATAAAGGGAAGCAGTAAAACTTGGAAATAAAAAGAAAATAAAAAAAACTTAATTCATGACCCTGATGCGATCTGTAGCGTCAGCACACCTAAAACAGTACCGGTAACCTGAGGAATGGAATTAGACTTTACGGAGCAATTCAATATTTAAACAATCTTTGGACTTAACAACTGTCAAGTCCTGCATGTATTTCAGAATAACCATAGCTAATGGGGACCCTGAAAGGCTACCATTAGATGCCATCTCAATGAAGTGTGATTCTGTAATAGTTACAATTCTTCTAAGGGTGCCTCAAAAATATCTGGGGAGCAGAGTGAGTTACTTGTGGTGGTTTATGAATGAGTCTATGCGTTCATATGCTTCCTCATAGAGGTCATTTTGTCGATAAAGAGCCTGGATAATTTATCACATAGTTCAGCCAAAGATGGTATATCGTGTTGAGCAACATTAAAATGTTCCAATTACTTTACAATGGGAAAAAATTATTCCGTTAAAGTGTTATTAGCTTAGACAAGTTGTGAGGTTTTAATTTGCTCCTTTGATTTTTCAGGAATATATTTTTGTCTTGGTAGAATATATATGTTTTGAATACAAGAAGTAGTCTTTACACTTGTGGCATTGTAACGGCCATAACTCGAATTTACATTTGGTTAGATCCGGGGTAACCATGGATTATTTTTCCTTCTAAATGGGATAGACTTTTAATGATAAGGGAACGTCTTCTTATAGATAAAACGTATCCTTTCACTAAATGTATTAATAAGGTAGTAAGATGGTCTGTAAATTAAGTAGAAAATGTAAATCCAGTTAGTAGGAGCTTATATCCTCACTATCTTTAGACAAAGACAATTTCCAAGGAAGCACTTCATTCCTAACCTTCTAGGGGTTATTGTCTTTATCACAAGAAGAGGGAGAATAAAGTGAATGTCAAAATGATCTGACCTCATCGAAGGGTTGGCTTATGAATGATTAGATCCTGAAATGCAGCTAAAATTAGGTCAAGAGTGTGACCACTCGAATGGATTAGCTGACTGGATAAAAGTTGAGGTTTAAAAATGCCCAGATTTTCTGAAAAAACGTAAGGTGTGAGCAGTAGGTATTTCCAATCCTAGACCATGATCTACAAACACAAGATTTTCTTTTCGTAAGCAGAAATTGCTAATGTCTTCAAATAACAGATCCACTGTGGCGGATGGAGAATGAGGAGGAAGATAAACTAAAATAAACCTAACTTGAAGGAATTTAGTGATCAATTTTAGGACAAGATTGTCACATGTCGAATATTCCTAGAAATGCTCTGCATTAGCGATAGGGTATCTTGAGGTATACATGCTATTACTCAGTACCTTTTACCCACTTGATCTGCATGTATGTTTTTACAGCCCTGCAGAACCAGTTCGTCTAAGATCGAGGTACTATGATGGATTTAACAAGTTTCAGTTATAAAGAAATTTTGGAGATTATACTGATAAAAGAGAGCTGTGGCTGAATAATTAATGAAATTCGACTTATCAGTCTTTAAAAGAGCCCACTAAATGGTATCTGTCTTGCCAACATAGGGTAAATCCAACTACTGAATGAATTCAGGCCTGAGTAAAGATCCATCCTATTTTATGTAGCAAACATAGCTCGTAAAGCGTAGACCATAATTCATGTAACTGCTACCTCGAGTAAGCAATTGCATCCTTAGCTGAGGTCTATAGTACTGAATCAGGTGACAGCCGGACAGGTCGAGGATGGCATTCACGCCATTAGCACACTGTTTTTTGGTTCAAGTGGTCAACAAACCATCGGCCTAAACTATACCCAGTATTGCACTGATAGAAAAATTGAGCATTACATAAGAGGGGCCTAAGGCGCCAAAACTAAGGGTGGGATATCGCAATAGAAAGATGCATTTTTGAGTTTAAAATCTCGACCAAACCAAACAAGAGTTCGCTGAAAGGATAAACTTCCTTAATAACATTCTAAAAAATTACTAAGCATACAAAAAAGTGCAAAAAGTTCTAAAGTATTGCAAGCAATCATTATTCTGGCTAACAGAGCGTTGTAAAACACACAAGGTGATGGAAGGAATGTTGCACATTGGCAAAACATTCACAGATCTGGGTTTAATCCATGGTTATTTTGCTCACCACGCCACCCCAGTTCAGGCATGGCCATATGCAAATCAGTCTAGACCCTGTGCCTCATGGAAACAATCCAGATCGATACAACAAACTTGGTGGTAGTGTTCCTCACTCAGAGAGAACGTCTGCACCTTCTGTAAAGATTATTCTCACTGAACATATTATGCATGAAGTATCAGAAAGAGGTGCACTGCGAACTTGATAAAACAACCACCACCAGGGGTGTTTGAACAATGCAACTTAATGCAAGTACCACGAATCAAGAGACAACCAAGTCGCACAAGCACCCTCTACAAAGTCAATTCTCAAAGGAGCATTTCTGTAGGATAATGGTATTTTTTCAAGGTTGTTACACCGACTTAAACCGTAGATTCAATAGGAGCTTCAAAATATGGATCCAAAAACAAATGTTGTACTTCAAGTTCTTTATTAGTCAAACATATTAAAAGTTTTCCAGCTTTACACTGCCGACACATGTTTCGCCCTCACCAGGGCTTTTTCAAGGCTATCTTTGTTAGTCTATACTGGTCTGGCGTCGGAGAGGTCTATGTTTCAAAAGGATACAAGTATGAAGCGTCGATATTAAAAATCCTATTAGGTGTGGTGATCACAGCGAGCTATTCCAGATATAGGTTCCACCTTTGTGCCTTCAGAATATTAGGCCCCACGTAGTCTTTACGTTCGTTCTCACCGGCGCCGAGTCTCCAGTGCCCGGCACTGGAGACTCGGCGCCGGTGAGAACGAACGTAAAGACTTATCAAGGTCTTCAAGGAACCTTTACCTCAGTAAGATAAGATTCATCTCCACGCAGCGAGTCGTACTACCCTACCAAGGCATATCTCTACAACTGTCCCTATGTCTTATAATACTCTACGTGGGGCCTAATATTCTGAAGGCACAAAGGTGGAACCTATATCTGGAATAGCTCGCTCCTTTGAGAATTGACTTTGTAGAGGGTGCTTGTGCGACTTGGTTGTCTCTTGATTCACAATCCAGATCGAACTGCCAAGCCATATCTCCCCTGGACCGGAATCAAGCATCCTAGGACCGGTTTCTGACAATCAGCCGTCTTCAGCCAGGATAGCTTGACTCCAGTGGTGTAGTGAGCACGGGACCCACGACTCCCTTCCCACATAGGGTGAACAGCAAAACATACAAGATGATGAACCGAATGTTGCACATTGGCAAAACATCCACCCCAGTCACAGATCTGGGGGTGAATGTGTCAGAACTTTCATGTAATCAATAGAAAGACGATAAATACACGCAAGGAATCCAAATGAATATTCTTAAACTGGAATGAGGTTGCATTTGGTAAAGTTTATAGATTTCCATAAGTGCTATTCAAAGACCTTGACTGGCGAGAGGAGTCTGAAAACTGTAAATCATTGGTCAGCAGTAAAAAAATTATGTTGTAAGGATACATAGATGGACTAGCCTCACAACTGTCCTTACAATAGAAAGGATTAAGCAGGATCATTTAGTCTTGCCTAATCCTGCAAACCCTTCTTCCTTGTTAAAGCAAACAAAACTGGGAAAGGGGCACCATTATCTTGTAATCTTTAAACACGTCAGATATTATTCCATTCACCTACATTGCCGCAGTAGGCATGGTGTAACAAGCGATAATCCAAGACAGAAGAAGGGGCCAAAACTTCTAACGAACGTCAACCAGAAAAAGTAATTCGATAGAATGAAATACCTTCTCTGCATCAAGGAAATTTGCTGCCAAAGAGTCAGGTATATAAAGGGAATTTTAAAGACAGCATAAATTGAGTCAAGGCACCCTAAAGTGCATACATCCTGACTGTAGTGAATTATGCAAAATATTGACATCTTCAAGTTATTTATGAGACCCTTGGAGAGAGTTTTGATATACCCTCTAAAAAGGGTGACGAGTAAGTAGAACTGACAAGTGTTAGGGGGTTTACACCATCCACCATTCACAGCCCAGGACATCTCAGGTAACAGAAGGGGGAAAAAATAAGAACCACAGGACATTGTGTGCTTGGACAGGGAAAAGGGAAGGGACCTGAAAGGAAAATGCCTGCACAGACAACGAGGGGAGGAGTGGTGCAAAATATTGTAAAGGCAGAAAAACGTTTGGTCATTTAGAGGAGTAGGACCTTGGCACTGGATATGAAGTGGCTGTGGTATTCACAGCACCATTTCAGAAATAAAGTGACAGCAAGAATGGTGCTGGGACAGAAAACCTGGTCTAGTAGGAAGAGGAATTGAGCGGCATATTTTTGCTAGAAAGGTAGATTCCTGTGTCATTCACAGCAGCTAAAGGTTCAGAATTTGCAGTCGTTCAAGAACAACTAATAAGGACATTTCTAAAACACATTCATCCATCTTTCAAGTAGACCTAACACTGAAAGGTTTGAAAAGTGATATTTCCCTCATGTCAAAGGAAATTAACATCGGAAGGTTCAAAAAGTAGACTTCTCTCTCTACCACGAAGAACATTTCTGCAAGGGACGTGATAAAGTACACCATACCCAGTGACTAGAAGGCTAGCCTAAGAATATTAACAGGAAAGCCTATATTAAACTCATCTAACGGATTTTGGGTGCCCGGGCAAGACATAATATGGGGACCCCTAAACAGAACAAATTTTAATTTGTTTACCCTTTCTCTGCTCATTCAAACTTTCATGATGCCCAGCAATAGTAAATTATATGTTAAACCTTAACAGGGTCACACAAAATAGTTGAAAAATGCTTTGCACAGAACCCCCGCCACTGGCCAGAGAAGTAAAGGTAAGCAGAGAGGGAGAGAGGTTTAAGTAGAGAAATACAATACACAGAGGTCAAAGAGAGTAAAAGTGTACTTTCCTAAGGGGCCATTGGAAGGTGGGGCCCTAGGCAATTGTCCACTGTTAGAAATGGGGATCTCTAGTTGACAGGTTGTTACCCTGTCCAAGTAGGGACACTTACTCCTAATCAGGTTAAGTGGGATAGACTTCTAAAATAACTCCTGCTCAACCCCTTGGTCGCTTGGCACGAGCAGTCAGGCTTATCTCAGAGGCAGTGTGTAAAGCATTTCCACATAACCAGTAGTAATACAGTAAAAATACTTCAAAAGAAAACCACACCCATTTTAGAAATATATCCAATATTTTATCTGTGCAAATCATGACCAAGAATGATTAAAATCCACTATACAGTTCTTAGGAATATCAATGGGCAAAAATAGACTTAAAATACAATTTCTTGAAGGCAATAGCGTGGTGAACAACAAATCCAAACAGTTCTGGCTGACCACGACTCCGCGGGCCAGCTAGGATGTCGGGAAGTCCTGCAAACAGTACCTTTAGAAATGTGGTGTGCAGGGGACCTCGCAATGAGATCCGCAGAGGCGGTGTCTGCAGGCGTCAGTTCCAGAGGTTGATGCAGGTGTCGTAGGGCCCTTGAAGTCACAGGCGTTGTAGATCGAACTCTGTGCGGTTGAAGTCAGGGGCGCTGGTGCTGGCGTAGGCAGGCGTTGGGGCCACGGTGTGAAGTGCAGCGCTGCAGCATGTGATATCCTCAGGTCATGGTGCAGGCAGTGGCCTGGTGATGGTGTCCAGCAGCTTCGGTGAGACCAGGGCTAAGGTACGAAGTGGAGCGTTACTCGTCACTGTACTGGCGGGTCACAGTGCAAGCAGCAGCATTCTAGTTGCTGAAGCGCTACAGTCGGCAGATGAACCAGAGTTGATTTCGCTGGCATCAGTAGGCCAAGGCTGCGGTGTGGGACAGGGTGGTGTGTTGTGTAACTTATGAGGGGTGCCCTCAAACCAAGGTGGAAGCAGCCACTTCAATGTCGGCATGGAGTGTCGTCGTTGTGGATACCAGGGCAGCAGCGTGATGCGAGGCGGTGTGAAGTGCGGTGCCCATACGCCTCAGTGCAAGCAGCGTCTGGGTGGCGGCATCAGACGTGGCGTTGGTGAGACCAGAGTTGCGGTGCAAAGTGTGGCGGTTTCCTTTGCTGTGACTTCAGGACACGGAGCCGGCAGCGGTACTGTGGACTGCATCAGGTATCTTTTTCTTCTGTTGCAGCACAAAACATCCAGTTCCTAGTGCTGGTTGCAGATGAACTTGAGGTCTTTGCTGTTCCTGAGACTCCTTGAACATGGGGCAAGCTCTACCTCAAGCCCTTGGAGAAACTCAAACAAACGAAGTTGCAGAAAGTTCAGTCCTGTCCTTTCTCTGCCCCAGACAGAAGACGCCACTGCAGGCCAACACAGCAAAGCACACAGAAAAGTGGTAGTTCCTTCTCAAAGCTTCTCAAGCTCTTCTACTTGGCAGGTTCCTTGGTCCTAAAGAGTTCTGAAGTTCTGGAGTCTGGGCCCCAATATGTATACCACATTTTCCTTTTGTTGCAAATGTCTCTCAGCTTCGTCCAAACTAGTTCGGTCTTCTCCGTTCCAGCTTCCTGGCAAGAGGTGGAGAGAGCATGGTGCACCTGAGACTGGGCCTATTAAGGTGAAAGGAAAACTCCTCCCAAATCTTCTAAACACAACCCAGATCTATTCAGCTCTACTATAAGTAACCCAGGAAAGGCAGGACACGCCTTAACCCCCTTGTAGTTGTCTACAGTGAATGCACATCCCCTACCCCTGTCACTCCAAAACCACACAATCAATACACAAACCAGCAGAGGCACCCAGAATGATTAGGCAAGAAATTACCCAATTTCTAAAAGTGGTATTTTCAAACACATAAAATAAAAATCATCTTTACTAAAAGCTGTCTTTTTAAATCCTGAGTTCAGGCATACTAAACTGATTTTTCTATCTTTTCCAAATGGAAAGTTACGTTTGTAGGATGTTACAAAGCAACTCCCATGTTAGCCTATCGGTCAGATAGCCTGTCAATAGTGAACACTAAATTGGCAGTATTTCACTATCACGACATGCCACACACACCAGGACATGTCCTACCTGTCACATACACTGCACCCCGCCCATTGGAGTACCTTGGGCCTATCTGAGGGGTGCCTTACATGTAAGAAAAGGGAAGCTCAGGGCCGGGCGAGAGGGTGCACTTGCCGGTCAACATGGCAGTAAAAACTGTGTGCAGACTCTGCAGTGGCAGGTCTGAGACACATTTGAAAGGCTGCTTGTGTGGGTGGCACAACCAGTGCTGCAGGCCCACTAGCAGCAATTGATTTACAGGCCCTGGGCACCCACAGTGCACTATACCGGGGGCTTAGCAGTAAATCAAATAAGACAAACATGGAAACACCAATTCGTAACCATAAGAGCACTTGCACTTAACACTGAACAGCAGTGAGAAAGTGCGCAGAGGCACTAAACCAGCAAAACGAGGTCCAACATACCATTGAAAGCAGGAGACCAGAAGGTAAATAGACAGGGGAAATACACCAAAAGATGACAAGTCTAACAACACATGTCCCCTCCAGCTAAAAATAGGGAGAACTACCTAACCACCTGGGAGTTCTCTTCACTAAGGCAAAAGAACCTGGACAGACCATTAGTGTTGGCGGGTCCTGTGACAGGGCAGTGTTCCACGATAAAGTCCATTCCCTGTAGGGAGATAGACCTCCTCAACAGTTTTGGGTTCTCGCCCCTCATCTGTATTAACCATCCGGGCTCCTGTGGTCTGTCTGAACTCGAAAGTCAGCCCCAAACAGGTAAGGTTCTAGCTTCTTCGGTGCTCAGACCAGAGCGAAAGCATCTTGCTCTATCACACTCCACCGCTGTTCCCTGGGTAGTAGTCTCCTGTTAAGTAAGTCTACAGGCTGGTCTAGGCCCTCTTCATTAATTTGTGAGGGCACCGCTCTCAAATCACGCTCAGAAGCGTCAGTGTGCACTATGAATCCCTTGGAGACATTGGGTGCCTTGAGAACTGACGCTTTGCACATGGTTGCCTTCCGGGCATCAAAAGCTGTCTGGCAGGCATCAGTCCAGATCACCTTTCTGGATGCGTCCTGGAAGTCAGCTCGGTCAAGGGGTCAACAATGGTGCCATATCCCATGACAAACCTCCTATAATACCTGGTGAGACATAAGAAGGCCCTTGCCTCTTTCTGGGTCTTGGGGGCTCCCATGCTAGAATGGTGTCAACCTTAGCTTGTAGATGCGCCACTTGGCCACTTCCTACCCGGTGCCCTAAGTACACCACAGAGCCCTGCCCAATCTGGCACTTAGTGATCTTGATCGTGAGGCCTGCCGTCTGTAGAGCCTTCAACACTTGCCAGAGGTGATGCAAGTGACCTTCCCAGCTGGAACTGAACACTGCGATGTCGCCCAGGTAGGCAGCACTGAAATCCTCTAGTCCAACCCACACCTTGTTGACCAACCTCTGAAAGGTGGCAGGGGCATTCTGCAACCCAAAGGGCATCACCCGGAACTGGTAGTACCCTCTGGGGTTGAGAATGCAGACTTCAATTTGACACCCACGGTCAAGGTAATCTGCCAGTACCTAGACGTTAAATCAAAGAACTGAGGAACTCCAAACTGATCTAAAAGCTCAACAGCTCTAGGGATGGTTTGTGCGTCAGACCTGGTGATGGCATTGAGCCCATGGTAGTCCATTCAGAACCGAATTTCAGGAGTGGCACTGGGTGCAGCAGCATTTGGGACCAAGACCACTGGGCTGGCCAAGGACTATTGGTGTGCTCAATCACCCCTAAAGCCAACATCTAAGAAACCTCTTCTTTGATCCTGGCTCTGACCCTGTCAGTCAGCTTGTAATTTTTATTTTTCACGGGAGGTCTGTCCCCAGTGTCCATATCCTGGGTACACCAATGGGCAACCACTGGGGTCAGGAAGAACTGGGTGGCAAACTGCCCCAACAACTGGCGATAGTGACTATGCTGCTCTAGGGTCAGTGTAGGAGAGAGGTTCACACCTTACACTGACCCATCATGCTCCTTGGTAGACAGGAGGCCAGGAAGAGGTTCACTCTCCTCTTCCACCCCATCATCTGTCACTAAGAGCATGCTTACTTCAGTCCTCTCAAAGTGAGGTTTCAGGCAGTTCACATGGAGGACCCTCAAAGAGCTCCTGGTAGTCTTCAAATTCACCATATAGGTGACATCACTTTTGTACTCCACCACCTCAAAGGCTCCGTCCACTTGTTCTGAAGAGCACAAGGCTCGACTGGGGCCTTGACCCACACTTTCTACCAGAGTTGCATTCTGGTCATACCAGCATTTCATCTCCTCATGGCTGGTTTCTAGGTTCGCCTGAATTAATTTCCTGAAGTGCGTAGCTTGGTTCCTGAAGGCCAGCATGTAGCTAAATACTACCTGCGGAGTTTTCCTGTGAGATGTCTTCCAGCCTTCTACAAGGATGCAACTGATGCTGCTGCTGAATCAGGCATGATGCAATAGGAAGTTTAATTTAAAAAAGATGGGAACACTAAAATAGACCAAAAAGAAAGCTGTATGTGGTACGTAATGGTCTGAAATATGGTAGCAGTGTACACCAATCACTGTAAGTCAAGTGCAAATGCAAGTCCTATCCTCACCGCTGACCACTGTTAGAAATGGGGGTCCCTAGTTGGCAGGTTGTTACCCTGTTCTTGTAGGGACCCTTCTTCCTAGTCAGGATAAGAGGGATACACTTCTAAAATAAACCCTGCTCACCCCCTTTGTAGCTAGGCACGAGCAGTCAGTCTTATCTCAGAGGCAGTGTGAAGCATTTGCACATAACCAGCAGTAATACAGGGACAACACTACAAAAGGGCACCACACTAGTTTTAGAAGAATATCCAATATTTTATCTGTGCAAAACAAGACCAACACTATCAAACAAATCCGCCATACACTTCTTAGGAATATCAATAAGCAAAAATAGACTTAAAATATAGTTCCTTGAAGTCAATAGCTCCATCTGGGGCTATCACAGCATCGTGAACAGCAAATTTAAACAGTTCTGGCTAAACGCGGTGTCGCAGGCCAGCTACGGTGTCGGGAAGACCTGCAAGACAATACCTTTAGAAATGTAGCGTGTCGGGGACCTCGCAGTGAGCTCCAAAGAGTCGGCGTTTGTACAGGTCAGTTCCAGAGGTCGGTGCAGGAGTCGTAGGGCCCTTGACGCCACACACGTTGCAGATCGCCCTCTGTGCGGTTAAAGTTAGGAGCGCTGGCGTTGGTGGTTGTCGGGGCTGCGGTGCGGAGTGCAGTGGTGCGGCATGCGGTACCCTCAGGTCGCGGTGCAGGCAGAGGCTCAGTGATGCCTTCCAGCGGCATCGGTGAGACTAGGGCTGTGGTGCGAAGTGGGGTGGTGCTTGTTGCAGTGCTAGCAGGTAACGGTGCAGCAGCAGCATTATCTGTGCTGAATCGCTGCTGTCTGCTGATGAACTGGAGTTGATGGCGCTGGTGTCAGTAGGCCAAGGCTGTGGTGGAGGATGGGGAGGTGAGTCATGTAACTTGCCAGCAGTGCCCTCAAACCACAGTGCAAGCAGCGGCATTGATGTCGGCGTGGAACGGTGGCTTCAGTGATACAAGGGCACCGGCGTAAAGCAAGGCGGTACGAAGTGGGATGCTGACAGGTCACAGTGCAAGCAGTCGCTCTGTGTTGTTGACATCAGGGTTGCGGTGCGAAGATTGGCGGTGCCCTCTGCAGTGCCTTCATGACACCGAGAGGCAGCAGCATTGTTGACGGCGTTGGGTTGCTTTTTCTTCTGTTGCAGCCTAAAACACACAGTTCTCACTGCTGGTAGCTGATGAACTTAAGTTCTTTGCTGTTCCTGAGACGCCTTGAACAGGGGGAAAGTTCTACCTCAAGCCCTTGAAGAAATACAAACAAAATAAGTTGCAGAAAAATCAGTCCAGTCTTTTCTCTGCCTAAGACAGAATCAGCCACTGCAGGCCAAAACAGAAAAGCATACAGCAAAGTGGTAGATCCTTCTCATAGCTTCTTCAGCTCTTCTTCTTGGCAGGTTCCTTGGTCCAAAAGAGTTCTCAAGTTCCGGAGTCTGGGCCCCAATATTTATACCACATTCTCCTTTGTTCTTTTGTGGCAAAAGTCTCTCAGCTTAATCAAAACCAGTTCTGTCCTCTCTCGTCCAGCTTCCTGGCAGGAGGTGGAGACAGCATTGTGCACAGGAGACAGGGCCTAATCCCAGGTCTATTCAGCTCCACTATGAGTCACCCAGGAAAGGCAGGAAACACCTCAACCTCCCTTGTGGCTCTCTACAGTGAATGCACATCCCCAGCCCCTGTCACTCCAAAACTAGACAGTCAATACACAAACCAGCAGAGACACCCAGAATGGTTAGGCATGAAAATACCCACTTTCTAAAAGTAGTATTTTCAAAACATAATATAAAAATCATCTTTACTAAAACATGGCTTTTTAAATCCTGAGCTCAGGGATACTAAACTCGATTTCTCCATCTTTTCCCAATGGAAAGTTAGGTTTGTAGGATGTTACAGAGCAACTCTCATGTTAGCCTATCGGGCAGATAGCCTTTCAATAGTGAACACTAAATTGGCAGTTTTTCACTATCAGGACAAGCCACACTTACACCAGGACATGTCCTACCTATCATATACACTGCACCCTGCCCATTGAAGTACCTTGGGCCTATCTGAGGGGTGCCTTACATGTAAGAAAAGGGAAGCTCAGGGCCTGGCAAGTGGGTGCACTTGTCGGTCGACATGGCAGTAAAAACTGCGTGCAGACTCTGCAGTGGCAGGTCTGAGACACCTTTGAAAGGCTGCTTGTGTGGGTGGCACAACCAGTGCTGCAGGCCCACTAGCAGCATTTGATTTACAGGCCCTGGGCACACACAGTGCACTATACTAGGGAATAAGAAGGAAATCAAATAAGCCAAACATGCAAACACCAATTCATAACCATCATTTACCATAGGAGCACTTGCACTTCAACACTGAACAGTAGAGAGAAAGTGTGCAGAGGCACTAAACCAGCAAAATGAGGTCCACCATATCATTGAAAACAGGAGGCAAGAAATCAAAAAAACAGGGGAAATATGCTAAACATGCCAGGTCTAACACCCACTTTCCCATTCCTTCAGAAGTCTTTGGCCTATAATCTGGCAAACTAACTAACATTTAAATGAGGCCTGACCTTAATATGCCAGACACTCAAGGATGTGACTGTAGTGCCCATGTGGTAATAATACTTGCACTTGTAGTGAATATATAAACAGTTATGTTTAAATGGGGCTTGATCTTAACATGTCCGACACACAAGGATGTCGCCTCAGTGGGCATGCAGTAATAAAAACTTGCACTGGTAATGAATATAAATAGAGGTATATTTAAATGGGACCTGATCTTAACATGTCCGACACACAAGTACGTGACTGCAGTGCGCATGCGATAATATTACCTGTACAGGTAGTGAATATAATTAGAGGTCAAATATCCTAAATGGTCAACTTTTACGAAATTCTGATGACAGGACTTCGAGCAGCCACGTTGAGTTTCTCTGGTATTTTGGTCTATTCAGGAATGGGAAGCAATATAGGTTGAGGAGATAGGAATATATTAGGTTAGTGGTGTACACCATGGTCTGGGTAAAATTTAGTGGACAGTAAGATATGCCGAGGTTGGATTATGTGGTATGCGGTTCACATTTCAGTGGCAGATATAGAGGTACCGCAATAGTTGTGAGGGACAGGTGGAGGCTGTGAAAATGCACAGGACCTTTTGACATATAATGTAGCCCTGTGTAAACACGTGCAACAGCAAGACACGCAGTGTTGAAGAAATAATTAGCTGCGGTGTTAAACTTTGAAATAAAGCCAGTGTTTTATAATAGAAAGCATGAGACATTTTTGTAGTAGAGGCACAAGTTATGCAGTGTACGAAGTAGTGACCGCATGAGGGGAAATATCTCTAAATGGATACAGGAGGAGATCAGTGCTTTATATATTTAGAACATGGTGAGCATTTTTTTAATTGAGCTTGGGCATTTTTTGTACGACCTGTTTATGTGGTTAACTAAGCCCTGAAGTTAAAGAAGGGAGAGGGCAAGCAAGCATGAGTAATGGCCTAAAAATTAGGCCTAAGATGATAGAAAGAAGCATTGGGATATGAATATACTCTTAGAATATTTCAACCCTTGCTTTGATTTATTTTTAGTACACATTGGATCATAAGTGACCAGTGGGATCGTAATGTAAAAAGTCACAAAAGATAAAGACTCCTTACCAGTTGGAATGCCCCTGTGTAAATTTGCTCACAGAAGGGAGGAACATTATTGGAAATAATTGGGTAAGTAAGAATTGGTTACAACTATACAAATTAGAAGCATCATTATCAATTAGATAAAATTATATGTAATAAGAGTGCATATATGTATATTAAAGTATTATACTAGTACAGACACCAGGGGGTCTATTATGATGTCAGGCGGATCGCCACCACCCTCATGGTGGTGGCGATCCACCCAACATCATCCCCCGCCTACCTCCCATTTCCCCCTGCCATATTATGAAGGTGGGGGGTACCGCGGCAGACGGGAAGACCGTCCGCTGCTTTTACGCCTGGTCAACGAGTCGAGCGGGTGGAAAAGGGTTGAATATGGTGGAGGTGTCTGCTAGACATCGCCATCCATATTATTATGGCAGCGGGAAGTAGCCTTTCCATGGAGGCAGAAAGGCTTGCAGTTTCCTAAGTTGGGGGCCTGTTGCGGGCCCCCAGGATGCTGGGAAAGTGCGGGGAGGCACATGGGTGGTACCTATGGTACCCCTCTGCATTTGCATGGATGACGTGGCAGGCACCGCACGGTGCCTGCCACGTTGTGCATTCAAATGCACACATGCCTTTTTTGTATTGCGGCGGGTACTGCTGACAGCAACCCTCGCCGCAATGCAAAAAATGCAGAATGCGCCCGCCAGTTTGGCGGGCGCATCCTAATTGTCCATGCGGTACCACCACACCCTTAGCGGACGGTCCCATTTCCTGGGGCAATGGCATCATAATAGACCCCCATGTTGGAATAATGATTAGGACCTATAAAAAAGTTTCAGAGGCATATACAAAAACATTAAGTGAGTAATTTGGGAATGGGTCACTCAATCTCTGGGACAATACTTCAGAATGGTTTTTAATGAAATTATATATGTTATTGGTTAAATAAACCTCTGGAGGTATTGGGTCTATCTACTGGAATACGCATATTTTGTGTACCCCAGATAAAGAAAGGAGGAGTACTGGGTTTAACATACAGTAGAATTAAATGGAAGGTCTGATTGGGGTGGTCTGAAAGACCCCCTAAATATATCTTTTTTATTTGATTGGGTATTTAGGATGCCTCTATATGAAGACTAAAAAGTGTGCAAGGCTGTAAATAGGGGCCATATAGGTTCGGTCTCCATTGGTTTTGAATAGACTCCCAATAATAATGGGGTGGTTATATCCTTGGCCAGTAGTATGCACTAGAACATGGATGTATTAAGTAATGTTTTTAGTGAAAAAATATAGATTGTATATTGATTGGGCTGTTATGTTTTCTAGTCTCCTTGAACAGAATTGTTTTATTGTATGAAAAAAGCCTTTAAAGAAATTAGTCCTGAAGAAGGCAGAGAGTCTATAATAAGAGCTGCCAAAACGCTGCGTTGGCAGAAAAATATCTTCAGGAATGACTATGAGGGTGATTTTATTTTAAGTAATGAGTTTTTATTGTTGTGGGTTTTGTTGAATTGTAAGAGTGTATGAAAAGCATTGTGCTCATTAATGTAATGTTTTTGGAGAATCATTGTTATATGACATACATAGTATACACTAGCGGCCACATGCATCATCCCGGCCTTTTGCGAATTCCAAATTGCAAAAAATAGGGAATCGCAATTTGGAATTCGCAAAATGGGACGCATGTATATTTTCGCAAAATATTTGCGATTCGGTAAAAATCGAAATTTTTACCCAATCGCAAATATTATGCGAATTCCAAAGTGCGAATTCGCAATTCCTATTGATTCCTATGGGCCAAGAGGCCCATAGGGATCAATGGGAAGGCTTTAACAAATTGCGATTTTCTTTTTGAAAATCGCAATTTGTTAATGCATTCCAAGGGTGCAGAGGGGGGTCCCAAGGACCCCCCCCCCCCCCCCCTGCACCCTAGAAATGTAATTTGTAGTGCATGTTTCACACACACATGTCCTAAGGACATGTGTGTCTGAAACATGAAAGTTTAAAAAACGCATTTTTGAGCATTTTCAAAACTTTTCGCAAATTACCACAAGGTTCAACCTCGTGGTAATTTGCACCTCCTAATTGCTCATTCGCAATTAGAAAAACAATCATGCATTGCTTTTAAGGAATCGCAAATTTGCGATTCCTAAGAGCAATCACATTTTTGGAAATCGCTAAAAATAGCGAATTTCACAAAAATGCATGATGCATCCCAAAAACTTATTTAGGAAGTGCAAACGGCCGAATTTACCGATTCGCACCGTTTGCACTTCCTAAATAGGTTGATGCATGTGGGTGTTGGTTTTAAGAGCTATGCGCAATATATGTATATGTATGATGTTTTTAAAGTTTTAAATTGTGTATTACACTGAATGTAAACAAAAGAAGATGATTGTATTTGTTTTCTATGACAACAATGAAAAATATACATATAAATATTTCAACAAGGAGACAAAGTGTTATATATGTTTATGCGTTATCAACATTAATGTAATATAGTATTTATTGCATCCTTACTGGACTATTGGGATATAAATTTGGGTTCATGCATTGAATAGGTTCAAACAAAAGGGAATCCCCTGTTTATGGTATAACCTACCCCGCCCCTTTGGCTACAAATAGTCACTCTTTTTGTGTTTGAAATAAATAAATATACTACAATCATCCTTAATATGATGAAGAGCCTCTTGCTTTCCAACAATAGTGACGAGGATGGGATGAAGCGCTATTAGCATCTGAGGAATCTGTTTGGAGTATCTGAGAGGTTTTGGGATGTGTGTTGACTGTCAGCCTTCTGAAGCTGGTACCATCAATAGTGTCAAACACATCAAGTGTTGGCGTTCATCATGCTGTGAATGTGCCACAATAAGCCATGAGTATTTCCAGAAAGGTCTGTCGGCTGTGTAAATCCCAGGAGTCTATAAATGATTGGATATTTAAGGAGTAGCCTATGGTGCATCACGCGGCTGGTCGTTCAGGAGTAGCCTATGGTGCATCACGCGGCTGGTCGTTCAAGTTGTTTTGGGAGGTGTCAGCCATATTGGGTACACTGGAAGAAGATAGGCATTACGGGGTAGTGACGTTTACGCCGGCGGCCATTTCTTTTTTTGCACTAGTAGTGTGTCAACGTTAGCGATGTTACAAGCACATGCCGGCAGCCATTTTTTTTATGTGGAATGTCTTTGTGATTGTTACCATCCTAGTGGATACCATGACGCATCATCCAGTTACTTCATTGCTGCTATTTCCTTCATTGTGATCACAGTGGAGAATCGTCACCATTATAGTCTATGCAGTTCCATACAGCAGTGATACTGTGGTGGTGTGACATCACCTGGGAACATTACTGAGGCAGTGAGGAAACCTTCAGTGACTGTCACACAGTGTGCTTGTTATGCAAGCTGTTTTGAGGTAGTATGCAACTTTACCCAGCGACTGGCACATAGTGAACCAGGTACATTTATTATTATGACTGAGTGTGATATTTTTTAACATTACTCTGGTGATTCTCCCACCAAGGACATATTATGATGCGGCCAATTACGATATCTGCTAGTATTATTTTACTAAGAATTATATCTGTTGTTATTACTCCAGTAATTAGCACATCACAGTACAATTACAATAGCTGTTTTATTCTGGTGATTGGCACAACTTTACTAGTAACTTCTACTGTGGAATGCGTCTAGTATTCTGGCAGCTGTTGTTTGCAAAATCTATTGTTATTAGGGGGACATTTATGAGTATCATTACGTTTATCATTGTCCTACCTAATTTTTAGTATCACTGGAATGTGTGTAGTATGGCGAGTATTCACCCCTCCATTTTTTTTGGCCTGAGCCCGGAGAGCCACCTATAACATGGGATTTATGGCTAGATATGTTTGAAGCATATGTGGAAGTTCTAGAGGACGTTCTAGAGGACGGATGTCAGGTTCAGAACTTTTTCTTCTGACCTTTAGACGTGAAAATAATTCTTGGTTATGGGTCTTGAGGGTTCTGATCTGTCCAAGGTAGGGGCGACCCCTTCTGGCAGCCACAGTGCTGTTGACAATTCAACGTCAGGGCAGACAGTGCTTTCCCAAAGGAGTCTCCGGGAAGAAAAAACCCAAAGAGAAAAACCTCTGATGGAAGCGGTGACTCCAGAATCCAGACAACTGGACACATCAACGATGGTAGACAACAAGGCGGCCACAGACCTGAGAAAGAGAGAACTGAGGAAGAAGGAGACCACTGGAATGAATACCAAACTGGAGCAAGTATCACCAACAGAACCAAATAGAAGTAAACAGGGGCGAAGAGATAAAAAGCAAGAGCGAAGAATCACCAACGGGAGCAAAGAGACACCAACAGGATCGAAGAGTGTTGCTACGCAAGAAGGATGAGGATTCCAGCCCCTTAAATACACTAGGAAAGGAAGTAATGTAACAGAAAGGAGAACTACCATCTTGGTTTTGGGATAGGAAAAGGAAAAAGGTAGAAAAATCACCATCTTGAAATGGTGAAGAAACCACACCTAAGGCATTCTAGGAACCAGGCAGAGGAACATGGAAAAAAGAACATGAAAACAAGATGGCCCTTGAACAAGAATGCAGGCAACTAATGAAGGATTTCAGGTAAGTGTAGATTGGCCATTGGCAGGTAGCCGTCTACATTGACATTGTGTGCCAAAGGAGATAACTGCTGCAAGGTGCGTCTTTGTACCCAAAAAAGCTGAGCTGCGGCGTACCCTGTGTCCGGGACTAGGTGCCGCGAGTCGATTCACAGCCCACGGCAGTGAGGTGGGAGATGTTGTGGGTCGATTCATGGCCCGCAGCAGTGAGGTGGAAGGAGCCGCGGGTTGATTCATGGCCCGCGGCAGTGACCTGAGAAGAGCAGCGGTCGATTCACGCCCGCAGCAGTGAGGCAGGAGGAGCCACGGGTCGGGTCATGGCCCGCGGCATAACAAGGAAGAGTGTTCAGAGCGAAGACATTCATGATTATTGAAACGTAGATAGCTACATGATTGATAGAATAAAAAAGTACTCATGATAGAGAATGCTGGTGACATAGGAGTTTACCAATGTGCTAATAAACAAATGCAGTAAAGATTTGGTATAAAGATTAATGTGGTCATGGAACGGTATAAATTCTATTCAAGTGCACAGAAAGAAGATGAGACTATTGACCAGTTTGTAGCTGCTCTTAGAGGCTTAGCAGTAACTTGTGATTTTGAGCATATGTTGTGTCAGAATGTGAACCGGTTGCGCGCTGGCTGCACCTCCAGCGCGAACCAGGAAGTGCAGGGGTCGGGAGACTACAGTCCCCGGCATGCGGTCACGCCCCACGTTACCGCGGGATGACGTCAGAGGCAGGGTCAGAGGCAGGGTAAATGGGGGCGGCTGAAGGAAGACGCTGTAGATTATCCTGAAGCCTGCGGTGAATACAGAATTCTACGAACATCTATCAAGGCGGTAAGAATGCATTTTGCACACATTGTGGTACCGCATGTCTCCTGAGTGAGAGGCAGAGCGTTACGTGCCTCGTCACTCTCCCCTGCATCTCCTCCTATGTTGGACGACTCCGGCTGTTTGGACTCTTGCGGAGGAGGCTATCGGACGCAGGGATTTACCTGTTGGAAAGTGCTTTCCTTTGTTGGCGGGGACAGGCTAGATACAGTCCCTTACTGAGGATTGCTTCCAGACTTTTGGGGGCATAATTTGGCCAGTTCTAAATTCTGTGTGCAGAAACCAGTCGGGTTTCAATCAGGAAAACAAGTTAACTGAGGTTCTATGTCCATGAGAGAGAGTTCAACGAAGGGGGTGCGGTTTTCACTGTTGTTCACTCATGGCCAAAACTACATGAATCTATGGGTAGGTGATTTGTTTGTTATTTTTTGCATACAAAAAATTGGTATCAATTAGAGAGAAGTGTTTACATTGTCTGCTCTCCTTTTTTTCCTTTTCAATAGTTTCAGGTTGAGGAACATGTAATCATCCTGCTCTCTCCTGGCATCATTCCCTCACTTCCTTATTATTTTAGGTAGGGTGTGTGAGATATATATATGAGAATTGGAATAAGGAAACGTATCTTGGTAATACTGTCTGGGACTATTGAATTATATTCCTTATTGTGTTTCCTGTGTCATCCTGAGATCTCCCTCTCAGCTGTTCCTTCCCTTTCCTTGACCCGTTTGATGATTCCAGCAGGCTGTGAGTTTCTCATTCCAGACTTGGGATTATCGAGAGGTGGGCCCCCATAGAGCATCTATACCACTCTGAGGATTCTGGAAGGAGGAGCCTGACATGTTGTATGACCAGGTCCTATGGGACCAAATTCCCATGAAGATCAAATCTACAAAATTAAATAAAAGTGATGGTCTCGATGCTCGATAACATTAAAAGCAGCTGTTGATGCTGACAGGAGTATTGCAGTATCAGAAAAATGCATTAAAACAGTAAGAAGTGAGGGTGGCAGAAATACTCAAGTAAGTGCCGTCAGCTTAGAGAAGGATGCTGGATACAAGGATAAAACTGGAGAGAAGATAAAAAACGGGGCATTAAATAATAAAACTGGTGGAGCAAAGACTAATGAAGGGGGACGTACGTCGAGCAAAGGGCTTTTTATGTTTCAGATGTACTTCGAGTAGCCATTTGGCTTATTTTAAAATGTGCTCAGCATTGAACAAGGTATGCAGCACTTGTCACTTCAGTTGAGTGTGCAAGAATATGGGCAAAATGTAAACCAAATTGTGGAGGATGTTTCAGATGGGAAAGGGATTTTACAGAGTTTGGCATTGAGTGTGCATGCGGAAGTCGGCAGGCTATGAGATTGCCTAGTTGTGCAAAATGTATTGATGTTGAACGAGATGAAACTGTGGTGTATTCACATGCATGGTATACCATCATGGGGGAAAATATGTTTGACAGATTGTAGGCAGGCAGGATGCCATGTGAACTGGATGCTAATCCTGGTAGCTATTCTGGTCGTAAGATTCCTATGCAAGGATTTCGGTCAGCTGATATTGAACTTGGTTCCAACAAGTTAATAAGCATTGCAGGCTCTGTGAAATACTAGCAAGATATTTCTAGGGATAGGAGTGTGATGTTTCCACCTGCATAGTTCGCTAGTGAGATAATACTGATACCCCCTAGTTGGGGCAGGAAACATCAGTTGTCCTCTTATAACATCAGGGCAGGTTGAAGGTATGTGTGGACAACACCAGGTTGCCCTTGAACACAGGGTAGTATGTGACTGAACAGTACTATATTTGTATTTAGCCTGTTTCTTTTCTGCCTGTGGGATTTCATTGTCATTCACATGATGTCACCACTAGAACCTTTGGTGACATCATGGAGTGTAGGGGGCTTAGCCTGGTGACAACTGGCAGTTGGAACCAGGCAGGCTGAGTGACAAGCAGGTCACTCCTGGTGTGTCTTTTAATATTACCATCTTGATGACATGACCTGAAATCTATCTTGAATAAAACAACCTAAATTATACCCGGCTCCAGGCTTCTATTTACAACATTTTTGGCGACTTTGGAGCAATTTGGAGCGGATTTACAGTGTGCAGACGACGGGAATAAGAAATAAAGAACCTACAGCGTAAAGGAAAAGCAAGTATTAAGGAACTTATTAAAGTAGAAGGGCCTGTGTGTTAAAAGAACTTTAAGTAAAATTAGAGAAAGTTTGAAACTTAAAATAAGACAAGACAAGCACCCTGGTAAGTCCCACCAGTGTCCTTCGTTATCAGGACGGCCTGCAAACCCAGGGTGTTGATGTACATGAGTTTAACATTGTGTGAAGATATGCAGCAGTAGAGGAAAGATTTACTGAATTAACACATCGATACTGTGTGCAAAAGTAATTGAGAGGATGTGGTGCTGTTAACTCAGCTTGTGCTTTTGACTGCTATTCAAGGCTGGGATCGCTGACTGTGATCGAGTGGCTGAGACAGAGTTTGAAGAGAACAAGGCACCGTCAGAGTATGCTGGAAGACAAGCATCCGAGTGCATTTGTTAAAAACTGTCAAGATCGTGAGCCTTGGAGAGTTGAAAAAGAACAGTACGCAGCAGATGTGTTTCAAAAGCTGCGCAAAGACATGCGGAGAGCAAGTGACTGCTCTCATGATTATTTTAAGGAAACCAACATAATTTCACTGCGCAATGCCAAGTGCGCCACAAATATTTAACTGTCATCTTCATGTTTGAAAGAGAGCTGCGCGAGGAACATGAGAGGCCTACCTTCCCTTTTCAGCTCCTTGTGACGTTGTGATTCCTTATTGGGCTGCGCTTGCACGCTTGGCAGCAGAGGCGTGCCCAGAGCCACCCAGTGGGACGCGGTATGCGTGCCGCCATCTTGGGCTGATATCATTTTACGGAGGAGCCTTGGAGGGAGAAAGACCATTGAGACGTGACTTCGTGGGATGAACGGGACCGTTGGAGAAATTGTCTGCTGTGAAAAGTCGCGAAGAGTGGAGATAGTAGGGGCGTGAAAAGTAAAGGTACATTACAATACTAGTGCAACATGGGTTAATGCACACTGAAGAGGTACTTCTCAACGCTGATGCTACATCGGATAATGCAGCTGGCATTTGGAGAACAATTTTACATTCAAAGTAGAAGATAGCCTCGGGTGAGAGACCGCTCACCGGAGCACGAGACTTTCTCTTGCATTACTATGCTGGTCATTGTGATGTTTGTCCCGTGGTTCGTGTAGGGTTAATGGTGAATCTAATTTTGGGGTGGTGAGTGCCCTTGCAGGTTTTTTCTTTACGTGTGGTGAATGGCAAGTGTGTGGTGAGTGACAAAATATTGTGTTTTTGGGGAGGCATAGTTGGCTATAATTCAGTGTGTTACCCTGTTGCATTTTTACTTGATTTTCTTTTCTAGATGGAGGTTATTTTTGAAGTTCACAAGGTGAGGTCCTTGGGACTATATGTGTCCTAGTGTTTGGGACTATATGTGTCCTGGTTAAGTGGTTTTTTTTTTATTTAAGGATGGTGAGTACCCCATTAGAAAATTGGGGGCGGAGCAATGGCTACTCCAAGGTGTGGTTTGCGGGGAGAGTTGTACCCCGTTACAGTATAGAGTGTTTTTTTATTAAGATTTAAGGGTGGTGAGTACCCCATTAGGAAATTGGGGGCGGATCAATGGCTACTCCAGGGTGAATTCACGGGGAGAGTTGTACCCCGTTACGGTGTAGAATGTTTTTTATTAAGATTTAAGGGTGGTGAGTACCCCATTACAAAATTGGGGGCGGAGCAATGGTTACTCCAAGGTGTGGTTCACGGGAAGAGTTGTACCCCGGTGAATAGCCCATTAGAAAATTGGGAGCGGAGCAATGGCTACTCCAAGGTGTGTTTCACGGGGAGAGAAGTACTCCATTACGGAGCAAAGTGGGCTCCATTTTTGCCACAAAATCAATTTGTGTTTGTGTTTCCCAAGGAAAGGGGATGGGACTTGGGACTAGTTGTGTTTGGGACGAGTTGTGTTTGGGATGTGTTAGTAACTGTTTGGGATGTGTTAGTAACTCTATCTTTAGAATGTGTGTTATGTACTTTTACAATCCATGTGTACTCTAGTCTCAATGATCTATCTTTTAGAATGTACTGTGTACTTTTAGTGTACTGTGTACTTTTATATGGAGGGGTACATCGAAGCTAATTTTACCTATTCTAATTTTATCTTTTTGATTTCCCTAAAGAAAGGAGATGTGTTGTATTTAGCCTGTCTCTTTTCTGCCTGCGGGATTTCATTGTCATTCACATGATGTCACCACTAGAACCTATGGTGACATCATGGAGTGTTGGGGGCTTAGCCTGGTGACAACTGGCAGTTGGAACCAGGCAGGCTGAGTGGCAAGCAGGTCACTCCTGGTGGGTCTTTTATTATTACCATGTTGATGACATGACCTGAAATCTATCTTGAATAAAACAACCTAAATTATACCCGGCTCCAGGCTTATATTTACAACAACTATGGATCGGTATGACTGAATTCTTCCTTTTGAGACAATGCTCTGGAAGTATGTGTCAGGCAGTTGGGAGTAGTCAGAGAAAGCCTGATGGCAAGAAAGCCTCTGATGAGGTTTGTGCATTCATCCCAGATGTGTACTCCTTCTGATGGTTTAGCATGGAAGAATCTCCAACAGTGGAAGGGACATCAACGAAGGGTAGTTAGAGAATAGGACATTTGGGCCCTAGACCCATTCTGAACTGTTGGATGATGTTCTCTGGGGGCTCTCTACTCCTGCAAATCACTCAAATGCATGTAGTGGTGCTGCACAGATGGGGCCTTGAAATCCAAGATCAGAAAATTAATGGACAAATATGCTGGGTCATCACATAGGGCCACCAATCCTGAGTGTGGCTATGGGCATCTGTGTTTCCCTACCTAAGTCTTGGATGGGCACTGATCTATCAATCCATAAACATTTCCTGCCTTACATTTCCCTTAGACCTAAAGGTGATCCAGTCAAGGGAAGTCACAGGAACCAAGACAGGGTAGCTGTGGAAGTTAGTTGGTGCAGGCCAGACTAAATGGTAGCATATGGGCAGAAGGTATCACCCTGGTCAAGCAGTCAACACCAAGTGTTCATTTAGACACTAGCAAGAATATGCATGAGTGCTCCCTGAGGGAAAGTGTTTTGAGTATGAGCTCCAGACTGAGTCTGAAATGGCAGGATGGGTGTCAACCACCTGAAAGAAATTGCTTATGGATTTTCTTCAATTTGACAGTGATAACTGCTTTCTCATACCTGTAACTTGTCAATACAAGGACTGGAAAAGCCAATAGGCCTCACCTTTAGGACCTCTTGGCTTTGCCAATACCCTTTAGTCGTGCTGCGCAGCAAAAAACTATTGTGTAATTTTGTAGGCACTGTTGTGTTTCTGCCTTAGTTCTCTATGCACCCGGCTTCACATTAAAGGAACGCCCCCCCCCCCCCCCCAACAACCTCACCCCTGCCCTCCTTTCACTTTCACACAGAGGCATCTCAAGGGCCACAGTAGCTATTGAGGGAATGTTGTTTTTAACAAAAAGTATGGGAACTGCTTTTGTAAAATTAAAAGCATGAGCATGTGACTCCCCATAGATTCAGTCCACTTTAACCACTGTTAATATGCAGATATCCCTAAAGTTGAGTGGAGGGGGTCACAAGGAGGACACCAGGTCACCCATGTGGTCAGGAAACAGGATCCAAGCAGAACAGGGAAAGGATGGGACATTTTCCCCTCATTTGTTGTATAGAAAGAGGCAGACAGCCTGCTTTGGGCCTCAGGCCTGAGAGTAATAGCCCAGCGGAGTGGGCAAAGGACACAACCTGCTTCGTAAGGCTAGGTTTATCATTGGTGCGGCAGATGCTGTGGCACCAAACTCAGGGGGGTGATGGGCCAACTAAACCCATGTTATAGCTATTGTATTATGTTTGCTTTCATTAGGGCCCAGTACACGTTTGCTATCTCAATGTTGCTTTGGGCCTCGGACCAATGGCTCAACGGAGGTGAGATGTGAAGCTGAGGAGATATCTCAGTTGGGTTCCCTGAGATGTGGCAGAAAGGAGGTAGGCAAGATGGGGGTACAGATTTTTAGCAAAGGAAAGAGGAGACTGTCTGCTTTGCAAGGCAGTAGCTATCATTAGTGAAGCAGGAGCAGTGGTACTGGGGCCCAGGACTGTGAGGGTCTGACTGCATCACATTTATGACAGTCTACCTTTACAATAGGGGCATGCAGTTCATTTTTCTTGTTAGTGTTAGGGCACCCTTGTTGCAAAGTGGGAGCAACATATGGTAGCTCTTTTTTCTCAGAGACAGAGAGTCTGATAAAGAAGTAGTGACCAGGCATGAGGGGAAGGAGTGAAAGAGGCAGAGAAGACAGTATGCTTCTTAGGGCTGCAGCTACCATTAGTGCAGCAGGTGCAGTCACATTGCGACCCAGGGTCATAACTCCCCAATTGCGGGGCTTAGTGTTTTTTTCTCAATTTCTGTTTCTGTGTGGGGCTGATCCGATTTGCATAGCTGAGTACAGAATTATCTCTTACTTGGCTCCTGCAAGAATCACAGATGCCCCAAACGTTGGAGCTCCTCTCGGGGGACTCAGTAACCTATGCCCCCAAGAGCCTCTCAGGCTCAAGAAACACTAATGCGGGCTGGGAGCCACGAAGGCTCTGGGAACATTTTCCCTGCAACGGTGGGGCGGCCCGCTGCCATCCGGGGACGCCCTAAAGGTACTCCGTCCTCCCGCACCAGCAGTAGCATACGGAGCTCGCCCCAGCCTGTCTCACTCACTGGCTGCTCTGGCGGGGCTCCTCGCGGGCTCTCTGACGTACGGCGGTGCAGCAGCTCCACGCTGCCTCCTCCTCTCTCGGCTTGTGTGCGTCGGTCCCGACTTCACCGGACACCGCGGGGCTCTTTCGGCACAGGGGAGCCCCGCAACAGGCCGCAACACTCCTCTTCTCGTCGCGGAGAGGGGGGGGCAGCCATCATCTCCGGTCTCCCTCTCCCTAAGGGAGACCGGCAACCACGCCACGGCTTTCCCCAGGCAGGGGGAAGCGGAAGTGAGCCCATCTCGGCCGCGCCCACAGTCAGGCGGGCGCGGGCCGGACTTCCGGTTTTTGTCGCGATCCCGGTACCCGGGCCGCTGCGCTGATTTCACAGTGGCAAAATGAGAGGTGGGCACGCTCGAGAATAAAAATAAAAGTAGAAAGCGAGGTGGGCACTCGCTAGATCATGGGTACTCACAAACTTTTTCTCGGGGGCCAAATTTACAGTGTGGTTTGTGTCCGAGGGCTGCACTGGTGGGAGCGTGGTCAGTGGGGGAGGGGGCGGGGCTAGAGGAAAAAAAAAATCGACCATGAGGTTGATCACAGGTCCCTGCAGCGGACGCCTTCGTCCACTGAGCCACCAGACCCGGCATACACACATCTCTCTCTCTCTCTCTCTCTCTCTCTCATTCTTTCTCTGTCACTCTCTCCCTCTCTGTCTCCCTCCCTCCCTCTCTCTCTCCCTCCCTCTCTCTCTCCCTCTCTCTCTCCCGCCCTCTCTCCCTCTCTCTACCTCTCTCTACCTCTGTCTCTCTGTGTCCCTCTGTCTCACTCACTCTGACTGTCTCACTCTCTCTCTCTGTCTCCTTCTCTCTCTCTGTTTCCCTCTCCCTCTCTCTGTTTCCCTCTACCTTCCTCTATTTCTCTCTCCCTCTCTATCCTTACCTCTTCCTCCTTCCCTCTCTTTCCCTCACCCTCCTTCCCTCTCCCTCCCTCCCTCTCCTTCCCTCTCTGTCTCCCTCTCTCTCCTTCCCCCTCCCTCACAACGAGGTCTCCCTCACTCTGATGTCTCCCTTACTCTGATGTCTCCCTCACTCTGATGTCTCCCTCACTCTGATGTCTCCCTCACTCTGATGTCTCCCTCACTCTGATGTCTCCCTCACTCTGATGTCTCCCTCACTCTGAGGTCTCCCTCACTCTGAGGTCTCCCTCACTCTGAGGTCTCCCTCACTCACTCTGAGGTCTCCCTCACTCACTCTGAGGTCTCCCTCACTCACTCTGAGGTCTCCCTCACTCACTCTGTCTCCCTCCCTCGCTCTTTCTTTCCCTCGCTCTCCCTCTGTCTGCCTGTCTCCCTCCCTCGCTCTCCCTCTGTCTGCCTCTGTCTCCCTCGCTCTGTCTCCCTCGCTCTCCCTCCGTCTGCCTCCGTCTCCCTCCCTCGCTCTCTCTCTGTCTGCCTGTCTCCCTCTCTTGCTCTCCCTCTGTCTGCCTGACTCCCTCCCTCGCTCTCCCTCTGTCTGCCTCGGTTTCCCTCGCTCTCCCTATGTCTCCCTCGCTCTCCCTCGCTATGCCTCCCTCACTATCCCTCTGTCTCCCTCGCTCTCCCTCACTCTGCCTCCCTCGCTCTCCCTCTGTCTCCCTCGCTCTCCCTCTGTCTCCCTCGCTCTCCCTCTGTCTGCCTCTGTCTCCCTCCCTCGCTCTCCCTCTGTCTGCCTGTCTCCCGCCCTCGCTCTCCCTCTGTCTGCCTGTCTCCCTCGCTCTCCTTCTAGCTGCCTCTGTCTCCCTTGCTCTCCCTATGTCTCCCTCGCTATACCTCCCTCGCTCTTCCTCTGTCTCCCTCACTCTCTCTCACTCTGCCTCCCTCGCTCTCCCTCTGTCTCCCTCGCTCTCCCTCACTCTGCCTCCCTCACTCTCCCTCTGTCTGCATCTCTCCCTCCCTCACTCTCCCTAGCTCTCCCTGTCTGCCGCAGTCTCCCTCGCTCTCCCTCGCGCTGCCTCCCTCGCTCTCCCTCTGTCTGCCTCTGTCTCCCTCCCTCGCTCCCCCTCTGTCTGCCTGTCTCCCTCCCTCGCTCTCCCTCAATCAATCAATCAATCACGGCATTTATAAATTGCGCTACTCACCCGGGAGGGTCTCAAGGCGCTGGGGGGGGGGGGGTAAGTTACTGCTCGAACAGCCAGGTCTTGAGCTGCTTCCTGAAGGAGAGATGGTCCTGGGTTCGCCGAAGGTGGGTGGGGAGGGAGTTCCAGGTCTTGGCTGCCAGGTAGGAGAAGGATCTTCCTCCAGCGGTGGCTTTGCGGATGCGAGGTACGGTGGCGAGGGCGTGGCTGGTTGATCGAAGCTGGCGGGTGGGCGTGTAGAAGGACATGCGGTCGTTGAGGTACTTGGGGCCCAGGTCGTGGAGAGCCTTGTGTGTGTGGGTCAGGAGTCTGAACGTGATTCTCTTGCTGATGGGGAGCCAGTGCAGGTCTCTCAGGTGTCCGGTGATGTGGCTGTGTAGGGGGATGTCCAGGATGAGTCGTGCGGAGGCGTTCTGGATGCGCTGGAGTCTTTTTTGAAGTTTGGCTGTGGTTCCGGCGTAGAGGGTGTTCCCGTAGTCAAGTCGGCTGGTGACGAGTGCCTGGGTGACGGTCTTCCTGGTTTCGGTGGGGATCCATCTGAAGATCTTGCGGAGCATGCGCATGGTGTTGAAGCACGAACATGAGACGGAGTTGACTTGTCTGGTCATCAACAGGGAGGAGTCCAGGATGAAGCCCAGGTTGCGTGCGTGGTCCGTTGGTTTGGGAGCGGTGCCCAGGGCCGGGGGCCACCAGGAGTCGTCCCAGGCGGAGGGTGATGATCCCAAGATTAGGACTTCCGTCTTGTCTGAGTTCAGTTTAAGGCAGCTGCTCTCATCCAGTCGGCGACGTCTTTCATCCCTTCGTGTAGGTTGGCCATGGCGGTGGTGGGGTCGTTGGTGAGGGAGAGGATTAGCTGGGTGTCGTCAGCGTAGGAGATGATGTTGAGGTTGTGTTGGCGTGCGATGGCTGCGAGGGGGCTCATGTAGATGTTGAAGAGGGTTGGACTAAGTGAAGATCCTTGTGGAACGCAGCAGATGACTTCGGTGGCCTCGGATCTGAACGGGGGGAGGCGGACTCTCTGGGTTCTTCCGGCGAGGAACGAGATGATCCATTCCAGTGCTTTCTCTCGGATTCCGATGTTGCTGAGGCGCTTCACTAGGGTGCGGTGGCAGACTGTGTCGAACGCCGCAGAGAGGTCCAAGAGGATGAGGGCCGCTGTTTCCCCGTTGTCGATCAGGGTTCTGATGTCGTCGGTGGCTGCGATTAGGGCGGTCTCGGTGCTGTGGTTGGCCCGAAACCCGGACTGCGAGCGGTCGAAGGATCCGTTCGTCTCGAGGAAGGCGGCAAGCTGTCTGTTGACGGTCTTCTCGATGACTTTGGCCGGAAAAGGAAGGAGCGAGATGGGACGGTAGTTTTTGAGGTCGGTGGGGTCCGCCGTTGGTTTCTTCAGGAGGGCGGTAAGCTCAGCGTGCTTCCAGCTCTCCGGGAAGGTGGCGGTGTGGAAGGAGGAGTTGATAATGTCCCGGAGATGGGTGCGATGATGGCGTCGGCCTTGTTGAAGACGTGGTGTGGGCAGGGGGTCGGTTGGTGATCCGGAGTGGATGGAGTTCATCGTGCGGGTGGTGTCTTCGGTGTTGATCGGGGTCCAGTTGCAGAGGGTGGAGGTGGCAGGCGTTGGTTCGGCAGTCGGGTGCGTGGTCTGTGCATCGAAGCTGTTGTGTATGTCTGTGATCTTGCTGTGGAAGAATGAGGCGAGTGAGTCGCAGAGGTCTTGCGAGGGAGTGATGTCGTTGTTTCCGGCGCTGGGGTTGGAGAACTCTTTGACGATGCTGAAGAGTTCCTTGCTGTCGTGGGCGTTGTTCAGTCGTTCTTTGAGTGCCGACTTCTTGGTGGCGCGGATCAGCTGGTGGTGTTTGCGGGTGGCGTGCTTGAGGGCGGTCCTGTTGACTGTGGTCCCGTCGAGCCCGCAGGCTTTCTCAAGGGTGCGGCAGTTCTTCTTGGATTCCTTGAGTTCGTTGGTGAACCAGGGGGTTTTCTTGCTACCGGTTCTGCTGGGAGGGTTCTTTAGTGGTGCGAGGTCGTCGGCGCAGGCGGTCAGCCACTTGGCGAGGTTGCTGGCTGCTTCGTTTGTGTCCGCTGTGTTGGTGGGTGTGTTCTGGCTGAGGGAGGCGGAGAGCTGCTCGGCGGTGATCTTGCTCCAGCATCGGCGGGGAACCTGTTGCGGGTGGTGGTGGGTCGCTGTTTTCCTGAAGCTGAAGTGGATGCAGCTGTGGTCGGTCCAGTGGAGTCCGGTGGCGTGGCTGAAGGAGATGTGCTTGCTGGATGAGAACACGGGGTCAAGCGTGTGGCCGGCGTAGTGGGTGGGAGTGTTCACCCGTTGCTTGAGTCCAAGGTTGGCGAGGTTGTCCAGCAGGGTGGTGGTGTTTCTGTCGTTGTTGTTTTCCAGGTGGAAGTTGAAGTCCCCTAGGAGGATGTAGTCGGCGGAGGGCAGGGCGTGTGGGCTGATGAAGTCTGCGATGTCTTCGCTGAATTGTGTGCGTGGTCCCGGTGGTCTGTAGATGAGGGTGCCTCGGAGGGTGGTCTTGGGGTCCGTGTGTATCTGGAAGTGAAGGTGTTCGGCGGCGGTGAAGGTATCGTCGGAGTTAGTCGAGATGCGGATGGTGTTTTTGTGTATGATGGCGATGCCTCCTCCCGTCAGGTTGACGCGATCCCTCCGGGTGATCTTGTATCCGTCCCGGATGGCTATGGCGATGTCGGGCGCTGAGGATGCGTTCATCCAGGTTTCGGTGAGGAAGGCGACGTCCGGTGCTGTCGCGTCGAGCAGGTCCCAGAGTTCTACGGCGTGCCTGTGGGCGGAGCGGGTGTGCAGCAGGATGCACTTCAGGTAGTTGTTGCTGGTGCTTGACTTGGCGGGGGTGGTGCAGGTCCGGTGGCAGGTGAATTGGCAGGCTTGGCAGGCGAAGGGTCCGTGGGTGAGTCTCGGGGTGGCTCGGTAGCAGGCAGGGTTCCGGCCGGTGTTGAGTGCGTTGAGGGTGGCGGCATCGTAGGTCCGTCGGGTCGTCTTGCATCGGCGGGGGCCAGGGGTCCTGGCGCTGGGTGCGGTCCAGGCGCAGACGGGCTTGCCTTTGGCGTACCTTCGGCGCACAATCGGCGCGCCCCCTGCGCGTGACCGCTGCGCGGCCGCCATTTAAGGCTAAGTGGGAGGGAGGAGCAGCTGGGAGGCGGGAGTGGGGAGGACACAGAACACAAAGGGGGCGTGGACGCGTGGACGGCGGCGGGGAGCGGGGCGGGGAAGGCACAGGGGGGAAAGCGACCAAGATTAACACAAGGCAATGAAATACAAATTAAACAGAGGGCAATACAATACAAATTGAACAGGAGGCAATACAATCTAACAAGGCAAAACAACAACAAAATACTATGAAAAACCGGCGGAGCTGCTGGGGCAACGAACAGCGAGGCAGGCAGCTAGGGCGGCGGGCACACGGAACAGCGAGGCTGCGAGCAGCAGCGAGGGGCACACACACAGCTGGTGGCCGTGCGGCGCGGGGGTGTCCTGAGAACAGGTCACACTCACCTGCGCTGCGCGGTCGCCATTTAAGGACAAGTGGGAGGGAGGAGCAGCTGGGAGGCGGGAGCGGGGAGGACACAGAACACAAAGGGGGCGTGGCCACGTGGACGGCGGCAGGAAGCGGGGAGCGGGGCGGGGAAGGCACAGGGGGGAAAACGACCAAGATTAACACAAGGCAATGAAATACAAATTAAACAGAGGGCAATACAATACAAATTGAACAGGAGGCAATACAATCTAACAAGGCAAAACAACAACAAAATACTATGAAAAACCGGCGGAGCTGCGGGGGCAACGAACAGCGAGGCAGGCAGCTAGGGCAGCGGGCACATGGAACAGCGAGGCTGCGAGCAGCAGCGAGGGGCACACACACAGCTGGTGGCCGTGCGGCGCAGGGGTGACCCTCTGTCTGTCTGTCTCTTTCTCTGTCTCCTTCCTCCCCCCCTCTCCCTCTTCATCTCACCATGCCTGTGTGTGCCCGGGCTGACACAGCTTCTGGGCACACACACACTCAGCCAGCCAGCCGCACCCGAGCACTTCACACCTCTTTAAGAGACCATTCGCATGCTAATGAGCTTTGTTCAGCTCTTAGGCCCCTGCAGCCCCACTCTGACGGAAATCGCCCGCCCTCTCAGAGAGTCTCTGCATCGCGCTGCCGCAGGGGTGTTTGCTGAGATTCTTTAAAAAAAAAAAAAAAACACGGGTACGATGTCTGCACGTTCCGCGGGCCGCCAGGGAAGGCTTGCCGGGCCGCCCCTGGCCCGCGGGCCGTACTATGAGTACCCGTGCGCTAGATAATTAAATAAACGGGGTGGCACCCGTCCATAAAAATATGCAAATAAGCATCAAAAGGGGCAGGAGCGCTTCCCTCCAAGGGAAAACGACAGCACTCTGCCCAGTAAGTAAAATAAAGCGCTCTCAAGGCGCTGGGGGCTCAGACAGTGCCAGGCCCCTCAGAAATGACCCCATTAGCAAGGAGGGTCCCAGCAGTCCTAAGCAAATGCACAGGGTTCAAAGAAAAAGGTCCTGGGGGCAAAGTGAAGCAAAAGAGGACACCAGGCAAACAGAGATCCTCCAGGCATCCAGGTCCATCAGGTATCCAGGGGCTAGGCAGGGCCCAGGGAGGCAAGCCTTCCCCTGGGCCCAAGCAGCAGCACGCCCCTGGCAGGATTCAAGTCAGAAACAAGAACATTTTGTAAGGGGACACAGCCCCTTTTTATACAGCAAAATACTTTGTCTAGCAGGGTGCAGGTAATGTGAGATCCAGCTACAACTGGTTATAGGGAACTCCTTTCACTAGCCAGGCTAGGGACATCAGACGCACCACAGGGGGTGGAGCCAGCATTGTCAAGGGCAAACCCAGCCCTATTCAGGCCCAGGTGCACCCCTCCCCACACATCAGCATGCTAATCTCTCCACTCACCACCGGGGCAGACCCTCCCAGACTCTTGGAGCCAGGCTCACTAGCCAATCACATGCCAGACACAAATATGCCAACTTCTAAAAGTGGCACTTCTACACTAGACACAATCATGCCGCATATATCATTGCGCAGCATTCAATCTCACGAGTTCGCACATACCAAACTCGACCCTGCACTCCCCACACATCAGGAACTATCATGGTCGTACATATTCCCCATGCATTCCTATGGGATGGCAGGTCACTCACCACACATACAGAGAGCTCACGCACTTTACACTGTACCACAGTGAAAACGTGCGCAGAGGCCTAAAATCACCAACACCAGGTCACAGAAACAGGCTAGGAATAAGCAGAAAGTCTGGGGGTGAACCTGCCAAAAGGGCCGGGTCCAACAGCCAGCCACTGAGAAGGTGTACCCAAAGAAGCTGATATGCTGTTTCTGGAAGTCACACTTCTCACTGTGGAAGGTCAGCCCTGCTACCTGGATAGCACTTACCGAAGTCATGTATGGTGCTCCACGATGAAGTTTGCAAATATAAGAATGTTGTCACTGACATTGAAAATTGTTTGCAGTACTATTAGGAGTTACTGGATTGTGTTTTGAAATGCCTCTGCTGCACTTGATATTCCAAGTTCAGATGGCAGTACCTCCTGAGTCCGGCGTGTGTCAAGAACGTCATAATGTATCTCGATTCACAGTGTAGCTGCAGTTGTAGATAACCTGATTGCATGCCTGCCTTGGAGAACCATTTGGATCAGTTAAGGTCTCCCATGAGGTTGTCTTAGGTGGGGGCGATGTGGCGCTCGTGCCGTACTGCAATGTTCGGCAGGCTCATGTTTGAACTTCTTCGGGTCGTTTCTGCTTCTTAGCCACCACAATAGGGGACACCCATTGGGTGGGGTCAGTAACCTTTTTGATTATTCCAGCCTTCGCAAGCTACTTTAGTTCCCTCTCGACCTTGGGTCACAGGTGGAAAGTTATTTCTAAATGCTGCAGCGCTACTGGCTGTATAGACTTATCAATGTGCAGCCGTACCACCTTGTATTTCATGCACCCTATGCCTTTGAATAGGCTGTCAAACTCTACAAGGATGTGGAAAATAGTCTCAGTTTGCCCTCCAAGGGAGAATGTAATCAACCCCAAAGTTTCAGTTATACTGCAGATGATTAGCATGCCCTGACCTTCCTTGACCACGTATATGGTTGTGCTATTACACGTGTCTCCATGTGAGATTTGTTACTCAAAGGTTCCTGGCATGGGCAAGGGTTGAGATTGGCCATTGGCGAAGACCCTAACCTTCACCTTGACTAGCCATGGAGGCTCTGTAATGTGCTTGTACATGTCCACTGATATGATGTTGATAGACGCTCCAGTGTCTATAGTGGCTCTGACCGGGTGGTGGCCAATGAGCAGCTGACAATGGGGTAGCAGTCTGCAAGAGGTTGCAGTGTTGCCTATGGAAAACATTGAGTGCACAGAGTACTTGGGAACATCATCGCCCATGTCCTCACCTGCCTGTTCAAAGTTGGAAAGGGCATTGACTGTCTCTTTGGGCTTCTGTGACGTGGAAGACTGGCACACTTTTGCTAAATGATTATATTTGTTACAGGTGATACATCTTCTACCTTAAACCGGGCAATCAGCTGGTCTGTGGGATGGACCTCTGCAGTAGCCGCACTGTCGTTTGAATGCAAACAACTTTCTTCTTGTGTCTGTTGTGGCTGGACTGTATTTACTGACTGTGCCTTAACTGCCCTGTGGAGCACCACCTCCATATGTGAAGCCCTTGCTTTGGATAGTTTCTTCGACCTGCCAAGAGTAAGAATGTCTTGTAGGGCCCCAAGACTCCTGAAGGATTTTCTTGTGCAGCTTCAGCGAGGCGCAACCTTGAATTATCTGTCCTCTGATCTCTTCCTGCTCGTCGTTGAAACCATATGTTCTGGTGAGCTCCTTCAGCCTGTCATAAAATTCACCAATGGACTCCTCAGGCTCCTGACAAGCCAGGTGAAATATGAAACACTCATAGTTCCTGATAGGCATGGGTTTGAAGTGTGCATTCAGGGCAGCCATGAGTGTGGCGTAAGTTCTGGGTGCCCCTTCCCTAATAGTTTTATATGTTTTGTGGAAGGTTTTTGCCCCTTAAATGGAGCAGCTAGTCTTGTCATCTTTCATCAGGCACATTCATGGCCTTGAAGTAGAGCTCAAGGCACTCCACCCTTTCCCTCCATCTGGTTGCCTGTGAAGATGGGGCATCTTCAATGACAAAGGGCTTAGGTGAGGGCTTGTGATCCATGGCACCCAATGGTGAAGCACTGTGACCCAAGTTGGCACTGGTCGGCGAGTAGCATTGGACCACCTCCACTACAGAGGAGGGGGGCATTGGCTAGCTAGGCTCCTGTGGCATGAGCACCACCTGCAGAGATGTTAAAGCAGGAGGGCCACCTTGCAGGGCAGACTTGATACCCCACGGTCGAGATGCAAACTGGGGGCAGTCACTCAAGTGGGGAATACACCCTAAATCCACATGTGTCACTGATAGAGTCTCAAAGCGCAGTCCCCCCTCATTTTTTTGTTTTATTGCTTAACAGGAGGCAGTAGGGGTGCGGGCACTGTAGGGGGCGCTGCCTAGCATCGCGCTCCATTTGACACGAGCACCGCGGACGATGGAGCGCTGGGCAGCTGCCACGCAGGCTGACCAGGGAGGAGTCAGGCAACGTCGAAGAGAGGTGAGCACCGTTACACACCTCCTTGCCAATGTAGAGATGTTTTGTAGTTCATCCCAACAGATCTAAGAGTGGTCCACAGGCCTTGTAGGGCACGCTGCATATGCTGCATCAAAAGAGACTCGGACATACCGCAAATAGTTTGCCAGCTAGTGAATGACTGCCAGTGCAACTCCGTCCAGTGCCTTTATTGCACGGTGGGTGGCTAAACCAAAACATGCATGTATTGCGTGCCTCACTGGTGCTCGAAGATGGACACGACAAGCCCCTTCTTCTGCTCAATCTGTTCTTCTAGGCTGGTACGGATGGAAGGTCACTCGGATTTGGTAAACGCAGTGGTGCTGGAACAATTTTCAGAGTGAAGGTCATAGGGGTTGTGAAAAATCCAAGTGCTACACTAAAAGTAGCAAAAGGAGCTGGTGGGCAAAGTGGATTTCCAGTGGTGTATTTTGGATCCCATTTTCCTAAATAAATTAATCAAGCATGGTATGTTAGGGTACTGCCTTTTACATAGAGGACATCTTCCATGGCCTGAAGTGGCCTCTTCAAATGGCCACTAAATGTGCATAGGTTGTACAGCTACACTGCTAAAACTATGTAGCACGCAAAGAGTAAAATGCTGATATTTTATTTCTGGAGCAATTTAAAACAGTGATATAAATCACATGGGGTGGGGGGAAAAGAAGGGAGAACACAATGGAAGGGGTAAAATGGAAAGAATATATTCGTAAGTAGTTATAACAGCACTACAGTACAATTCAATATACAAGCGACCATACCACTCAAGTGAGCCCTCGGTGTGCACATGATAGTGAACAGTGCAGTGACACAGGGGTGAAAAACAGTGTGAAGGGGAAAGTAGTATGATTATATACAATGTTGGTATTTTGAATTTGAAACTAATAAATTTACCACAACAGTGCCAAAGTTCTATGCTGGGAGTCAACGGCGTTTCAACCTGATTGATTTCAGGTCATTATCAGCACAATGGTCACTAATTTCAAAAAAGTGCTGTAAAGGGGAAGGGAGGAAATGATCGGGTAAGTGAAGAAAGTGGCCCAAGACAAGACAAAAAGAGTGGGTCCAGGTAGTGGACAATTACCTGAACTTAGCACAGGATAGGTCAAGCGTCCAGGCAAGATAGATCAATCAGAAGGTTTTGTCAGGACAGATGGGGCAAAGCATCAGGCAAGTGTGAAATCACTGCCAAGGGAACAGGGGACAAGGACCGTGTTAATCAGGTGCCATGAAGAACATCAGTGGTACGTAAGGGCTTGCGCGCAGTGGTACCCCTGAGTAAGTACCTATTTAAGTAGAAGAACCGGTGTGGTAAGATGGAGGGATGCTGATTCGGGAGGGGTCCTTATGACACCGTAAAGAGTCCAAGAGACGGGCAATCAGTAGAGTTCTATGTGGCTGGGATAATTGAAAATATAAGTAAACGAAGAGCATCAGGGAAAAGGAGCTGATCTATAGGAAGTGTGTAGGCATCTAGAAGCCAGGACATACCTGGTTTGGACAATCCAATTACCAAGGAAACCGGAATGGACCCTGCAGCGGGTGGATAGATCCATGGTCGAGAGATCCGGCGGAAAATGGGCAAGGAACCAATCCTCTGGGTGGCAGGAAAAATGTGGGATGATTGAAGAATACAAGAGCATGGGTGCATAATGGTATCAGTGAGAAGAAAGCCCTAGATAACCTGAGTGATAAACCACACATAGTTATCAAACCCGCAGACAAGGGTGGTGGCATAGAGGTCATGGACAAATATGACACCGAAGTCCTACGCCTACTCAACAACATTTCCTACTACCGTCCTTTATCTACAGACCCTCTCCCGGACATTCTCAAACAGTCACCACCCAAGCCTTGCACTCGGACATCGTCTCAGAAAAAGAACACGCTTTCTTAAATAACCCACGCCCTCGAACTCCAGTCATTTATGTACTGCCTAAAATACACAAAGACTCCATTAACCCACCGGGACGACCCACAGTATTTGGGTGTGGTTCCATACTGGAGCCACTAGGTAAATACATTGATTCCTTTCAGAAGGAATTTGTCCCTCTGGCTGACGCCTTTGTTAGGGACAGCACACACCTCATCAACATCACTGAAGAAAGACAATTTGACAGTGATAACAAGCTAATGTTAGGCCGAGACATCGAATCACTGTACACCAACATCCCCACTCAGATGGCCTCACTATCATAAAACAATTCCTGGACACACACCCCAGACCAGTCTGCATGCCCTCTGATTTTCTCATGGACCTTCTACGCATTGCTCTCACGAACAACTATTTCCTCTACAGACACACCTTTTTGCAACAGGTCAAAGGTGTCTCCATGGGTGCCTGCTTTGCTCCCAACTTTGCCATCCTGTATGGCCACCATCTCGAAACCACTCACTTCTGATCCCCACAAAACCCTTTTCTAAACAACATCAATCTCTGGCGTTGTTACATCGACGATATTCTCCTACTGTGGCATGGCACACACAAAGATTTGGCATCATTTATATCTTGGCTGAACACCTGCCAAAATCATCTCACATTCACTGCTGATGTTAGAAGCAACAACCTCCCCTTCCTCGACCTCACCCTTCATGCAGAGGAAGGAGCTATAGGCACCAGCCTATACCGCAAACCTACAGAACATAACACCCCCTTAATGTACTCCAGATATCATCCCAGAGGCCTGAAGGATGGCCTACACTACGGTCAGTTTCTTTGCAGCCGGAGAAACTGCGAGTGGCGCAAGGACTACTTTAGAGAAGTAGCCAATCTCTCCAAAAAATTGATCAATAGGGGCTACCCTAAACGAATTGTCTCCCGTGCTTCCAAACAGGCATGATACTGCCACAAGGATGTACTTCTCTCCCCCTCGCCTAAAAGGACCAACTTGCGAATCCCATTTGTGTGTACTTACTGTCCCTCAAGCAATTTAGTTAGTAGGGTGATAAAATGAAACTGGCCCATATTACGCACCCATGCCTTCTTCAAGGAACAACCCCTCTTTTCATATAAGAGGGGCAACAAACTATCTGACAAACTGGTCCATGCCATCACCTGACCCAAAAAGGAAAAGAAAGCTCAAACTGTGACCACCCTGTGGGGTCTTCCACAGATCATAGGCCATTACAAATGCCAAACCTGCTCAGCATGCAACCTCACCTACAGTAACAAGGGATTTGTAGCTACAGGACATACTTACCAATTCAAAAACTTCTCCAACTGCCGCACAACCAATGCAATTTGAGCTATACGTTGCCCCTGCAATCTTCTATATATTGGACAAATCACACAGATGGCAAAGCAGCGGATTTTTCAGCTCCAAATTCGCATAAGATGTAATGTTGAGGCTGCGCCTCTTGTCGTACATTTCAAAGAAAAAAAAAAATCAGAAACAGACTTAACTTGGCAAGTGATCGATCGCCAGGAATTTCCACTCCGGGGTGGGAACTTACAACTCCTGCTGAACAAGTGCGAGTGCAGATGGATTTCACAATGTGACTCTGTCAACCAAGAGTTAAATACATTAGATGAGTGGAACACAGTCATCACTGCACCTTGACCCATCTGACCGTTCTTTGTCTTTATACCCTCAGTTCTTTTTGGCTACCCTTCCCTACTCAGACAATGCTCAATTGAACTCTCCTTCACCTCCACTGCTCTTCCTCCCCAACCTCCCCTCAATCAATTCCCCCATCAACATCACCAACACTAGTTCATCCTCTTCCTCCCTGCTGCAAAGTCCCCCTAATTCCCTAAATGGTCACCCCCTAAATGGTCTCCACTGTCACGCACCACCAGGCTAAAAACCATGCCTCCTGGAGCGAATTCGCCCCTGTTTCTGAACCCGCAGTCACCAATATCATCTCTAAGCTCAAACCCTCCTCTCACACTAAAGATCCTCTTCCCGCACACCTGGTCCAAGAACTTAAACATGTCATTGCACCAGTCTGGACCAACATCATCAATTCCTCTCTCTCCTCGGGCTGTGTTCCCGCTTCCCTTCAGCTAGGCCAAATCTCACCCATCGTCAAAAACACTTCCGCTGACCCTAACGACCTTAACAACCTACGTCCCATCTCTAACCTACCTTTTCTTTCAAAAGCCCTGGAAACATGTGTCCTGACCCAATTAGATAACCATATCACCTCATTCAATCTCCTAGACATATTCCAATCTGGTTTCAGAAATGGATGCAGTACTGAAACAGCCATGCTCAATATTACAGATGACATCCATCGCTCCTTAGACAAAGGTGAATCCTCGCTACTAATCCTCCTTGACCTCTCGGCTGCCTTTGATACTGTCCATCATCCCACCCTTCTTAACACCCTCGAAGTTCGCTTCGGTCTGGAGGGCACCGTACTCAAATGGTTCTCCTCATTCCTTCAAAATAGATCCCAACAAATTAAGCTCAGCCACTGTCTCTCCAAGCCCCAACCTGTCTCACTTGGTGTTCCGCAAGGCTCCATCCTCTTCCCTACCTTATTTAACCTATTCATGGAACCTCTTACCCTCATCCTTAAACAAGCTGAAATATGCTACCAGCTCTATGTGGATGACACCCAGCTATACTACAGGATTAAATCTCACAATTACATCCTTCACTGCAACAAGACCCTGATTAAAATCCAAGCCTGGTTCCATCTTAATCATCTCAAAGTAAACCCCAAAAAAACTGAAATCATCGTTTTCACTCCTAAAAACAACTCCCTACCCATTCACCTCTGGATCAAGGATATTACAGCTCTCAACTGCCCCCTCTCTCCCTCGAATACTGTCAAATCCCTAGGCTTCAGCATTGACCATAACATGAATCTCATATCACACATCAAAAATGCCGCCAAGGGTGCCCTCTTCACCCTCCACCACCTCAAAAAACTCAAACCTTTCATACCAGCAGACGATTTTAAAACCGTTATCCAATCGCTTGTCCTTTCCCGTATTGACTATGGTAACGCCACACTCGTTTGCACCCCTAAAGCCCACCTAGCACCGGTCAAATCTGTCCTCAACCTTGCCGCCAGACTTATCTCCGATTGTAAAATATTCGACCACATCTCTCCGGTCCTTAAAAACCTCAATTAGCTCCCAATAGAAGGTAAATCCACCTACAAGATTGCATGTATCACGCACAAAGCCCTTCATCTAAGCACCGCCTCCTACCTGGCTGAGAAACTGCAAAAAGCTGGATGCTCCAGATCCCTGAGGAGTACCAACTCCCTTGTCCTAATCCCTCCCAGACTCAAGTGCAAAAAACCCAATCTCGTGCTTTTTCTGGGAACGCCCCCACGATTTGGAACTCTGTCCCCAAAGATCTTCGATGCAACCCCTCCTACCCTCTCTTCAAAAAAAGACTGAAAATACTCCTTCACAACAAATATTGGGGAACCTAACCGCACTGATGTCTGACTCTCTACACTCCTTGCTCCCTGATTCTCGACTCCTCCTCAACCCCTTCCCCAGCTCTCATTCTGCCTCTCCCCTTTTCTTCTCTCCCTTCTCCCTCTGAACTTCGACACCCCCACCCTCTATTGATCTCCATCACCGTTAAACACCCAGCACATTCTATTACCCTATTTTATGTAAATCCTGTTTTAATCCACATTGTTTTACTTTATTGTAATTGTTTACCTATCTTGTAAAGCGCTCTGATACCCCAGGGTCCAGTAGCGCTATATAAAACCGTGGAAATAAATAAATAAATAAATAAATGTTTATTTTACATATCGGAGTACAATATTATTCGTTTACGAGAATTATATAAACTGAACACCACCTGGGGTACCTGCTGATTAGACAATTATTAGCAATTCACTGCTTTTTTCTTTCACAGAGTACTTGACCTATGGTTGTTCTCCTTTTCCGATAAGTTACCATGTGGAACCAACAATGTTGACTTAAATTATGTCATTAATTTGTCTCCCACTTGTTTTATTGTTGAATTCACTGTTGTGCAATTGTTTTTTCACTCTGATACCCCACTCGGTCGAATCCTGCCGAAGATGAACTTAAAACACAATGCTTGAACGACATCATGATTTGACTTTTGATCATCCTGACCAAACCACCCAAAAAATGTAGTTACTGCATTGCCAATTATGGTCTGTTGGAACCTCAGACACCACTTAGTCTTTTTCTTGCCATTGTCCAAGAGAAATACAAATGTGAATATTATTTTTGACTTGTTTAATTTGGTTTTTGCCTATACCATGCAGTAAATGTTTTATTATTGTAATCACTACATTTTCATGAATTCTTTTAACTATGCTGAAAAAACTTTGCTGACTACAGCCTTGAACCCTTCACTCTTGGTGGTTCTCTTTCTCAACCATTTTGATTTGTTGCTCCCACTAGTACCCCCAGGGTCCCTTGACTAGGTTCCTCTGTTCCCGGCCTAGCCCTTCGAGCTCCAAATGACCAGTCACATGATCCCCCATTTCGTTTCTTATTGCCGCTACAATTATTCACCCAAGCTCCCGGACGCTTCACTCGTCCCGAGCTTTCCCTGCCACCCAGAGGATTGCTTCCTCGCCCATATTCCCTCGACCACGGATCTATCCGCCCCACTGCCAGCTCCATTCTGGTTTCCTTGGTAATTGGATCGTCCAAATCAAGTATGTCCCAGCTTCTAGATGCCCACACACTTCCTATAGATCAGCTCTTTTTCCCTGATGCTCCGCATTTACTTATATTTTCAATTATCCCGCAACTTGGACTCATTATGGTTCCTTACGGACCCCTCCCGAATCAGCACCCCACCATCTTCCCACGCTGGTTCTTCTACCTAAATAGGTAAATACTCAGGGGTACCACCGCGCGCAAGCCTTACTTTCCACTGATGTTCATCATGGCACCTGATTAACACAGTCCTTGTCCCCTTAGCAGTAATTTCACGCTTGCCTGACACTTAGCCTCATCTGTCCTTACAAAACCTTCGGATTGATCTATCTTGCCTGGACGCTTGACCTGTCTTGTGCTAAATTCAGGTAATTGTCCACTACCTGGACCCTCCCTTTCTTTTTGTCTTGTCTTGGGCCACTTTGTTCACTTACCCGACCTTTTTCTCCCTTCTGCTTTAGAGCACTTTTTTTTAAATTAGAGACCATTGTCCTGATAATGACCTGAAATCAATCAGGTTGAAACGTAGTCGACTCCCCAGCATAGAACTTTGGCGCTGTTGTGGTCAATTTATTTGTTTTAAATTCAAAATACCAACATTGTATATAACTGGTTTCTTATTTTTGACCACATTGTCACCTTTCATACTACTGTTCATGCATGCTGTTTTTCACCCCTGTGTCACTGCGACGTTCACTATCATGAGCACGTCCAGTGCTCACTTGAGTGGTGTGGTCACTTGTATATTGAATTGTACTGTAGTGATGTTATAACTAATTACAAATAAAAAAAAATCATCTTACCCTTTCCATTGTGGTCTCCCTTCTTTTTCCTCCACCCAAAGTGATTTATATCACTGTTTTAATGATTTCCAGATGAGACATTGTTGTTTCTTACAAACCTTTGTCCGGTCTCACCTGGGTTAACTGGTCTACTCCTGTTTTTGCTTCATTGTATTTCTAGGCATATTTATCATTTGCACATTACAAACGTAAATGTATTGGTTTGTTTTCATGTCATTAAAATCTTTGTTTTGATTTGATTTTTGGTTTGGGAAACAGAAATGCATTGTGTAACTTTGCATGCCTTCGATAAAGTTATTCAGAGATGGTCCCCAACTTTAGGAAGGATTGAAAGAGGAACACTTTCTTCAGAAATACAGACGTAAGTCCAATCCACTTAAGGTTGCCACCTTACCAAAAGAAAAATGCTGCCCATTTGTTGTAGTTTTCAGAGTATGCAAAGGCTCAGACATGATACTAAATAGGATAATAAAGAAACTTGAAAGTATTTATTTTGTAATATGACTTTTCTGTTTGTGTTTACTTTATTCATTAGTCAGGGATCATTAATGTAGCTCTAGAATACATTTAAAAGTGTTTTCTAAATATATTTGATCTTTGAAGTATGTATAGGTAGGGACTAAAAATACTGGGTGATTTTGCTTATTTTTGTACTGACCGGCACATTGTTTCGTTGACACAGAGAAGCTTAGAATATCCATTATCAAAAAAAAAAACACAAAAAAATAGGGGCGGACGATAAACTCAGCTCCGCAGTTGGAATTCGCAGAGTTTTGCTCACTCCGTGTTACGCTTGTAATGCAGAGTTCTGGCAATACTTCGCCAACTACTGCGTGGCAGATATTTTTTCTCACACGCGGCTCGCCAATTTTAAGCTGGCAAGCGAGAATTTGCCTCCCCTAGCTTCAGTAGAAAATCTACTCTAGTGGCAGAAAGAAGCAGCGCTCTCTGGCACCCTGTGTGGTGCCATTCGCGGTTATTTTACAACGTGGAACAAGCTCACGGCACAAAAAATCGGCATGTACTCTGCGGAGTTCCACCCATCCCTAAAAAAAACAACTGCTAGCTGCAAGTTTCATGGACCGTGATCTATGACGAAGTTCGCCAGATCAGCAATGTGGTTGAGTTGAACAGCAGCGTAAATCCTCCTTAATCCACAAATAAACAGCTTGAGTTCTACAAGTGTAACTTTTTGTTTAGGTGTATGAAAACTCTAATTACACATACCTCAATATACGTTGATTGCAATTTAGCCACTAAAGTTGGCATATCTCCTAATCCATGAACCCTATATTTTGTAGCATGCTATCCCAATGGGTAAGCATTTCAGCACCCCACACGTAGGGTTAGCAAACATCATAAAAATTATACAATACATGGAGCGTTTTAATACTAGTGGAATGTTATATAAGGAGATATTTCTATGTACACACAAAGAATGCATTTGTATTCAACACAACCTTGAACTATATGCAGCGAAATTCAATTACTCAAGGCATACCTGTTATTCTCGTGCGGTTGATATTATGGTAATAACACATTTTGTATACCTATTAATCCTGTTGTGTATCCCTGCTTTTGTAGAATCTTGGCAAAAGTGGTTTCATTTGGTGGCAGTCCTCCGGATGAGCCAGTCCAACGGAGTACACGGCAACCGTCGCCGCAATCCATGCCTAGAAACAATTAATCATACTGGTATAAATAAAGACAAGACATGTATCCAGCGGAGTTACCAGCAACACTATGGGAAAACTTCAAGAAAACAGTTGATCGTTAATAATTTTGGACAGATAACTGTTTAATATTAGACTTAGAGTAGGCAAGGGAGAGCGCCATGCTCTAGATTCAATTTATTTCTAATCTATCTAATTTTCTCTTCCTGAATTGATTTGGTCATTTCATCCTTATTCTTGTGCTTTCCCCCCCCCCCTCCCCCCCCCCCCCGCAGGAACATCTCGGTCTCAGTGTTTTGACTGGATAATGTATTCTTCCCCTGCTGGTGTCAGACCTTACTTTGCAGTTGCCGTGAGGGTGTATTTCCTCTCCCTCTCCTCTGCCATCCAAATCTCCTTAACCTCCACTGCCACAATCCCCCACCTAGCATCGTTTTAGACCACCTGCCTCCGTGCTCATTTTTTTCTGCTGATTTTCTAAGATGGCTACGTGGTGATACATGTGTGGTGGGCATCTGCGGATGTCTTTTGTTTCATTCTGACAAATCCTGTTCATAGATGGCCACAGCGGATATGGGCACACCCACTACCACCATCTTTGAACGAGATGCGTTAAAGTAAGAAAAAAGGAGTCAAAGCTTGCTGCTATGGAGGTATGCGCATCTACGGTTGGCGTCTTTGAATGGGGTATGTTGAAACATAACAAAATGCATTCAAAAACGACCATTGCAAACCCAGTCAAAGATGAAAGCCAAGGATGTGCACACATTTGTGGTGGATTTCCCAAGCTGGCACAGGGTGGAGTATTGCAGAAAAAGTATTATAGCTCTACCCATGTGAACTCTGACAAAGCCTTCCTGAATAATATAATCTATTGGCAGTGTGGGTCGAGAATATTGGAGGGTCACAATAATGCAACCAGAAGAGTGATGATCAAAATAATGAAAGATAGATATGTATACATTTTCTAAGCCAAACTCAAAATATATGTATCTTGGAGATATATATCTTCAAGGTATGGAGATGTGGAGTCGCAATATTGTGGTGCTTTGATATTCTGCCTTCAGCATTCCCTAGCACAATCTCTAAGTGTGAACTCAGAATAACTCTTCTGCCGAAATGGGGTTGCATATGTATGATGATGCCTGAACCTACTAGTAAGTGGGGCTCCAGGCTGACCACACTGGGTATTCTCCTCCAGGAGGAGGCTGAAAGTGGATTTTGAGTGTGTTGTATAAGTGTGAGGATTGTTTGTCCATGATGGGGGCAATTATATGTTGCACAATATTTACCACTACCTTTGTGATCTTTAAGACCTCCCCCTTCTCCTACACTGCCTGTCTCCTCTGCTTGGCTGGCAAGTTATGCATGTACAACCTCTTGTCCGCTAGTGCCAATCATTTGACTGCTCTGTTTACTTCTATGTACTGCTGTTTTCACTTCTTCTGCAACCTCTCAAATTTGGCCTACATGAGTATTTTTTGCTGCCCTCCTGTCTTCAATAGCTTACCATGTGTCTTGCCTTATCAATTCTTTCCTCTTCCTTGTCTTGGTTCCCAGGCATGTTTCACTACTCATCATATATATCGAAGTTATCTGTTTCTTGTTGACTGCATCTGCAGCTAGCTCAGACAGATCGTACGTGTCTGCCAGGATTTGGTCATGGATTTTGATTTGTAACACCTTTTCGATCTTTGGTGTCCTATCATTTTGCCACATCAAAATGCTGTTGTTTTGAAGTTTTCATTCTAATTTTCTGAGCCTCAGCTTCACAAGAGCGGCCACTAGAAGGTGATCAAGGCTGACATACTTTTACCTCCACCCTCTGCATCTTGCAGTGGGCATCCCCACATGCCACTTAACAACAGGTGATCAAGCTGTCTCTGCCATGCGAAAGCACTATGTCAGTTTATGAATATCACAATATGACCAGTTCATTTGTGGCAAAAAATCAGTCTTTCTTCATTGTTGTTCATTGTTCCACAACATTCCTTTCCCAAGGCTCTGTCATGTTTCATATTGTCATTTCACACTTTAGCATTTAAATCTCCCTGCAGAATTCAAGGGAGAGGATGTAGCCTTATGGCTAGAGTGGTTGACCTCGAAGCTGGGGACCTGGGTTCGAGTCTTGGCAACGACGCTCAACATCCTGTGATTCTGGGCAAATCACTTTATATCCCCGTGCCTGAAAAATGAATGTGTGCTTGTGTAACAAAACTGGTGCTAATGTAAAGCCCTCTGATATCTGTGGGTCTAGTTTGCGCTAAATAAATCTCTTTAAAAAATGTTTTAAAAAGACTCCCATCACATTCTTCAGGTCATGGTTCGGCATGGCTTCAAGCTCAGCATGCAAATGTTTATAGAATATGTCTTTGATTGTTTGGGTGCCGCTTGCAGCCGTCCTGTAGTGAGACAATTTCCTGACACCGAGGAGGAGAACGCTTACTCCTGAGCCAGCAAGGATCTTCATATCGATTGTGCATATTTACTGTGGAGTGACTGACTCTGCTAACCACCGACCAGCGGGCGCGGGACTGCGAGTCCCAGCAGGCGGAGCACCGAATCCAACAGGCACACCTGTAACTCTTCCCGCCCCCCCCCCCCCTCTGCAGCTGATAACGGCTCGCGGCCCCCGCTTTGCGGGAGCCGCTCGCAGCCGTCCTGTAGTGAGACAATTTCCTAACACCGAGGAGGAGAACGCTTACTTCTGAGCCAGCAAGGATCTTCATATCGATTGGGCATATTTACTGTGGAGTGACTGACTCTGCTAACCACCGACCAGCGGGCGTGCCGAATCCAACAGGCGCACCTGCGACTCTTCCCGCGCCCCCCTTTGCATATAGGAGTGCCCAGAGAGGCGCACGCGGGACGCGCGCGGGACTGGGCATGGGGCGAAGCCCGGGTAAAGGGCGGGCCGTTTGAGGCCGTCGAGAACGGTCGAGACCGGGATCGGCCCCCCTTTTTTTTGATTTGCAAAGATTGGAACTATCATATTGGGTGAAGATGACCACGAGGGAGACAAGGAGTAAAAGCACCCTGGCAGCAGCAGGAGCTGCCAAAGGTACCCTGGAAAATTATTTCGCCAAAGCAGGGTCACAATTGATCGATAAAATTACGGTCCTAGAGAGGCACATTTCACAAGAATTAGACTAGGCGAGGAGATCTTCCATGGGCCCTCTGGCACACGCTAAATTTCCTGCCAAAAGAGATTACCATATACTGATTATTGAAAACAGTGAGGCTAACAATGAGACATCTGGTGTTGGCCATTCCCCCGCGAACATAGACACATTGAATTCGACCTCACTTAGCATTGCAAAGGACCTTAGTGAATATGTTGACTTGAGCATGTTAAACCTGCCACCGATTCAACCCCACCCCATCCCACCCCCCACAGTAGCCCTTGCTCCTGACGTAAATATCGACAAAGGCTTAGATAATAACCAATTGCAGGGGGCAAGGGAAGGAGCTATTCCCAAAAGGAAAAGAGAAGTCCGAAACAAAGGGAAAAGGAAGGCAAAAATCCCCAAGTTAAATCCCATCCCTGAGGTTAATAGATCTGGCCTAACTTTCACAAAGAACAGGCCCACTGACACAATTGAGATAACACCTTTCGAGGTAATGCGCACAGAGGCAATAGAACATAATAACATGAACCCACTCGACATCACCAGTGAGGATATTACGCTTGCAGGCATAGGTGCTCTTATGAGGTCCCTACTAAGTCCTTTACAAGCAAGGTTAATTAAGATGGAAGCCAGGCTAGTGTCCATAGAGAAAACGACCGTACTGCTAGCCGATAGCTTAAAAGCAGACAGTGAGGGTGGCAGAGGGGGGGCATAAACAAAGAATAAGAGGGATCTCCCTACCACCAGAACGGACAATAGGGCAGCCCCTGCGGCCCAAAGGGCTAAACCAACCCCCCCCAAAGTACGATCAAGCAACCTAAGGTCAAGGTAGCTAATCCCAATCAACCCGCAAATCAACAAGTATCGCACCCCCCATCTCAGTCTAAGCCCAGCCAGACTAAGGATAACACTCATCCTTCCAACGAGCCTCAGAAATTAACATTACCAACAGATGAGGCACCTGGGAATCCCAAGAAGTTTAGAACAGTGTACTTGCCTCCGGAGGAGAGTCCTTACACAATAATTCTAGTAGGGGTTCCTGAGTTGAAAACCACCTTCAAGGAATCTACTGCCTCTTTAAAGAATAAGGTGGTTAGCTGGTTATCTATCTATAGACCTCTTCCGCAAGGTATAACCAGTGAAGATCTTATGGTTAGAAGGGTTCCATGGGTAGGCAGCTCAAAGAAATCCATCTACGGAGATTGTGTCCTGATTAACTTTAGAGATCCCAGGACTGTCTCCTACATCTGTGGATGGCTGCCTGATGACTGAGGGAGCAATATCAAGTCCCTACCCCTTTCCTTCTTTTATCCCCGTTGAACTGTGAAAGGGACGTGGAGAGATGGGGCAGTTTCCCAGAGAATGGGGGCGGGTGGGATTTTAGAGGGAGAGGAAATTCTAATTATCCTAGAACCCAATGCCAAGCGACCTTTTCAACAAATCTGGAGGATGAGGGCTGGGAAGCTTATCATGGGAGGGGAGGCGCTTGGGGGGGAAGAAATAGTGGAGATTATCGTCCCAGAGTCCACCACCCCACATACTTTCCCACATTCAACAGGTATAGCGAATTAGAGAGGGTGTATTGACAGCTCAGGTGGGTGCAATGGCAAGGAGTATTACCATTGCCACAGAGAGGGTGTCGAGATAATTACCACACCCTCTAGATCCACAAGCGAATCGTTGATAGAGACAGGGCAGTCTGATGAACTGAGTCACAATAGGGAGGCCTACAAAACCACAACTGGACTATCCAACAGCAGCAGGGAAGCAGGAGAAGCACTAGGAGTTTTGACCACAACAACTATGCCCCTGGGTAATATAAATGATCAGGCCCCTTTTTCCATTCCACCCTTAAATCCAAGGCCACCATTCTTGAAAATAATTTCATGGAATGTGGCAGGCCTGGGAAATAAGCTGGATCATCAGGACCGGACCTCTTTTATTGATTCTAAAGACATATGTCTTTTTCAAGAAACCTGGGCGAGGGACAAGCACTCTCCCCTTGGTTTTGCGACATTTTCCATTCCTGCGAAATGGGGTGGCAGGGGACGTCCGTCTGGAGGACTCGCAGTATGGGTGGCAACCCATCTGGGTTGCCAGGCCACACGACTCCCCCTGGCTTCAGAAGACATACTAGCTGTGTTGCTTGAATGGACAAACTCCCATAGACTTGCCTTGATAAATGTATATTCCAGACCAGTAAACATATCACGAGAATCACCTACTATTGAGGAATTGTCAACTTTCCTCAATGAATTACCAACGGGGATCCCAATTGTGGTGGGTGGGGATCTGAACTCATACTTTGAGCCTCTCGCAGGCCTCCTGGATGGGTCCTCCTCAGAGGTGGATGCTAGATGGCTTGTTCCCTCAACAGTAGCACCCCCCCCCTAGAGCATGGACCCCACTTGCTTTACAGATTACCACTCTGACCCTTAAACATGGACTCAGGGCGTGTAATGGTCGCACCAAATCGGATCATCCCAGCAAATACACCTTCAATAGAGTGGGCAGGGAGTCAAGAATAGACTATGTCCTAGTCCAACTGTCCTCGTGGCAGTGTATTATTGATTTTAGGGTGTTAGATAGAGTAGATAGTGACCATAACGCTCTGGAACTGGATTACGCTCTCCCTGGTAAGGAGGGTAAAGACCATGCCACGGTGGAGGCAAATTCAGCCCTCCTCCTTGAAAATAATAGAAAGAGAGTAAGGTGGGAAAAATTGGCTACCAGTAGAGAAAAATTATCCAGCCTTTATACGAGACTCATTCCAATATTAGAAAAAGTCGGTTCCTTTAGCGAGGAACCCAGCTCACAGGAAACCCACAAATTATTGTGGTTGGCACATGAGGAACTCGTTAGGACCTTGGCGACAGATTTTTTCTCCAAGACTCATAGTAAAGGTGCTGGCTCTCACCGTTCCACATGGTATAACGCCACATGTCGCAAGGCAAAGGGGGATCTCCTCTCTTCTATTAAGGAGGGCAAAAGCAGACTAGAGATACAGACCAGAAGACGGGTGTATAAGAAAGTGGTCCATAATGCTAAGATGGAATGGGATCAGAATAAATGGGAGGAACTCTCTAGCTCTCTAGCCGTCAGGGACTCCCGCAAGTTCTGGCGTATTGTCAACACGGGGTCTGAGGACTTAGCAATAGCAATAGAACCCAACATCGCACCAAGCGTATGGCAAGCTCACTTTCAGTCCCTCTATACAGAGGAAAATGGGGCCAAATGTCATTCATCCCCATGTGTAGCTAACTATCTAGAGGGGAACCTCTTTACAGAAAAGGAGGTCAGGGTTGCGATTGGAGTTGGACGGCCTTCCAGGCGACCTGTTTAAAACAGGAGCCTGATGTATGGGCCCCCTATCTATTGGTATTGTTCAACGCGGTTCTGAAGGGCATGGATGTGCCTTGCACTTGGCTGGGAGCAGAGGTTGTTCCTATATTTAAGAAGGGTTCGCCACTGCTCCCAGCCAACTACAGGCCCATCAGTCTCATAGACGTGTCTCAGAAGCTTTTTGGGAGGCTTATATTAGACCGGCTTCCGAATTGGCTTGAGGAAAGTGCCACTCTGAGTCCATACCAGGCGGGTTTTAGAAGGGGGGTATCTACAATTGACCAGATATTCTGTCTAAACCTCATATATTGGAGGACCGCACTAATCGAGGGGGGCAGCTTGTACACTGTGTTTGTGGACTTGTGAGCCGCCTTCGATTTGGTGCCAAGATCAAAACTATGGAGCATCCTGGTAGATATGGGTGTCCCAGAAGATATTGTATCCATCTTGATGAAATTACATCAGAATAATTTTGCACGTGTCAGGTGTGGCAGCAATGGGGATCTTACAGATAGATTCACCGTTGACAGAGGGATGAGACAGGGCTGTGTGCTCGCACCGACCCTGTTCTGCCTCTTTGTGAACGGGGTAATCGCCCACCTGATCACGATTGGTGACATCGACGCCCCTAAATTGGATGGCAGCAGGGTGCTCACTATTATGTTTGTGGATGACACCCTGCTGCTGTCGAAATCCCTTATGGGAATCCAAAGGGTATTGGATGTTTTTTTGGAATTTTGTATGGAAAGGGGACTTGAGATCAACGCCTCAAAAACAAAATATATGATCTTAAACCCCACTCCCTCAACACGCCCTAACCTCTTGCTTGGTTCAGTCCGATTAGAAAGGGTCTCCACGTTCGAGTACCTGGGGGTAACTCTAAACGAGGAAATGACCTGGGTAACACATAAGACCAAAGCCAACATGAAATTGGTGCAGTTAGTGGGTGGTATTTCAAGGATGCTGAAGAACTCTATATACCATCCACTTGGTCCCGTTATCCAAATCTATAAATCACAGGCCCGGGGGGCAGTTACATACGGGGGTAAACTGTGGGGACACACCTCTGCCCAAAAGCTGACGCTCACAAAAAATAAATTTATTAGGCAGTTGGTAGCCCTCCCCTCAAGTACGCCGCTGTCTCCTCTGAGACTGGACTTGAGTATCAGGCCAATCGCAGATGAATTGGGACTTAAGCCATTAACTTTTTGGCGACGACTGTGAAGCAGCAAAGAACTCATTAACTACAGGACTGAGCTGCAAGAGTTTTTGAATGCACCAAATGTTATCCATATCCCATGGCTAAGCTATATAAAAAGGTCACTTGAGACCCTAGGCCTATCAGAACTTTGGACTGAACCGGCAAATGCAAGCACTAGGATCTCACGTAAAGTATTGTCAAAGGCTTACCACGACCTAAAACTCACTGTTGCCTTGGATGTGAAGTGGTGGGTTCTTTAACAAACCTATTCATCCAAAGTAAAGACTATTATCCCCTTGAATCTGTTTTGGAGGGTATGACTCCTGTGTTAACCAGGAAGCTTTTTCTGCAGTGGCGGTATGGTACACTACCTCCAGGGTCATTTACAAGTTCCTGGTCTTCGCCCCCAACTACTGAGCGTTGCCCGGCATGCAACCATTTCCAAGAAAATGACTCACATGTGGTATTTTTCTGCAAACCCTACCGAAAAATCAGGAAATACTGGCTCATCCCACTTCTCAAAAACATGGGCTTTAGACACTTTCTTCCTGCGTACAGAATTATAAAAACTGATCTGTCCCCCCTGATAGTGTTTGCAGGGGCAAAGTATCTAACGGCAATGTGGCACGCACGCTCTCGCTTATTGAAGGCGAATTTGGTCCTTTAATTCTTTTAACAAATTTTAGCTCGTTACCTGGTCTTAAGCAAAACTCAGGACAATCTGAATCATATTTAATGTATTAACTTTTATAATCATTGTTTTACCGGATTGTGTAAATCTCACATGACTGATTGTCTGTATATCTTTTATGATCTTATTGGTCGAAATAAAGATTTAAAATGAAATGATTGTTTTCTCTGCATCATTTGTTGGAGCATAGCACTGGATAATGGTGGTGCTAATGTGCCTGCAGTTTAACCTGGTTTCATGAGTCTGCTGTTTGCTGGCTTCCATTTAAACAGGCATTTCTTTGTCCGCTTGCTCCCAATATGCCTCTCAGTAAGTCCAGATTGATGAGCAACCAATTTCTCAATTGTACATATTTAAAGAACGACTTCCGCTAAGGCTAACCACATTTTGCAGTTCAGTGAAATATTAAACTGGGTCCTCATTAGGGAATGCTCCTAAATTCAGGCCCTATTATCCAGCTAGAAAAGGCCACCCTCACTTGTCACTGTTGGAATCACTAGATTATGTCAAACAGACATCCACTCAGGCCCCATGAGAATGTGAAAGACTTCAGCAATTAGCCATTACAAACATACTAAACTCCCAAATGCCTGGTATCAAATTTGTGGGAAATTTTTCAGGAGTCCCAGAGGTTACTGGGCTCCAATCATCAGGTTTAGGGCTGGTTACCACTGGAGTGCCGAGGCTTAGCTGCACTACTGGGCTCATAACTGAGTGCCAAGGACATCCTGTTAGCTTTGACTTAGTGGAGCATAGATGAATAGTCCAAGGTTCATCCAGCGAGTGGTATGTCATTACAGACTAAGAACTCAACAACGCTTAATAGATCATTGTCCAGCTAATACTTTGGCTTATCAAAAGAAAAGTACTTTATTGCACCATATAACACACAACTAGAATTACTGCATATAATACACAAAGTGCATTTCCTAGTACTGATGGGTAAAGTGTGACCTACCCATTTCATCAACTGTCTTAAACTGTGGACATTCTAAACAACTGGGTATTAAAATTTTCTTCACTGAAATCATTTTGTAGGTTTGTTGTGCCACCCATGAAGCAAGTGTTAGGTATTGTGGGGAGAACATTAGAGGTGATTCTGTAATATTCTTGAACATCTAGGCTGCATGTAGGCTGGTTTATATAGCAGTGGAGTAGGTATTTAATAGTGTTGCATTATTAACACACACCTCCGCTGGGTTGGTCCTTTGGGTCTTGGAACTTTCTTGTGCTTATCCTTCATACATTACTTCTGTTAAACCAGGCCATGATCCTTCCTATGATGTTTGTCTTATAATGGCCAAGTGACGATTTGGAATCAACGAGAAGCACAACAAATTAACCATAGAAGGCCATGGAACGTTTATTAGCAGGATTTCCCTACCTCACATCATTACAATTAAGCCTATTCTTCTTGCCTTGAGGAAGCCTCTTATGAGAAATTGATTCTTCCTTTTGCTGTATTAATCACAGCATCCTCAACAAATATCTCACAAATAGACATGTCAAGGACTTATATGGAAATGTCTTTCCCTTAGTGCATATTCACTATTTTATGCAGCTCTGCATACAGTTATAGGGTTCAATTGTTGCGCTTATCACTGATTGCAGCTTTGTGAGCTAAGCTGTATTTAAGGTCCCCTAATACCAATTTTCACAGTAGGCTGCCTAGGATTTCAATAGATGGTACTTAGCATGTTGAACAATCTGCAGTTCGAAGTCTTCATCAGAAGAACAATATACTTACCTTCGGTAGCACGCTTTCTGGTGGATACCCTATCTAACCGCCAATTCTTCACCTTGTGAATACCCCCAGGCATCAGACTGGATCAGGAGACTTTCTTAGCATTTTCCATGTGTGGCATTGCGTCAGATTCATATAACCACAGAAGTAATATTGGAGATACATAAAATCCACCCACTCCGTGCGTCAATGTCATTCTCTTTCTGATATCTGTGCACACTGTCGGCCTTGAAGCCCATATTAGTCAGATTTGACTGTGTGCAGATCCCTAATTGGAACCTTTTTAAGATGGAGAAAAATAAGTCTATTCCACGAAATGGGGAGGAGGGAGGGCCTGTTGAGGAAACTAGGGTTGGATAGAGTATGCACCTGAAAGAGTAACATCTTCTGAAGGAATATTTCAAACTACAGATTACTCACCTTGTGAATATCTACTTAAGCAGTAGCTCCCCAAGAGGTGTTATGGCTCAAAACAAAGAATCCTCCAGGACCAAACCGGCATAATGTCCCTCCATTCGGACTTCGCTATCCAGTCAGTAGTACTTCGTGAACATGTCAATGGACACCCACGTAGCAGCCTGGAAGATGTCCAAAACAGATACTCCATGTGCCAGTGCCGTGGTAGCAGCCTTGGCTATAGTTGAACGAGACTGCATGCCTTTTTGAGGCTGTTTCTTGGCCAATCCTTAGCAGATCTCTATGCAAAGCACAATCCATCAAGACGTGGTCTTTTTCACGCCCCTTTTCCCTTCTTTGTCCCAGAGAACGCCACAAAGAGCTCATCGCCCACCAGATGTTCCCATATACGACTGATCTAGAAACTCTGGGATCTCTTTGGGTCAAAGAGATGGAGCCTTTATTGTGGCTTGCATGGATGTGGTGGGGCAAAGAGTGCCAGCAGGGTAACAGACTGCTCAATGTGAAAAAGCGTCACAACTTCTGATAGGAACGCTGCTTTAGTCGTTAGCACCAGTTTCTCCTGGAAAAGGTGGTATACAGTTGCTGGTACGAGAGTGCTTGCAGATCACTCATGTGAGCTGTGTGATCGCTAAGAGGAACCCTGCCTTCAGGATTAATAACCTTAGAGAGCAGATATGCACTACCTCAAATGGGGTGCACATCAGAAACTCAGGTCTCACTGAGGCATTAGAAAAGGCGTTGGAGGAAACATGTGGGTCAGCCCTTTTATTAAATGCATCACAACAGGCGATTTAAACAGAGATACCTGATCAGCCAATCATAAAAAAGCTGAAAAAGTTGACAGATAACCTTTAACAGTAGCCTAAACAAGACATTTCTGTGCTAAAGATAGAGAGAAAAAGAAGAGCATCAGACAATTGGGCTTGTAAGTATTGAATATGCCTAGAAGAAAACCAAACACTGAACTTCTCCCACCGTACTCCAAATATTATTTTGGTGGGAGGATGCCAGGCTAAAAAAATTACGTTCCCTATCTAGGAAGAAGGTCAAAAGGCAGTTAATTGTAGCTGCTCCACCGCCATGCATAAAGGTGTAGTTTGTGCAGGTTCAGATGCAGGGCCCAGCTCTGCTGCTGCCACATGAGGTCCTCTCGAAAGGGCAGGTGGAGTGGAGGACAGATGCTTATGACCAGTAATTCAAAGTACCACACTCTCCTCATCCAGTCCAGGGTTACTAGGATAGGATGACTTGGGGCCAGCCCTTCTTGATGTTCTTGAGAACTCTGAACATGAGTGGTAGAGGTGGGAAATCATGCAGAAGCTAGAGCTACAATCGAAGCAAAGGTGTTTAGAACATAAAGTGACCCGACACATCAAAGTGTAAGCAAATCGACCTTGAAAAGGATAGGACATCTTTAGAGTCATTGGTGAATAGCATCTATATAAGTAACGTATATAGCAATTTAAAATATCAATTACATTATAGATGTTCAATATTGTCCAATGTACCAAGCTGTGAAACATTAGTTATTAGAAAATTGGCGTGACCCTGATTTGGGTGACGTCTCCTGGTCACAGCCGAGTCCCAATCATCGGGTTGTAAAGTTCACATCGCTAGTCTTTCAAAACACATTCAAAGAGTTTCTATTTCAAGATTTCTTTATTCTTTATCTTTGTTTTCTTATTCAGATCTTTAGATTAATTTGAAAAGAAACATCATTGGCATCCAGCCTTAGATCCCATGTTACATTGTCCAATGCATTTCGGCTATGAGATAGCCTTCATCAGGGACAGGGTTCTAAAAAATCAAAAATTACGATCATGTATGAGGATATCTCAGAGCATGTGTATGTATATTCATACTAATGTCATAGAAGTAAGGTGATCTTTGTTAGTCATATCAGGTGATGCGAGAAAAGGAATAATCGGGTGGATTAACGTAATTATACACGTATCCGAGTAGAGTGATGGAAATCAGTCTAGTGCAACCCAAAGTTAATGAGAACACCGAAAATAAATATATCGTCATAAAAGTCAACAGAGTCCGGGTGCATTGGTAAAAACCGTTCTAGTGAAACCCAACATTCAAAGGAGATTTGGTGTGAACGCCGAAAAGTGGTTGCATCAAGCATCGTGAAAAAACAAACAAACAATCTCCAGTTGTGATTAGTTAAAGGATCGTAGTTATCGTGAACATGTGCACGTTGACTAACGCGTACCCAATTCTCAAATTATAACCAAAAAGTCCCATGCACTTACTTTAGGAGCCAAGAATAACGGACGCTTGTTACCGCCGGTCGGGGGAAATGTTATTCACAGGGTTAGCGTGCTTGGGATACATAAAACGCCGTGGGGTTAGTGGACAGAGAAGACGGACTCCAGGCAAAACCTGGAGGATCCGTGGTCGCCATCTTGAATAGGTGTAACATGAAACTAATTCAAGTATCGGAGTGAACATGAAAAACAATCTAAATATAAACGATCAATCTGATATTAGAGCAAAGTATTGGAGCAAACTGTTAAAGACATATCAAGGCAATGTAAGAGACAACATGCGCATCACATGTACATCAAATATATCATAGCAATATTATAGGTAACAACTAAATTCTGTGCGATCATTCATCCCAAAGGGTTTCAAAGTTTCCAATTTAAAAATCCAAAAGTTCTCTCGTTGTAGCATGTTCTTGTTATTATCAACCCCTTCCTGTTTGACCACGATCTCTAAGATGGCAAATCTCAATTGACTGATGTTGTGAGACGCCTCACAAAAGTGAGCTGCTACTGTAGATTTCATTTGTTTGTTACGAATGTTCGATTTATGCTCATTCAGTCTGGTTTTCATTTTTCTCTCTGTTTTCCCCACGTACCCGCGTCCGCAGGGGCATTTCAGCAAATAGATAACATTCATTGAATCGCAAGTGGCTGACACACGTAATTTGATATTATGTCCCTTGCTGGGGTGAGTGATGATGTTCCCTTTTATAATATTATTGCAGTGACTGCAGTTATGACATGGTAGTGTGCTATGGAAGGTTTCATTCATTTCCATCTTTTTGGGTTTGATCATGTTTCCCAAATTCTGTGCCCTTTGATAGGCGAATAAAGGTAACTCACAAAAAATGTTATTGAACTCGGTCTCCTGGGATAGTATTTTCCAGTTTCTCTTGATGATGCTTTTGAACGCTTTGCTTTTGGTTGAATATTTTGATACTATCACCACTCTTGTGTTCTCTTTTTTGGTCGTTTTTGTTATTAAGTCTTTTCTGTCTTTTTGGGCACATCTCTGTTTTGCATCATCCAATACATTTTGAGGATATCCTCTATCCTGAATCTCAATTCCATCTCTTTTATTCTGATTTCAGATGTCTCTGGTATTGATGCTATTCTTTTGACTCTTAACATTTGCGAGTACGGTAAATGTTTCTTCAAAGAATTGTTATGGAAACTGTTGTAATGTAACAGGTTGTTCCTGTCAGTTGGTTTACGATAGATATCAGTCTCCAACCGAGAACCTTCCCTATGAACTTGCACATCTAAAAATGTTAGTTTAGTGTCATTAATCTCCGATGTGAATTGGATGCGTTCATCACGTGTGTTAGGCTCTATAATAGCCTCCTTGAGTTTTGCTTCTGTGCCAGTCCATATAATGAACATATCGTCTATGTATCTTAATATCAGCTTGGTGTCAGTCTTCCATGGTTCTTGAGTTAGAATGTGCTCTGTTTCAAATTGTTCCATATACAAATTTGCATAGACAGGAGCTGCCGAATTTCCCATGGCAGTTCCGGTTTGTTGTAAGTAGTATTGGTCATTCCATTTGAAGTAGCTATGGAAAAGGGTGAAATATAATAATTCCATCAGAAAAACTTTGAAGTTTAAATCAAGTTCTGTGTTTAATAGTGCGTGCTCAATAGCTTCAATTCCATCTTGATGTGGTATGGATGTATATAAGGATTTAACATCCATGCAGGATAATAGTATCTGTTCATCCTTTGTTATTTCCACTGTTTTTAGTTTCTCCAGAAAGTGGGTCGTGTCCTTCACAAATGTTTTCATCCTCATCACGCTGGGTTGTAAATGCTTGTCCAGTAGTTGACCTATGGATTGGTGTATGCTTCCAATTGTTGATACTATGGGTCGAAAGGGAGGATTGTTCAAATCCTTATGTATCTTAGGTAGCATATGTATTGTGGGACTTTTGGGATAGTTTGTAGTCAAGAATTTCTTAGTTCTTTCATTGATTACTCCATCATTATATGCTTTGTTGATAATGTTCTCCAGAGTTTTAGAAAATTGTTCTGTTGGATTATAATCCATGGGTAGATAAACTTGTTTGTCCCCTAGATGTTTTTCCACCTCTTGTTCATAATGTGAAGTGTTCATTATTACCATAGCACCTCCTTTATTGGCTTTCTGACATATGATGTTTGGGTTGTTGGCTATTTTTCGAAGAGCATCAATCTGTTTTTGTGTGAGGTTATGTCGTCGGGATTTTTTCTTGAAACTCAATTTGGATAACTCTAATTTCACCAGATTTTCAAACGTATTCAACGTTTTAAGTGATATTGGTGCCACATAGGTGCTGTGTGGTGATAATCCCAATAGTTGGTCCTCTTTGGTATCACTTTTGTCAGTCACAATATTATCAAAGAAGTGCCTGAGGCGTAGTTTCCTCATTAGTTTGTAAAAACTAACTTCCAGTTCAAGTCTATCTGTTTCAGTAGTTGGGACAAAAGACATTCCATTCTGTAATGTCTCGATAGAAATACGATCCATTGTTATGTCAGAGATGTTAATGACTAGGTTTTTTAGGTCGTGCCTTTCTTCGGTTTGTCCTTCTTCTTTTCTGCTGCTGTACTCCGAGTAATCGGTGGATCTTTTTCTTTTCCCTTTGCCCCTCCTGGGTCTTCTTTTTCTTGTTGGCCCTCCTCTAAAAAAGGCTCCTCTCTTCTTAGAGTTGGGTTTTGACGAGATCCAGAACTTTCCAGATGTTGTTCAACACCTGTCTGTAATTGTTGTCGAGGTCTTCCAATGGTTTTCGGTCTTGAAGTTTGGTCACTGTCTGTTGAAGAGGTATCCGTACTTTGTGTGTAAGGTTTATTTTGTCTACGGCGGGCATATACCTCTGCCCAGGTATATACCTCCCCGAGTTTGTAGTCAACAGTGTCTCGTCGTAGTTTCCTTATTTTTCTCTCATTGACCTCCTGGGTGTGCTTGGCTAATTGGATATTAATATCTTCCAAGATCTTTGCCCAATCTTCAGGTGGAGTACTTTTTGTTAGTTCTTCGCTTACTGTATCAATCTCTTTTTGTAGTTCTTCTAAAATGGCTGATAATTCCTCTATAATTAGACGGATGAGGTCCAAAGAACATTTATTTAGGATAGCGAACCACTTCTCTTTGAACTTCAACAAATTTTTACAAAGTGAGGGCTTGAGGGCAATCTTTAAGCCCCTCGGGATTCGCAGTGCTCGATGGTATTTTACCAATGTGCTCGCATGCAGCCTCTGGTTTATTGCCCTTTTCGAGAGGTAAAGGAGTAGTCTAACGTTTTGTTCCTTGTTTCTATGCGATGTAGTCTCTGATGTATCCTCATGAATCAAAGAATAAATTCGGGTTGCCTCATCAGCTGAAAAGGCGAATGTCTCCGCTCGTTGATCTGTGATGTTCAAAATTTCTTCGTATTGCATCTCTATTTTAGGTGCCAGGCGTGTGGATATAACACTTTGTCAAACATTGGTTATTGACATGTCTTAGAGCAATTAGTAATTGTTAAAACAGAAATAGTAAAACATACATTCTTTATTCTTTTTTTGTTGTTCAGTCAGATCATATGATCCATCTATTAAATACAACTTAATACAATAAGCATGCAATACATTCCATATATGACAATTAAACACAGAATAAAATTAAGATCATCAGGAATAAAAACACTAGAGTATAAACGTTCTTCTAGTTCACCTTGCAGATTCAAATAATTTGGTCACTGAGACAAAAATAAGACATGGCTAGAATCTGTTTTACAGATTCTTAAAGCACTTCTAAGATCACTCATTCCTAGGAGTTTACATAGAGGATCAATGAGCTTAGACCTTGATTTACAATATAAACTACAAATAATAGCAGATGTTCCTCATTTTCTGGCCAAAAGTTGCAAACTGGCCACTTAGCAGACTTGGATGTCGTGCCAGACCATCTTTCTGAAAAAACGGCCACGGGTAAGAAGCATAGCTTGTATTTAATGTAAAGTGCTCCAGTAGTGACCAGTGTGATATTATCTAGAAGGTCCTCCAACTTAAAATTTTGAATAATAAAACATCATTTATTAAACTCCCACCATTCTTAAAAGGTTGGATAACTGTGACACATTGCCAGTATCTTACCCTTAAGATGGTCATTGCAAGGGATTCTAGTTGGATTCTCCCAAAAAATGCTCAGACCTAGCATTTCACACCACATTTAAATGCAAAAGATACAAGACAGTTTTAGAGCACCATGTCTATGGATTATATATTGCAAGGCTGCTCTGTTATGTAAGATTATAGTTCTTCAACAACCCATACATGCAACCAATAAATTAAAGGTTTTAAATTCACTAAATAGCTAATTGGTGTTAAGGTAAGATATAGTTGAATTGATAAAGTAGGAGGATTCTTTAGGGCAATCAATAATGACGTGATCCATTTATTTTCACTTTAATATAACAGATCAACTTTTCAATACGCACATAATTCAGCCCCTTACAGTGCTGCACTCATTACCTTAGCTCTACGTGTCTCTACTTCCAGGGAAACCATATAGTGAGGTGACTTTTTAGCAAGTTGTAGCAGGGCTGTTGATCTATGATTTAAATTGAGCTGGATTTTTGTAGTTGAGGGCTCCAAATATTTGAATATGAAAGGCTGGTCCCAGGTAATCAAATTAGTTAAAATCTTGTCTTTAAAAGACTTATGAAGATTAATAACAATTAACTGGATTTGTTAACATTGATTTCCAACCATGTTCAACACAAAAGAAGTTGAATTTTTCAGAGTAGATCTCAGTGGAGTCTCAGACAACAATAAAGTATTTTTTGCGCATAAAAGACCAGAGACTTTAAGGCCTGCAAGACACGAATAATCATTCTTACAATCTAGCAGATGATTTATACATTCATTAATATACAGCAGTAAATAGGTTTGGGAAGAGTACACGTTCTGGCCATACCTCTCTGTTAAAATCAATTTTCTCAGTTAATTCACCATGTGGCCCCAACAAACTTGGGCATAGTTATTTGTATGCAAATGAGTTAACAATGTTAATAGGCCAAAGGGGACTCCCTCCTTTCACTACACTTTTCACAGTTTTATCTATGTGAGAAGGTCAAACTCTGCTTTCAGGTCAACAAAAATAACATAACGGTTGCCAAGCATGAAGTCAAAAGTTTCCATTTGACCAGAAGGAAGTGAAATAGTTGACAAACTCTACTTACTCTTGCTCTAAAGCCTGCTTGAAAAAGGGAGAGTATCTAGTTCTTTTCTTTCCATGTGTTGAGTTTGTTTAAGACCTGCTTTCCAAAATCTTTTGCAGATTATCAACAAACTAATGGAGTGGTAGTTGCTTGGGATAGAATGTGATGCCTTTTTGTGTATGGGGATAATTGCAGCACCCTGCCTTGTATCTGGTATTAGGGATGCAGATGCTATAGTGTTAGAAACGTTGATTATGTAAGGACCCCATACAATAGGCTCAGAATCGAATACATTCCCAGGCATTCTGTCCAAGCCAGGTGCTTTCCCTGTATTTTGGGTATTTTTTGCCTTGAGTGTATTAGTCATTGAAAAGTTTACTGACAAAAAGGGGTCTTGGTCATTAAGTTCAAAAAAATTAAAAGATAGAGCAGACAAATTCAGCCATATTTGACCATAGAGATCAATGGAATGTGTAACCTATTTGTGCAGATGTATATGGCCCTCTGGTTTAATATAATTGTAGCTTTCTCCATTGGCAACAATATGCCAAAATCCTTTACCGTCCTTTAGTTTAAATGCACAACCAGTTTTCTTTTCTGGGTCTTTTTATAAATGTCCCTAGTATACAATATTTAAGTTTTTCCCTTATACTTAATAGTGGAGATGAAAGTTTATTTGCAGTTCTATACTGCAGGTTATGCCAGCACTGATTGCTCTGTATTGCACAATGAGCCCTAAATGCTCTGCTAAGAAGAAGTGAAAATCTTTCATGAGCTTCCATTGTTACAAAATTGTGTGTTTCAGTGCTGGCATACTGAGATTGCACTGGTATAAGGGTTACGTAGCCTTCTTGAAAAGTCTTTCGAAAGTTTCGGGGTGAGCCATCAAGCGGATTCACCATGTTAATTGCCATAGGAAATTTAGATACGGCTACAGCCCGAACTGCCGAATGGAGTTACACCAAATTTGGCAGAAATTCAAGTGTTGGTCCAGGGTAGTGCCTTTTGTGATTTGGTGTAAATCCGTTTAGCAGTGGAGTAGTTATTAAAATATTGTAATGCTGTATGTATATGGACGCAGAGGTTCCGCGACCTCTGCCGATCTGGCACTGAGATCTGGTTGGTTGGCTAGACTTCAAACCAGGAAGTAGTGGCAGACATCTTAGGACTTGGCTTGAGCAGAGCCCCAAGAAAAACATTTTAAAAAAAGAAAAGGGGACAGGGTAGAAATACCCTGACTCCCTAGACCTCTTAGGGGATGGGGGGGGTTCCCACATGGACCCCGCAGGGCCACAAAAACATTAAAAAAAAATAATTCGGCAGGAGCAGCATTCGATCCGCAACTCCTGTCAAAATGTATTTTTTTTTTAATGTGGGCTCTTGCACTTCGTTTCTTATAGGCCCCCGGGTGGGCCCGGTCCTGGGTGCACGGGCCCTCCTCCTATGGCTTACATAAGCCCTGGAGACTGCCACCTCCCCAGGACACTTTCATAAATGTGTGAGGTGACCCCACTGGGCCCACCCATGCTCCGAGGTCCGCCACCGTCCCGAAACAACGGCTGTAAAGTTAATACCAGGGGGCCAGTGTGGCCCACCAGCAACCTTAGGGACCAACACCTCCCCAAGGCAATTTAGTTAATTGAATGTGAGGGGGCCTGCCCAACACCCCCGCAGCCCCGGTGACCGCCACCTTTCCTGGGGCAAGTATTGTTATGTTAATGGCGGGCCACGCATCCTCCTCACAGACCGTGGGGGGCCACTTCCCGAGGGATCTATAGTGAAGTTAATGTGCGGGGGCCTACGTGGCCCCCGCCACCTCAGGGACCATCAACTCTCTGGGCCACTATGAAAAGTATGGAGTCTGTTGCAGCCCTCCCAGCCCCTGGGACCACCATCTCCAAATACAAGATGGAGGGGTGCCTCATGGAGCCATTTATGGCCCTGGCCCGCCTCCCACCAGGCCTGGCTCCTGCTCTGCCTGAGGTTCCCACCCTCGAGAGATAGATGTTTGCTTGTGCTTGGTGGGATCTAACAGCTCCCACCAGCTAAAGCAAACATAACTCTGCTTTCTGCAAGCCAGAGCTGCCAAACATCTCCTGCATACTGAAAGCAGAGTTTTCATCTGTTTCTCTGCACAGAAATATGCATGCAGAGAAACAGATGAAAACCCTGCTCAGACAGACAGGGGGCTGCCATTCAGCTGCAACCTGTCTGTCACAGCAATTCTGGCTCCTGCAGTGGGCGGGGAGCTGCTGGGACCAGTGGGGCCTTGAGACTTATGGGGTAAAAGAGAATGAGGCTAAATAAGGGTCAGAAATGAGCAAAAAAGGCAGAATAAAGGTCAGAATGAGGAAAGATTAAAGTGAGATATGAGCAGAAAGAGGCAGACGAAAGGTCAGCAATGAGCAGATAGAGGCTAAATAAAGGTGATAAATGAGCAGAAGGGGCAGAATAGAGGACAGAAATGAACGGAAAGAAGCAGAATAGAGGTCAGAAACGAGCAGCAAGAGGCAGAATACATGTCCGAGACAAGCAGAAAAAGGCAGAATAAAAAATAGAAACTAGCAATAAGAGAGAGAATAGAGGCCAGAAATGAGCAGCTACAGGCGAAATACAGGTCAGAAACTAGCAGAAAGAGGGAGAATAAAGGATAGAAATGAGCAGAAAGAGGCTAAATAGAGCTGAGAAATGAGCAGCTAGAGGCAGAATAAAGCTCGGAAAATGAGCAGCAAGAGGCAGAATAAAGGTGAGTAAAGAGAAAAAAAGAAGCAGAAAAAAGGACAGAAATGAACAGATAGAGGGAGAATAAAGTTCAGCAATGAGCAGAAAAAAAGCTAAATAAAGTGACAAATGAGCAGCAAGAGGTAAAATAGAAGTAAGAAACAAGCACAAAATGGCGGGACAAAAGTTAACAAAAAGCATCAAGAGGCAGAAATTAGGTGAAAATGGAGAAGGAAAAGGCAGAATAAAATTCAGAAATTAGCTGCAAGAGGCAGAATAGAGGTTGGAAACAAGAAAGAGGCATAATAGAGGTCAGAAACAAGCAGAAAAAGACAGAATAATGGTCAGAAACTAACAGCAAGAGGCAGAATAGAGGTCATAAACTAGCAGAGAGAGCAGAATAACGGTCAGCAGAAAGAGGCACAATAGAGGTCAGAAACTAGCATAAAGAGGCAGACTAAAGATAAGAAACTAACAGAAAGAGGCAAAATAGAGATCAGAAACAAGCATCAGGAGGCAGGATAAAGGTCAAACACGAGCAGAAAGAGGCAGAATGAAGGCCAGAAATGAGCAGAAAGTGGCAAAATTGAGATCAGAAACGAGCAGCAAGAGGCAGGATGATGGTCAGAAACAACCAGAAAGAAGTAAAATAAAGGTTAGAAACAAACTTTCTGAGAATTGCTGAGACCTCCACTGAGACCCCTCCTCCTTTCACATGATGTACTCCGCTAGGCTGCTGAGGGTCGTTGGAGGTAAAAAAAAACTATTGCTGTGATAACTAAGTACCCCATAGCGGATTGCTGGGACATCATCGGAGCCTCGCCCCCATTCTCAACCACTCTGCACAGGAGTCCTGGCATACTGCAGGTTGGGGGATGAACTAGCCTTGGCTGCTTAGGGTCCTTAGGGGACAAACCCCCTACTGTTGCAATAAGTAATTCCCCTACATCTGGATTGCAGAGGCGGCATCGGAGGCCCAGCCCCCTTTCTCACCCACTCTGCACAGGGCCTCCTGGCATACTACTGGTTGGGGATGAACTCCCCATGGCTGCTGAGGGTAGTTAGGAGCCAAAAAACGCTGTTATTGTCACAAGTAAGTCCCCCACAGCGGGACTGCTAAGACCTTGGGGGAGGGCCACCCCTTTTCTGAACAACTCTGCTGAGGGGCCTCCTGGTGCACTACTGGTTGGGGGAAAAACTTCCCTTCTCTGCGGAGGCTTGCCCGGATGCAGGTCAGCGCCCGACAAGTCTCATTGTGCTCCCTGTACATGCGAATGACGCGATGAGTGCATCAAGGGAAAGAAAAAACACTCCCTTCTGGAGTGTGGAATTTATTGGTAACTCAGCATGCTCCATGGAATGCAGAGTTGCCAAATTCTGCAAACTTTGCAAGCAATGTGAAATTTTGAGCCCAGGCCTAGAAAAAAAAACGATACAGTTATCAAATAATATGTTAAAAAATGCTTTCATTCACTGGATAAAAAACAAAGGTTACAAGGACGTTATAGTTAGAAAATAAAATTCAAAAGTAAAAAAATAAATTCATTGAAAAAAGCAAAGGTTACAGGGACATTATAGTTAGGCTTAGATTTCACTCAAACAAAACCAGTGAAAATGAGTAGTTATATTTACCTGAGCTAACTGTAACTTACCCCACGCAATGCATCCTTGGCCACTTAAGGCGAACATAGCAAATACAACAAGATGATGGACTGCGTGCTGAAACTTTACAACAGCTCATGCCCAGTCAAGAGATCTGGCTTGAATCCATCATTCTTTTGCTCACTATGCCACCTCAGTTTGGACCCAGCCATATTAAAATCAGTCTTGACCGTGCTCCTCAAGGAACTGTCCAGCCCGAACTGCCAACATTACTGGAGTGGATGCATTTATTTATTTACTGAGGAAGTGCACTGCATGTAATTTTTATGGCAAAATCCGCCACTGGAAGCGCCAGTGTAGGTAGAATCAAGACTAAATCCAGAATGATTTTGTTCCTTAGATTCAGATAAATCCAAATCAAATACTATTATAGTTGGTAACCCCAGCACAACCAGCTTCTGTGCAGAATGTGCAAAATCAAGAGCAGCTCTAAACAAATATGCCTGTAGCTCTGGTAATGCAACAAAACATGACAAAATAAAATGCCTTGAAAGTCAGGGTACCAACAGAATCCAATAATCCTGAATAAGAATGTTCCTGTTTTCACTAGAGCATAATTCCCAATGATGGTGCATGGGAGGGGGATGGATTGAGTGCTTAGTCGAGTCCTGGAGGTAGATCAGATTGGCCCATATGTAGATGGTGAGGTGAAGGGCCACCACATATCATTTCAAATAGATACTGGAGCTACCTACTCTACAATTATTTCTGTGAAAGTTCCACACCTACCCCTCTCGAGAAGAGAAGTCTATGCTGTTAGCATTAGTATTGTCCTGTTCAAATAGGATCCACAGAGAATAATTATCAGTCCATATTGTGTGATTCCAATCCTGTTAATTTACTTGACAGTCTTGCTTTGCAAAATGAACGGTGTGATTAATGCACACTGGATGGTGTCGCAATTGAAACATAAGATGAAGACTCAGGGGCCTATTACGATGGCGGGTAGAACACCCCCGCCGGGCCTGTGGTAGCCACCACTGGCCCGGCGGGGCAATCCGCTCGCCATCCATACCTTAAAGACCGCCAGCCATATTAGTATGGCTGGGCAGTCCACGGTGGACAGAAAGACCGTCTGCCTCTTTTCCGCCGGTTGACTCATCGACCGGGCAGAAAAGGGGCATGATATGCCATCTATATCACGATGCAGGCCGAGAGCAGCCTTTCCATGGTGGCAAGCCATGGAAAGGCATGCGGTTTTCGCTGTTGGGGGCCTGTTGCAGGCCCCAAGGATGTTGGGAAGGTGGGGGATGTACATGGGGGGGGGGGTACCTATAGTACCCTCCTGCATTTGCATGCAAAAGGTGGCAGGCACCACACGATGCCTGTCACATTGAGCATGCAAATGGACAACATGCATTTTTTACATTGCGGCGGGTGTTGCTTACAGCAATGCCCATCGCAATGTAAAAAATGTGAGTTGCGCCCACCAGTGTGGCAGGCGCATCCTAATTTGAATGGCTGGACTGCCGTACCAATGGCAGGCGGTCCCTTTTGCCGTTGCGGTGATAGGCTGACTTTGTCCTCCCGCCATCGTAATAGACCCCTCAGTGTTCAAAATCAAGGCTCAAAAGTTTAGTTGTTCCCAGTTCTTACTAAAGATGATTTGCCTTGGATTGAAGACATACTGTCAAAGAAGAGGTATGGGATTTCATAGGTAAAGAGATAGGATAGTGCAGCTTGGCACTTCGGGATCCAATATCCATAAAACTGTGGAGTCCCACAGGGCTCATCTTTGAGCCTGACCTTATTTAACATTTACGTTGCTCCACTGGCACAAAACATGAAGAATTGTGGTTTTGATGGCTACTTCTATGCCGATGCGACCCAGCTAATTATATTGCTGGGTGAGAAACATGAGGATATTTGTGGCAAGCTCCGGGAATGCCTCACTAAAATAGCAGGATGGATGACCAGCCATTGTCTGAAGTTAAACACAGAGAAGGCTGAAATTCAGCTATTTTGGGGGCCCATCTATTAGGTTGGGGGCTATGCCCACCCCTAAGAAGTCTGCCAAAAACCTTGGATGATTGTGGACGATTCTCTTTCACTGTAGATCATGTTAAGGCCACCTGTGGCAAATGCATTGGCATTCTCAAATTACTGAGAAGACTGTTCTGGTGGATTCTGTTTGATTGGTGGAAAACCATAGTCCAGGCCTTGATTACTAGTCGGATGGATTGTGGTAATGCCCTCTTTATAGGCATGCCAGATTACCTCTTTTCAAGAATTCAGATATGCAATAATAATGCAGTGGCCAATCTAATTTGCAAAATGGATAGCTTTGGCTCGACATCAGCTTTTCTAACAGCCCTACAATGGCTTCCAGTTCAGAAAAGAGCCAGCTTTAAAGTCTTGTGCCATGCTCACAAGGCTCTGTACATCACTGGCCCCGAGATCCTACAGACCAGAATGGAATTTTATAAGCTGGCACAGAATTTGAGTTCTTGCAATTTGACCCTAGCGTATCCTAAAAGAATATGGAAAACAAGAACAAGAGGACGCTCATTCTTGCATCTAGCAGCAGTCCAGTGAAACTCCCTACCCCTGGATATTCGCCTTATGGATAACCATCTTCATTTAAGAAAGAAATTGAAAACTTGACTGTTTACGGCTAGTGTTCTTGCAGCTTTTAGAGAGGCTACTATGGGGTTCTCGCCTAGACAAATAATAGTGAGCTTTATAGAGATGCGATATCCCCCTGGGGATGAATGATATGTTCTATAAAAACTCTGAAATAAATAAATTGATAAAAAGTGCAAAAAGTGTCAGAGTGAATGCCAAACCCAATGCGGTTTTCCTAGAAATAGACAATACAGACTAGAAGAAGAGGGACTGAAGTTTGTCATAGAGACAATTATAGAACAAGGTATTCTTTGGGAGGTGCTTGGTAGTTCTTGCAACTCTCCTGTGATGGGCATTAAACGAGTGGTAAATGGGAATAGTGCAGGATTTAAGAAAAATTAATAAATGTGTGATCTCATGTTGATGGGTGTTATCAAGCCCTGCAGTAATATTGTTCCAGATTCCTGAAGATGCACAATAGTATACACCAGTGATACTCAAAGTCAAGTGGCCCTCTTGACCTTTACATGTGCCCCCGTGGTGAACAGCAGTAAAAGCTGCGGTTTAGTGGCTGAGCAATAATATTCCGATTTTTTTTTTTAATAAACAGGCAAGCATTTATTAACCTGCTTGCCTGCTTATTTAACATATTTTTACACCTCCATACACAAATCCTGACCCACTGAGACCCCTATCGCCACCCTGCTGGCATCAGTGCGGCCTTTGGTCACACCATGAACTGCACTTTGCGGCCCCTGGGCAAATGTTTGTGAGTACCCATGGTATACACGCATTAACTTATGCCAAACATTCTTCTACATTCCTCTGCATGAGGTAAGGTAATTCCTTTTCACATTCCAGCTCCAAAATAAAGTCTTCGTATGGTGTTGAATTTCAAAAGGGTATACTAAAAGTCATTCGACTTTTAGTCAGATAATAAAGAAATATTTGGAAAATCTGAAGTTGCCCTACAATTCAGTCCTGGTGCAAAATCTTTATATCTTGTTGCATCAGACAAAAGATGGTTGTAAACTGGGCACTATTGCACTTCCGAATCATTAAACTACCAATGATCACATGGTGTCTCCCACAAAGATGCAATATTACAATATCCTGTATTTGTAATAAAGTCAACCCCTATGTGGTGGGCAACCTTCTTTTCCAAAGTCTTTGTATCCAGAATTAAGTCTGCTATATTCCTGACAAGTTGGAAGGGTGCAATAATCAAACCAATACACATAAAAAGGGAGATGGATGTTCCAGGTAATTTCCGTTTGATAAGCCTGCTTGACGCTGGTGCAAAACTGTACTCTAAGGTAATTTGCATCTCTCTTAAGAATGGGCTGAGTGCAATAACTTGGTCCTAATGGAACAAGGAGGCTTCAAGCAAGGGCATTCAACAGCTGTCTCAGCCTGTGGTTCCTAGGGCAAAAGACGATTGAAACAACAGGGAATTTGTTCTGTTGTTTCGTCGACTTTAGCTCGGTCTTCAATCTTGTGGATTGAAGGATCTTATGGGCAAAGTTACGTCTACTGGCAATACCTTTCAGCTTTTTCGCAATCTTGCGGGAATCATACTCACAGAATTGGACCCAAGCTGAGCTTGATTTAAATGAGGCTTTATCAAAAAGAATACCCTTAGAAAATGGGTTAAGGCAGGGCTGCACCCTGGCACCCACCTTAATTTCCTTGTTCCGCTCAGACCTCCCTGTAGTGCTTGTCCCCACCAATTCTTATTCTCCAAAAATTGGGAGTAGACACTTATCATGAATCCTTCATGCAGACGATCTGGCTATTTCAGATGTGACTCAAGCAGGCCTACAGAGAAACCAGAATAGATTTAATAGCTATTGTGAGGAAAATTAACTCAATGTTAATCTGGAAAAAACAAAAATAATTGCCTTTGGAAAAAAGTTTGAAAGCTTTTAAATGGCATCTAGGTAATAGGATGGCGGAGGTGATATCCTCAAACAAATATCTAGGAATGATGTTCTCTAAAAAATTGAACTTGGTACTACACAAAGAATTAGTGACAACGCAGGCAGTTTCAACTACAGGAGGCCAAGTACGTTTTAAGAACATCTTTGGCGGTCCATCTTGGAGCCCCCTTTTAGCTGCTTATAATGCAATGCCAATAAGGGGCTGAGATATTGTCTCTAAGTATGGAGGCATGCTGGGAGAAAAACAAGGGTAAATGCTTGAAGTAGCTGTTAGGCTTCCAAAAAAGTGCAATGGGCCAAGGTGCTGTGCGGGCCTGGAATTTCCAGGCCTACAAATCAACCCTGTGGTTCTGGGAAAAATTCTGGTCCTCAGAGGTTCAGAAGATATCAGTCCTTTGTGCTAATGAAATAACAGCGAGCTCAAATGGGCAGTGTAGGTAAGAAACAGATTAGAGAAAATCACATTTAAGTTGACTGAGGCCACTCACCTTTCGAAAAGTGAATTAACTCCTTGGACACTCATGACGAGCTCAGCTCGTCATGGTGTACACCACCATACACTCATGACGAGCTGAGCTCGTCATGAACAATGGGAAAATCAAATGTCCAGCAAGGGAGGAAAATAACGCTAGCATCGATGTGGTTAAAAGAAGAGCATCATGTTTGTGTGATGTAGAGTATGTAAGGAGGAAGCCCGCAGCAAATTGTATGATGGAATCTTGGGGAAATCAGAAGGTGTTCCCATACATATCTACACTCCCAGATGCTCAGGGAGGACTATTTTCATTACAATTCTGGGTTGTTTTGAATATTTGGTGCCTGAGAAATTTGATGCACTTTTGGATGTGTGCATGTGTGCATGTGTGCATTAAGGTTACCAAATTTTAATTGTTCATTTTTTAATAGACTGTCGTCGTTTTTACAGGATTCATATTCTGACATCAAAACCGCTTTTTGTAAAATATAATATAATATAAAGCATTGTAACAAAACACTTGTATTTTTTGTGAATATAGAATTTTTAGAAGTGGCATGTGCCCTAGCAATTTTGTTTAAATAAGTTTGGGCTAGCATTATGATGGTTGTCGTTCTAAGATACTTTAGCCGAGCTGGGGTAAGGATCATGAGGCCCAAGGCCTATCTTCCTGCGGTGTTGGATCCAGTAGCTGTAGCTCTTCCTAGTTGTCTGAAGGCAATTGCAACTGTTAGCATTGCAAGTTGAGAAAGTGGCAGGATTATGAAGGGAAATATATGAACATTGTTTTTGTTCCCCATCAGATCAGATTCCACTGACCTGTACCAGGACTCAGTATATGATAAACTGCGACCTTCATAGGCAAGAGCAAGTCACACTGGCAACTAAACATATCTCTATCAGAAGATTAATTTTCTGAATCCTGCAATACTACATCCTGCTTCAGACAGCAATGAAGACAAATACTATGATGAAGAACCCTAACATGATTGCGTAAATGTCATAGAATTATGTACAAAACCAGGACAAGACATCAAAGAAATTCCTGTTGAAACAGCTGATCTGATTTTGTTATTGGATAGTTCCAAACAGAGAGACCATCATAGAGCAATGAATGTCGCCTATGAAATATGTTTAATTTCTGAAATTATTGAAGCATAATACAAGCCTAATGTAACTTCAGCATATGAGGCAAAACTAATTGCATTGGCAATAATTTCAATATCTAGATTCATGCAGACAGGCAGTAGGGATTTGGAGTGGTACATGATTTAAGGCAGTTGTGGACACTCAAGGGTTTTATGACATCCTCTGGTACTCCCATCAGAAATGGCTTCTATATTCTTGATTTGTTGGAAGCGATATCACAAGGAAAAGAAATGCTGTGGCCAAGTGTGTGCTGCTCATACAGCTGTAGATGATTTGGTCATGCTGGGAAACAAATACGCTAACCAGGTGGCAAGATACTGCACACTTGAGAAGGCAACTGTGGGATTAAATTAGCAAATCACAGTTAAAGAGACTAAACAAAATGAATTGTGTGAAAATTCTGTTGGAAGTGTAAGCAATGTAAATTGTGTCTTGTTGTACTCATTGCAGACTTGATTTAGTGAATTGAGGCATCTCTGGAAAGAAGTATCAGGTGATGAGAGATGAAGATGTAAAATATAAGGTTTTAAAAAAGAGTTTCCAAACTGTGTGAATCACTCCTGAATACAAATATGTTTTTCCGAATTCAATGTTTCATAGCATGGCTCACTATTTGCATGGCCAGACTCATGAGGGACGGGATGCTATGACCAGGATTATAATAAGAACTGGTTCAACCCCAAAATCAGAAATGTGGCAGAAGATCTGTGTCAGAGATGTTTGTTAGGAGAATAATCAGGGAAAGAGTACTGTGATGGAGTCGCATTGGCAAATGGGACGGTCCATTTATGAGACTCAAGAAAGACTTCAATGACATGTCCATTTACAATGGCCATAAATATATTCCCATGATTGAAGAAAGAACAAGATGGCAATGGCGATTACAGACTGCCAGCACCTCTGTCAAATTTCTTGTTAAGAACACAGAATTCAAATATAGTATGCTCAACTGAATAAACACTATGCCATCCTAGTAGTGTAAGTTCATATGTGCAAAAAGGATTTTCACATTTATACAGATATTGAACAATACAGAGCACTACAGAAATAAAGTATTCGTGATCCTGCAATGTTGCGGATCCAATCTTAAATAGTTTGAACGCTTCAAATCAGCACAATTTTATACAAAGTCCATATTTATAAAGTATTGACAGCCAGAATACTGTTGACATGCAGGTCAGAAGATGACGCACACAGCATGAAGTATCTCTGCACAGTGTAGAGTAGAGCAGCTGCCCTACTGGTTATGGGCCAAAAAAAAGCCCATGCCGGTGTTTAAAATTTGCATTCCAACTGAGTAGTGAAATTATAAGAGTTATGCGAGTACTGGCTACCGTACCGGAGATCCTGAGTAGTTGTAATATCCAGTCCATTTAGGTCTCGAGATATCAAAGGATTGGATTTCCCACTTACCCTTTTACTACAAGGGAAGTACTGACAAACTGAAACCCTCAGAAGAATATATGGGGCGATTTTTACTATTTGCAAGCCTTGAAAAAGTCATCAACAAGAGGAAACACATGTGGCTGTGTGCATCATCTTTTGATCTGCATGTCAACAGTATTCTGGCTGTCAATACTTTATAAATATGGGCTTTGTATAAAATTGTGCTGCTTTGAAGTGTTCAAAGCAATTAAAATTGCATCCGCAACATTGCAGGATCTCGAATACTTTTTTTCTGTGGTGCTCTGGATTGTTCAATATTCCCGTGATTGACTGCTTGTTTTCTTAATGGGTTAAGGCCTACCCTACCCTTACATCAGACAACATGATAGTTTCCATTTTGCTGTTAAGATAATTGATACCATGGTTTGTCAGGCCAACTTCTATTTGAATGGATCCTGAAAGCGTGAAATTCATTTTAAAAATGAAAATTCAATTAATTTGTACAGTTTTTCAGATTGGCCAAAGATTCCATTGTAGTTATTGTTGGAAATGGCCCTTTTTGCAGGGTTATCCCAAAACTTTTTGCTTCTTCCTCCTTTATTTTTCCTGACCTGTGGTTGTTGACTATAAGACTCTGAGTACTTTACCACTGCTGATCAGTGCTAAAGTGCATATGCTCTCTGTGCAAATTGTTATGGTGATTGGTTATCCATGATTGGTATATTTGTTTTGCCAGTAGGTCCCTAGTTAAGTGCACGGAGTGTGACAGGGCAGGTAATTCAAATGCTACTAGTGGGCTTGCAGCACCGATTGTGCCACCCACATGAGTAGCGCTGATCACAGGCCTGCCTCCGCAGGGCCTGTGCGCAGTTTGTTAACTGCCATGTTGTCCTGGCGAGTGTATACACTTGCCTGTCATGACCCTTCCCTTTTCATACACCTTGGACATTCTATGGTAGGCCCAAGGTATCCCCCTGGGCATGGTGCAGTGTATGTGAAAGGTAGGACATGTTCTAGTGTGGTTAACATGTCCTGATAGTGAAATACTGCTAATTTCGTTTTTCACTATTGAAAGCCTATCTTGCCCATAGGATAACATGTGGAATGCTGTGTAACATGTTTACCTGCATATCTTCCCATAGTGGCAAGACAGACATATGGAATCTGGTATCCTTGAACTCAGAATTTATTAACACATCTTTTAAGGAAGATGGTTTTTAAATTCTAAGTTTGGAAATGGCACTTTTAGAAAGGGGCTATTTTCTTGTTCAGGCTTTCTGTGTGCCTCTGCCTGTTTGTGGATTGACTGTCTGGTTTGTGAGTGACAGGGGCTGGGGTGGCTCCAGGAGACTGTGCGAGTCAGCACTAGACTAAATAGACCTACTTGTAGGTAAAGTGGTGGGAGGAGTAGCATCTGGGACGGAATAGGGCTGTGCGTGCCTTCCACAATGCTTGCTCCACCTCCTGTGGTGTGTCTGATGACCCTGGCCCACACTCACAAAGGAAGAAGATGTGCACTGGCAGAGTGCACCCAGAACTGGTTTGGACTGGATCCAGGACCCTTCACACAGGAAGAACAAAGACCTTTGGGGTATAAATGTAGAGCTGAGAACCCTGTAAAATTAGATTAGGAAAGTCGTTTTGATCAAGAAGGAATCCCTGCCAAAGAAGAACAGTCAGGAAGACTAAGGAAAAGTACTGCCATTGCTGAGTGTCTGGGAGATGACCTGCAGTTGCTGTGATTGCTGAGGAAGAGGACCAAGGGACTGTCTGTTGTGTGCTGTGTCCCCATTGCTTGAAGAGGAACTGTGCTGTGTGCTTTGCCCACCTCTGAATCCTACCTATCTCCCATGGGCGTCCGCAGGGGAGGGCAAGGGGGCGCACTTGTCCCCCCGGATCACCGGTCCGTCACTATTGACAGCCCCCACAGTGGTGTTTGCCTGCAGAACCAAGTTAAAGGCAGAGTGGAGCTGTAGGGGCCCTAGGAAGGGGTGAAAATCATCAAAGCTTCATTAGCAAAAGGTCTTTAGAAGACCTGTGAAGTACTCGGTACTCAGCTGTGTGTGTGCCAGGGAACTGTCTCATCCCGGGCTGCCACATACAATGGAATCTCTGTTAGTACTGTTAGGAGTTTCTCCCACTTCTTCACAATCCTTTCTCACTTCTCCACAATCTTCTTCCACAGCTCCACACTCGTTGCACCGTCTACTCTTTATTGAATTAGTTTTAGAATACTGTTCATGTCAATAGCAATGCTGTTTCCTATGAGCAGCCATCCCCCATTCCATACTAATGAAGGCAGAAGACCCGGCACCAATTTACACAATTCGCTCAGAGATGCAATGGGTGTTTTTTGCACCATAAGTACTAGTATTACAGAAGGGTCTGCAATGAAATTGATTAAAGAGTTTACGCCTTGAGCTCCAAAGGGGCAGTCCCTCATATTCATTGCAGCATCAAGTGTAGCCCCTGGACCAATGTCTGTACTCACTGTCGCCTGACATGATTCCCGAAGGGAAAGCTGTCCCACAGAGACAATTTTTCTTTTCTGAATCATGTACCAACTGCAGCTCAGTGTTGGTATCAGATCCATGGTTTGCAATTGCCATTGCGTTTGAAAACCATTGATACTTGTCACTGTAAATTGCAATTTGAAGATCAATCAATCAATCAATCACAGAATTTGCATAGCGTGCTACTCACCCGTGAGGGTCTCAAGGCGCTGAAGGGGGTGTTTGCTACTGCTCGAACAGCCAGGTCTTGAGTGGTTTCCTGAAGGAGAGGTGATCCAGGGTCAGCCGTAGGTGAGTGGGGAGGGAGTTCCATGTCTTGGCTGCCAGGTAGGAGAAGGATCTTCCTCAGATGGTGGAATTCCAAATTCGTGGGACGGAGGCGAGGTCGAGGCTGGCGGATCGGAGCTGGCGGGTGGGTGTGTAGAAAGTGAGGCGGCTGTTGAGGTACTTTGGGCCCATGTCGTGGAGAGCCTTGTGTGCGTGGGTGAGGAGTCTGAACGTGATCCTCTTGTTAACGGGGAGCCAGTGCAAGTCTTTCAGGTGGGCAGAGATGTGGCTGCGGCGAGGGATGTCCAGGATGAGTCGTGCTGAGGCGTTCTGAATTCGCTGGAGTATTTTCTGGAGTTTGGCTGTGGTTCCAGCATAGAGGGTGTTCCCGTAGTCCAGGCGGCTGGTGACGAGGGCCTGGGTGACCGTCTTCCTGGTTTCTGTGGGGATCCATCAGAAGGTCTTTCGGAGCATGCGCAGGGTGTTGAAGCAGGATGATAAGACTGCGTTCACTTGCTTGGTCATTGTGAGGGAGGAGTCCAGGATGAAGCCCAGGTTGCATGCATGGTCCGTTGGTTTGGGCACGCTGCCCAGGGCAGGGGGCCACCAGGAGTCGTCCCACGCGGGGGGAGATGGTCCGAGGATGAGGACTTTCATCTTGTCTGAGTTCAGTTTCAGACGGCTGATCTTCATCCATTCCAACGTCTTTCATACCTTCCTGGAGGTTGGCTTTGGCGGTGGCGGGGTCGTTGGTGAGGGAGAGGATCAGTTGGGTGTCGTTGGCGTAGGAGATGATGTTGAGGTTGTGTTGGCGTGCGATGGCTGCGAGAGGGCTCATGTAGACGTTGAAGAGGGTGGGGCTGAGTGAGGATCCTTGCCGAACACCGCAGATGACTTCGGTGGCCGCGGAACGGAACGGGGGAAGGCGGACTCTCTGGGTTCTTCCGGCGTGGAACGAGATGATCCACTCCAGGGCCGCTTCTTGGATTCTGATGTTGCTGAGGCGGTGTATCAGGGTGTGGTGGTAGACGGTATCGAAGGCTGCGTAGAGGTCCAGGAGGAGGAGGGCAGCCGATTCCCCGTTGTCGAGCAGGGACCTGATATCGTCAGTGGCTTCGATGAGGGCGGTCTCGGTGCTGTGGTTTGCTCAGAAGCCGGACTGTGAGGGGTCGATGGATCCGTTGGTCTCGAGGAAGGCGGAGAGTTGTCTGTTGACGGTCTTTTCGATGACTTTGGCTGGAAAGGGGAGAAACTAGATGGGGCGGAAGTTCTTCAGGTCCGTGGGGTCCGCGGTGGGTTTCTTGAGGAGGGCGCTCAGCTCGGCATGTTTCCAGCTCTCCGGGAAGGTGACAGTTGTGAAGGAGCTGTTGACGATGTTCCAGAGTTGGGGTGCCATGATGGAGTCGGCTTGGTTGAAGATGTTGTGTGGGCAGGGGTCGGTGGGGGAGCCAGAGTGGATGGTGTTCATCATGTGGGTGGTGTCTTTGGTGCTGACAGGGGTCCAGGTGCAGAGGGTAGCGGTTGGGGGCGCTGGTTCGGAGGTTGGGTGCGGAGTTTGTGCGCCAAAGCTGTTGTGAATGTCGGCGATCTTGCGGTGGAAGAACAAGGTGAGAGAGTCGCAGAGGTCTTCCGAGGGAGTGATGTTGGTGTTGCAGGCGCTGGGATTTGAGAGCTCTTTGACGATGCTGAAGAGCTCCTTGCTGTTGTGGGTGTTGTTGTCCAGGCTTTCTGTGAACGCTGTCTTCTTGGTGGTGCGGATCAGCTGATGGTGTTTGCGGGTGGCGTTCTTGAGGGCTGTCAGGTTTTCTGTTGTCTGGTCATGGCGCCAGGCTTTCTCGAGGGTGCGGCAGGTTTTCTTGGAGTTTTTGAGGTCGGTGGTAAACCACGAGGCTTTCCTGCTGCCGGGTCTGCTGGGAGGGTTCTTCAGTGGTGCGAGTTCGTCGGCGCAGTCGGTGAGCTACTGTGTGAGGTTGCGGGTTGCTTCATCGGGGTCCGTTGTGTTGGTGGGTGGGTTCTGGCTGAGGGCGGTGGTGAGCTGGTCGGCGGTGATCTTGGATCAGCTTCTGCGGGGAGCCTATTGTGGGTGGTGGTGGGTCGTGGTTCTCCTGAAGTTGAAGTGGACGCAGCTGTGGTCTGTCCGGTGGAGTGGCTGAAGGAGATGTGCTTGCTGGAGGGGAAGATGGGGTCAAGCGTGTGGCCGGCGTAGTGGGTGGGGTTGTTCACCAGTTGCTTGAGTCCGAGGTTGGCGAGGTTGTCCAGCAGGGCAGCGGTGTTGCAGTCCTTGTTGTTCTCCAGGTGGAAGTTGAGGTCCCCTAGGAGGATGTAGTCAGAGGAGGTGAAGGGCGTGCAGGCTGACAAAGCCTGCGATGGCTTCGCTGAATTGTGTTCGTGGTCCCGGGGGTCTGTAGATGAGAGTGCCTCTGAGGGTGGTCTTGGGGTCGTGTGGATCTGGAAGTGAAGGTGTTCGGCAGCGGTGTGGGTGTCGTGAGAGTTGGTCGTGATGCGGATGGTGTTTCTGTGGACGATGGCGATGCTTCCTCCGGTTTGGTTGATGCGGTCCCTCAGGGTGATCTTGTAGCCGTCCGGGATGGCTATGGCGATGTCGGGGGCTGAGGAGGCGTTCATCCAGGTTTCCGTGAGGAAGGCGATGTCTGGTGAGGTTGTGTCGAGGAGGTTCCAGAGTTCCACGGCGTGCCTGTGGATGGAGCGGGTGTTGAGCAGGATGCACTTGAGGTGGTTGTTGCTGGTGCTCGGCTTGGCGGGTGCGGTGTTGGTTCGGAGGCAGGAAGGAGGAGGCTCTTTCTCTACCTCCCTCTCTCTACCTCCCTCTCTCTACCTCCCTCTCTCTACCTCTCTCTCTACCTCTCTCTCGACCTACCTCTCTACCTACCTCTCTCTCTACCTCTCTCTACCGCTCTACCTCTCTCTACCTCTCTCTACCTCTCTACCTATCTCTACCTCTCTACCTCTCTCTACCTCTATACCTCCCTCTACCTCTACCTCTACCTCTCTCTCTACCTCTCTCTCTACCTCTACCTCTCTCTACCTACCTCTACCTCTCTCTACCTACCTCTACCCCTCTCTACCTACCTCTACCTCTCTCTCTCTCTCTACCTCTCTCTACCTCTCTCTCTTTACCTCTCTCTCCCTCTCTACACCTCTCCACCTCTCTACACCTCTCCACCTCTCAACCAGTTGAATTCCGGGAAGCCCAAACCATCAGTATTTCAAATCTGCGCATGAAACGTGGGTAGGATGAGCCATGCAGCTCAGAAAGGGATGTTCATTTTACAAAATTTGTATTTAATAGAATTAGGAAGCGGGAGAACAGTCTCACATTTAAGATAGGGATTCACATACACTGGTGACAGCTTTTGAATTGGCTTTAAAACCATTCAAAGATGGCTGCACATCTACGTGGGATGTGGTGGACTAAGTGGCAGCGGGAGCCCTATAGCACTGCTTGTCCTTTAAATAAAAAACAGCATTGACATAGCCAATAGGTCTCCCCTTTGGGACCTTATAATTTTTTAGTTGCCCAGTACAATAACTTTGGTGCAACAACATCAAGTGTTGCATGGCTAAACACTTAAGGTCCCAAATGCGAGACCTATTGGCTATGCCAGTGCTCGTTTTTTTTTTTTCTCTGATTCATTGTAGTTGCCAGGTCATCTGCTGTGGAGCCTCACACAATTTTTCTCCCCTCCCCACCCATGGGTTTCTTTGTATATGTAAGCTCTTTGGCTTATTAGATTTTGTATTTATTTATTTAATAATTGTGCTCAATCATGTCGGAAGATTGTGATGAAGTCAAAATGTTGCCCCCCACCTGGAAAAATTTCTGCGGATGCCCCTGCTATCTCCGAGGGCCTGGGAAGAGCTGGCTTCCTGTTGTAAACTCAGGGACACAAAGGTTTACAGAAGAAACCATTTTTATTAAAGCTGAGTGTGTGTCTCTGCGCATTGACTGTGGCCTCCTGAACTTTGCCCTACCTGCCCGTGTGCTCTGGACTCGGTGTGCCTATTGGCACACAGCGGGGGCTCTGTGTGAGGTGCGAATCTTCAGAGGGACTGTCTCAAACCTAACAAGCATTTGCAATGCAATAGGTCTTGCATTAGGAAAGTTTGAGCTATTGGTATTGTAAATGACACATTTTTTATTCATGTGTTGGTTTTGAAAATAGCGAAATTAATAGCTTTGTCATTTACAATGCCAATAGTTTTAACTTTCGCAAACATGACACCTATAGCATTTGTAATGCAATATGTGTTGTATTTACATGACTTAGATGTATTAATATTTAAAATAACAATGGCTTTTATTTTTTAAAATAATTAATACTTAAATAAAAGTTATTGTAATTTATAATGGCAATAGCTTAAACTTTTGTAAATAACTTTTCAGAAGATTATGTTCAGTGTATTTTATTGTGATGAGAATCCAAGAACAGAAGTGAAATATTAACATTTTTTTGTGACATTTGTAATAAAGCTTGAAACATTGAGAGAACATATTAGAACCAGTTGTTGAATGGTTGCACAGAGTGATGCTGTGGCGTTCGGTGGTGCTGTGTAATGCTGTGGCATTCAGTGGTGCTGAGTGATGCTGTGGCGTTCAGTGGTGCTGAGTGATGCTGTGGCGCTGAGTGATGCGGTGGTGTGGAGTGATGATGTGGCGTGGAGTGGTGCTGTGGCGTGGAGTGGTACTGTGGCGTGGAGTGGTACTGTGGCGTGGAGTGGTGCTGTGGCATTGAGTGATGCTGTGCACTGAGTGGTGCTGTGGCGTTGAGTGGTGTTGTGGCATTGAGTGGTGCTGTGGCATTGAGTGGTGCTGTGGCATTGAGTGGTGCTGTGGCATTGAGGGGTGCTGTGGCATTCAGTGGCGTTGAGTGATTCTGTGGTGCTGAGTGATGCTGTGGCGTTGAGTGATGCTGTGGCGTTGAGTGATGCTGTGGCATTGAGTGGTGCTGTGGCATTGAGTGGTTCTGTGGCGTTGAGTGGTGCTGAGTGATGTTGTGGTGTTGAGTGGTGCTGTGACATTGAGTGATGCTGTGGCATTGAGTGATGCTGTGGCATTGAGTAATGCTGTGGCTTTGAGGGATGCTGTTGTGTTGAGGATGCTGTGGCGTTGAGGGATGCTGTGGCATTGAGGGATGCTGTGGCATTGAGTGGTGCTGTGGCGTTGAGTGGTGCTGTGGCATTGAGGGGTGCTGTGGCATTCAGTGGTGCTGAGTGATTCTGTGGTGCTGAGTGATGCTGTGGCATTGCGTGATGCTGTGGCGTTGAGTGATGCTGTATATTGAGGAATGCTGTGTGCTGAGTGGTGCGGTGGTGTTGAGTGGTGCTGAGTGGTTCTGTGGCATTGAGTGGTGCTGTGGCATTCAGTGGTGCTGAGCATTCAGTGGTGCTGAGTAATGCTGTTGCGTTGAGTGATGCTGTGGCATTGAGTGATGCTGTTGTGTTGAGTGATGCTGTGGCGTTGAGGGATGCTGTGCGCTGAGTGGTGCTGTGGTGTTGAATGTGATGTGGCATTGAATGGTGCTGTGGCATTGAGTAGTGTTGTGGCATTGAGGGGTGCTGTGGCATTCAGTGGTGTTGAGTGATTCTGTGGCGTGGTAATCTATAAGAGTAAGAGTTGTCCGAACAAATGGACTAAAATATAGGGGAAATGGAACACGTATCGGGGATAGTTATGTGCACCTATGTCTGGTACAGACAGTGATGCTCCGGGCCAAAGACATCTGACCCAGTTGGAATGTAAAAATAGTTCAGTTATCTGTGGCTACGAACTAAAGAAGCCTCACATTAACTTACCAGGCTAAATTAGCAAATAAGATGCACCATTTGATATGTGACAAAGAACTCTACACCCTGAAACGTATCACTACACTTTCATCGCTTCCCCCTGTCAAGTATTGGAAATCACAGCTAAGTTAACGGAGAAGTACATCCCATGAGTCATAGATGTCTATGTTATGTTTTCATGTCTTGACTGCAATGAATGGGGCCTGATGCGATGATGCGAGGCACAGACTGGGGGGAGTGGGAGGCGGGGGAGCGAGCGAGTGGGAGGGAAGGAGCATGGTGGTGGGCAAGGCGGATGGGGATGGTGGGTGGAGGAGCAGGGGAGCGAGCGAGCCATGAGTCCTAAATGTCTATGTTACTGCAACGAATGGTGCAGCCTCAACTTTACAGTCAAACAAACACAGAATATTGGCATTTGAAGTTCTATTTTCACGTTATAAACTGTGGACCTACATATCATAGCATACAAAATGCCACTGTAAAACAAGCCGGCAGAGGAAAGGCAGCGCTGGGATGGGGGCTGGGCAACCATGCCAGCATCCCGATTCACGAGCAGATGGTCCTGTTTGTGACCTGTGGAGCGCGTGAAGTGGATGGTGGCAAATGGACTCAAAGCGTCCGGTCGCTTTGATGTTCTTGGCTTGCTTTGTGGGATGGCGGGGGTGGGGGAGCAGCTTGGGAGGCTCATAACGTCTGTAACATAACATTTAAACAATTATATGTACGTTTACAAGCAAGCCCCTAATAAGGATAATCGCGGTCTTAACTTTTGTTGATGACCAGGTGATTCTAGTATTTGGCATCCTTGCAAAGCAGCCGTTGGGCGACTAATGTATTTTTGCATTTTGGGAAGCCAAAATATTCCTTGCAAATATGAATATCATACAATTTATGTGGTTTCAATGTATAATACCGAAGACTTTCAAAGTCAGTGGAGTGTCAATTATTTATGTACGGATATTTAAGAAATAGTTCATATTGGTTCTGGTGCAAGTAATTTTCAAAATGTTGATCGGTTGTCTGTGTGAATAATTACTATTAAGTAATTTCATGGTACTGAAATAAACGTGTCCGTGTTGTTGAGCAGCTTTGATTAAACTGACCCAGTTAGAATGTAAAAATAGTTCAGTTATCTGTGGCTATGAACTAAAGAATCCTCACATTAACTTACCAGGCTAAATTGTTATTGTTAGTGCTATTTGTATTGCGCACGGCTGCTCCAGCGAAGGAGCGTCCCGGCGCACTGACAAGGTGGCGAACACAACACAACTGGGGAACAGAAATAATTATTAAGAAAATGGGGAGTGAAGGATTTCACAAAGCTCAGAAAATAAATGAGTTTTAGCGGCCTTGCGGAAGGAGAGCAGGTCACCAAAGGTCCGGAGTTTCAAAGGGAGAGCGTTCCAGAGTGCGGCTGCCCGCACCTTAAAAGAGCGACCCTCCACCCGACTGAGTTTGAACCGAGGGGCTACCGCTAATTCTTGGTCTAGCGAGCGCAGAGTGCGGCCCGGGATGTAAGGGCGCAAGAGTTGGTGCAGTAAGGGAGGTGATAGGCCTTTCAGAATTTTGAAGGAAAGGCACAGAACTTTAAAGTGGATCCGCTGCCTAACGGGTAACCAATGCAAGGCTCGCAAAGATGGACCGGCCGAGCAAAACCTAGGAAGACCTACGATCGCTCTGGCCGCAGCGTTCTGCACTCTTTGAAGACGGGTTAACTCAGCCTGGTTTAATCCTATAAAAAGGGAGCTGGCATAGTCCAACCGCGCCAAAACCGTTGCTTGCACCACCAATTGACGAGTTGCGGCATCGAAGTATTTAAGGGCAGGGCGCAGATTGCGCAGGATGCCGAAGCAGCAAGCCGCCGTCCTTTTGGTGTGGCCAACAAAGTTGAGGGAAGGGTCCAGCCAAACACCAAGGTTTTTGATCTCCGCAACCGGAGTGGGGGTCGGCCCCAGCTCAGAGGGCCACCAAGTATCTCCCCATAGGTCCGTCCGCTTCCCGAAGATCATCACCTCCTTTTTTTTGGCGTTTAGTTGGAGACAGTTGGACGTCATCCAACCAGCCACCGCCCTGAGTCCTTCTCTGAATCTTAGGGCATCCACCCCAGAGTCCCCGCTGATCGTGACCGCTAGCTGGGTGTCATCTGCGTACGACACCATGGTCATACCACAGAGCTTCACAACCTCAGCCAGCGGCCTCACGTAGATGTTAAACAACGTGGGGCTCAGTGAGGAACCCTGTGGGACCCCAAGAGACAGAGGATGACATTTGGACTGGTAGGGCGGGGACGCCACACAAAAGGAACGATCCCTGAGAAACGAACGGAACCACTGGTGTGCAGTGCCGATCACCCCTATCTCCTCAAGACGTTGCAGGAGAATGTCATGGGAGACCGTGTCAAAGGCGGCGCTTAGGTCTAACAAAACAAGCGCCGCTGTTTGACCTGCATCCAGAACTACCCGAAGGTGCTCGACCATAGATAACAGTGCTGTCTCCGTACTGTGGCCAGCCCGAAAACCATTCTGGGTGTCGTCCAGAATGTTGGCACGCGACAGATGACCAGTGAGGGCGGTGTTGACATGCGCCTCCGCGAGTTTGGCTGGCCACGGGAGAAGCGAAATCGGGCGGTAGTTCTCCGATTTTGTAGGGTCCAGAGATGGTTTTTTCAAAATGGGCATTACTACCGCATGCTTCCATTTCAAAGGCACCTGGCCTGATGATAGCGACGTGTTGATTAAGTCGCAAACCGGGCGAGCAAAAACCTGGTCTCTGAACATAGGTGGCTTGAGCGGGTCGTCCGGCGACCCCGACTTAACTCGGAGAGCCAAGGCCGTGTAAGACTCCAAAGAGAGAGAGGGGAGAGAGTCTAGCACCACCTGATCCAACCGGATGGGAGGCCCCATACTGGTTTGTGCAGTGGAGGAGGGGAAGGCCCCTATATATGGTCTGGGCCTTCTCCAGGAAGAAAGCCGCCAGCGCTTCACAATGAGTATTGGAGCTGATGGAGTTACCGGCCGGCTTCCTTGCCACAAGGTCTTTAAGGGCCTTAAAGATGGTTTTAACAGGATTCCCACTATTGCGAAACTCCAGAGCGAAATATTCAGCCCGGGTGCTACAAATTAGCAAATAAGATGCACCATTTGATATGTGACAAAGAACTTTACACCCTGAAACGTATCACTACCCTTTCATCGCTGCCCGCCGTCAAGTATTGGAAATCACAGCTAAGTTAAGGGAGAAGTACATCCCATGAGTCATAGATGTCTATGTTATGTTATCACGTGTTGACTGCAATGAATGGGGCCTGATGAGATGATGCAAGGCACAGACAGGGGGGAGCGGGAGGTGGGGGGCGGAGGAGCGAGCGAGTGGGAGGTAAGGGGCATGGTGGTGTGCGAGGCGAATGGGGATGGGGGGCGATGGAGCAGGTTTTGTCACTTCCTAAAGTATTCTGGTAGCACCTAGCCACAGGCTATTCTATAAATCCCGCCTGGGAGCAGCAGAAATATTGCATGTATGTGCTGGGGAACAAGAGAGAGGGGATCCTGTCAGAATCCGCTGACTGCCGCAGCTTGCCCAGAGCGAAACTCATTGTAATACAAGTCGGATGGGGGTGGGCGCTTAGATGGAGGCGGGGGAGCGAGCGAGTGGGAGGGAACGCGCATATGAGGTGTGAGTGAGGTCAAGCGCGCGCTGGTGAAGCGTCACGGGTGGGGGAGCAGCTTGGGAGGCATTCCATTGAAGTCTGGTGCTGCGAGGCTGATGGGCTTGACCTGGATGCGCGTCTCACACGACTGGATCACATGAACTGCACGTAATCCGCTTGGAATCCACTTGGTCAAAGAGTTTGTTTCAACTACTATACACTCGCCTAATAATCTCTGCGGGATATAATAGTCAAGACCTAAAAAGAGGCCAAAATCACTGCAGCCGGCCCATGATCAAAAGTGCAGTACTGAGGGCCGGTATTGTGTCACCACCGGCCACGATCTCCAAGATTATTGTGTGGCACTTGGTAAATCACCGCCGCGGCCTGCCCAAGGCCAGGTCCGTAATCTGAGAAAGCCGCTTTGCAGCCCGAACAAAGCCGGAGGGTTGTCTGGCAACCGGGACTCCCACCACCTCGTCTTCGTGACGCAGAGCATAGGAAGGAAGTCTCGGCTCCACTGACACCGCGCCGCACGAGGCCGTCTTCGCCAAGGCCGTACCGGAGAAGAAGGGTTCTAGTCTCGGCAGAGGCCAGTAATGAAGGAAATGTCACCCCCCTGAACTCCCCAGGTAAAGGCTCCCAGCCGCGCTTTGTCTGTGAGAGGCCGAGAGAGGGTGAAGAGCCAGCGGGGGGCTGAGAAGGACTGAGTTAGCGCGCAGCATTGGCTGAGAGTACAGCGGGGGCAATATTCAGGACAAATGTTGCTCTGGTGATTGTCCATACAGCGGGGGTAATATTAAGGACAGCGTCCTTCTGGTAATTTGAAAGATGGCGAGAGAGATATTTAAAAGCAGTGTCCTTTTTATGACTGGCACGCCCGCGCTTGTGCAAAGGGTGATTTCTCACAGTGAAATTGAGCAAGCAAACAAGCACAGTCCCTGCTACAACAGGGGTGTTATATCGCTAAGGACACCATTTTCACAGTGATACTCCCTACGCCAGGAGCGTCATTATTTTGGAGCATCTTACTTGCCTTTTGTGAATTTCCACAAACTAGAAAGAAGAGCTCACAGAGAGAAATACGCTTTATAAGGAGCATATCGACAAAGAGAACATTACTAAGTGAACTCTTTCACAAGCGAACATTTTTAAGAGATTAATAGTGTATGTGAATTTTTTAATGTCGTTTTCATCTGCCTAATCTATATAAAGTGATTTATATTTTTATTAACAACTTGTGTAACGTCCATTTGTGGTGTTTCACTATATTACTGTGAAGGTTGGTACAAATAATTTACACATTGCCTTGGGGATAAACCTATCTGCTCCTGCAAAACTACAAAGGGGGTGAGCAGAGGTTATCAACAGTGTGTATCTTCCTTACCCTGACTGCAAGTAAGGGTCCCTATTTGGACAAAGGTACTTACCTCTGCCAACTAGAGACCCCCAGATCTAACAGTTATCCTCCTCAATCATCCGGCATAGTGGAGAAGATGATTAATACCATCAAAAGCAATGCAAAAGGTTTATTATGATGCTATTGCCTTGGCTAAAGGGCAATAATGTGGAGCCCATATTGACTCTGCTAGGAATAACTCTAAAGAAATTTTCGCTATAGTGCAGAGCTTCACATCTCCGCTGGCCCAATCAAGTGTGATTCCTTCTTGCCTGGGCTGGTGTAACACGCTCTCCTGCTGTTTTAGAGATAAAATTCAGGCCATCCAGGCTACATTTCCTATTGACAATGGCAGTTGGGAGGGGTTCTTGGCAGGGCAACCTGCTGCCTCTACCTGCTCTCTGTCAGCATTTAGAGCGGTTGACTCCTGCTCGGCCAGGCTTCTGGCAGAGGGGGCTAAGAGTGTAAATATAGAAGTGAACTTTATCATAAATCTGTCTCTTCAGACGGCAGCCGTTCCTCTGTTGTGGAAGCAAGCTAAGATCCTGCCGCTCCTTAAAAAACCTTCTTTGGATCCCCATAATCCAGGGAATTATCGGTCTATCTCCCTCCTTCGGCTATGGCCAAGGTATGTGAGAAGATGGTCAATAAACAGCTTACAGAGTATGTGGAGAGTAAGGCACTTCTTCACCCAGCTCAATCAGGGTTTCGAGCCTCTCACAGCACTGAGACTGTTTCAGTTGAGGTGTCTGAGGCCATTCAGGAGTGTCTCGATGCCGGCGGGAGAGCGGCATTCATTTGGCTGGATCTCTCAGCGGCATTCGATCGGTACCTCATGCTCTTCTCTTGGCCCGACTAGCAGCGATTGGTGTGTCGGGAGCTGTTTGGGGCTGGCTTAAATCTTTTCTTAGTGGAGTGGTGCGGCTCACTGGTTAGAGGCGGCAGACCCGAGAGCCGAAGTCGGCCCAGGACCAGGGTTCAATTCCCGATGCGGCAGGGTTGTGGACCTGTGTCAGTGGACTCGATAATTCTCGCTTCGGTGCTTACTCTAATCAGGGGTTCCACTCGGCAACTCTGGGCATTAGCTTGCCTAATCTCCACAATGGCCCCATCAATTCCGGGGATGCCTGGCTCCACCTTGGGGACTCCCAGCAGGGACCATCCCACAGGGAAAGCCAGGACGGGTTCCCCAGAGTAATACAGCGCCAGGAGACCTATGGACCGGTAGCAGTGCGCTTTACAAGCTCAAATACATTTACATTTACATTTACATTTTCTGGAGGGTCGTGTTGATCAGATATGGCTCCCTCCTTTCTCCTCCTCCCCTCAATTGGTCACTACTGGAGTCCTGCAGGGTTCCCCCCTTAGCCCTCTCCTCTTTACCATTTATGTTATGCCATTGATCTATCTGGCAGAGGAGCTTGGGGCTGAGGTGATGGCCCATGCTGACAATACACAGTTGTTATTTACCTGGGATAAAACTAAAGACTCTGTTTCAGCTGCACAATACTGCCTTGCCTCCATTTTTAAATGGTTGGCGGATGCACAGCTTAAGTGCAATGAACAGAAGTCGGAAATCTTGCTTTTTGGCAAGTTCCCCTCTGACTTTAGAGAGCAACTGTGGCCGACTGATTCTCCACTGCCCCTCTTACAGGTCAGCCCGCAAAAAACTGGGCGTTTGGTTCAATGGAAGTCATTCCTTCTCAACACTCATTAAGAAACTGGCCGGCTGTTGCTTCGGCCTTCTCAAGACTCTCATGAATTTTTTCCCACAGGCATCTAAAGAAACTGTTACGTGCATTTTGATTCTGTCTCGTTTAGATTATGCCAATGCACTTTTCGTTGGTGCCCCTGGCTACCAGCTCAAAAGGCTTTAAATGGTTCAGAATACGGCGGCCAGACTGCTATTGGGCATTTCGTCAAGGACTAGTGTGGTTCACCAACTGCGCTCTCTTCATTGGCTCCCCGTGGTGGATAGGGTCAAGTTTAAATCTCTGGTTCTGGCCCATCGTGCTCTTCATGGGTGTTGCCCCCTTTATCTTCAGAGGCGTTTTTCTTTCTATGTTCCTTCACGAGCTCTTCGATCCATGTCCCTTCGCTTTGTCCGGGAGCCGCGGTTTAAGCTTCAGAGGCTTGGGGGAAGTTCTTTTGCGGTGAAGGCTAGTGCGGCCTGGAACCCCCTCCCTCTTGCCTTGTTGGCTATCCAGGATCCAGCTGTGTTGAAAAGGATACTTAACATCTCTTTGCATGATAGCCTCTTTCAGCACCACTTTGGCATCGCGCCGGGACTCTCACAAGTATTTGAGCGCGTTATAAATGGATATAACATAAAATACCATAACCAAATCAAGCTGGGTACAGTATGTATTTCCACTCATCTGAAATGGCCTGATGCTCTTTCTCTTGTTCTAATGAGCATCATTAAAAGTACCCCACACAAAAACTCTGGCCTCTCGCCCCCTTAAGTAATATTAAGCAGAGCCATGAGATTTGCCTACAGTCCCTCAGCAACACTTGAATCAATAAATGATTACATCGTTTTAGATTACTGCCAAGATCTGGCTGATGCGGTGAAAACTGTTTCTGGCAACAGCACCGTCAAAAGAAAGTCAGTGTCATCCCCTGCAATGAAGTGACTGGATTCTGGGGGAAAAGTATGCTAGCAAAACCTGTATTGAAGAACGTTGGGAAGATCCTTACCAAGTTGTGCTTGTAACTGGTACACTTCACAGCAGCGTTAGATCTCGCAGTGGATCCAAGCCGCTCACAGAGGAAGAGTGAAGACGGCGAATGAGGAAGAAGAGAGAACAACCACTGATTCACAGAGTCAAGTTTACTGTGTGGATCCACAGAGGGGGTGAAGAAAAAGTTGAAACTGGTGAGGTTACTAGTGACAAAAGCTGCTTCCTGGTGAAGGTACGAGCAGCCAGTTTCAATTCAAGAGTCAGAGTGAAGAGCTGTTAAAATGGTATGAGCAGCAAGAAGAATTGTCTCTGACCTGCCAAGTGAAAGGGTCTAGTTGAAAATGTGTCTCACAAAAACACCAAAATGTAGAAAGCAGTTCACAGTCAGTGGGGGCTGATCCAAGCACAAGTTCATCAGCGAGTGAAGACGACACAGCAGCAGTCACAAGTGAAGTATTAAGGTTCGTAACACCCAAGGTAGTGAAAAGAACTTGCAAGACACAGGACTGTAAAAATGAAAGGGTGGAATCTTTAAAGGAAGAACAAGAAATCGATTCAGAAAACAATGAGATGAAAAGACCAGCAAGACAGAGAATTCCAAACTGGAAATACACTTCACGTGAATGGGCATATCTTGGGTCTGTGTCTGAAGAAGAAGAGCCAGATACAGAGATCTAAAGTCAAATAAACTGTTGCCAATTAATTTTTTTAAACGAGCATGAAGAAAAGCCATCTTGAACTTTCCTACAGAGAGGATTCAGCTTTGAAGTTTGCAAAAGAACCCAGATGGAGAAATAAAGCTCTGAGATTAAGAGATAAGGTAAAACGAAGAACATTTTAGTTGGGTTTGATTTTTGATTGCATTATTAGCCATATACTATATACCAGTAACTACATTCCAGTCTCCTACACAGGAGAAGCTTTTGCTACCAAATAAATGTAAAGGTTTATGTAACTGATGATGCATTTAATTAATCTGGTATTTGTTTGGAAGGACCCCAATTATAAATGTTTTTTTATTGAGTTGATGTACAGTTGCCTTTAATTCAGTGGTTAAGTAGCTGCAGCTGAATACACAAATGTCTGAACATCCATACATATGTTGATGAGCCAGCTTGGGTGGGAAAGCAACACTGGCACCAGCAGAGGACGATCAAACAGAATCGGTTTTGCCGAAATTGTAAGGCAATTTTATTTTATAGGGAGCAGAACAGTAAGTTAGTTCAATTGCCTCGACGTGACCCTTACTTTGTAGTGGTGAAAAGAAACTGGAAGCAATAGACAGAGAGAATACTCTGTAGCAAACAGAGGCCATGACGGGGAAGCATTATGATTGATGTTTCAGGGACTTGGCAATTTTTCCAAAACAGTTTACTCTTTTGCTTGTTAAATGGCCAACTGGGGCCATAATCTTTGCAGTAGGCTTTTTGAATAATAAAGATATTTCCTACCTCCTTGGATGACGAAGCTGAAAAGAGCGGTTCTACTTTGTACCCAGAGATCCTGCTGGACCAAACGAATCCACCAGAAATGAGTAAGTCCGTTTTTTTATAAACTTCCAATAGGAGAGTGGAATACTGTGTGTTCTGATGTGCCCTTGCTTGCTACTGGATGGTGAGGATGCCGTATGGCCTGGGTTGCTGCTAAGCAGAGATAGAACAGTGGATCCAGTGGCCTGTATCACACTCTGCTTTCAGCTGTGACCCTACTTGCTTGTTTGAAAGCCCTGCTTACAGATGAGAAGGAGAGATACCATGTCGGAAGGTTCCTTTATGATTGCAAAATCAAAATTAGTACAACCTCCACTGTAGATGCCCAGCAAGCGCTGTCTTTGCTCACTCTTTTTAGGTCTCACTAGAGTCAGCGCATGCGCTGTCTTGCGAGGAATTTAATAGGGGTTTTAAAAGTGCTACCCAGGCCGGCCACCAGCTTGCTATTATGCGAACAAGCGCGCGTGCGACGTGCACAGCACTTTTTCTCGTCGCGCGCGTGCGTGAGCACAACTCGCATCACCACTCGCGTTTTAAAAAATGTTTTATTTCATTTCGCGGCCGCGCTGGGTCACTTTTACCGCCGCGCGGCCAATACTTGATCTTTTAGAAATCTGCTTTTTACTTGTGTTTATATGCACAGGTCATAGGAAAAGCACATGTTTCTATTTGGTGTACCGCCCTGTAGTGCTTGGAACTGGCATAAATACAGTGTGAAGAAGCGAAATGTAGATTCTTTTTTATCTCTCATCGATGAATCGTTTGTAATTTCATTTCGCAGCCGCACAGCGTTACTTACAGCCGTGCGGTAAATGCTTGTTCTTTTAGAAATCTGCTTTTTACTTGTGTTTATATGCACAGGTCATAGGAAAAGCACATGTTTCTCTTTATTGTATTGCCCCGTTATTGACAGTGCTTGGAACTGGCATAAATACAGTGTGAAGAAGCGAAATGTAGATTCTTTTTTTCTCTCATCGATTTTTGTTAGTGAATCGTTTGTAATGTCTTGTGTATGAAAATATCACACATCAAGCTACGCATATTGAAATAATTAACTGGCTCCCCCTTCTAACGTACAGAAAGAACGGTTGGCTGTCTTCGTAGGGTGGAAATAATTAACTGGCTCCCCATCTTAACTTACAGAAAGAACAGTTGGCTGTCTTCGTAGGATGGGTGCCACAATGAACGTGATTGCTGTGGCCCAGCGGGTTTGTTCTTTGTAGACATTTTCTGGCATACTAAATTCATCTCCGCAAAAATGTATCCCTGTTGCCGCCAACCTGGTAGTCCCTGACACCCGAGCGTTTGTTGCCTTCTTCATACCTAATGGAAGCTTTTGTGCACATTTAATGTCAAACGTGTGCTTTTAAGAGTCAGAAGTTATCGCTTAATCACTTCATTACAACGGCCTGCGGCCCATTAGCATCAGTCACTGTCTGTAAACATGGAGCCCAGATGACTGGGCCCGACCATTCTACTAATTTTGCGGGGTCACGACCAGGCAGACAGCGGGATAATTTCGCTTTACGCTGACGCATTGGCGTCACTTCAGATTGCTGACAGACAAGGTAATTTTCTGGAGAGCTAGTTCAGAGCGAAGTTTAGTTCAAAGAGAGGTCGATGCACTTCCGCTATTGCTGCCCAGGACTCTTGTAAGATACACTTTTAATGAATTTCCCTTTGGCAGTGTGAAAAATACAATGACACCGAGCTATTTTGAGGTTCAAAAGACCTAGGTACAAAATAATTTAATTAAACGCGCAGAACAGCCAAATAAATCTCCGGATTAACATGTGGTTCTCCTCTAGGGTACATTTTGCCATTCTTTTTTTTATGTGGTTCTAAAATATCTTATAACTTAAGGGCAAGACTCTGGGCCAAATGTGCTACTTAAATATAAAAATACAATTCTCGTTTGGGAAGGAATTGGTATAGCAGGCAATGGTCCAGTGGGCGCTGCTGCCACCCACACGATTCCCAAAGAGGGAAGTGGCTCCCTGGAGCTGCTTATACCTTTCAAACAATTACCACCCCAAATTGGGAGTTGGTAACTGATCAGTGGAATGTGAATAGTTGCATTCAGAAAGCATTAATGCAGCCCTTTCCAATTGGCAACTAGGAGAAAGATGTCTTTTTCACACCTCTTCCTATTTCCAAACCGTAAAGGGTGTGATTTTGAGACCTGCATTGCATATGACTGCAAAAGAGCTTTAAACATCAAACACTGTTGTGTTACTGCATGTATGTCAGTGCTCGCTCTCGTGGAATTCCTGTTTCTATATTTCAGTTCATTCTTTGGCTCTCATTCTAGGATACGCATAAATCCCCATTTGGTCCCAAATTAGAGTTGGCTCCTAGATCACAATTCTGAGATGGATGCAGTTAGCGCCTTTATGAAACTTACCCCTTTGCAGTCCATCAGAAAACCATATACGATGTGAAAGAGAAAGAAAACTGCTTAAAAAGAGGCAAAGCATGCCCTAAGTGGGTGTACAAACACAGATGGTGCATGTTGTGACTCATTGTGAGCCAGAAAATTTGACACCAACTAAATACTATACTCTGCTGTAACTGTATGCTTATCGCATGTGTAGCTGTAGATACGTATGCTCTGCATACTGCTGCCATCTAGTGTTGAGCTCGGACGTGTACAACTTGTTTTTCGTCGTAGAAGTCTTTTTAGTCGCAAGGTATTGTGACTCCTCCTATGACTTGTATTGCATATGATCCTCAGTTCCACTGTCAGAGCTCAGTGAGATGAAATGGGAAAACTCATCCAACATCTCCAGGACCAATATAAGCAAAGGTCTCAGGAGCTTGGGGCCGAGACCCAGACCATCTCCAACACCACCATCAGGTGTTCCCTAGATGCAGCGGACATCCCCGCCAGGGGTATTGACTACAGCATCCTAATCCCCCAGCATGACTCTGTGTCTCTGGCTTTAAGCCAGAAGTTCAACAGCATCTGATCAACATGCCCTTTGAAGGGGACCACCTGTTTGGGCTTCAAGTTGATCAGATGCTTGAGAAAACCAAGAAAAATGTGGATACTGCCAAGGTGATGAGGGCCCTCTAGACCCCATTGCCATGCAATTTTGGGGTGGCACCAAGAACATATCTCCTAAGGCCTCCCCCTTCTAGCAGAGGCAACACCAGCAGCGTCTCCTGTGGTTATTTTAGGGGTGCCTGCAGGGGTGATAACTCACCGGATAGGGTTAGAGGTTGTGCGGCTAAGGGAGCTGCTCCCGCCAAGCGGTTACTCCCCTCTTCCTTCCCCTCCGATCACAGAGCACCTGTCTGGGGACGCATGCAGGCGGTTCCTCACCCAATGGCAACAGATCACTTCTGACCAATGGGTTCTGTCCATCATGCAACACGGCTATTGCCTGCAGCTCAGTGCCTACCACCAAACACCCCCCTCCAAATACTCCCTCCGGAGTGTTCACTACCTTCTCCTCCAGTAGCAGGTGAATGCACTGCTGCTGAAAGGAGCTATAGAGCCTCTCCCGCCGCACCACCATAACACAGAGTTATACTCCCTGTACTTTCTTATCCCCAAGAAAGGCAGGTCTTTCAGGCCCATGCTCCATCTCAGGCCTTTTACAAGTATGGGTCTGGTTTGAACATTTCTTACGGCTGGTTTTGGTTTCTAGTTTGAAACGGCCATCCAAACTCTTTTTGGGGACCGTGACTTTAGACCAGGACCTGGAGAAATCTAGAGAATGACAGAAAAGGAGAAAAGACGGAAGAAGAGAAGGAGGTGAAAACAGTAACAAATGGAAACAAGCATTGTCATAGCCAATGGGTCTCGCTTTAGGGGCCGTATAAGTATTAAGTTATGCAGCACAATATCCTTGGTGCAACAACATCAACTGTTGCATGGCTAAACACTTATAAGGTCCCAGAGGCGAGCCCTATTGGCTATGCCAATGCTTGTTTTCTGATTTCCTGGGTAATAACTTGAAGAGAAGCACAAGTTGTATCTATGGGAAAAGAGCTCTATGGACATGCTTACAGTTTTAAAAATCATACATTTACCACTCTAGTTTTATCAATAGTTGCTTAAAAAATAACCATATACCAATGAAATAGAGACAGGAATGACATGATTCAATGTAAACATTCTATCAGAACATCACAATATAGAAAAGGGCAAGCTATTCCCGTTAAATCACACTCCATGCACAGTCGATCTTTGATTGTTTGTGAACATCTCAAGTGGAACCATGTAGTGTCTCAAACCTGATCTCAGTGGATATCGGCCAGTTATAAAGGCTGCTCTGCTCGGGGTGCAAAGTGGTGCAGCGGCTATATGATGTGTTAGTTTCACTCCTTCCTTTGCTAGTCGGTCAATGTTAGGGGTCCTGGAATGCAAAATAAACATTAAGTTTCAAAACCATTGCCACTATCACCCTAAAACCCTGGTAAAAGAGGGCACCGGAGAAATAAGGATAATGTTACTTATCTTGTAAGCATCTATTAAATCACATGCAGTGCTGTAGATTCACATGTTCTGAACACACCTGCCATCTAGCGGTAAGCTCAGACTTTTATAACTTGTTTTGCCTCCAAGCCTTTCGAGTCATGGGATGCAGTGACTCCTCCTCTTCAAGACCAATGCGCATGGCCTTCAGCTCCATCTTCAGATTGTTTTTAGACATCAGATGTTGGTGTAGCGGAGCTAGATAATGTTCATAGCGATGGCCATGAATCATGAAGGAGAATATCTACAATATGTGTACATTATCTGGACCAACCAATGACTTCCGAAGAGGTGGGAGGGCACATGTGAATCTACGACACTACATGCGACAAACAGATATTACAATGTAAGTAACATAATCCATTCATAGCATGTGTGACTGTAGATACACATGCTGCACATGGACTGTTAAGCACTTCTCCTCATGCAGTGGCTAGCCACTGGGTGTTGTAGGTGCTTGGAAGAACGTTCTCGGTACTGCTTGTCCTAAACATGCCTGTTGGCACTCAAGGACATCCACACAGAACTGTTTGGTAAAAGTGTGTGGAGTTGACCAAGTAGCAGCTTTTGAAATGTTACCTATGAAAGCTCCTTCTTTCTAGTAGAATGTGCCTGTGGGGGGGCCAGTAAGTTGCTCATAGCCTTGATATACAAGTTTGAATGCATTTGACTATCCGTCTAGCAATACCTGCTTTGGATATAGTATAATCCTGCCTGGGCTTAGAGAAAGGTACAAACAGCTGTTCTGTTTTCCTAAATTATTTTGTAGTGTTAATGTAGTATAGTAGTGCTCTTTCAACATCTTAAGCACTCTTTCAGGTAGCGAATGTGGACTGGGAAAGAAAACTGGGAGTTTATTAGTTTGATGAAGATGAAAGGACAACAGAATTTTAAGGCACAAATGTTAGATTAGGTGTTAGGACTACTCAGTCCTGATGCAATGGAAAGAACAGCTCCTCTAAAGTGAAAACATTTATTTTACTAACTCTTCCCCAAAAATTCCACTTTCCAAGAAATATACTGAAATGGATAGGAATGTAAGGACTCAAAAGGAAGCCCCAGGAGTCTAGTTAGTACCACATTGAGATTCCAAGTTGGAGCCTGTGGTTCTTGGAAGTATTATCCTTTTCCGACCTTCCTTGAATCCTTTGACAAAAGGTAATTTAAACAGTAAACACTGTTCTCTTTTTTGTAAATACGCATTAATAACTGCAAGGTGAATATGTATGGATATGTAAGCTAGATCTGACCTTTGGAGGTGTAATAGGTGGCATAATACATTTTGTACTGTAGGATTCAGTCACTCAAAATTCTGTTTTTTACAGACTATAGTCTTTAAATTATTACATCATAAAAACACTAAACATACAATAAATACTCCATAATTTAAAAGTCACATAAAAAAACCTAGGACAAATTCATGAACCTTCATAATGGCATCAGCCTATTTCATAAATATAACCTTACTAACACTTCCTTTATAGGTATTCTATGTCTCCTGAAATATGTCATAAAAACAATTTGAAATAAGTGCCCCATGAATATAAAATTCTACTAACCTATAAAAACAATGATGTAATTTATTCATTATGGAATTAGCACATTTCATAAATTGTATTTTACCTCGCTCACACTTTTCTTTATAGAAGTGACAACACTCCGTAATGCACATGTTATATCCAGGTACCTCAAGACCATCAGGAACGTTACTGCTTGTCCCCTCTCCCTCACATCGCATTTCCTTAGACTAGGTCTCAATAATATTTTCCTCTGATGTAAAAACAAGAAACAATCTAAAAGAATGTGTGACAGATCACATTAAGTTTTTAACCTGCACTTACAAATGTCGTTATCTTCTATAAGAAACTTCTTTGCAGGCAAGGTTAAAACTGGATTGCTCCTGCACATAATCCTTAACAATTCTTGTCTTATATGTTCATTGGGCAGCTGTTTTAGGTGTGAAAAAGTTGTTTCTTGCATCCGAGAAGCTCTCAAGTGGCGTACAGATGTTGTGTCCATAAAAATATTTCGAATCTTGTAATCTAGCCATATATATTGTCAATCATCATAGCTCGCCTATGCTAATTCCTAAATCTTGCTGTACATTTAGTTTTATTGCCAATCTTTTACCTATATTATAGAGCCTGAGATTGCCCATATTAATTCACTATTATTAATCTCAATTTGATGTATAATTGAGATTTTGAATGAATTACTCTGGGCCTTCCTGTTCCAAAATCTAATAACACTTGCGTAAACTAAATAATTCCAAGCTGTTAGGTCAGTCTCCATCCGAATAGCCCGAATCCTCGAGGAGGGTGGCAGAGTCAAAAGACATTTCAAGCACCTACCTTCCTCCAAGTCCCAATTAGTTTTTCCAGTCAAGCTAAGCCGTTCCACTCCGTACTGGAGTTGGGGCTGAATCATAGCTTGAAAGGCAGTCAGGTCTGCTCTTAAGAAAGACCCTCCATATGATTTACTAAAGTTCTTAAGGCTACTTACATTTGAAAGTGTTTTCACCTGTAATACTTCAATGTGGTCTTCCTATGTCAATTTATCAGTTATCACCTCTATTTCTGTTCCATCGAGCAACCATTTGTACTTAGAGATCTTTTTTTCCAAACAGGGGCACTTTAGTTGTATCCAGGTTGATTAGCAATTCTTTCTTTTTGCAATATTTAAAGAACACATCGAGTTTTTGCTGTAAACCAATTTCTGTTAGGTCCATAATGACCAAATCACCTGCATAAAGAAGACTGGGTACCGTGCATCTTTGGACTGAAAATATTTATTATTTCTAGAACTTTGGGTAGATCTGTGCCAAAAAAAAATGAAAATAGCATGAATTTCTTGTAAGATTAAAAGCAAAACACTTGGTTGTTCATACGTTCTCATTATTTCTCATAGTAATTGCCAGTCAACCATATCAAACGCCGAGTGAAAAATCCCTGACTCAACAGTACAAACTTCCTCTTTGTTGCATGGCTTTTTGCAATATAGCCTATAAGCTGAAGCAGTGGTCAATACACGAGTTCCCCTCCTTGAAGCCACCTTACTCCATGGAGATTATACATTTGGTCTCGGGCCATTCTTTCAACATCCCCAAGAGTATTTTCAAGAAGGTTTTCCCTCCCACATCTAACAGATGTATTTGCCTATAATTTTTATGGGCACTTGCATCATCTTTTTAGGTCGAGTCTACAGTGCTGTCTGCAAGACATTTTTCTCCTCTGTGGGCTTTTGGCACACCTATCATTGTCATTCGTTATTTGTTATGCCATTCAGAAATGCTGCCTTTTTATTGATGCATTCATTGTAATTGTTCCTCGTTTGGCTGCTTGGTTCCCTCCCAGGCATTTTCACAGAGTAGTTCTTTTTTAGGTCTCGCCTAGCTATTGCTGTTAAGCAATCGCTATGGCGAGAGATATAGAGGTGCACCAGGAACGCTTACCAAGAGGGTTTTGGCAGGCAGACTATGGACAGTGCATGTGGCTGTGCGCGCCCTTGCCATTTGCTCCCCAACATCAGACTTCAAAGGAATGCCTCCCGCTCCCCCGCCATACCAGCCATGTCACAACCACCATTTGTCTGTGCCTCTCATCATCGCATTAGACTTCTAAGGATGCTGCTCGCGCTTACATCCTTCTCTTTCCCCATATTAACAGGCTTATCTCGCCTGCTTTCCTAGAGCGGTCATAAAAGTCATTTTACTTAAAAGCCGCAATGAAATGGTGTTCTCGCTCTAGGCCTTCGCTTGTTTTCTATGTCTTATTCCTGCAGACATCGTTTGGTAACAGCAATGAGGAAATTAACGATCAGCTGAAAAGACTGTTGCAATTGACGGAGTTAACATTCTGCAAAGGCTCGTATTTGAGTGTATGAATCTTTACCCTAAAATTAGACGTGCAATTTCTTAATTTCTATAAACCTGACATGCCATCTTCAAATTGGACGAGTGCAGAATAACAGGGAAGACTTCAGTGTAACAATGTGTTGCAAGCACGTTCCTTACTTCATAGTTAGAAAAAGAAACCTCTTAAATAATAGTTTCTGGGCTCCAAGTTTTCAGGAACAGGCGCAGCATTCTGAAGCATTCTCTCATGCATTCGATATGCATCCTGTGTAAAAGTCACTTTATCAGTTATGGTGTTAACCTGGCAGGGTTTGGAAAACGTATTGTCAGATTAAAAACTCAACTGCACGTGCTTTTCTATTAAGTTAACCACAGCAAAAGTCTCACATATTGCATGTTGATTGTTTGGGCACCATTTTAGTTCATGTTCTCAGACGGTTTTATGTCATCAGGTGCTCTGGGTTACTGTCCTATATCCACCTTTCACTATTCATTGCTTTCTGTTGGGTTAGTCCAATTGATTTAGCTGAAATGAATAAACACTACAAGCACCACAATGCACTGTGCTGGTAAATGAAAGCCCCAAAAAGTAACATTGTACCCCAGGCGACATGATGTAGTCTTAATTTTAGTGTATTTTAATCCATTTGGTACTACTGAAGACGTGAACAAATGAATATATTGGGGATCCTGGATTTCTGTACTACATAAATCAAAGTATTTTAGAAGATAACATGAATTACTACTTTGATCATTGATATTTCTGTTCGAATGGCTTTGTCCTGCCGAGGCACCTTGTGCGTCCTGTCTTTCTAGTTTCCATCCTCTTCATACTGAGTCATGTATTCATATATGGCCCTAATGCCTCTTTTGTGTTGCTTTGTGGCTCGGGGTATTGTGACTGTAGGAAGAGTTCACAACTATGATGTGCTTTACAGTGTCTGGTGCCGTTTCTTCTTACTCGCCCTGCTCCTGAGAGAGGCTTCGCGAAGCAGCTCTATTGGCACGCTGCAGCACTGCCTCCCGGGCACCCTTTGGTGTTTGCCAGCCTAGCCTGCTGACAAAACGAGTCTCTGTTGTGTTTCCTAACAAAGGCGAGAGCAGGGCAGCCAGCTGCACACAAGTGTCAGAGTCGTCCCATGTGGTCGGATCCCTCAGACTCAGGGGCTTAGCTCCCAATGGTCCAGCAGGCACAGTGGCACCAGGACACAGAGAGCTGAAGGGCTCAATGGATCCTGAAAATTGCCATTTATTGCTACGCCAGCAACTGCCAAAAGGGGGCATTTTTGTTACTTGTTTTATAATTGTATGTCTAGTGTTGACTAGACTTTGAAGCGCTAGAAGGCCTGCTTTGCACTACTAGAGAACCCAAGGCTAGAGTAACCAGACTTTAGTTGTTTTTCTTCTCGGGGATTGGGTTGCAGCGTATAAGGTGAGACGCCAAAGAATGAGGAGCTTTCTCGTGTTCAACCACTCCGCTCTGCGAGTTTTAACTGCATCAGTAACTGGAGAAGACTCGCCCGCGGTCTGAGTCAAAATAAACATCGCTCTTTCACTTTCCTATATCATATATTGTTAAAAAGCGTCCATACACAGTTTGCAAACTTCTCACAATTTCCGGTCTCCTTCCCATGCCCCCAAAAAAACACAGGGAAACTGTGCTGTTCATCATTCTAGAACGTTTTATCAACAATACGTTTTTATATGTATCCAACCAGAGACATTTTGGTATGTTGCATCTTTGACCAGGTCCATATGGAGCAATCGTCCACGCATGAATGACATCCCAGAGACCAGTGACCCAGGTCAGCTGTGAAACAGCATCCCCCACTCTGCCTCATTCCGCCTCACTCCACCGCACTGTTCCTTACGCTGCCTCATTCCACCTTATTGTGCCCCAGATTCTGTACATGGGCTCAGCTGTGTAACAGCATTACCCACTCTGCCTCATTCTGCCGCAGTGCCACATCATTATTTGCAACATAATTACACTGCACTCAATGCAACATACACTCCAAATACCACTCAGTGCCACATAATTACATGCCACATAATTACACTGCACTCAATGCAACATACACTCCAAATACCACTCAGTGCCACATAATTACATGCCACATAATTACACTGCACTCAATGCAACATACACTCCAAATACCACTCAGTGCCACATAATTACACGCCACATAATTACACTGCACTCAATGCAACATACACTCCAAAAACCACTCAGTGCCACATAATTACACTGCACTCAATGCAACATACACTCCAAATACCACTCAGTGCCACATAATTACAAGCCACATAATTACACTTCTCTCAATGCAACATAAATACACTCCACATAATACCACTCAGTACCACATAATTACACGCCATATACTTACACTCTACTCAATGCAACATAAATACACTTCAGATACTACCACTCAGTGCCATATAACTACACCACATAATTACTCTACTCAATGCAACATACACTTCACACAATACCACTCAGTGCCACATCATTATTTGCAACATAATTACACTGCACTTAATGCAACATACACTCCAAATACCACTCAGTGCCACATAATTACACGCCACATAATTACACTGCACTCAATGCAACATACACTCCAAATACCACTCAGTGCCACATCATTATTTGCAACATAATTACACTGCAGTCAATGCAACATACACTCCAAATACCAATCAGTGCCACATAATTACACGCCACATAATTACACTGCACTCAATGCAACATACACTCCAAATACCACTCAGTGCCACAAACTTACACTGCACTCAATGCAACATATACTCCAAATACCACTCAGTGCTGCATAATTACACACCACATAATTACACAGCACTCAATGCAACAAAAATACACTCCACATAATACCACCCAGTACCACATAATTGCATGCCACATACTTACACTCTACTCAATGCAACATAAATACACTTCACATAATACCACTCAGTGCCACATAACTACACCACATAATTACACTCTACTCAATGCAACATACACTCCACACAATACCACTCAGTGCCACATACTTATATGCGACATAATTACACTGCACTCAATGCAACATACACTACTCCAAATACCACTCAGTGCCACATAATTACACTGCACACAATGCAACATACACTCCAAACACCACTCAGTGCCACATAATTACACACCACATATTTACACTGCACTCAATGCAACATACACTCCAAATACCACTGTGCCACATAATTACACGCCATATACTTACACTCTACTCAATGCAACATAAATACACTTCACATATTACCACTCAGTGCCACATAACTACACCACATAATTACACTCTACTCAATGCAACATACACTCCACACAATACCACTCAGTTCCACATACTTATATGCTACATAATTACATTCTATCCAATGCAACATAAATACAATCCACATAATATCACTCAGTGCCAAATATTTACACACCACGTAATTACACTCTACACAGTGCCATGTAAATACACTCTACATAACACTGTGCCACATAATTACATGCCACATAATTACACTTTACTCAATGCAACATACATGCACTCCAGATAATACCACTCAGTGTGACATAGTTACATACCGTATAATACCAGTACCACATAATTACACTGTATTCAATGCAACATAAATACACTGCACATACCACTCAGTACTACATAATTACACACCACATAATTACTCTCTACTTGATGCAACATAAATACACTCCGCATAATACCACTCCGTGCCACATATTAACATACCACATAATTGCACTGAACTCAATGCCACATAAATGCACGCCTTTGGGTCATGTTCGCGCTATATATATATAAAAAAAACATTTGCAATGCAATAGGTCTTGCATTACTGAATGTTTGAGCTACTGGTGTTGCATTATTATGAGCAATGCCAATAGCTCAAACTTTTATAATGCAAGACCTATTGCATTGCAAATGCTTGTTTTGATGGCCATTGCAACAAGTTAATGCTTCCTCCTGCACAGCGCGTGATGGCTCCTTCCTCAGTCTGTTCATCACAGCCTCAGGGTTCAGTCTGGTTGTCAATCTGTTAGTTTTAAACAGCTGTGAACACTCTCTTCGTCCTTCAGGCTTTTTTTCCACGTGGGAGTTTAATATTTTTTCCTCTCATCCTGGAAATAAATGTTATTTGCTTTTTTTATTTTTACATAACTGGACTGAAGTTATTGGAGCACTTTACATGATTACCAGTTCTCCCTGACTTCTCGTTGGACTGCCAGACGACGAGGTCTCCAAGATGGTGCTTTGTTCAACCTCTGCGGATTGGATTGAAAGCAGGTGGTCTTTGGCTTGGTCTTCCCCCGGGCGTGGGGTGAGATCCCTGCGGTTCCAGGAGATCTCCTCTCTTCATCTGGCTCTCGTACTCTCTTGAACCAAGAAATATTTCTGGTGATAGTTTCTTCTCCTCGTCGGGCTGTAGAGAGTTGGGAGAGCATTTGCAGCTTCCGCGGCCGACCAGCGCTGTCCTGGTGAGGAGCGAGTAAGCAGAGCAAGCAGAGCGAGTGAAGCGACCGAGGGGAGAGAGGTGAGAGGAGAGACCATAGTCCAGGCGCCCAGGCAAGGCTCCCTTGGGCGTCTCTCCGCCTCAGTTCCGTTTTCGGTTTCTGCCGATCCCCCGCCGATTCCCCGCCTCGAAGTCCTGTGAGCCTCTCAGTTGTGTTGAGTTGTGCCTACTGACCCCCTCTGACCCCCCTTGCCCTGCTCCGTCACCACTGAAGAGCCTCTGGAGGGGGGAGGGGCAAAGAGCCGAGGGCAACCTAGTGGAGCAGGCACAGAGAGTAAAAGGGGTAGAAGAGTGAAGAGCAGCCCGTAAGGAGGGCTGAGTGCCGAGTGCTGCTGGCTGATTCGGTGGGGGTCTAGTGGTTTTGTGCACTGTATCAGGGCAGACCCTACCCGCCCTCCCATTTTCTAGGAAATCTCCTGGATTAAGTTTGTACAAACCAGACGCCCAAACCTTAAACAAATAACATCCTATCAAAAGAGTTCTTACTCTATATGCATTTCCAGGTGGTCTGTGACGGAGTCCCCTGCGACTGCACAAGAGCAGTGATTAGGAGCAGTGTCTAAGAACAGCAACCAGTGGGAGTAGCTACATCTGCCGTGAGTCACAGGACCTTGTAAACTGCCCGATCTTGATACAAACAGCACTAGCAATTTTCAAGAATTATCAACCAACTATTAGTTATCACTCTAACTCTTTACCTGGTTAGCTATGAGGTCAGGAAGAGTGAGAAGGTCCATCACAAAACCAACATCAAAACGCAAAAATGGGGCAGTAAAAGATGTCGGAGCTCCCTCACCATCTTCAGACAAAGATCCCAGCAAAATAATAATCATTAAGGAAAAGGATAACATTAAAGACACCAACATCAACAAAAAAAGCAGTAAAGATATGGGCTCCCTCTGGATCATAGGCAGGGACGCCAGCAAAGACAACAATTTAGTAACCACTAAGGGCCCAAACAACATAAAACAAACGAATAATCCACCTAAAGGAGAGAAAAGAGACAGAATCGAAGAGCTCATAACTATAGAAGGAGAGCCGGCTAGAAAAATCTCAAACTCCTATCAACCAAAAATCTACACGAAATTTGCATTTCTAAAAGAACTTGGAACAGCAATTTTCACAAAAAACGTGAACATAAAAGGCTTACCGACCCCATTGGAGCCCGGGTAAATAGAATATCCCCTACTACAAATACAAAAAACACTTGAAACTGAAAAAACTTTAAAGGTTACAGTAGCGGAAATTCATGCCGTCAATAATCGCATGGCGCCAATCGAAAGCTGGCAAAAAAACAAAACTGAAGAAGATGGAGTAGAAAGTAAAACAACAGAATGGCCAGTGGAGATCAGTAGGCCACTAGACATCCAACAAAAAAAGCCCTCAAGGCAAGAAGACACCTCCCAGCAGGTCTAAAACGGAATGTCCCCAAGGCAAGGAAACATCTCTCAGTGGGTTAAGATCAGACAGAACATTAGATGCTTCCATCGTTTTAGAGCATTAGGATTCACAAGATTGGGGCGACCAATCAACCCCACTGCTACGGCAAAAAACCCAGAGTGTACCGGATGAAAGGACAGTAACACTTCAGTCAAACAGTAGTTTCTCTCCAAAGCTGACGAGCACACAAGAAGGCTCCCAAATGTCCTCAAAAGAGCAGGGAGAAACGGGCCGACCAAATTCACCTCAAAATCTGCAACGGGAGAACTCATATACCATAGATAGCAATATGACCTTCCTCGCAACACAAGAGTGGCAAGATCTAGTGGCCGCATACAACCTAAAACCTACCATAACCCCTAAGATGGGAAAATCCCTAGCTCGTGCAGAGAAGAGAGTGTAAGCTTCTGGACAAATCTATTAAACACAATTCAACTATCAGCAACAGCATTACAATACCAATCTGATAAGTTTAACATGCAGCTAACAGTATTGCAAACATTAGCGGAGTTCACTTCAGGGATTGAGAGGAAACTAGGAGATTTAAATGGCCTCATAAAAAGGGGACAGGAAGCAGCAGAACTTTCTGCGCTAGCAAGAACAGAATGTGATTGTTCCCCAATAATAAATAAGCTATCAACGCTACCAACAATGCTAGAGAATCTGAAACCAAGCGCAGCATCTGACCCGATAGACATAGTCAACAAGGGAAATGAAACTTGGGACACCCAAACAAATGGAATCACAAAAGAAGCAGAAAAAACAAGTCGACTCAAAATGAGAAGAACTGTTCTCCCAAATCCAGCAAACCCCCGGAGAACTCCATCTTAAATGCCTCATCACATGAAAGAGTTAGTACAGAGGCTCCTACAAACTCACGAATCAGACGGAAACAAAAAAGGAAGGGTAGGAACAGGAAAATGACAGCCGGTGTTCATAAAGAGGAGGGGCAGTCGGCGGAATCCCAGGACTAAGCTGAAGAAGAAGAGATAGCGGTACTTTGTACCCTGGTTGAGCAGACTCCGTCTCTGGGCAAGAAACAGGAAACTGCAAGGATTCCTAACAAACTGAAAACTCTAACGTCAAAAGAATTATTAGAGACGGCAATTGAACAGCCCAGGTAATAGGAGGACAGAAAGGCACAACACTTACAACAATGGGAAAGATCTGAGCAAGAAATTGACCGACGTAGCTCAGTAAGGAGCTATACAGAGAGTCAGCTAAGGGATAGGCCACAAAATAAGGAACAGCCGGCCCTAGAGCAGGAATTGGAACAACTCAAAATAAGGGAAACTGCTGCCATATTTAAAAACAACAATGACCAACTCCCCAACTGGGTCACACACCTCGAAGTACCCTCAGCCCAAGAAACCAGAGCCATACCATCTAATGAGACAGATGTATTACTATTTGTTCCAGAGTATAAATCTAGAGGCAGAATGGATACCCAAAATAGAGGAAACATAATAAAATTAGTCAACTCAATTAAGGGACTGGAAGACATTGTTTCAACTGATCTGCTTCAAATTGAATTCCAACCCACACGTGACCCGTATAAACCAGAAACGACAAAGACAACATGGTCATCTAATGATCTGGTTGATCGAATCCTAGGAGAAATAAACAAATTCTCTCAGTGGGGAATAAAGCTGGAACGAGGAAGGAGGTCAGCCTACCCAACACCGTTCTTAGAGGAGAGTAAAAAAGAACACTTTCATAAAGCAACATCAATTCTAAAAGGAGCTCTTAGCCAGTCACCAGGCCCCCAAGGGAGGCTCCTATATACTAAAACGATAACAAAATCATCAATGCCTAATCTAGACAAAATACAGCGAACAATAACAAACAGGGGCGGGCAATGACAAGGGACTCCTGCCCAGTCTTTATCACACACTACACGGAACAATCTTAGGGTATGTATCTGGAACATCAATGGCTTGACTGACAAACTGGACGACTGGGAAACATTAAAATATTTAAGGTCATTTGACCTGATATTACTACAAGAAACCTGCGAAGATCGCGAGATAGTCCTGGAAGGATACATGACGCAAATTGTCCCGGCTACTAGGACCTCATCCTTTGGTCACAGCTCAGGTGGATTGATGATTTTTGCCTCAATCCTTACAATAGGAGCAATGAAGGAGATAAAGATTAAAACCAAAGCCCCAAATGCTATACAGGCTATTGCCATAACAATTAACACCAGAAAGTCGGACTACCCTCTTGTTATAATTAATTCCTATATACATCCGAAGCACAGATGGAAAGGCGCAAGAGAGCTGGTCAAGGAAACAGCAAGAATTATAGAAGAGGGGGAAGCTGAGAACTTGATCCTGGCAGGAGACTTTAATCTTTTTCTCTTTGGAAACAGACCAGACGATGAACTAGCACAGGAGCTTAACAGAGCCTGGGGTATTCCAAATCAAGCACAAGCACTTCCAATTGAACAAACCAAGTGCTCAAATCAATTTTTAAAGGAATTAGAGCCATTAAACCTAAGGGTGCTGAATGGCCGGTTCAAAGAGTATACCCCTCCAGCTTCAACCTATCATTCGGCAACAATCTCCTCCCACCTAGACTATGCACATGCAACTCTCCCTCTGTTTGATATCATCAAAACATTTAAGCTGGGTGTCAACAATCAAAGCGACCATCTGCTGCAAGAAATTGACCTAAGCATAACCGGAGAGATTTCTAGGGAAGCCAGGGTGAGCGTTGAGTCTGAATATACATCAGACTTCAAACGAACAATATATAAACCAGACAAGATTGAATAACTATCTACAAATGCGAAGGATCTACTTCATCAGGGCAAGCTGGCCACAAACCCAATTGAAGCCTGGGAGGAGTATACGAAGGCCCTCGGGATCAAACACGTAACAAAACCAAAGACGCTTAAAGGTACACCCCAGAAACCTACACCTGGAAAGATAAGTACACTGGAGACAAAAAGACTTAAACGGAAAATAAAACAAGTTCTAAAACAACTGCGCGCACAGCCTAAAAAACAGTCACTGCAAGAAGCCCTACGCGGTTTAAAAGCAAGTTTAAAAAGGGCAATCAGGGGGAAAAAAAGACAGGCGAAAAATGAATTCTGGGCAAAAATAAAGCACGACTCGAAACTACAAAACAGCACCAAATTTTGGCAAACAATTCATAGCCTGCAGCGGCCAGGGCACCATGGAATAAGCTCATATATATCAGAGGCAGATTGGGCAAACTATCTGTATAATCACTTTAATAAAATCAAAGAGGGCAACTCCACTGAAGTGAAATTACAGAAAATGGAGAGTAATCAGGAGGACAACGATAGAGGAAAGACCAAAAAAGGGTCCAGAAATCACAACAAAAGCATAGTGGGAAAATGCAATCAAAAGAAGGAACAAGCAACATTAGTACAATATCAAGCAGCAATGAAAATAAAATTACCATAACAGCTGCTCGGATAAAAACACAAATACAAAATGGAAAATCGGAAGGAGCTCCAGGCCCAAATGGTATACCTCCAATAACATTTAAACACGACATAGAATTCTGGAGCAACACACTAGTACCAGTCTTCATGGGAATACAAGAGCTAGAAAGCAGCCCGGAATCCTGGAAAGGATCGAGCATAAGCCCAATTTATAAGCAGGGCGATAGGAGTAATCCTCGCAACTACCGGTTGATTGCCCTAACAGACATAGAGGCAAAGTACTATGCTGGCATATTATTAGAGGAATTGACATCCTGGGCAGCATCAAAGCAAATAATCCCGGTAAACCAAATAGGATTCTGTAGAGGACAGGGAACCACCACCAATGTCATTGCATTAACTCTGCTGGCAGACACGGCTAAAGCAGGAAAGAACTCACTATTTCTATGTTTTATAGATTACAGCTCAGCATTTGACCACGTGGACTGGGGCAAACTATGGCAAAAGTTGGAAAAATGGGGGATACCACAGCCCCTTCTGAAGCAGCTGATTTTACTCTACACCAATACCTGGGTCAAGATCAAGCTGGGAAACGGGACGCACCTCTCTAGGCGGATCAACACCTTTAAAGTCCTGAAACAAGGGTGCGTCCTAGCACCTACACTGTTTAATCTTTTCCTAGCAGACCTACCAGGGGAATTGGACAGCATCAAATCGCATGCCCCACGATTAGGAGAAATCACGCTGTCCAATCTCCTATACACTGACGACCTGGTCCTAATAAGCTGGACTCCAATTGGTCTCCAGCACCTTCTAAATACTACCAGCTCATTCTCACAGCGTAATGGACTAATCATTAATTTAACAAAAACAAGAACTATGACTGTGAATTACAAGAAGGCTAGGAAAAACAGTTGGTACTTGGATGGGCAGAAATTAGACCATGCAACAAGCACCTTCGGGTCCTATTAGACAGCAGAGGCTCGTTTAAATCTCAATTAGAGACACTGCATCGAAAAGGCACCATGAGTTATCTTACGATGAAGCCCCTGAAGAAAGTCCTGCCTGATTGTACTCTCGACCCGCTCTTACAAGTAATAAGAGCTCGTCTTCCACCTATGCTGACATATGGGAGCGAATCAATTCTTGGAAAAGATGCGCTGATCCTCGATAAAGTGATCAGCAAAACCTACAGATCCATCTTTCAGCTACCCAGCTATGTATCTCCAGCCCAAATACGCCTCGAATTCGGTCTCCAAAAGCAAACGGTGGAAAGAAGGGGCAGCTACATAAAATGCTGGCACAAGATCAGAAACGCTCAGCAAGGTACCTTAAGTTCTCACCTTTGGATTGAGCTGCAACGACGAGAACGATCACTTGCCAGAGAGTATCTGATGGAATAATTAGAAATACTTGAACTGACTGATCTCTGGGACTCACTAGTAGATCATAAGAGTTTCAAAAAGGTAGTAACCAAAGTAACAAAAATAATATCGTTAACAGAAGACAAAGAAGCTTTAGCAAAGAGGGCACATGGATGGACAGTCCTAAACGACTAAAAAACACTCAAACCTCAAGCTTATTTGGACCATGGATTCGAACAGAAGATAAAAGAAAAATTTCTAAAGCTGCGGCTCGGTATCTTACCAATCCTCCCTCATCTAGCTCCATGGAAAAGGAATCAAGATGATCAGACTTGTCATCTTTGTGGAGTTGGACTTGAAGATTTAACCCATATAATATGCATTTGCCCAGGCTTAACGGATAAAAGGAGATCTTTACTACGCGCTATATGGAACCAGATGGGTATCAGAACCTGCAGACAGGCAGTCAAATTATGTTTTAACCTGCAGGAGACCCAATTAAACTGCTGTCTCTCAACATTCTTTGATACAGTGACGGAAAGACTCAAGAATAAGCAAAATGAGGAAGCAGACTAACATGCAGACAGCGCTCTAAAGCACAATTCTGGGTCTGTAGTTCACTCAAACAACATTAAAAAGCAATTGGAAACATGAATTTTATTTACTATCGCAAAATATGGCGATCGATGAATTTTAATCTTTGATAATCACTTTTATCTCTTGATCTTCACTTCTTGTTAAGTTCTGAATTAAAAAAATTGTGAGTTTTAACTAACTGTACAATAAAGTTACTTACTTACTCCTCGGGCTGTAAGGGCAGTTCCATTGAGCTTCATCACATTCCACCGCCCAGGTTCATACGTGGTGCAGAATTTTCCCCCACTGCAGAGATTCCGTACTAGCATCATGCATCCCAGTGCAATAACGCAAGCCTTTGCACTTCTTTGCCCACTGGCCCTCTCAATGTTCGCCGTGCTTGGGTGTGGATTGTACCGTTCCGGGTCCCAGTTGTCCACCACAGGGATAGTATCTCAAAGGGATCCAGCTAGCATCAGGGACATGGGTGACCTCAGAGTCGTGCAATGCGGGGTGCTACGATATTCTCGTTAAAACCTTTGAAGCATCACTTCAGGATCGGACTGTTCTGCCACTACTGTTCGGAGGATTTTGTTCAGGGTCCACATGAAGTGCTCAGAGTCAGCATCACCATTGGCCTACGGCCACTGTGGAGTGATGCAATGGTGGTGAACTTCATGTAGTGCTAACAGGTTTTTGAACTCTCTCCCTTTAAACGGTGGCTCGTTGTCAGTTTTGATGACGTATGGTAACCCAAACAGTGCAAATGTTTTTTCTAGGTCTGGTTGTAGTTGGGCGAAAGATGTGGACGATATCCCTTCAACTACTGGGTATTTTGTATAGCCGTCGATCAGGATGGCAGTCACACACCCGTCATAAAAATTGGAGAAGTCCAGTGTTACCCACGACCATGGGGATGGTGCGGGCTCTTCAGTGATCACAGGCGCAGGTGCTTCTTGGCTGCTAGTGAGTTGACAGGCTCTGCAACTCCTCACTAGTATGTCCACAGCTCCCTCAAGGCAAGGGAACCACACTTTCTCTCTTATCCTTGACTTCATCCTCATGGTCCCTTGATATCCGACGTGGGCTAGTATCGTGGCTCACTCCTGGAGACTCGCAGGGATGATGTGGGATCCGGCAATTTCGAGGGCGCACGTGTGTTGTGGTGCCGCCTTCGCTTTAGGTCACTGGCAAAGGAGATGAGGTAGCATTCACCTTTCTCTTCCGTGGAAGAATCCTTTAGGTACTGTCTATGTCGTACTGGTGGTTTGAGCGCTTTCGAGTGTTCAGAATCTTTAAGTGACAGGTGTTTTACTGTTTTTGATGGTGGTCATCTTCCCCTGGTTCCTCGGTTCCGTGGTCCTCCTCTGCACATGCTTGCAAAGTGGTTAGGGGTGCCACATTTGGAGCACATCCTTCCTTGTACAGGGCAATCATTTTGGGAGTGCTCTTTCTTTCTGCAGAAACCGCAGCATGACCCTCGTGTGTTCCTGTTTAGCCATCGCCCCCGGGCGCCTCTGTTTTGTGTGCACACTATGTTTGCTCTTTCATTCTTGATCACCACTGGCTTCGATGCTTTTTGGATCATTGCGACGCCCATCGCTGTTGCCCTGGCATGCGATCGTGCCATGATGAGGATGTTTTCGAGAGTGATCCCTGGTTGTCGCAGAATGAGGGTCCGAAGGATCTTGTTTCGGCGGCCTTGGATGACGTGGGCTCTTCCCTCCTTGTTCTGGACGTCATCCATGCACGAGCTGGCCAGCTCTCATAGTCGCGGGTGGAGCGCATCCATTGATTCCCCCTCTCTCTGGCGTGCTTGTCGGAGCTTGAACCATTCATGATCGGGGTTTCGTTGAGGATCAAAATGGGTGTTCAGAGCCCTGACCGCCGCGTCGTAATCGTTGGGTGCCCCTGTATCTGGTAGATGAGCAAACAACTTGTATATCTCCTCCCCTGCGAAGTGTAACAGTAGAGATCTCTTGACTACGCCATCCGTTTCACGTGTTGCAGTAGAATAGTCCATCTGGGGGATGCGGTGGCAGGGCCTATTGACTCGCTGAATGGAGGCAGCACATTAATCTGGGAATGCTGTGGCGCAGGTTGAACTGCTTGTTGCATCGGTGGTGCATTTTGTTGAGCCGCCTGTGCTAATGGATCCGACATGGTTGTGTTCTGAGTTTGTTTGGCATTGTGGTGGTTCGCAGTCCACTCATAGAACACAGTTTTTTACTGCTGAAGCTTTTCCTTGCTTGTGCCTTGAGTGCGTATTGTCCCTTATAACGGTTTGTTATTTGTATAATTTTCTTCCTAATTGTATTTCCTTTTTTGGGTTTCAGGTGCCAGCTTTATCTGGCTCAAAAGATGCAGAGTCCTTCATTGCCTGGAGTGTAGCCTTGGCTTCCCACAGTTGGCATGCAGACAAGCTGATGGCAGAGAGCGGAGTGCACAGCGCTGTGTCTGCAGAGTGAGTGATGGGCTAATAACGTGGGCCCACAGAGCGCATGTGCGCGCTGTCCCAGATCGCGCACAAGTTCTGGTGCACATGGGCCTTCTCGCAGACTCAGCGGCATGGACGATGGCTGCGGGAGTGGTGCGGGCCCCGGTGGTGATGCAGTACCTTTTGAGTCTGCTGTAGAGGTGATGTAGCATGTTTGATAGACGCTGCACCATGTTGATCGGACCAGAACGCGCACCTGGTGCTGGTTTCTCACTGCCGTGTTGTCCTGCCCTGGATATGCCGGATGGGGGTTGAAGAGGGAATGTCAGGTGGGTTGAGAACTGTGAGGCACCCTCGTCGCCAGTGTAAAGTGGATCCACGCCACAGGCACAGTTAAGTACTGCAGGAGCTAAATGATCATAGAGCCACACTCTTAGACACTCTGGGCCGGAAGTCACGAGTGACCTCCGCCCGTTTATTTAAACTCTCTGGCCACGCCTTGCCAGAGAGTGATACAAAGTGTGGGGACCCTTCCAGGCCAGGAAGTGAGTGGTCATGGTATTTGTAGCGGCTAGACCTCTACATAACACTGACTCGGTCACCCTCTAGAAAAATTAAGTATGAATTTTTCACATGTTCCTATTGACTCTATCTTACGAGTGATGAGGCACATTATAAATGCAATAAATAAGCACATGTGAAATAATAACATCTAATATTTGCAGCGTCAGGCACAAGATAAACTTCAGACGCTTGATTATTATTTCGTTTGCTTTATTTACATTTCACTAGTAGATATCCGGTCCTTGTGGGAGATTAAGTGTCTTGCAAAGAAACACAGGATGTTGAGCTGACGCTGAAACTCAAACACAGATCCCCAGCTCCCGAGTCCTCTCCTCTGAGCCCTGCGCCACATCCTCTCCCTCTGGGTAACCTTATTCGAGTCTTCCTTTGTTAACATAACAGTGTAAGCAAAAACGTGGTAGCACTGCAGGTGCAAGGAATGACATGGTTACATTCCATTAAAAGAATATATTTCAAAAGACAAATAAGCAAATATATTCCTTGATGTTTCTTGCACACACTAGCACGTCATTGCTGGCATTGCTTTATTGGTAAAGAATAAGATGCATGCGTCTTTCTGCAATGCCCTATGCAGTCTACGCCCACCCCGTCAATCCTCCCACAACACCGCTTGTGTGTCCCTTCCACCTCTCTGAGATCGCTGCTTGTCATTCTTATGTCGTCTGTTGTATATATGTTACATTTTACCGTGTCTTCCACGAGCATTACTGTGCTCGTGGAAGATCACGTTCTGGAGAATGTTATGGTTCATTCACTGGGGTTCTGGGAGATCGTTGTGGTAGAGTGTAAGCATTATTATCTGACTGGACTTGGACCTGTTAAGACGGATTAAACGCTTCTGTTACTACTACTTTTGTTTTTCGTAATTTGAATTGCATGCTGCTGCTGATCTTCCCCACACTGGCGACGAGGGGGCACGGACTCTGCCTTTCATTACAAAACCGTGAGGAATAATTTCTATACATTTTCGTCATTACATTTTTAAGACGTTTTTAATTTTATCTAAGACTTTGGAACCGTTCCGTCAATCAAGTTTAGTTTACGGAGATCAATTTGTGTGGAATTCTTTACATTCAACTTTTAATGGATTCAGGAGCGTCTTTCAGCATTTATTTACAGCTGTTTCAGTAAAGGAAGTTCTCGATTGATGTCTCAGTAAAGGAGGTCCGGAATTTGCGTGATTCCTAACCTTGACACAAAGGTGAAAATCGGCACAGATATTATTCCGAAACATCGAGCAGTAAACCTTCTACCTTTTGTGCATTTTTAGGTTTCGCCTGGCGATCCGCTGAGCAGCAGGATTCGCGCGGGCGAAATCTTTTGAGAACAGTGTATGTGGCTTTGTCCCGCCTCTCTCTTCCAATGGCTAGCTCCACAAATGGAGGCTAGCCATTGGAAGAGAGAGGCGTCCGTCATTGTCCCAGGCGATTCGTGGGTGTTTTGTACATTTTTTCCCTCTCTGCCTCCTTGCGATCGTCATTGCGGTGGTGGGCGGTGGTTTATTTTATTTTTTTTAATGTTTGTTTTGGTCATTTCTTCGAAGATGGCGGCCGGGCAGTAGCTTACTTGAGAAGCTCTGCAGTGCCGTCTTATTTTCCTGCTGGTTGGATCTTGCTGGGGCTGTGTGCCCTGTGAGTTCCCTGTGTCTCTTGCCTTTTCGGAGAGTATCTTCTTTTGGCTGTCTATTGTAGTGTCTGGGTATTTCCTGCAGACAGTGTTGCACTCTTGAATTTTGGCACGGGTTGTCTTTTGCCGTCCCTCCTGCACAGCCTTCGTATATCTCTGCTGCTGATAGCTCTCCGTGCTTCACTCCTGTATGTCTCTCCGCCTCGTGTGCACCCGGCGGCGGCGGCTGTCTTTTCCTCTCCTCTTTGTCCCTGAGCCGGTCTCTCAGACCCTCCCTCTCTCCACCCATTCATGACAGTCTCCCACAGCCCTCCCCCTCCTTGACTCCTCCTCCCACACTCTCTCCTCCCTCCATGGCTTCCTGTCCCTGTCTCGTGCCGTTCCTTCCCTCCCTCATCTACGGTAGCACACTGAAGGTATCTGTCTGTCTGTCTGACAGCCCCAAGCCGGTTCTCCACGGCCTCTGCATGCCCAGCTCCTCGGCGGGGGCGCTAGGGTTGTGACTGGTTTTGCACAATTCAGGGAAAGCCCCCACCGCCCCTCAAAGTTGCCAAAGATACATCCGCTGAATTAATTAATCTGGGTGCCCCCTGAAAGCAAGCTCACACATTTCCCATTCCCACCTGTAAATATGTCACACCAGAATTTTGCTTTACCTTCGGTACATGTAGACTTGTTTAATCTTAATAGAAAATCAGGACTACAGGTCCCAGAATGCAAAGTACAACCCGAGGACTGGGTGAATGACGCATTGTTATGGGAAACTAGAGCCCTGCTTGGAGGGTGAGTATGAAACCACTCCAGCCGCAGGAGATTCCCATTTCCCTATTCAGCTGTGGTGCACAGCTCACACACTGGCTCTTTCAAAATGGCCCATCAGGCAGTGATAGACTGGTCGAATGACCAGACCAACACTGGACACCTGCCAAATGGGAGGTGAGTTGAAAGGGTCTGTCTTGTAAGAGGATGTGGCAAAACGACTAGAGCGGCCGACCTTGCAGCTTGGGCACCGGGGTCGAGCCGAGGCAGGGACGCTCAAATATTCTTTGATCTGGCCAAATCATTTAATCTTCCAGCGCCTAGAAATGAATATGCCCGTCTGCAATGCAACGTGTGCTCAAGTAAAGCGCTCTGATACCTTCGGGTCGAGTTCGCGCTATATAAAACTGGAAAAAAGCAAAGCTAGGAAATTGGTTTTTTGTCGCATTTCTTCTGAGATGAAACTTTAATATCAAAAATGAATTAGAATGTGTTTTTTTTATGTGTTAGTACGCAGTAAAAACGGTGCCTAGCGGAAGCATAGTTTTTACAAATTCTAAAGCGAACCAATATTCTCAAAGTCCTGCGCAGTGCTTTCAGGGTCCTGGAGCCGGACACTTTCGACATCGGAGCCTCGACCCTTTACCTCATTCATCAAAGCGGCCCTCCCTGGGCACAACGGTTCCCCTGGGCATCAGTGTTCTGCTCAGGTCAAAACTTCAGTAATTTATTCGACCCTACTCACACTCACTCCTTACAGGAGGAACAAAGAGACGAAAATATCTTTTCTGAAGAGAGGTGGGCGCAGAGGAACAGGTGCAGTGTTACTAGGTCACTGATTGTCCTGTCGGAGCACGCGCCTTTTGAGGCTGCTTTAGGGAGCTGGAATGGAGCTGCCCATCGCAATCGCAGGGGAATTCACGCATCATACTCCTGTTCGGTAAAAACCTTTGGCACCCTCTAAAAGCCTCGGCTCCATTCTACGGGATGTCCGAATGGCGGTAAGTACTCACTCCTCTACCCTTTCGCAATTCTCTCTGGGACTCGTGTGTTTTTTAAAATTGTATTTTGGATTTTGTTAGAATGCCACATGTCGTGACGAGAGCACTTTAGGGTTAGTGGCCGCCTATGGCACGGTTAGGAGGACGAGGGGTCAGATGATCCCAAAATATTGTTGACTGGCGCTTTTTCGTGTCCTTGTTGATAAGTTAAAACATTGCTTGTTCCAAACATCTTTCACCACCATATTATGAAAATAGGATTCTGAAGGTGTTGTGTTTTACAGTGTTTGTGCATATTTGTTGTGTGGCGTCTTGTGATAATGTGTGCTGTTGTGTTTTTTGTGCTGCTTTTTTGTGATGTAAAATATAGGGGCATATTCACAAAGAAATGACGCAGCTAGGCGCTGCAAGCAATTTAGCAGCGCTGTGATGCATCATTTAAAAAAAGCAGGGACACATCATATTCGCAAGAATACAGTGCACCCTTGTGATTTCAGTTGTGCCGACGCTAAAAAAGCCGTCTGTGGCTCTGGGGGTGGTGTGTGTGGCTCTGGGTGTGTGTGTGGCTCTGGGTGTGTGTGTGTGTGTGGTTCTGGGTGTGTGTGGCTCTGTGTGTGTGTGTGTGTGGCTGGCTCTGGGTGTGTGTGTGTGTGGCTGGCTCTGGGTGTGTTTGGCTGGCTCTGGGTGTGTGTGTGTGTGGCTGGCTCTGGTTGTGTGTGTGTGGCTCTGGTTGTGTGTGTGTGTGGTAGTAATTGCTGTCTGCTGAGCTCGTCCGTAGGGTACAATAGGTCTCACATTTGCGAGAGATTAAGCTAATGGCAATGTAAATGACAATGCCATTTATTTATCTATTTTCAAAACCAACACATAAATACAAATTTTGTCATTTACATTGCCAATAGCTCTAACTTTTCCAAATGCGAAACCATTGCATTGTAAATGCTTGTTTTTAAAGTGTTCAAGTTGTGCGCCTACCTTCATGGAGATTCAAACCACAGGAATCCATTTGAACCATAGGAGCCCAACTCAAGAACTTTCCCATCTCCATTCATCATTACGTGTGACTGCATGCATGCGTGCAACACGCATCTACAGCAACGCGTATTGAGTCACTATTTCGCATCACAGCCCGCATGCGCACTTGGAAGGGTGATTGCATCGCGATAATATCACGCTGTGTTCACCTTTAACCTTGCGTGTTTCTACATCAGGTGACCGCTGCTATCGAGGAACTGTTACTCGCTTATGCAGTATTGCCCAAGGAAATACATTGGTGACACACACACCGTGTGTTCATAAGGCACTTTAATCAATTAAGAGAGCCATTTATTTATTTTATTTTTTTCCTTCACGAATAGGAATTCATCGGTGATACACACACCGTGTATCAAATAAGGGTACTTTATAGAAATTCATTGGTGATACACACACCGTGTGTCCCCATCATTAGCAATTTTTTTCTACGCATTATTAGTAACCAGCTTTGGTATCAGCTGTATTTGCTATGTTTTGTAAGTCTATACCAAGGAAGATCAACTACATACATAACCCAAGTGATGATGACTGTCCTTATGATAATGATGAGAATGAAATCAACACTGTTATTAATGGTGTAGTGAAGATGGTGTTTCGAGGTTTCCTTCCTGTTTCATCTATGTTGATGGAATTAGTTTGAAATTTTTTGTCGATTCATGTGCTTGGTATTCCATTATTTCTTCGAAGATCTTCAATAAGAATTGTCCCAATAAGCTTCTATGTGCTCCTGATGTGTCCCCTGGAGGATACACTGGACATAAGATCGATTTAATAGGTTACATTTCAGCTGAGCTGGAATTTTCTGGCAACCATGTCTCTAGTAAGGTTTATATGGCAAAACCAGGCAAGTCTCTTCTTGGATGGCCACATCAACATGATTTAGGCATTAGACTTGACGCTAGAGCTAATCCACCTGTCTTCTCCATAGATTCCTTTCCTCATTATGGGTCTATGTCTGTTGATAAATTAAAAAGGGAATTTCCAGTAGTTTTCAGTGGGAAACTGGGTAAATACCAAGGATTTGAACACGTAATTAAATTACACGAGAACACTACTCCTATTCGCCATAGGGTAAGGAATGTCCCTCTGTCCTATCGGGGGAAGCTGAAAGACATGTTAAAAATCCATTGCAATGAGGGCATTATAGAACCCATTAAGTCCTCCCTATGGGTTTCTCCCATTGTGATTTCGGTAAAATCTTCTGGTGAACTTAGGTTATGTGTGGATCTACGCAGCCTAAATCGCACTATTTGGGTTGATGCACACCCTCTTCCTAATTTGCATGAAATGGTATCTACTTTGGCAGACGCGCAAGTTTTTTCGTGCATCGACTTAGCAAGTGCGTATCACCAAGTTGCCCTGTCCGAAGATTCTAAATATTTGACTGCATTTATCACTCCTGAGGGACTTTTCCGATATTGCCGAATGCCGTTCGGATTGGCCAGTGCTGCATCAGTTTTCCAGAGGTTGATGAAGGAAACTCTGGAAGGTTTATCTGGTGCCATTGCCTTCCAGGACAACATTCTAGTATATGGAAAGAACGATGAGGAGCATGATCGTAATTTACACAATGTCATAGCAGCTTTGTCCAAGAAGGGCCTTACCCTTAGGTTGGATAAATGCAACATAAAAGCTAAAGAGGTTGAATATCTGGGGCACATGATCAGTGGGGATGGCATTAAACAAAAACAAAAACCCATACAAAGCATTGTGATTGCGCCCTTACCTTCCTCTAAAGAACAGTTGGTTGCGTTTTTGGAACTGACTGAATTCTACTCAAAGTTTATCCCAAATTATTCAGCCAAAGTTGATCCTTTTAGATGTTTACTTAAGAAAAAATTCCAAGTTTACGTGGACCAATGAAATGTCTGAAGCATTTAATAACTTAAAGGAATTTATTGTCAATGCACCTTGTTTGAAACTATTTATTCCAGGAAAAAAATGTATAGTAATGGTTGATGCCAGCAATCCGGGTCTTGGTGGTGTTCTTTTACAAAGGGACAATTGTAACAAATGTGTTGTGGCTTATGCTTCGAGAACCTTAAGGGAAGCTGAGAAAAATTATTCAGTCATTGAAAGGGAATTGCTTGCTTGTGTATGGGGTGCAGAACATTTTAGGAGTTCTATGAGGGACTGAGTTAGTAATCAAAATAGACCATACGCCACTTGTGTTTTAATGTCTCCGGGTGGAGGTAGGTCTATGTCTGCATGCCTAGCAAGACTATCTTCAAGATTGCAATATTTTTAGTTCAGTATTGAATATTTTTAGGGGAAGGCCAATATACACGCTGTTTGCATGTCTAGATTACCTATTGTTGATGATGGGATTTTTCAAGATGATGATTGCGAAGTAGCGTTCACCTTTTGTGATGTGAATTTACTACATGGTGAAAAATTATTTTTGCGTGAAGATGTTTGGGTATCAGAAATCGTAAAGGACATTGAATTAAATACTGTAAAAACATTGTAGAAGGTTGGCCAGAATCAAGGAAACTGTCTGGGGATTTGATGAGCTTTGCTAAGATTCATGGCGAATTCACAATTGAAAATGATTTATTTATGAGAGAGGATAAAATAACTCCCCCTTTTGGTTTGAGAAATACCATTATGGAAATTGGTCATGAAGGACATCTTGGGATCTCTTTCACTCGAAGACGTATTAGGGAGCCTTTTGGTGGCCTGGAATAGATTCTTCTATTGAGCATTTTGTACGGCGTTGCAGCGAGTGTTCAAATAGTGACAAATCTGCAGTTCCTTTACAGGCTGAATCTCATCCTATTAGTTTTCCAGTTGGACCATGGAGGAAATTAGGTCTTGACATAATTGGCCCATTTCACATTCTACCTAAAGACGCATGTTTTGGTATTGTTTTAATTGATTACTTTTCGAAATGGCCGGAAGTCAAAATGGTTAAAGAAGTTACGTAACAAAAGGTGATAGAGTTTTTGGACAATATTTTTTGTAGAGAAGGGATTCCACAGGAAATTGTTACGGACAATGGTCCCCAGTTTATTAGTAAGGATATGGAGTGTTTTTATTAGTAAATGTGGCATAACCCATAGGAGAATAGCTGTGTTCCATCCTGAGGCCAATGGCCAGGTGGAACGCTTTAATGGTGTGGTGAAGGAAGCTATCCAATTATCTATTAAAGGAGGGTTGAATTGGCGCAATGCAGTCTATGTTAATAGCTTACAGAACGTCTCCTAATTCTGTCACCTTGGCTAGTCCATTTGAACTTTTAAGGGGGCGTAAGCCAAGCACAAGCTTAGTACCATGGTGGTTAAAAAAAAAATTCAAATGATGACAAGTTGTCTGCAATTGACTATGACATTGTTAAACAAAGGTTTGAGAAGTACAAGGGTAAAATGAAGTTTGTCATGGATAAGAAAAGAGGTTGTGGAAGTAAACAAAACATTGTTATTGATGATCTAGTCCATTTAAAAAAAAGAGAAAATGTTTCTAAAGGGTTTCAATGTTGGTCAGACCTTAAGAAGGTCATTGAAGTGTTTAACAATGCAGTAAGAATTGAAGGGGGAAGTGTTTGGAATTTCAGTAGGATTTCATTGTACAAAGACATTGACAATTCATCCAAGAATACCAGTGGGAATAAATTAAGAGATGATGCACATATTGATGTCTCTCTAGAACAAAACCCTGGGTGTTCCCATGGGAATGATGATACTTCTAGGAAGAGGAGGGAGCATTACGTTCCTTAAAGATTCAAAGATTACATCATGGGTTAAAAAAATAAAAATAAAGGGGGAAGATGTGTTGTATATATGTTACATTGTACTGTGTCTTCCACGAGCATTACTGTGCTCATGGAAGATCACGTTCTGGAGAATGTTATGGTTCAATCACTGGGGTTCTGGGAGATGTTTGTGGTAGAGTGTAAGCATTATTATCTGACTGGGCTCGGACCTGTTAAAACGGATTGAACGCTTCGGTGTCATTACTACTTTTGTCTTCCGTAATTTTAATTGCATGCTGCTGCTGATCTTCCCCACATCGTCCTTCCTGATTTGATATAACAAGCTGGTTGACTAATCAATACTTATTTGTACAATTATTGCAGGTAGATTGTCAATTTTAGTCCTGATATGGTTGCTTTGGCTGTCCTCAACGAGAACTGCTTCCTTGTGTCATTTTCTACATTAACTCTACAAGGACATGCAATGTTTGAAGTCTCCCTTTTGTAAAATTCCTCCAGAATTTGTATCAAAGCATCTTCTCCTACCTACCACCTCTACTTTGCACGTCTCACCAAGCTCAATCTGGACCAAATCCCCAAATCTATAAGTATTTTAAGCTATTATGACCTTTCAACATTTTTCTTGGTGGATCCTTTTCTTATACCCAATTAACCCTTTATATTTTCTTATAGGTCAGTAATTAGGGCTTTGGTCTCAATGTTCCAGGGGAGTCTTGTTTTATTTTTTTATTTTTCTTATCTAGCTTTTAAGGGTCCTACATCTTCATCAAACCACAAATTACAATACCTTTTTCAAGCATGATTATCTTTCCCTTATTATTTTCCCTGGTTAGATAATCGCTCAAATATGCTACCACCTGCTTAATTATTTTCTCATACCAGCATAAAAAATCTATAGGTACCTCATCTTCTGTTACCACTTACCGTATAATGTTGCTGATAATCTTTTAGCAAGGTTAAATGCTTCCCATTTATTTTTGTTGTTAGGCATCTGGGATAAACCATTTCTTGTGGGAGAACCTGCTCTTTTTGCTGCTCTGTTCCCAGTGTTAACGCTAGATGTAGCAGAAGGTGATCACTACCCTCGTTTGAAGAACTTCAACTTGATCTACGTACTTTTGGGCCCAGGAGTACATGAGGCATAATCAATTGGACAGTTTTGAGTACCATATATAAATGTTTTCCTTTCCAGAATATCCATAGGTGTGCAACCATTTAACCTAATTAGAACATTGAAAGAGGAGTTAACAATGATAAATCCCTCGTGTGACAGGGCTTTCTCACAGTATAGTGCAAAGTATATGAAGACACCATTTCTTCATACAATAGATCAGTTGTGAAAGAAACTAGTCTGTGATTAAAATATCCCAGAACAACCATTAGATATAGTTGAAACCTCAAGAAAATCCCAATCAAATCATCCTTAAAAAAAACCAACTGGGCATTGTGGTCAGCATAATCCCCAGTTTGTAGATAGATATTCATAACAATACCATCAAAAGCTGTCTGTACATTGCATAATAGAATACCAAATAATAAAATCCATACAGACTTTGTACTCATTTATCATATCCTTGAGGTCATTGAGGTGGATATTAGTGTTAGGATGCCACCGGAGCGGCATCCTGAGGTATTCTGAACCAGTCTCTGAAAGACCTGTAGAAAGCCATCAATTTGATGGCGATCTGCGCACAGCCATGTCTCTTGGAAACACAAGATCTCATATGAACCAGTTAAGTGTTTGTAAATCTCTTGTTTCATCAGATTTTTTATTCCATGTATATTCCAGGAGAGTAATGTAATTCTGTGTGCAGATTTTCTTCCCTAGTACACATCACTGAATAAGTCCAGGCCCTCTTTATCTCCTTGTCTGAAGCTCAGATGGGCATAGCGATTTGGACCTAAAACCGCCCTTTCTTTAATACTTCTATCTTCATCAGGTAAAGCAATCCTTAGTGCACTTTACCTCCCATTTTTTGTATGTCTTGTACCTTGATAGTCCCCTTGAAAGTGCTGTTTTACTTGATTGGTACTAAGCCCAAATCACTTTCCAGGGGCCTTCTTACTTTAGAATTCTTCTTCATATATAAGCCTTATTCCTTGGCAATGTAATTTACTTTCTGCTTTTAGTGAGGTATATCTGACTAGATGGGAGAACAATAAGATCTGTGTCACCTCACTCCCTGAATTACTTGAAACAAGGCCCACTTGCTGTAAATCATTTGATGTAAATAGGCAAAGTCCTGGGCATTTTAAAAAGCCCTGGTGAAGGGTGCACCTATATAAAGTATTTCATTTCCTCTTCCGTTTACCCTGCTTTCCCTTTTGGCCTGATGCCATAAATATGTACATGTCATTTACCCCCTTACTCATAGTTTTTGCATTATCCCTACACATCACATCTCCCTTATTACCTCCCATATTCCTTGCTAGGGGTTCCACCTTTACTGAATTAAACTTTGCTATCATGGCTAGCCCTGCTTCCCCTTCTGGACTTTTATATTTGGGGAGGGGGGGGGGGGGGGGACTTCAAGGATCTCCCTTTGTCCAAATTCTATCATCTCAACCCTTACTTTTCAGGGTGTCTCAATTATTTTTACTACAGTTGGGCCAATCCCAGATTGATCAATTTCAGTTTCTCTTATCATTTTTCTGCAAGGGCCGCACACTTACTTATTTGCTATACGTTAGTGCTTGTTTGTGCACAACTCGTTAAACCTTTGTTATCCTCTAGCTGGCCTCTTACAATGTCATCTTTAATCCTTCTTTTTTTTGCCTTGAGGGATGTAGAATTTTCCTTACTTTCCTTAGTCTAGCCTATTCTTTTTACCCGTTTTCTTTCCATTCCTGTTATTCTACTTCTCTGCCTCAGTTTCTGTGAGATCTACTTTGGAAAGGTGAGAAGTATCTCTGTCTTTTATTGACATCGGATGTTCTGAAACATATACAGAGGGGCTGATTATTCTGGTGATACTACCACCTTCGTGACCCCTTTCTTCCCGCCCAACAGCACCCTCAACTCTTTCCACTGGCTTTACAAGAGAGACCATACAGGCATTGATTTCTTGCAATTAAATGGCTATATTATGGAGGTAGATTTGATGTGATTTAAAAGTAGCCTCAACAACGTCTTGTAAAGTCTTTTGCATCAACACCTTTATGTCCAGAATGGAGGAAGATGAAGTGGGGGACATATCCATATCCCAGGATAAGGGAAAGTCTTGTACACAATTCATTCCCATTGGTCATATTCCTTGGGCTTCCTCGATTACAGTTTTGGCAGTCTGGAAGGGTATGAGACATAAGACTGCTGTTAAGAAGATTATCATCTTGACCAAGGTCCAGCTTGAATTTCTCCTGTAAAAAATCCATTTCTTTCCTGTTGGCATTGCTACTGGAAGTGTTATCTTAAGAGCTTTCCCTAAATATACAGGGGGAAGATGACAGTTTAGGTTCCAATCTTTGTATCCTCAAACCCACTGCATCTTGTATCTCATGTTCTGACTTATTATGACAGGCCTGAACTGTTCTCAGCACGTTCTTGAAATTCTTTAACTTTCATTCCTCTCTACTCTGTTAGTAAAATGCTTTTCCAGCAAGTCCTTTATAGATTTTACCAATGGTGAGGCCTTAGTTACCCCGACTTCGTCAATGACTCCTAGGTTAGGCTTGCAGGATATCTCGTACTTTCCACCCTCTGCATTACTCACACAGGGATTTTCTGGGGGGCAGTGGGCCAATATCAGTGTTCATCCCTTTTTCATTCCGATTACATAGGGTTGATGGCCTTCCCAGCCTTCCAGGCTTACTCAAAGGCATTTTCCCTTTTAGAGCTATTTACATGATGAGGCGTTTAGCCTCTTTCTATCCACAAAACACCACCTCACCAAACCACCACCTTCACATGAGCTCTAGACGAGCCCTTTTATCATGGGACTTAACCACCTTAATTAGGAAGATCCATTACATATTCTCTTAAAGGGTGATGTGAAAGTCCCAAAGAGAGTTCGGTGAGGTTTGTTAGCTTCTTAATTCTTGTGGTTCTCAAAATGCACAGGACGGCCTTTGATTATAGCCAACTCTCTTCTAATGCCACCAAATTCACCACAGGATCTCAGCTAATTCTCTTTATATCAGTCCATGCGTATTTCAAGCATTAAAACATTGTAATTGCAATGGTCCAGGGATTTTTTTGACAATTCTTACCTATTCTTGCCAAGCAGAAGACACCAGTTTCACAAAAGGATATTAAGTTCCCAGTCAAAGTTGCCCATTTCAAGACCTCAAGCGGTACAAGGGGGTGGTGATGGACGGAGCATCTGAATCAATCAAACACTCACACCCAGTCAATAGATCTGGGTTTAATCCATTACCGTTCTTTAGCCCACTCTGCCATCCCAGTTCAGGCCTGGCTATATGCAAATAAGTCTGACCCTGTGACTCATGGGAACAGTTCAGCCCGAACTGCCAAGCCATGTCTTCCCTGGACCGGAATCAAGCTCTCTCTGTACTGGGGTGAATGTATGACATTGTTCTACATTCTGTCCATCAACTGTGTTTTTTGCATTTCAAGACCTCAAGCATACAGTCCTTTTTTACAGAGCACCGGATTCCTCCCACTCACTGCGTACAGCAGGCCTGTGGTGAAAGTGACCCCAATCACCTTACTGCCACCCGTTGAGCCCACCCCAACTCCACAGGGTAGAGAGACACAGTTGTGGTACCTAGTCCCCTACACAGCCCTGCCTGGCACTGCACTGGTAGTGGATGTAGCTGTGTTAAGGTCTAAGGTATCAGGTTCTTACATTATACATTGCAGAGGAGGATCGAGTCTTACTACCAACTGCTGGTTACAGCAGCCGTCCCAACGTCAAATTTCACAGTAGGGTCACACTAGGTGGCAAGGGTTTCCACGACCACTCCACAGCCTCGGGTAGCTAGTCCTGCTAGCCCAGCACAAATGCACGTTTTAACTTGCCAAAAGCTCTAGCTCAAGTGTGGCAAATATGACAGAACAACCACCTTCAAACAAAAGGGCCGCACACATCTCCAAACATTGCAAGGACCAAGCAAGAAGTATCGCAGTGTGGCCGAGCATTGCTTGCGGGAAGCGTTAAGCTCAGAGAAAAGAAAATGCAGTACACATGACGCACTCTCACTGCATGCTGCTGGCATCAGGGGAAGCCGGCATGTTTCTGTGCTGGAAGAGCAGGTCTAGTCACTGACGTCTGCTGGCTAGTCATGATCTGTCAAAGGGTTAATGCTTAATAGGGTCAATGTGTTGAACGAAGCAGTGACATTCAAATCTTTTCTACCTAGCTGCAGAGCAAGTTCCTGTGATAAGGGATTTCACTTCTTTAAGAATGTCCATAGATTCTGATGGCATACTTAGGTGGCCAAACTCTCCGACTTCAGGAGCCAGAAGGCTAGATTGAGCTGTTTGGCACTGGGGTGTGTGACTAGCCCATTGTTTTGTGTGAGAAGATCCTGCCAATTGGAGAACTTCTTGTGAGGCTTCATCGACAATTCCAGTTATGGTGGGCACCATGGTTGCCGTGCCAATGTAAGAGCTTCTAGAATCAGAGTGAGGGAGATTTGCCTGAGCTTCCTCACTACATATGGAAGCAGGGAAGAGGGGAAAATCGTAGGTAAATATCTATGACCTGTTCTTCCATAGTGTTTTGTCGACTGACTGTGGAAGATGATACCTGGAGGCGAAGCACTGGAATTTTCAATTTTCCACTGTTTCGAACAAGTCTAGGTTTGGGATACCCTAGTTTTCAGAAGAATGGTTGAAGGGCTTGTGGATGGAGGGTCTACTTGTCAACTTCTTGCTGAGTCCTGCTTAGAAGGTACGCAAACTGGTTGTCTACTGCTGGGAGATATTCTGTCAGGAGTAGAATGTGGTGATGTAATGCTCATCTCCATATGTTCTGTGCTGAGACAGGGGTAGAGAGTGAGGGTCTCCTTGTTTTTTTATGTAATACATCACTGTCATAGTGTCAATTTTTATAATGGCTACCTTATGAAGAATATATGATAGGAAGGTCTTCAGCGTTAACTGAACTGCAAGGAGCTCTGGATGAGTTCTTTGTTCAGCAGTCCATTCTCTTTGTAATGTCATTTCTAACAAGTGCGCCTCCCATCTCATGAGTGAAGCATCTGTGGTAATGGCCACTTGCGGAAGGAGGTCCCTGAAGGCCCTTCCCTGCAGCAAATTGTCACCTTCCCTCCATTGCAGAGAACGATTGAACTGTGAACTGAATGAACACTAGATCCTCCAAGCTACCTTCCAGTTGTGACCATTGCTAAGCACTCCTGTAAGGTGTGCATGTGCAGTCTTGGATAGGGCACAATAACCATGCAATAAGCCTTCATACCCAGGAGACGCATTGTCGTCCTGACTGGCAGGCGATAATGTGGCTCAATTAGAGTCAGTTGGTTCTGGAAATTAAAAACTCTCTGAGGTTTGCGATAAGCTTTTGTTAGTCCTGGCACCATTTACGTGGGTCTCCCTTCCACTTTTTGCTGTTGCCTCTTATATTTTTGCTGGTTTTAGATGCTTTTGGGCACTGTGCCACTGCTGTTCAGTGCCACAGTGCAAGTGCTCCCTATGGCAAATTGATGTACAGATTAGTGACTCCATGATTGGCTTACTTGTCAGACCCTAGTACAGTGCACTGCGTGTCCCAGGGTTTGTAACCAATGCTGCCGGGGGGCTTGCAGCACTGATTGTGCCACCCACCAGAGCAGCTTGTAAAGTTTGTTTCAGGTCTACCACTGCAGAGCCTGTGTGCAGTCTGGTACTGCCATGTTGACTGGCACCCACTTGCCAGTCCCTAAACCTTCCTTTTTATACATAGCAGTCACCTCTATGGTAGGCCCAAGGGTAGGGTGCATTGTAGGAAAAAGGTAGGACATACCCTGATGTGTGTGGCATGTCCTAATAGTGAATTACAGCCATTTTCGTTTTACACTATTGCAAGGCTATTAATTCCCCATAGGCCAGAATGGACAGTTAGATTATTACATCTTATAATCCTGACTGACTCAGGGAACTAGGTGGAAATTCGAGTTTAGTATGCCTGAACTCAGAATGATGAAATACATCTTTTAGTGAAGTTGGTTTTAACATTCTGTGATTGAATATACCACTTTTAGAAAGTAGGTATTTTCTCATCTAACTATCCAAGCCTGCCTCTGCTAGGTTGTGTATTTCTTGTCTGGAGTTTGAGTGACAGGGGCTGGGGTATTCCAGGAGACAGGGTGAGTCAGCACAGGGCTGAATAGAGAGATCTTCATGCAGATGGGAGGGAGGAGTTGCACCTGGGACCTGAATAGGGCTATGCCTTTCCTCCACAATGCTGGCTCCACATCCTGTGGTGTGTCTGATGTCCCTGGCCTACACACTGAAAGGAAAGCAGGAGTCTTGTCAATAAAGTGCTCCAGGACTAACAAGAACTAATTTGGACTAGGCAAAGGCCTCTCTGCCTGCAGAGAACAAAGAGAAACGTAGTATAAATATTGGGACCCAGACCCAAGAACTTTAGATCTCTTCTGGGAATTAAGATGAACCTTTGCTGAGGAGAAGAACCAGGAAGCTGAAGGAGGAAACTACCCATGTGCTGTGTGTGTGGGGGGGTTGGCCTGCAGTGGTTGCTTCATTGCCAAAGAGAGGAGAAAAGGACTGAGTGTGTTTTCTATCAACTTGAAGAAGAATCTCCAAGGGTATGAACTAGAGCTTGCCTCCTGCCTGAAGTCTCAGGGATACAAGACTACACCAACCAGCTCCCCCCTGAATTCCCTTGCTGGGAATTGTAGGGTCTGCTGGGTGCTAGGCCTTCTGAGAGACTGCACGTCGCTGGGAGCTGGAAGCTGGAAGCGTGATGCAACAACAAGAAGTGTGTTGCCGCCACTGCCGCTGTCATCATCGCATCGCCGAAGCGCGACACATCACCGGAGAAGCGGGACGCTGCCAAAGAGGACATCGCTGCATCACCGGAGAAGCGTGTCGCAGGGCCTGTCGTGGCTCCAGAGATCATTGAGTCACAGCACGGCCGTTGGGCATGCACGCATCACACCAACGTTGTCATATTGCAACCAAGACACCATTATGTCACATCGCACCAGAGGAGAGTATCGCATCTAGATGCCATCTTGTCGCATCGCACCGGAGAGCAGTAAGAATCCGATGCATCAACTCCCCACACAGTAAGGAAACGAGCATCAACTCACCTACGCAGCAGTAAGGACCGACACATCCACTCCCCTGCATGTAAGGAACCGACGCATTAACTTCCCTGCAACCCTTTTGTTTTCCTTGTGTTGCGCATTTAAGGTACATTGGGAGTAAAGTTTTGCATTTGCACTTTGAGAGAACTGAGCTATTTTATCACCTTTTAGAGACTATTTTTGAGAACAGTATTGTGGATTTTTGCCGTTTGGTCTTGTGTTAAGTCTATATAAAAATACCTATTTTTATAATACAACCTGTGTGTTGTCCATTTGTCCATTTGTAGTGTTGTCACTGTAATACTGTATGTGTGCACAAATGCTTTACACACTGGCTCTGAGATAAGCCTGCCTGCTCGTGCTAAGCTACCAAGGGGGTGAGCAGGGGTTATTTTAGGAGTGTAGCCCCTTACCCTGACTAGACTCAAGGGTCCCTATTTGTCACAGGTACCTACCATGCCAACTAGAGACCCCCAAATCTTACAGCTTTGTATGCAACAGTGTTGATAATATCCCCCAAGTACAGCTGGATCTGAAGAGGTTCTAAATGAGGCTCTCGCATTTCTGGTGAAACCCAATCTGTGCAGCAGGGAGATAGTAGCTTGTGTATTCTATCCACATCTGACTCTGTCCGCAGTCTTTATCAGTCAATTGTCTAGAAAAAGGGAAAACACATATACCTTGTGTTTGCAGATACTCAGCTACTATTGCCAGACATTTTGTGAATACCCTTGGTACTGTTGTTACTCCAAATGGAGAACTTTGCATTGATAATTTGGACCACAAACCTCAGAAATTTGTGGTGATTTGGGTGGATGGGAATGTAGAAATATGTATCTTTGAGTTCGAGGGATGGCATGAACTCGCCTTCCTTCAAAAGTGGGATTATATCCTGAAAGGTCATCATCTGAAAATTTTCCGATGTGATGTATGGTTGAGTCACACAAGATCTAGAATAGGCTGCAATGTGCCGTCTTTTGGGGGGATTAAGGAGTGTAGTGAATACACTCCTTTTGGAATTGGTTTGATGGTTCCTTTGGCAAGGAGCACCTTTACTTCTTCCTTGAGAAGATGTAAGTGTTGAGGGCTGAGGATATGTCTACATGGAGGAATGTTTGTTGGGGTTGCTAGGAGTTCTAGACAATAACATGTTGTACTAATGACATTACCGACTGTTGAGACATAATGTGTGCCCACTGTGTCTGGAACCCCAAAAGTCTTCCCCCGGCAGGCATTGTGTGGTTGGTGGGGGACGCGAATGGAGCCAATGCTTTGTGGTGGAGTCTGCAGCTTTAGTTGGCACACATTTACCTTTTCCCCTGTTTTCATTGCCTCTGTATGATTCCCCTACCAAAACCTTTTTTACCCTATTGGTGGTAGGCCTACTGATGTCTCTGGTAGGATTGTTCCTGATCTTTGGTGGATGCTGTCTGTCCACCCCTGCCCTGTTACTTCAGAAAGGACTGACTTGAGGTGGGTGTTTATAGCGCACCCATTGCTTTTGTCGGCTGTGTCCTTTCTAATTTTCACTAACACCTCATGAAGCTTTGGGTCAAAGAGGTGTCCACCATCATAGGGCACATTTAGAAGGTGTTGTTGCACCTCAGGTTTGAATCCTGATGTACCCAGCCATGCATGTCTGCTTAAAAGGATAGTAGAATTATTACCCCTCGCTGAAGTGTCAGATGCATCTGGTGCACATCTAAAGGTAGCTTAAGATATGTTTCTCTTCTGCGACTAAGTTTCCCCTTTTCTTTTTATTTTCATCTTAGAGGTGCAGGAGAAGATCTTCCTTCTCATCCCATTGGGCTTGGAACTATCTGGAAAGCCGCCCTATGGATTTTGTAATGCGCCAATGGTTGGCGTTACCTACAGCCACCCTCTTCCCTGCAACCTCGATCTGTTTACTCTACTTGTCATGAGAAGGTGCATTTCCCGTCACTTCTGCTGTCATGTGTTTCTGTGTGGTAGCCACTACTAGAGAATCTAGGGATGAATGCCCCCCAATGTAGAGTGGGTCTGAAGGGGAAGCCTTATACTTTCTTCCTACCCTAGGTGAAGGTATCCTACTTTTTTTACAGGGTCCTTGAAAGTATCTACATATGTTTAAGCATTGATTTTATCATTGGTAGGTACTGGACAGACTTTTATGCTCTAGATCAAGTCTCCACCAGGAAGTCCTCCTCCTCAATTGTGACATATGTGTCTACTATGTAGTATGCTGCAGTCCTCTGTATAACAGTGTAATAACTGGTCATGTCGTCTATGAGGAATGATTTAATACAGATTGGCTCAAGGCCTGGATCATCCTGTGGGTTAACGTTCCCATGGGTTGTCAAGGCTCTGTGGGTAGTACGAAGGCCCTTTCAAGTGATCCCCTGGAGAATAACATTCTACATTCCCAGTGGCTGAATGTGTAAGTGGCTGTGATGGGAGAGAATATGCAGGTGAGGTGTGTTGTCTTGGTGGTGGTGTTAAGCTAGTGCCTTTGTGGTCTATGGGTTACTTTGATGGTGTATGTATGAAAGGTTCCACAAACTCTAGCCTCCTCTTTTTTTGGGCAGTGAGTTTGCAAGTATGTAGATATATTGTTGACTGGTGCAAATCAGGGACCTGTTTAAGTCTCTCGAGGATAGGGCCTTCCCCTTTCTCGAATAAACAGTCTTGCGTGGTAGGGCATTGACTTCGGCGCTGCAATGTCTTTCAGCCGAAACCGTGGGGTCTGGAGATCAAAGGCTTCAGTTCCTCTACACCATTTTTGAGTTTATAGCTAGGGGTTAGATGAGGATAGAGAGGCCTCTCGCCATTTCTCAGGTCTGAAGCCTTCTCATGGTGTCAACTGAAACCACTAGGTCATGAAGCACCAAGATTTGTGTCTTTGAATGGACTGCTGGGCTGATCCATCTGGGGCATGGAACTGAAAATTCTTGCTGCCATGCTTTATGAATCGGACTGAAATGGTATCAGTACTGACAACCCATGACGTAGTCATCTGTCTGTGAATATCTCCAGCTCGACATCATGGATCCCTCAAATGGAGAAAGATAGCTGCCCTTCTTCATCTATGGCTCCGGTGCTGATGTCGGAGTCTCCAGTTGCTACATTGAGCCGGACTACTGCCAAGTCATTTTCCTCATACTCGCTTTCTTTTGCACCAATGACCCCCTCCAACACCTCCTGTTTGGTGGTGTTCTCCATGCTATGGGCAAAGTGGCATGCCCAATGGAATCATGAAGTCTTTTTAGACTTAAACAGTTCACACGCCACAGAGCCCTGGTCGTCGTGTTCTGGAGAGAGACAAAAATTGCAGACCAGGTGTAGGTCGTTGGACAGGTATTTTGAGTGGCACTGCGGGCACCTTCAAAATGGGGGCTGTAAGAGAGTAGGGTCTGCTATCCTATGGTCACCCCAAATTTTTGCTTTTTGCTTCACTGGTTTATGACTTAATGTGGCTGTGGGCCTGCTAATCAGACCCACAGCCTGCTGTTCTCTCTCTAAATTACTGCCAATGCACTTTAGGTGCATTACGAATTGGAACTGGTTCACCTTATTGGCCCCTGTAACAGTGTACCCTAGGTACCCAGGGCATAGGTGTTTCCAAGGCCTACCAGGGGCTGCAGCACGTATTGTGCCACCCCTGGCCTGGCCTCCATATTTGACACAACTGGCTGATCACTCAGCTGGGGTAAGTTGGTGTAATCACCTCTTACTTAGGTACAGTATGCCTGTGCCTAACCCTAAACTGGACACATATGTTCCTATCAGCCACTCCTATGGAAGGCCTCATCAATCCTGGAGGCAGAGTGCTTGGAAATATGTGAGATGGTGCTCTAGCATGAGCTGAGCCTGTCTGCAGCTGTCGGGAACCACTCCCTAAGCTGTTCCAGGATATTGCCATACCATATACTCTTAAGTGCATTATAATCCTCGCGGTTAAATGCTATCTTTGGTTTGGCTTTATCAAAACATGTCGAGTAAGGTGTCATACGAATTGGAATACTATCGTCTCGACAGTTCTGTCGACGGGGATAGCATTCCACCCTTCTAGAGGGACACGACATGTGTGTAGCCTTAACCCCGGTTAAAGTTAACCAGAGCCTCAGCATCACAAAATGGATGCTGCCACCACAGACACAAGTCTGGCCTCCTGCTGCTGACCGAAACTTGGCAGATGGTGGCCTGGACAAAGGGTTTCCTGCCTTGGGAGGTGCGAGCACCACCCCAGACAGGGTTTTGTGTATTGGGTAGGACAGGGCTGAATAGAATCAGACATGCCCGGGGCACACAAGGTGTCCCCGTGCATAAGCCAGTCCAAACCGGTCCTGGGACTTTCCAGTCCCAGGCCTGGCGAGGAGCTGGACAAAGGAAAGGGGGTGTAACCGCCCCCCTTCCTGGTTTTTCCCAGAGGAGGGACCTAGTAGGTGATCCACTCCTCAGATTGGGAATAAGAGTGGGAGCAGTGCCATTGCACAGCAGATCATCCTGAATCAACTTTAAACAAAGAAGAAGACTGGACTTCGACATTCTGCTGCTCAGAAGACTGAAGAGAATCTCCCTTGTGGCCTAGGAGTGACCACCCTGTGAACACAGGTACCAACCAGCAACTCGACGTCTGCTTTGCCGCCGCCTCCCGCCGGAGCCCGAGCCCAGAGCCCGACAAGAACCAGACTCCCAGACCTCTCAGAGCCCGATCCACAGTCCCTGCAAAGAAGGGACCCGTGGAGGCACCGAGTGACGTGGGACCGGACCTCTTGGAAGACACTCGAAAAGCTGACTGCGCAGCTTCTGAGGTATCCTCGACGTTGTGCTTTGGGGACTGAGAACCCCCACCATCGAGCAGCCCTTGCACCGAAGTTCAGCCCCCCAGCATCTCCACGATCTGCGTGGGGCCCTTTTGCATTGTGCCACTCGACGCGCCATCCCGGCCACTAGCCATGTGGTCAGCGGCCATCTTGGTGACGAAAATGACGGACTACACAGCGGGTCTGGTTGCTCCAGACTCTCCCAAGCTCCTGTGAAAAGGAGCACTCGCACCTTGCTGGTCCGAGTGTTAAGCATCTTTCGATTCCTGCGTGGCTTGCATTAGCCAAGGCCTGTTTGCTCCGATCAGGTCGCCGACACCGCCAACAGCGAGAAGCCTGCGTGGGACAGCTCGTGACCGACTCCTGGACGTCCTCGACCCCCGGTGTCTACGTGGCTGCAGAGAGAAGCTACCCGACAACGCCTGTTTGCACCCGACATCGCCTGGTTCCAATCTGGTTCCACGGTAGTGACTGGCTAGTGACTTTGAACATTGTCCCCTCTGCTTTCAGGTCTTCACATCATCAGATCCACCCTTGGATCCACCGGAACTCTTCACATCGAGCCGCCTGCAGCATCTTCAGCTCCAAGCACCATCGACCAGCGTGACGAAACCCGACACTACTTCGACCCTGTGCACCCGCTTCCTGTGGGTGAGGTAACTCAGCTCCGCCGGTGTTCCTACACTGGTACACATCTCAAGGGCCTGTGTCTTAAGTTTCAGCGTTCTAGGTCACTCGGAAGGTTCCTAACTCTCTAACTTTGTACTTTTTACGCACCATAGACTTTACATTGGAAAGTGCGTGCACTTTGAACACTGCACCCGAGTCCCGCGGGCCTTTCCCGACTTAGTCACTGCTAGTCTCGAATAGCTCCAGCCATTCCCAAGGCCCTAGGCCTGTTCCCTTTCCTATTGGTATCTCTTATACCACTTTCTTAGTATATGGTTTAGGTGGCCCCTAGGGCTCATCCACATTGTGCAACTTTTGTGTATTTTAAACTGTCTTGTGATTTAACGCTTGTGCTTCTGTGCTCATAAAGAGTCCAGGGGATTTTATAGTTAATAAATCAATATATATTTTCAATATATATCTGTGTGGTGTCCCTTTCATTTGGTATTCAAGGGGGTTGTGTATGGTAATACAGCTGGCTTCACATGCCTTTCAGAGTTTAGCCTAAGACTGCTTTGTCCACGTTACCACTAGGATAACTGGTCTACAAGGTTGAATTACAACCAATCATCATAAGGGTTGCTTGGCATGGTACAAAGTGATCACTAGAATTAGTGAGCATTATATACCAGGCCAACTTCTCACATTGGTGAGCAGCGGATTGGGATCTGAGCTTGCTGTTGTTTTACCATTACAATCTTTGAGATTATCATCTGAAAGATCATACAGGTACCTGCTAGGTACATATAAAAACAAGACTAGTATACTTAAGTTCTACTGAACTTAGTTGTTGTAGAGCAAAGGGAGTAGCACACCCTGACTACAACTACTAGATAGGTTTAGTAGGAAAACACCAGTGTAGGTAGATTGCAACACATCCACCCACACTAGAGCAATGTCTGGAGCAGAGGGTTCCACTGGGAATGTCTCTGTTGAGAGTGACCCTCCAAGGGCACCATCCAAATTTGCTATTTTTTCCTTTAAGGAATTAAGACAGCTTTGTGTCTTAAGGGGTCTGAAGACAGGGCCTTCCCCTACTACAGACCACCTAAGAGAGCTCTTAGACCAGTCTGAGGCTCTAAAGCCCTCTAAGGAAAACCCCACAGGGGATGCTGAAGGAGGCCATCCTTCAGAGGATGACACTGTAGACACCCCTGTCCCTATCATCCTGGTAGATGAGGAAGCCCCCATCACTGGAGCTCCTCAGGTAGATGAGGAGGAGGAAGAAGAGACAGAAGAGGGGGGGGGGGCAGTGAGTCAGATGATGACAGAAATAGTCAGGTGCTGGTCAGTAGACTGAACCAGGCTAACTTAAGCCTATTTGGGACTGAATCAGGTAACAACCCATTCAGACCCCCAGGTGGACTTAACCAGAAGCCTTAACTAGAAGGACTCACTCAGGTGACTCTAACAACTCCCATGCTTCTAGAGGTTCTCATGGTCACTCCAGAAAGGAGATGACTAGGCCTCAGAGAAGGGAACATGAGGCCAAAATGAGAGAGGCTGAGCTTAGGATCCAGAGACAAGAATTAGAAGTTGCCCTGGCCCAAGAGAAACTTGCTAGAGCAAGACAGCCTAGAGAGAGTGGGGTAATAGAACCCACTGGTGGCAGCAATATCCACAAGGATAAAGACAGGTCTTTTGATAATAGAAACCTGAGTAAGATTGTGCCCCCCTACAAAGCTGGGGATGATATCCATAAATGGATCACTGCAATGGAGAGAGCCTGCAGAGTACAGCAGATCCCTCAGGAGCAGTGGGCAGCAATCTTGTGGCTCTCCTTTGAAGGTAGAGGCCGAGACAGACTCCTCACAGTTAGTGATGGGGATTCTAGAAACTACCTGGTCCTGAAGAGTGCTCTGATTGATGGGTTAGGCTTAACCACTGAACAGTACAGGTTAATGTTCAGAGATACCCAGAAGACACAGACTCAGGACTGGTCTGAATTTGTTGAGTGTGCCACTAAGGCTCTGGAGGGATGGTTGCTGGGAAGCAAGGTTACAGACTATGAAGGATTGTATAATTTGCTGATGAGAGAACAAATTTTAAATAATTGTCAGAACCAGCAGTTGCATCAACATTTGGTTGACTCAGATTTGACCTCTCCCCAAGAATTGGGAAAGAGGGCAGATAAATGGGTAAGAACCAGAGTTAAGCAAAAGAACCAGAACCAGAACCAGGGTGGTGACCAGAAGAAAACAGACCAGAAGGGTGGGGAGCAGAAAGCTAAAGACCAGAAGTCTTCAACAGGGCCCCAAAATGATACAGAGGGTGGGTCCCAAACTTCCAAGAAGAAGAAGAAAGAAGGTCAGAAGAAACCCTGGTGTAAAACTTGTAAAAACACCTCTCACTGGACAAGTGAGTGTAAAAAGGGTGGAGCCCCCAGCACTGCAGCCCCTAAGGCAACTGCGCCCACTAGTACAGCTAGCAGTGCTGGTCCACAAACCAAGGGGGTAGGGGGTATCACCTTGGGAACTGAAGGAGATTCTGACCTAGTCAGAACCCTTACACAGGCTGTTCTGATTTGTGAAGGGGACATAGATTTGACCCCTGACATAAGTCCCAGTAACCTGGGCAAATACAGACATACGCCTTTGATCAATAACAAAGTGGCTCAAGCTTACAGGGACACATGTGCCAGTGTCACAATGGTGACACCTAACTTTGTGGACCCTGGACAATACATGCCAAGTGATAATTACCTGGTGACCAATGCCAGCAATGTCACTACTACACATAGGGCCCGATGTAGGTAAACGCGATTTTCCGATTTCAAAATACCGAGGCGGGCCGAATCGGTATTCTGAAATCGGAAAACGAGATGTAGGAAAAAAATACCGATTTAAAACCGATTCGGTCGGCATCGGTAATGAGATTCGGTACGTTCCGATTCAGCTCGGTCCGAATCGGAAATTACAGAATCGGCCAACAACGAATCGGAAAACACCGAATCGGCTACCACCGAATCGGATATTTCCGATTCGGCGAATACCGATTCGGTAAAAGCCGATTCGGTAAAAACCGAATCGGCAATCATAGACCCATGGCGAAAAAGCCCATAGGAATGCATTGCATGAACCGATTCGGCTTTTACCGAATCGGATAATACCGATTCGGATTTTACCGATTCGGATTTCACCGAATCGGTAAAAGCCGAATCGGCAATAGGCGATTCAGCCAATGAGGTGGCTCCCCCTCCCCCACCCAAACAGGGAGTGGCAACCCTGGCAGGTGCAGCCAATTAAGAAGTTTCTAGAAGCTTCTGGAAAGCCTGCCTGAGCCCAACACACAGTTAGCAGCAGTGGGAGAAGGAGGTTGCAGACTGAGCAGGAGCAGGAGAATATGGCAGATCAGGCAGGAAGCCAGAAGTCCTCCCAAAAGAGGAAGCCCAAATTCACCACCACAGAACTTCGGGTGCTGGTTGAGGAGGTGGTGAGGGTGCACCGCCAGCTCTTTGGCAAGCTGTCCCTCAACGTGCCAGACAGCACCAAGAGGAGATTGTGGGCCGACATCGCCCAGAAGGTCAATGCTGCTGGAGTCACCCCCAGGTCCATTGAGGAACTTAAGAAAAGGTTTTATGACCTCCGCAGCCTCACGAAGAGGAAGCTGGCCGACCTCCAAAGGCAGGCTGGACACACCGGAGGAGGCAAGAACCCGGCGCCACCCCTCACCGAGCTGGAGGAAATTGTCTCCAGCACCATCGAGAGGGAGAGCATCGTAGGGATCGGGACCCTGGACAGCACTGCGATGGCCACAGCTACAGGTAAGAAGCATGCGCATCATGACACACCCTACCAGACACCTCCCCATTAGACACAATGCATAGGCAAACACCAGCACTGTACTGTCACCAACATACAAGAGACAAGCATCATGGTACATGTAGTCAGCAGAAGTTAGCCAAATATGTCAGTGCAGAATCACAAGACAGGAAACAGTGTGACACGGTGTAAGGAGATGCAAGGACATGTGGAATGCCATAATTGTACTGACTGTAATACATCGGCACTCAGTTTACAAATGCTTCTTTGTACCTAGGGGCACCATCAGGCAGCACCACTGTGGCAGCAGAGGGAGCTTCGACTTCAAATACTGCAGTGGCAGGGCCGAGCACCAGCCAGCCTGGCCAGGAGGAGGAGGATGAGGATGAGGAAGGAGACACCCCAGGGCTTGGAATGGAGGGAGTCCTGGTGATTGATTTCCAGGCAGTGCACTCCCCAGTACTGCCCAGCTCACCCCCCTTGCAATTTTCACCATACAACTCCCCTACAAGGCAGACCATTCCGCCGACAACAGCTCCTGCCACAACCGTGGCCTTGCCACCCGTCCAACCTGTCGTGGGAGCAGGGGCTCCGGGACCGGCCAGCACCACACCACCACCAGTGGCACCCCAGCCCACTCAGCAGGCCGGAGGCAGCAGTGCCAGACGCCGTGCCACCACCACCACCACTGCTGCACCAGCACGGGAGGGCAGTGTGTTCCTGGGCCTGGAGGGCCAGATGGTAAAAATCCAGCGCCAACAGGCCAAATCCACCATGGCCTGCCAACGCCAGCTCCTGCAGCACAACCTGCAGATGGGGGAGTTGGTGAAGGGGTTCCAGGCTGTTGTGGACAGCAACAAGGAGGTGGCAGCAGGGTTGGGCAGGCTGACCACTGCCATCACCCACTCCTCTGCCAGGCAGGAGGAGCATGAGGTTGCGCGCAGGAGGGATGCCCGGGTGCTCAACCGGGCCATGGCCCGCCTTGCAGCGGCGACCGCACAGCTGTGCCATCGCAGCTCAAATCAGGAATCGGCACTCAGTCAGCATACAGCTGAGCTGACTAGGGGGATGGCCAGGATCACCACGGCCATGGAGGCCATGTTAATATCAAACGCCGCCTCCAATCCTGCCCTGGACCTGGGTGATGCTGGAGACAGCAGCAGCCGCAGCAGCCCGGCCAGCGCTGCTTCAGAGCCAAGGAGGAGCACCAGGCGATCCGCTGATGCTGCTGGCCATTCGGAGGGGGCCGAGGGACACCCCAGTGGGTCTGGAAAGCGGGCCAAAAAATAGGCTGGCAAGGGGGGATGAGCACACCAGAACCCTGGACTTTATTTTCGTTAACAATCTCCATTATTTGATGCACATAAGTGCTGTAACTGTGGTGCATCATTATTAAAACTTTTTTTTTCCAAGCAACATTTAGCTGTCTTTGCATCTGTACTCAGTCAGAAATAGTTCTCAGTGATCTCCTCACGTCTGTATCTGCCATCACATGGCGTACACACCCCAGCTGGCTGTGTCAGTGGCACAGCTTCGTCGTCGTCATAGTCCTCGTAGTCAGACAACTCCACCTCAGTGCCCTTCTTGACCGCAAGGTTGTGTAACATTGCACATACAGCTATGATCTTGCAGCAGGTGATGGGGGTATACTGCCTTGCACCTCCACTCTTGTGCAGGCATCTGAATCTACTTTTCCAGATGCCAAAGGTCCGTTCAACAACATTCCTGGTGCGTATGTGGGCCCGGTTATACCTCCTTTGGCTGGGTGTGGAGGGGTTGAGGTAGGGGGTGAGTATGAATGAGCGGAGGGCATATGCACTGTCGCCTGGAAGAGAAAGGGGTCACATTAGACACATGCATACATGTATTACACCTACCTACTATGTGTTATGGGGGTCTGATGATGTGGCTCACCTAGGAGGTATCCTTCTCCAAAATCGCCAGCCATCAGCCGTGCATATATGCCGCTCTGTTGGAATATATATGAGTCATGGGTACTTCCTGGAAATTTTGCTACCAGGTCTGTGATGGTGCACTTGGCATTGCAGATCACCTGCACGTTGATGGTGTGTGTAGATTTCCGATTGCGGTATATGTATTCGGTGTCCGCTGGTGGGCAAATCGGAATATGCATGCCATCTATGCAACCGATGACTTGGGGAAAGTGTGCCATCTGGTAGAAGTCCGCTTTGGTTTGTAGCAGTTCTGCGTGGGTTGCAGGGAATGAGATGTATTGGTCCATCCTGTCTATCATGGCGTCAAGGAATATGTGGAAGAACCTTGACAGGCTGCTCTGGCTCACCCCTCCTGCTGCTGCTACTCCACTTTGATAGCTGCCAGACGCTACCAGGTGTAGGCTGCATAGCACCTGGACGTGCGCAGGGATGGCGTGTGCCCTTGGGGTGTGGTGGTCCAAGTATGGCTTAAGGTCCCTGATGAGCTCAAGTATGGTGTCAGAGTCCAGCCTGTATCTCTGTAGGATCTCAGCCTCAGTGAGCATGAACAGGGTTATCCTCTGTCTGTAGACCTGTTCATTTCTTAGCCATTCCCTCTGTCCTTCCTGCTGTAGCCGTAGCCGCCTCGCAATGACATAGAAAGCTGCCATCCTGCAAGTTGCAATGCATTTTGGGACTGTTTATATGGGTTGGAGTTGGTTACCACCTGATTGCAATCCATGGTAAATACCGAGTGAATTCTACCGATTTTGAGCCGATTTCGGTGTTTCTGTGCCTCCCTACATCTCCCCAACTGTCGGAATCGGGGAATTTCCCGATCGGAGATTCATACGAATCGGCATGTTTTCCGATTCGGATCATGTCCGAATCGGTATTTTTTCCGATTCGGTACATGGACCGAATCGGTGATTTTCCGATTCGGTGTCACTAACGAATCGGTAGTAGGACCGAATCGGTGATTTTCCGAATCGGTGTCACTAACGAATCGGTAGTAGGACCGAATCGGTGATTTTCCGAATCGGTGTCACTAACGAATCGGTAGTAGGACCGAATCGGTGATTTTCCGATTCGGTGTCACTAACGAATCGGTACATGGACCGATTCGGTCTTTGTAACCGAATCGGTGTTTTTCCGATTCGTTACATATCCGATTTTCGGTATGTACGTATCGGATTCTTTCACATTCGGTACACATTCCGAATCGGTTTTCTATCCGATTCGTTCTGTTTTTGGGTCCCTACATCTCGATGGCTGTTTACCGATCGGTAAGGGCCAAAAATCGGTATTTTCGGCCGATACCGATCGGTAAAGCCCTACCTACATCGGGCCCATAGTGTGGCACTTGTTAACTTTTCCTGGGGAGGGGTAACTGGCCTAAAAAGAGTTGTGGTTAGTGCTGATCTCCCAGTAGAATGTTTGTTGGGCAATGACCTGGAGAACTCTCTATGGCCAGAAGTTGAGTACAGGACTCATGCAGAGATGTTAGGGATATCATCACATGTCCTTGCTGTGACCAGGTCACAGGCCAAAAAGTGCCTCTCTGAACCTCAGGTCTTGGATCCTGGAACAATGGACCAAGCACCTTCCAAGAAGAAGAACAGGAAGGTTAAGGCTGTGCCTTCCCAACTGCCTGCAAGTGAGGATCAAGCTTCACAGGAAGTTGGTCTTGAGACCCCTGAAGGAACTGTCTCTGAAGAACTTGAACCTGATCAGGTTGAGTTTCTGGGGACAGGGGGACCTTCTAGGGCAGACTTGGGGCAGGCTCAGTTAACCTGTCCTTCTCTTGAACCCCTCAGACAGCAGGCTGCTGCTGAGGCTGCTGGGAATGCTCAAGGTACCCATAAAGTTTATTGGGACGAAGGACTCCTTTACACAGAGGGTAGAGACCCCAAGCCTGGTGCAACCAGGAGGTTGGTTATACCTCTGCAATTTAGGGGTTTCCTTCTTACCTTAGCCCATGATATTCCTTTAGCAGGACACTTAGGCCAGAATAAGACCTGGGACAGGCTTGTCCCTCACTTTCACTGGCCTCACATGTCTGAAGACACCAAGGAGTTTTGTCGCTCCTGTGAAACCTGCCAAGCCAGTGGTAAAGCAGGTGGAACAACAAAGGCCCCCCTGATACCACTACCTGTGGTGGGGGTTCCCTTTGAAAGAGTGGGGATTGATATTGTAGGTCCAATGGATCCCCCTACAGCATCTGGGCACAGATTCATACTGGTGGTAGTGGATCATGCCACCAGGTACCCAGAGGCAATTCCACTTAGGACCACAACAGCTCCTGTTGTGGTCAGGGCCTTACTTGGAGTTTTCTCCAGAGTGGGGTTTCCTAAGGAGGTAATATGTGATAGAGTTGCCAACTTCATGTCAGGATATTTGACAGCTATGTGGAAGGAATGTGGTGTTAACTACAAGTTCACCACTCCTTATCATCCACAATGTAATGGGCTTGTTGAGAGATTTAACAAGACCCTAAAGGGCATGATCAAAGGATTACCTGAAAAGCTCAGGCGAAGATGGGCCATCCTACTGCCCTGCCTTTTGTTTGCTTACAGAGAGGTCCCTCAAAAGGGGGTTGGCTTCAGCCCCTTTGAATTGTTGTTTGGGCACCCTGTAAGAGGACCCCTATGTCTGGTGAAGGAAGGATGGGAGTTACCTCTCAAAAAGCCTAAGCAAGACATAGTGGACTATGTACTTGGTCTCCGCTCCAGGATGGCAGAGTACATGGAAAAGGCATCCAAAAACCTTGAGGCTAGCCAAGAGTTACAGAAAGCTTGGCATGACCAAAAGGCTGTCCTTGTTGAGTTTCAGCCTGGACAGAAGGTATGGGTGTTGCAGCCAGTGGCCCCAGCAGCACTCCAAGACAAATGATCTGGACCCCATACAATTCTGGAAAAGAAGGGAGAGGTTACCTACTTGGTGGACCTAGGAACTCCCAGGAGCCCCCACAGGGTGCTCCATGTTAACAGATTGAAGGCATATGTCAGCAGGGAAGACATGGGCTTGCTCATGGCTACAGATGAGGGACAGGAGGAAGAGAGTGACCCTCTCCCAGACCTGCTCACTCAGAACCCTGAGGATGGCTCAGTTGATGGTGTGGCCTTAGGTGGCAGCCTCACTGAACATCAGCAACATGACTGCAGACAAGTTCTACAGGCATACAGGCATATGTTCTCATTGACACCCGGTCAGACTAACTGGTGTACACATGTGGTGGACACTGGTGACAGTCTTCCTGTAAAGAGCAAGATTTACAGGCAACCTGACCACATCAGGGACTGTATAAAGACTGAGGTGCAAAAGATGCTGGAATTAGGTGTCATTGAGCCTTCAGAGAGCCCCTGGGCTAGCCCAGTGGTTCTGGTCTCCAAACCTCACACCAAAGATGGCAAGAGAGAGATGAGGTTCTGTGTGGATTACAGAGGACTCAATGCTGTCACCAGGACAGATGCACACCCTATTCCAAGGGCAGATGAGCTCATTGACAAGTTGGCTTCTGCCAAATATTTGAGCACATTTGACTTGACAGCTGGCTACTGGCAAATCAGGTTAGCTGAGGAGTCTAAAGCCAAGACAGCATTTTCTACCCCTAGTGGGCATTATCAATTTGTGGTGATGCCCTTTGGTTTGAAAAATGCACCTGCCACCTTCCAAAGGTTGGTGAATCAAGTCCTTACTGGGTTGGATGACTTTTGTGCAGCTTATCTAGATGATATTGCTGTCTTTAGCTCCACCTGGGAGGATCACCTGGTCCACCTGAAGGAAGTGCTTGAGGCTCTGAAAAAGGCAGGCCTCACTATCAAGGCAACAAAGTGCCAGATAGGGCAGAGCAAGGTTGTATACCTGGGCCACCTTGTAGGTGGAGGCCAAGTTCAACCACTGGAGAGTAAGATCCAGACCATAAAGGACTGGTCCCCTCCAACTACCCAGACTCAGGTCAGAGCTTTCTTGGGCCTGACTGGGTACTACAGGAAGTTTGTTAAGAACTATGGGTCCATTGTGACTCCTCTTAATGATCTGACATCCAAGAAGATGCCCAAAAAGGTTCAGTGGACAGAAATCTGTCAAAAGGCATTTGATGACCTGAAGAAGGCCATGTGCTCTGCACCTATCCTTAAGAGTATTGACTACTCAAGAGAGTTCATTGTCCAAACAGATGCTTCTGAGTTGGGAGTGGGAGCAGTGCTTTCACAGCTTAATGTAGATGGCCAGGACCAGCCCATTGCTTTTATTAGCAGAAGGCTGACCCCCAGAGAGAAACGTTGGTCAGCTATAGAGAGGGAGGCCTTTGCTGTGGTGTGGGCCCTGAAGAAGTTGAGACCATACTTATTTGGCACTCACTTCAAGATTCAGACCGACCATAAGCCCCTCTTATGGCTTAATCAGATGAAGGGTGAAAACCCCAAACTACTCAGGTGGTCCATTTCCCTACAGGAGATGGACTTTACAGTGGAGCACCGCCCAGGGACTGACCATGGCAACGCAGATGGTCTCTCCAGGTACTTCCACTTAGAACATGAAGACACAACTGGTCAAGGTTAGTCTAATGTTCCTGCGTTGGGGGGGGGGGGGGTTGTGTAGGAGAGTAGGGTCTGCTATCCTATGGTCACCCCAAATTTTTGTTTTTTGCTTCACTGGTTTATGACTTAATGTGGCTGTGGGCCTGCTAATCAGACCCACAGCCTGCTGTTCTCTCTCTAAATTACTGCCAATGCACTTTAGGTGCATTACGAATTGGAACTGGTTCACCTTATTGGCCCCTGTAACAGTGTACCCTAGGTACCCAGGGCATAGGTGTTTCCAAGGCCTACCAGGGGCTGCAGCACGTATTGTGCCACCCCTGGCCTGGCCTCCATATTTGACACAACTGGCTGATCACTCAGCTGGGGTAAGTTGGTGTAATCACCTCTTACTTAGGTACAGTATGCCTGTGCCTAACCCTAAACTGGACACATATGTTCCTATCAGCCACTCCTATGGAAGGCCTTATCAATCCTGGAGGCAGAGTGCTTGAAAATATGTGAGATGGTGCTCTAGCATGAGCTGAGCCTGTCTGCAGCTGTCGGGAACCACTCCCTAAGCTGTTCCAGGATATTGCCATACCATATACTCTAAAGTGCATTATAATCCTCGCGGTTAAATGCTATCTTTGGTTTGGCTTTATCAAAACATGTCGAGTAAGGTGTCATACGAATTGGAATACTATCCCCTTGACAGTTCTGTCGACGGGGATAGCATTCCACCCTTCTAGAGGGACACGACATGTGTGTAGCCTTAACCCCAGTTAAAGTTAACCAGAGCCTCAGCATCACAAAATGGATGCTTCCACCACAGACACAAGTCTGGCCTCCTGCTGCTGACCGAAACTCGGCAGATGGTGGCCTGGACAAAGGGTTTCCTGCCTTGGGAGGTGCGAGCACCACCCCAGACAGGGTTTTGTGTATTGGGTAGGACAGGGCTGAATAGAATCAGACATGCCCGGGGCACACAAGGTGTCCCCGTGCATAAGCCAGTCCAAACCGTTCCTGGGACTTTCCAGTCCCAGGCCTGGCGAGGAGCTGGACAAAGGAAAGGGGGTGTAACCGCCCCCCTTCCTGGTTCCTCCCAGGGGAGGGACCTAGTAGGTGATCCACCCCTCAGATTGGGAATAAGAGTGGGAGCAGTGCCATTGCACAGCAGATCATCCTGAATCAACTTTAAACAAAGAAGAAGACTGGACTTCGACATTCTGCTGCTCAGAAGACTGAAGAGAATCTCCCTTGTGGCCTAGGAGTGGCCACCCTGTGAACACAGGTACCAACCAGCAACTCGACGTCTGCTTTGCCGCCGCCTCCCGCCGGAGCCCGAGCCCAGAGCCCGACAAGAACCAGACTCCCAGACCTCTCAGAGCCCGATCCACAGTCCCTGCAAAGAAGGGACCCGTTGAGGCACCGAGTGACGTGGGACCGGACCTCTTGGAAGACACTCGAAAAGCTGACTGCGCAGCTTCTGAGGTATCCTCGACGTTGTGCTTTGGGGACTGAGAACCCCCACCATCGAGCAGCCCTTGCACCGAAGTTCAGCCCCCCAGCATCTCCACGATCTGCGTGGGGCCCTTTTGCATTGTGCCACTCGACGCACCATCCCGGCCACTAGCCACGTGGTCAGCGGCCATCTTGGCAACAAAAATGACGAACTACACAGCGGGTCTGGTTGCTCCAGACTCACCCAAGCTATTGTGAAAAGGAGCACTCGCTCTGACCTTGCTGGTCCGAGTGTTAAGCATCTTTCGATTCCTGTGTGGCTTGCATTAGCCAAGGCCTGTTTGCTCCGATCAGGTCGCCGACACCGCCAACAGCGAGAAGCCTGCGTGGGACAGCTCGTGACCGACTCCTGGACGTCCTCGACCCCCGGTGTCCACGTGGCTACAGAGAGAAGCTACCCGACAATGCCTGTTTGCACCCGACATCGCCTGGTTCCAATCTGGTTCCACGGTAGTCACTGGCTAGTGACTTTGAACATTGTCCCCTCTGCTTTCAGGTCTTCACATCATCAGATCCACCCTTGGATCCACCGGAACTCTTCACATCGAGCCGCCTGCAGCATCTTCAGCTCCAAGCACCATCGACCAGCGTGACGAAACCCGACACTACTTCGACCCTGTGCACCCGCTTCCTGTGGGTGAGGTAACTCAGCTCCGCCGGTGTTCCTACACTGGTACACATCTCAAGGGCCTGTGTCTTACGTTTCAGCGTTCTAGGTCACTCGGAAGGTTCCTAACTCTCTAACTTTGTACTTTTTACGCACCATGGACTTTACATTGGAAAGTGCGTGCACTTTGAACACTGCACCCGAGTCCCGCGGGCCTTTCCCGACTTAGTCACTGCTAGTCTCGAATAGCTCCAGCGATTCCCAAGGCCCTAGGCCTGTTCCCTTTCCTATTGGTATCTCTTATACCACTTTCTTAGTATATGGTTTAGGTGGCCCCTAAGGCTCATCCACATTGTGCAACTTTCTTCACATGAGAATGGTCTGTTTTTCACATCCTTAGACTTACACCGCAATCTTAGTCTGTACACTGTGTGCAGAAGCCTTCAAGTTCATAATAACAATGTATGCTGTTATTCAGGTTGATCGACCCATGCTCACAACACACACACAGCTTCAACCAACTGAAATTGCCGCTCATTTTGACCAAACCTGCTTTTGCCATTGAGGAGGAAACCTTATCGCCGCACACGGAGGGTGCATTGTAACATCCAAGCAGTTCTGGTAAGGTCGCGCCGCTGGTGGGAGCTTCTCCGCATTCGGCGGACAGCCTTCACGCTCCCAGCGTGCACTGGACCTTCAAGCTACCTGTTGCCTTCACCGGGGGACTGCGAGGACCAGCAGCCTCTACACCTTACAGCTGGTGCCTCTTCCCCCGGCGGTCACGCCTCCCATCCGCCCTATTTACTTTTCGTGACACCCGCTCCGCGGGTGCCGCTCATTTTGACCAAATCTCCTTTTGCCATTGAGGAGGAAACCTTATCGCCGCACACGGAGGGTGCATTGTAACATCCAAGCAGTTCTGGTAAGGTCGCGCCGCTGGTGGGAGCTTCTCCGCATTCGGCGGACAGCCTGCACGCTCCCAACGTGCACTGGACCTTCAAGCTACCTGTTGCCTTCACCGGGGGACTGCGAGGACCAGCAGCCTCTACACCTTACAGCTGGTGCCTCTTCGCCCGGCGGCCACAACCCCAGTACGATCACAATAAACTGAACAGTCCCTCACGCAACGCGGTACGCGCGCGGGACGAAGCGCGAGGCGAAGCCCGGGCCAAGGGCGGGCCCGTTTAAGCCCGTTCAAGACCGGGCAGGACTGGACTGGGCCACCCTATTTAAATTTGCCTTTATTTTCCTCACTGATATTGATTATACTCCTAAACAGGTCCTTGTAGTTCGTTTTAGCCTTATTAGACTCACTGTACCTCTGCATTGCAACGACTTTTATTGCATTATGTCTCCGAGAACTACTAGGAATACCGTTAAGAAGCAGGCCCAAACTGCTACTGAGGTTATTGGGCCAATAGACCAATTCATAACTAAAGCCAATGACGCAATTGAGCAAGGTATCATCTTACTGGAACGGAGGGTCTCACAGGACCTGATGATTGCCAGACGCTCTTCAATGGGCTTACTGGCCACTGCAAAAAAAAAACAGCGTCCTGTTGAGCTACCCCCTCCCCTGACAGTACACGCAGAGATGCACACTGTCCCCCGCACAGTGGACCTATCTGCGTCCCTAGATCTTTCCGAATCCCATCTTTCTCTTGAAAAATCTCCAGTCATTTTTGCAACCCAAACAGACGTTACCCCCTCCTCCTCTATAGCCAGGGGTGTACGCGAAGGAGCAGTTCCCAAAAAATTGAAGAAGAAGGCAACTACTAAGTCTCACCACATTACTATTTCTCCCCCTACAACTATCCCTGCAACTCCTTCTGTTTCTCATCTTCCCCCACAAACCTTTAACCCTCCCACAACCCCTTACCAACCTCCTTCCCTGTCATGCGTACAAACAGTGGATCTTAACTCGGTTAATCTGAACGTTAGTTGTACCAGCTCTAGTAGCTATGACAGTGGAGGAGATATGGAAAATGGTAACCTTACAACTAATACTTGTAGTAACGACAGTTTACTGCTTAGCAGAATTGGTGACCTATTTAAATCCTATTTAGAACCAATAGAAAAGGCTCTGCACTCGGTCCAGACTCAACTAACCCAACTGTCTTTAGGCCTAAACCCAAGTAAGGGTAATAAGAAGGAGCCCAACTTGGCTCAAGGTAGGCCCACCATTCATAACACAAATACATCAAAGCCTGGAACTTCTGCACAGAATCCCAATACTAACAAACAAAAGGCCCCAGAGAAGCCTATTCAAAAACAATCATTACTACTTACAACCAAGCCACAACCACTTCCTAAATCCTCTAATCCCATACCGCCCCAACCTGTAACCAATCCTAAGCCAATATTATCTACCCAATCAAACCCACTTTCTGTCCGACCTACCCCTGCCCCTACCCATCCCAAAAGCTCTACTGGATTTAACACCATTCCGAAAAATCGAAAGAGAAGGGGCCACCCTATCCATCTCCCACCTGAGGCATCCCCATACGTAGTAATATTGACAGGTGTCCCGGAACTCTCCCCAAACCAGGATGAACCAGTTTGGTCACTAAAAAATAAAGTAATATACTGGTTGTCCAACAATAGACCTTTACCAATCTTTATGGACAACAGAGTCACCACTGTGCGCAGAGTGCCCTGGCTAGGTAATGAACCGAAAAACACCCAGGGCGACTGCGTTATAGTAAATTTTGCAGATCCTAACACAGTTGAGCATTTCTGCTCCTGGGGAGATCATACCTCCACTGAAGGGATAGCCACTCATAATTTGTCGTATTTCTACCCCCCAACCACACGACGTAACGCCTGTACTCCGTGGTCCTGGACTAGGGCGGGGAACTGGGGTGGAAATAGAGATCGAGACCATTGGTCAGGTTACGGCTTTAGCAATCCACCACCCGGCCACTTTACCAACTGGAGAGGCCCACCATTATCCAATAGATACGATTGCTTGGATATGGTAGACTGACCACCAATCCCACCTACTTTAGACAATGGTCCCAACGATGTATTGATTAACCCCAAACTTATCTTTAAGAACACTCGGATGGCTGGTTCTACTTTGCCATCCCTGTCTGGTACCCATACTGAGTCTTGTACTCTCCAGCAAACCTTGACTCAACAGCCGTCACTTCCTATCTATCATGATCCTTCTTACACCCAGCCAACTCCCCTAGTACTCAAACCCGAGTCAACAATAGATCACCCCTCAACTCTGTGACCCAAAACGTACTTCCTCCCTTCCTGTCCCAATTGTCCAGTCCCAGTCTCAACCCCCATGTCCTTCTGACGAATCGCAGATTTCAAACTCTATTTTGCCATTAACCTGGGATCTTCCAGTCCTATACTGGAATGTAGCAGGTCTTAGATCCAAAACTCACCTCCAGTCTTGGCTCGATTTGATTAATAAGTACAAGTTAATCTGCCTTCAGGAAACCTGGGCAATAGACCCTATCCACATTCAGGGCTTTAAAACATTTCATTTTCCGGCCACACAGTCTGCTCATGGAAGACCTAAGGGCGTCTTAGCTATCTACATTTCCAACCAAATCCCATTCACGATCGTGGAAGTCCCGCTAGTATCTCCAATTTTCCAAATCCTCAAACTAGTTCCAGACAAAAGTTCCTGCTATTATTTCATCAACATGTATAATAATTCCACGCCTGTTGACTGTGTAAAATCTCTGTTAGAAACCTCATCATATTTGCAAGACCAGAAAGCTAAGAACCTGCAGCTACAATGTCATGTTGTGTGGGGTGGGGATTTCAATGTTTATTTATGTAACAACTACAAAAAAGGTATCTGCGGGCTCCAAGATGAGCACGATGTCCCCTTGGCCCACTTTGCTCACTGTAGTATTGGGGCCGCCTTAAATAACTGTTTTTTTGCATTAGAACTCGAATATGCGAATGAATTAGTGAGTCCTGCTGTCGAGTTTAAGCCGACTTTTCATGGTAGAGGTTATTCTACTATTATTGATTTTATTCTGTGCTCTCAATCTTTAAATAATCGACTAAAAATGTTATAACTGGTACTGATCCCTCCAGCGACCACTATTCCAATAGCATTACTATAGTACTAAATATACCCTCCCCAGTTTGTTTGAAAACAAGCCTTTTAACGCAGTATTCCCTGGAGATGAGTAAAATCAATGGCTGTACTGTAAAATGGTCAAAGATCAATCCCTCAGAGGTCACCAGCAAGATTATCCAAAAAACCCTTCCCCTAATTTATCACTGTTTGGAGAAGTCATCATCCCCTCAGCTGATCCTCTCTAGTTTTGTCAAAATCTTAGAAGCTATCCGACTAGAGCTTACACGCCAACATAAGATTCATGATAAGGACTCCAGGGGGTGGTTTGATTCCCACTGCCGTAAAGCCCTACGCGCACTAAAAAGTGCCCTTAATTGCCTCTCTAAGAAAAAACTACAAGTTGGCACAAAAATCCCGCAAACGGGAAATAAAAAACAACCTTTGGGCCCAACTACATCAGAGCACATTAAATAAGGACAGTACCCTGTTTTGGCGTACAGTTAAGGCCCCCTTTTTAGCTGATGCGACTGCTGTACGGCATCTAGATGTGGCAGTACCCGCTGAAAAAGGGGTAGCTCACTACTCACAGATTTTGGGGACCCCACTTTAATAACTGAGGCTTCTAGATTAGAGGAGGCAGCCTCTACAAGCAATAATATCTATCCCATTGACCTCCACTTCGATCTAGTGGAGGTGACTGCCGCGCTGACCTCCTCAAAGACCGGTAAAGCCCCCGGCCCCGATGGTGTCCCACTAGACATCTTTGTGAGTAATTTAGACCTATGGTCCCCAATTGTTACGCAAGTCATGTCCGCAGCTACTCAGATTGGCCTTATTGATTCTTGGTCCACTTCTGTGCTTCTACCCATATTTAAAAAGGGAGAACGCGATAATCCAGCCTGCTACAGGCCCATTTCCCTCTTGGATTCTCTGGGCAAGGTCGCCGGTAGACTAATTCTGGAGCGTCTCCGGGACTGGGCCTCAGAGAATAAGATCATAACGGACTTACAGTTTGGTTTCCAGGAGGGATTGGGCACTGTTGAACAGGCCTTAAATCTGACTTTGCTCATGGGCAAATACGCCTGGGCCAAAGGCGGTAATCTCTATTTAGTCTATGTGGACTTGAGTTCCGCATTTGACTGTGTAATTCATTCCAAGCTGTGGGAGATCCTGAGTAAACTGGGCGTAGATCCTGCACTCCTGAAATTTCTCCGAGAGCTATACTCGGATGCAAAAGCTTGTGTGAGGTATGGCATCAATGGAGAGCTTTCGGAATCATTTGACATTGCAAAAGGCGTTAGACAGGGGTGCGTCCTTGCTCCATTCTTATTTAACATCTATACAAACGGGTTGGAGCAAGCGATGCTAGCTGACAATAAAGATCTCCCCTGCATAAACACCCGGCCAATCCCTGCATTACTATATGCAGACGATTCTGTTATTTTAGCAAGGACACCCAATCAGCTCCAGATTCAACTGGACAAGTACTGCCAATACATGCTCTCTCTTGGACTTAAAGTAAATAAGTCCAAGACTTTTGTTATGAATATTGGCAAGAAAGCCCAGAAATGCGAATCTCTTTTTATTGGGAAGACTAGATTAGAAACTGCTAAAACATATCCATATCTAGGGATCCTTATTGATAACCATCTGTCCTGGAAACCTGCCACTTCCAGTAAGAAACTGCAGTTTCAGCGCACAACATCGGCGTTGACTTCGTTCTCAAGGAAGCTGGGCAAGCCTGCCCCTGCCGTAATTTTGAAAATTTACCAAGCTAAATGTATGAGTGTGGCTACCTATGGAGCAGGTGTATGGGGCTACACGCCCGCTAACGAGCTTCAAATAATTGAAAACGATTTTCTGAAATATATATTAGCCCTTCCCCGAAGTGCTTCTACTTACGGTACCCATATGGAGCTCGGTTGGGAGTATCTAACAGACATCATCAGATACCAACCGATTCTCCTTTGGCATCGTATATGGACCCAGGAGCAATGTCTCCTTACTAGGTCATTAATATCTGATTGTCTTACATTGACCCACTGGAAAAAGATTCGCTGGCTTTTATGTTTTTAAATTCTTGAATGATTTGAATTGTCCAGCATTTTTCACTGACCCTTTCTCATTAATGGCTATACCAAGAAAAACTTTGAAGAATCTGTGTGTCGCCCATTTAAGAGACTTACGTATGTGTTCAGAACTTGGCAAACAGTTAAACGTTCATTTAACGACGATACAATCCTCCTATGGCATCCAACCTTATCTGTCTTTTTTCCTGTCAAATTATGATAGATATGTTTTAACTAGATTTCGGTTTGATTTATTTTATCGTCTTGTTTCACTTCCTGTGCCCTCTGATTGGTCACGTGAATTAGCTAGTTGTCCCTGTGATGGATGTACTCGCCAGTCTACCTTGCATGTAACTTTTTTTTGCAGCTTTTATGAGACCCCGCGTAAACGCTGGTTGGTCCCACTTCTCCGTCAATTAGGACTGAGAAGATGCAGACCTGCTCTTTTGGCACTTCAGTACCTAGATACCCCGTTTGCTGCCAAATCTGTAGCCTGCTACCTCAAAGCTTGCTTGAAAATCCATTCCCAATTATTGGTTACTGCACCATAAGACTCTATTTTGTTCATGTGAATAACTTGCTATCTCATCCCTGCACAGAGCGATACTGTTTAGACGAATTCTAACGATCTCTTAATGCATTGATTCATAGTGTCACGTTTCCTTCAGTCAATAATGTGTAAACGAAAACTTTTTATAAATTGTTGTAAATATTTGTTTCTAATGTACTTTTTATGATTGTAAACTCAATCGAAATAAAGTTTCTTTTGACTTGACTTGAACTGAAATTCCGGTGCCTTTAATATCACACTGCATGCATGATTTGGGCACTTGGTGTAAAAACCTTTCCAGAGGCAGAGAGCTTTGCTGATCCTGAGATGTGATTCACCTCTGCTGATCTTGTAGGTATGGGGTTCCCCATTCAAGGTTAAGAGGCCTTCTATTATTATTATAAAACCTATTTCCTAGCAGGGGAGGGTGGTTCACAAGGTGCTATAAGACCTGTTTCCACTATCATTGTAACATGATTTCTCCATTTGTGTTTTATGGAATTGTAACAATGCTGATTGTTTTATTTCTAAACATATGCCTGCTTATGTTAGCCAAAATACTGCATCTTAGAGCACGTCGTTAAAAATAAACATTTTAAACTTTTCCGTGTCTCTGATTACTCACATTGTGGACTGGTATGAGAATAAAAACGAAAGAGTGTTCTTGATTCCTACCATTCCTGAGAGTACCCTAAGTCGCATGTTCTGGGTTGAATAATCACTGGTAGCTTCGCTGTAGGACGGAGAGCTAATGAGACACTGATCCTAGTTGGTTAGGGGTTCTGGGTACTGAGGTGAGTTTTTTGGTACACCACAATTCACTGAGGTCCTGGTTTCCTGTGCATAGTTCTGTGCAAGGGCAGAATCCACACAACATGGCACACATAACATTTGGTCTTATATTCGAGATGCTCGAATAGTGCTTATATCAGTCCACAATATCCTCACTACTGTTTCTGGATAACTGAAGTGACTGATTAACCTACCTATACGAATGTGCTCATTCAAGCTTGAGATTTAAAAAAAGGTTCATGTTTGAATTATTACCCTTTTTATTCTACAATTCTTTTAGATTTTTTTTCTGTATTGTGTCATTATAGGTGATATTGATGCTGCTCAGCGTAGTCGCGTACCACTCCGGAATCATTTGACGCAGTACGGGGTAAGCGCTGATGGTATGGCGGTGATCTTTGTGGTGAGTGCCGATGCAGCGTTCCCGTTTGAGCTTTTCTTCTCTTGGGTTATGTTTCCTGCTGTGAATGCGGATGATGGTACATTCCATAAGTACACTCACTCAGTGGTGCCTGCGGCCTATGCCCCATTCAGGACACAGGAGATTCCAATTTCTGCTTGGCAGCATCAAGTTTGGTTCAATGGCGCACTTCACCACACAGTATCTACGGTTCGGTTAGGTCCCTTGTCTATTCCTGGGGCCACTTGGCCACTCTTGGCCAGGTTCACACCGCATCTACTTTATCAAACAGTCCCTATAGCTGGGTAACGATTACTCTATGCCTCCATCGTAAGGGGTACATAGGGCTTTAGTACAATACGTTTCCCGCAAAATCCAGGTGGCGGCAACTGGTGCTGGGGTGCAACCAGTAGGACCGGTCGGGATAAAAATCAGTACTGTCATGGTTAATTCGGTTATGGGCAAGCGCCCCCCAGATAAGACGAAATGCCTTTTTGGCCTTCCGAGAAATATGACCAACTGGAAGCAGTATTTCCTAATGCAACTCCTGTGGAGAAACACTGGATTCTAACCATTAGTTTGCAGAAAGACTTGGTGCCTGAGGCGACCGATTGTGAGACCTGGGGTAAAGAATTTGAGGCGAACTGCTTCGGCACACCGTCTATGACAGTCCTACCCTCCGTGATCAAGCGTTTTCAGGATCAACACGGTCCAGAGGCGGCTGTCGATTGGGAATGAGACTTGTCGGAGTGTTTGACGTATTTTCAGATCTCATCCTTGTTAATGTCAAGGGAGATGTGGTTAATTTCCAGGTGTCTAATGCTTTCGAGCTGTCCCTGAAGCTGATAAACCACGCAGTTGCTCAAAATTATTGCGGAGGCTTATAAGACCATTGGCCGCATTAGTTTGGGTGATAAGCATTTTGCTAAATCAGCAGCTCAACCGCAAATTCAGACGGCTAAGTCTAATAAAGATTACCGTCCAGTTTTTCATAAACAGAATTGGAAAAATAAAAAAACAGGGGAAGCAGCAAAAGAAACAAGGGTCACGTCCTGCATCACCAATATCTGTGACTACTGAGCGCACATATGATTTGTGCGACTGCGCGAGTATTAAGTCTCCTGATAGATTTCAGGTTCCTGATCAACGGTCTCCTCGTTCTTTGCAGGAAACATCGGTCTCACAAACCGGTGGAGGAGAACGCTGCAGAGGCCGCGGTACCCCGCAAGGACGTGAGCAACCCCGCTCAACAGAAGGTTAAGGCAAGCAGGACGACTTTCAACGTCAATGCCCTCAGTTTCAGAAAAAGAAAGTTGCCGCTTTAACCGCAAGGTATGCCACAGATAGTGAGAACACAGCTTCGGAACCTGACATAGGCACTAGCGCTGCTAGACAGCGCAGGGGAGGTTAAAATAGTGCGGCAAGCACTGTGCCCGTATCTGAAGGCGACAGCAACTGACACGTTAAACACAGTGGAAACTGCTTACACTAGAGTGTCTCCTCCTGACTGACTATATGACATAGTCCTTTTGATTGAGGGTGACATACAACTTAAAATTTAAGGGACTTTTTTCAGAAAATCTGACCTCTACATATAAAACTTTATTAGTGGAGGCAGACTGGCCCCACCTTTCATTTTGGCAGTTCCGAGAGGGGAGGAGGTAATCCTCCCTAGTTTCGCATACACTGTGCCAAAGGAGCAGGTGCAGAATTTAGCAGAAGAGTGGGCTCAGGTGCTTACACTAGCTTTGTACCGTACTCAAGTCGGATGGGATAAACTTTCGCCCTGACAAGAGATTCCATTACGGTCTATGCCACAGCCTGAACCCCAATATCCCATGCGTCGAGAAGCGAAAGCTCCCGTTGCAGAAATTCTTGAACAATTGGAATATCAAGGTGGAATTGAAACATGTGTGTCACCCATGAATAATCCTCTTTTCACTGTAAACAAACCTGATGGGACATACCGCCTAGTTTTGGTTTTGGATTATCGGCATTTGAACTCTCATTGTCGGACGTGCGTGGTGCAGAATACCCAAAGTTCAGTCATGGTTGATAGTCTTGTTAGAAAAAGGTTTTAGACCACACTTGACATTTACAATGGATTTTTCTGTCATAACCTGTCCTCTATTAGTAGTCAATGGACAGCGTTTACTTGTGGTGGCAAACAAAGACAGTTCAAAAGATTAGCCATGGGCTATAAAAACAGCCCAGGCGTCTTTGCCGCACGTGTTGTCTCTCTGTTGGAGAGCATCGACCCTGATGCGTACTTGTATGTTGACAATATTTATCTCACAGACGACGAATTATGGCCGCATCTGTGTCGTGTTGACCGCATCATTGTCATGTTTGCGGACTTCGGTTACAAATTTATCTTTTCAAAATCACACATTGCAGAGTACACAGTGTTGTTTCTGGGCTACGAGCTAAACAACGATGGTCGAGGTTTAGCTCATCACTTCCTGGAGAAGTGCGCACTGTTGTGTGCTCCGACAACTCTGAAAAAACTACAATCTTTATTGTTCTTTTGAAATTTCGGGCATACTTACATTCCCGATTATGCCCAGCGTATCAAGCGGCTATATGCCTTGATACAAGCTACTTGTACTAAATCTTGCTGGCTGCCAGAAGATTCAGCAATACTGCAATCTTTGCAGTTTGATCTTCTTGAATCTAAATACTTACTGACACGTGATAACCACACAAACCTGGTAATAAGAATTGTGCCAGGCGTGGTGGGTTTCACATACTTGACCTTTAATGAAGGAAACACAGTCCCAATTGCTTACAAGACACACTTGTACACTTCGGCTGAAATGCGTTTTTCTTCTGTTGAAAAAGTTTTGACTGCAGTACAGAGGGCGATTCTTTAAGAAAGGGCACTGTCGCAGGGGAAACGGATTGTTTGTTGTTACACCGTATCCTGTCCTTGAGGCGGTGACGAGAGCCAGTGTACCAAATCCTAAAGCTTTGCATCCACGTTGGATACAATGGGTCACTTCCTTGACGTCTCCGGATGTCACGTTTATCTTTGATTCCCCATTGCAAACTCAGGAGTATTTACAATATGAATTTGTTCATCCTGCTCCTTTGACCTTGCTCCCGCTTGAGGATTACCATTGCATCATAGTGCAATAGTGGTTGGTACCATGGTGAATGGCGAATTCATGTCCGATGTCGTGCACACGCAGACATTAGGGGACTGTACCGCCCAGTTGGCAGAGCTGCGTGCTCTGGTGCTTGCACTAGAGTTTGCTGATCCTCGTGTGACTACTCTTATTGTGACTCTTACTACTGTGTTCAGTCTTTCAATGATAATTTATTCTTTTGGACTCAGAATGAGTATCGTGATTCTAAAGGTAGCACAATCAAACACAAAATACTTTGGGTTCAAGTCGCACAACTTAAAGAACGTCTGCCTCTCGTGAATGTAATTCAAACTCTTGGTCAACAGCATGTAGGAGTACATGCTGTTGGTAACTGTCTTGCTGACGAAGCAGCAAAGACAGCAGTGGCACACTTATGTATTAGCAGCAGTTACACATTCCAAAAGTAACATTACTGGTGGCGCGGATTGTACAAACAGACTTGTGAATATGTCCTGAATTGTGAGAACTGCCAGCTGATTAAATCTTTGACTGCTGCACATCCACCACAAACACAGCTGTACATATCTAATAAACCACTTGGGTGGGTTTATCTAGATCACTGTGGTCCTTTCTCTTCTGATACTGCGTATAAGTTTATCTTAGTTGCAGTGGATCCGTGCACACACTTTTTATGGGTCTGGCCACAATGCAGCGCTGCTGCTCGAACTGTCATCAGGGATTTGCGTGTCTTTGTGGGAATTTTTGCATGTGACACCCTCCATTCGGAAGTGCGGCGTTCGCCTCTAAGGCATACAAGGAAGCCATGAGGTCTATGGGGGTGCAGGTCAAATTTTCATCTCCATACAGGCCTGAGGGCAATTTGGTTGTGGAGCGGATGAACCATAACTTAAAGCAATCATTGACAGCTAGGGTTTTAGGTACGTGCAAAAACTGACTGGCCCATCTGTATAGCGTTTGACGTGCACTTAATAACTCCCTAGAAGGTCACTGGGTGGGCGGACCCCATTCAAAATACTCTTTGGCATAAAGAGGTATGTCCCGGACCTTGAGGGTCTAGACATGGCAGCCTTCGCCCGCACCCTTTGACACAGATGATCATTCTGCGTATTACAGAACCTACAAGAGACTCGAGACAGTCTTGCAAAGGAACACTTACCCTACACAACTGATGCTGTGCTTCAGATTCCGGTAGTTGGCTGGCTACCTCCAGTCGGTGACCTGGTCCATGAGAAGGTGGAGAACAAGAAGGAGTTGGCCCCTCTTATCACGCACCAGTTCCAGTGCTTGGCGTGCAGGGTACAAGAACAGTAATTTTACCTCCAATTCCTAGTCGCAAGGATAACAGGTACATCTCCATTGACAATGTAAAATTACGACGAGTGACAGATTCTTTTTAGTATAACTCCAATGGTCTCTTGTCCAGCGATGCTGAGAAATTCTGTTTTGGCCTCTGCAAATACCATCAGACCTGACATTGCTATCAAGATGCATACAGTTAGTAATCCATTGTTGAATCCACTGGCTGGTGATCCCAATGAAGATACTGAGTATACTTATCCCACAGATCAATCAATCAATTAGTCATTTGTAGAGCGCACTACATACCCATGAGGGTTTCAAGGTGCTGGGACGGGGGGGCCGCTACTGGTCAAACAACCAGGTCTTGAGTAGCCTCCTGAAGGTGAACAGGTCTTGGGTCTGTCATAGGCTCAGTGGGAGGGTGTTCCAGGTCTTGGCGGCGAGGTGGGAGAAGGACCTCCTGCCGGTGGTTGTTCTTCGGATGTGAGGGATGGTGGCGAGTGCGGGGTTGGCGGAGCGGAGCTGGCGGTTGGGGATGTAGAAGGAAAGTCGTCTCTTGAGGTAGGCTGGTCCGGTCTTGTGGAGTGCCTTGTGTGTGTGGATGAGGTGCTTGAAGGATATCCTCTTGTTGACGGGAAGACAGTGCAGGTGTTTCAGGTGGGGGTGATGTGGCTGTGGCGTGGTATGTCGAGGATCAGTCGTGCAGAGGTGTTTTGGATGCGTTGCAGTCGTTTGATGAGCTTGGTCAGGGCTCCCGCGTAGAGGAATTTTCCGTAGTCAAGTCTGCTGCTGATGAGGGCCTGGGTGACTGTTCTTGTATCTGTCGGTATCCACTGGTAGATCTTGTGGAGCATGCGGAGGGTGTTGAAGCAGGAGGAGGAGACGGCGTTGACTTGCTTGGTCATGGAGAGTGTTGAGTCGAGGATGATTTCCAGGTTGAGTGCGTGGTCGGTGGGTGTCGGGGCTGCCCCCTGTGCTGTCGGCCACCAGGAGTTGTCCCAGGCTGAAGGGTTGGAGCCGAGGATGAGGACCTCCATCTTGTCCGTGTTCAACTTCAGTCGGCTGATCTTCATCCAGTCGGTGACAGCCTTCATTCCTTCATGGAGGTTAGATTTGGCGGTGATGGGGTCCTTGGTGAGGGAGAGTATCAGTTGAGTGTCGTCGGCATAGGAGATTATGTTGAGGTCGTGCTGTCGGGCGACATGTGCAAGCGGGGCCATGTAGGTTTTGAACAGTGTCGGGCTGAGGGAAGATCCCTGGGGCACGCTGCAGATGATCTCGTAGGCTTAGGATTGGAATGGGGGGAGGCGGACGCACTGGGTTCTGCCAGAGAGGAAGGAGGTGTTCCATTCCAGAGCCTTGTCTCGGATCCCTACGGTGTGGAGGCGTGTGCGTAGTGTGCAGTCGTAGACGGTGTCGAAGGTGGCGGAGAGGTGTAGGAGGATGAGGGCCATGGTCTCACTGTTGTCCAGCAGGGTCCTGATGTCATCTTTGGCGGTGTTGAGGGCAGTTGGTTGCTGCGGGACCCTGACTGTGAAGGGTCCAGGATTCTGTTTTCTTCAAGGTATCGGGTTAGCTGTCTGTTGATGATCTTCTCGATGACCTTGGCTGGGAACGGAAGCAGAGAGATGGGCCGGTAGTTCTTTAGGTCTCTTGGTTCCGCCTTGGGTTTTTTGAGTAGGGCATTGATCTGGGAGTGTTTCCAGGTCTCTGGAAAGGTCACAGTCTCGAGGCAGAGATTGATGACGTTGCGCAGATTAGGTGCGATGGAGCTGCTGGCTTTGTTGAAGATGTGGTGCGGGAATGGGTCTGACTGGGAGCCGGAGTGGATTGTGATCATGGTCTTGATGGTGTCCTCCATGCTCACATTGGCCCAGGCTAGGAGGGGGTATTGGTCGATGGTGTGCGGAGAGTCTGTTGTGTTGCTGTCTGTTGGGGCTGTCTGGGCGTTGAAGCTGTCGTGGATGTCTACTATCTTGCGGTGGAAAAAAGTGGTGTGGGAGTCGCACAGGGCTTGCAAAAGCGGGATGTCGTTGGTGTTGGAGCTGGGGTTGGAGAGTTCCTTCACCATGTTGAAGAGCTCCTTGCTGTTGTGTGCGTTTTTGTCGAGGCAGTCCTGATGAGGTGATGATGGTTGTGGATGTCGTCCTTGTGGGCTGCATGGCTGTCCGGAGTCTGTTCACTGTGCCATTTCTTCTTTAGTTTCCGGCAGGCTCGCATGGAAGCTAGGAGTTCTGGGGTGAACCAGTTGGCCCTCTTGCTGGTGTGTCTGTAGGAGGGTTTCTTCAGCGGGGCGAGGGTGTTGGCGTAGTCGTCAATCCAGCGTCTGAGGCTGTGGGCAGAGTTGTCGGTGTTGGAGGGTTCGGTGGGTGGGCTGAGAGCAAGGTATGCATGTAGTTGGTCTTCGGTGATTTTGCTCCAGCAGCGGTGGGGGATCTGTTGGGTGCAGTGCTGTGTGGTGGGTTTCTGGAAGGTGAAGTGGATGCAGCGGTGGTCGGTCCAGAGGAGTTCTTGGTGTGATTAAAGGAGACGTGGGAGCTTGAGGAGAAGACGGGGTCGAGCGTGTGGCTGGCGGAGTGGGTAGGCGTTGTGACGAGTTGCCTCAGTCTGAGGTTGGTGAGGTTATGGATCAGGGTGCTGGAGTTGCTGTTGTTGTTCTCAAGGTGAAAGTTCATGTCTCCGAGGAGGATGTAATTAGTAGAGGCCAGGGCGTGCGTGCTGATGAAGTCGGCGATGGAGTCGCTGAACTGGGGTTGGGATCCGGGGGGTCTGTAGACAAGGGTGCTTCTGAGGGTGGAGTTATGGTCAGTGTGGATCTTGAAATGCATGTGTTCGGCGGTGCTGAGAGTGTCTTCAGTGCTGTCCGAGACCCTGATGCTGTTTTGGTGGACGATGGCGATTCCTCCTCTGACTCCGTTGGTGCAGTCTCTGCAGGTGATCTTGTAGCCGTCTGGGATGGCAATGGCGATGTCGGGTGCGGAGGAGTTGCTCGGCCAGGTCTCTGTCAGGAAGGCGACGTCCAGGGATGAAGTGTCTAGCAGGTCCCAGAGCTCGATAGCATGTTTGCGTGCGGAGCGGTTGTTCAGTAGGATACATCGGAGGTGATTGTGGCCTTTCTTGGCGGGTGGTTCGGCGGCTCGGAGGCTGGTGTAGCTGGAGTTCTGGCAGATGAAGGGGCCCTGTGTGCGTTTCGGGGCGGCTTTGATAGAGGTGTGGGTCTGTCCAAAGTTGAGAGCGTGGAGAGTACTGGCATCGTAGCGGCGGCGGTCGTTGTGGTGGGCGCGGGGACCAGGCGTTCTGGTGCTGGGCGCAGTCCTGGTGTGGACGGGCGCAAACGGGCTTGCCGTAGGTGAGCTTCTGGTGCGCCAGCAGTGCGGCAGCGCAGCGGCCGCCATATAAGAGGAGGTGGGAGGGAGGAGCAGCTGGGAGATGGGAGGCAGGGCAGGGGCAGCGAATGGGCATTCAGGGGTGCGGGCCGCAGCAGCTAGAGCGGGAGTGGTGAGGGGACACGAAGAGAGCAGAAGGCAGAAGGGCACCGAATTACAGGGGCAACAAGGGAACAGAAGGCAAAAATGGGCACAGAATTACGGGGCAACAAGGGAACAGAAGGCAAAAACGGGCGGAGAAACACGGGGGCAATGAAAGGAGCAGAAGGCAAAAACGGGCAGAGAAACACGGGGGCAACGAAGGGAACAGAAGGCAAAATGGGCAGCGAAACACGGAGATAGCGAGGGGAAGAGAGGGCACAGACCAAATGCAGGCACTGGGGGAAAACGGAGAACAGCAGTCTCAGACACCAAAATAACAATAAGGCAATTCAATAAAGTTACAGATGATGATACAAACCTATGGACTACCACTGGGTACCAGGGATGAGGTGCAGGTGGTAGCCTGCGGGTGGAAGAGGGTCTTGAACTTCCTCAGCAGCGGTAGCTGGGGCAATGACACACAGGCGGTGCTGTGCGGAGGGGTGAGTGACCTACCTAGCAGGGTCAAGGGTCGCTCTCCTCACTGCACAGCGGCCGCCATATATGGGGAGGTGGGAGGGAGGAGCAGCTGGGAGGCGAGGCGCAGGGCAGGGGCAGCGAATGGGCGGTCAGGGGGCGGGAGGCAGGGGATGCAGCGGCTGGAGCGGGAGCGGTGAGGGGCGGCAAAGGGAGCAGGAGACAGAAGGGCACCGAATTACGGGGGCAACAAGGGAACAGAAGGCAAAAATTTGCACAGAATTATGAGGGCAACAAGGGAACAGAAGGCAAAAACAGGAAGAGAAACACGGGGCAACGAAGGGAACAGAAGGCAAAAACGGGCAGAGAAACCTGGGGCAACAAAGGGAACAGAAGGCAAAAAAGGGCAGAGAAACACGGGGACAGCGAGGGGAACAGACCAAATACAGTCACTGGAGGAAAACAGACAACAGCACTTACAGACATTAAAATAACAATAAGGCAATACAATAAAGATACAGAGGATTATACAAACCTACGACCTACCAATGGCCACCAGGGATGAGGCGCAGGTGGTAGCCTGCGGGTGGAGGAGGACCATGAACTTCCTCAGCAGCGGCAGCTGGGGCAGACACACAGGCCGTGCTGTGCGGAAGGGGGGACCTACCTAGCAGGGTCATGAATCCCTTGGTGTGCCTGGTGTGCAAACAAGTGCAGTTGACCAGTCACGTTTTTCATTTGACACTAACTCTAAAACATCGAGTTTCCCATTGAAAATTTCCATTTTTGCTGTTTGGTTTAAAAGACATTTTTTGATACCCCCTTGGACTTACATTTGGCTGGTACTTTTCTCATTTTTTTATTCATGTCAATTAGATTTGTAGGTGTATTTTTTCGTCTAGTGAATGGACATTATGTTAAAGAAAGATCTACAATTAGGTTAATTGATGGAACTTTGGAACCCCCCTCCTCATCACACATCATGAAGAGGGAGCAGACTCTTGTCAACATCACGGCCTGGCCTGTGTTAGACGGGATTGTATGGGATGCTGTAAGATTTCAAATTCATCGCCCTAGAGAGGATATTAATGTTCCCAAAGTACTTCGTGTTTATATGGGGGATGCTGTGAAACAAATCATACGCTCTGATGATTGGGATGTCCAAGCCGTAAAGGCTTTTTTTCTGATTTGAAATATTATGCTGCGTTTTATGCTGAAGATTTGTACTTAGACTCTGCAAATTATACAGACTTATTCTATTACAAGCACTATGGCAATCATTTCCTGCATAAAGCAAACACGTTTAGAAATGTGGTTAATTAAACACAATGGGAACCTTGCCCAGTTCCCATTGAAGGCAGCTCGAAAACTCTCTTGAAAAAGTTTACTTATTTTACTGATTATAATCAAACCAATCCCGAATCATTTTATTTTAAAATGACTGCAAAGTTCTCTTCCAAAGTTAGACTCACCTACACTAAATTACTGTATTCAAAGTCCTTTATCGATCAGTTAGATATAGGGGGCTATGAACTGTGTAAAGATACAATTGATCCTAAATCTGTTTGGGGTGCTGGAAAGTGTGATGCACTGAAGCTTTGCATCGCGCATGTCTTATCCTGAACCACATGTTGTTTCTGAACTCTATGATTTCACAAGCTACTTGCTTTGGATTGTCTACATCTCAAAAATTAAATGCCCCTTCATTCCAGAATTGGGTGCTTATCCCACATAGTATAATCTTAGCGATAGGTCCCTTGATGAATTTCAGTCCCTAATAACCAATCCCTCCTTTAATATTTCCAGCTTGGATCCTCAAGGTTGGTTATTATGGCAGAAAAGTTCAGATTCATGCCAACATTTTTTTCTGGGTCTGGCCCCAGGCTATACTCAGGTTAGGGTAGACCCCCATTTAAAAAAATGCCCATTCTTTTACTACCTATTTAGTACGCAAATTATTTCAGAACTGGCTTAAACATTCCACTTTGGCGTCAGTTAAACTTTATTTGTTCCAATTGACTGGCGATGTTGATTTGAATGACTTTGTTAAAGGCCCTATAGGAGGCAGGTCCAAAAGATGGATATATGCTGTTTACAACGAAGTCTGGAAATTGTCCCAAATTGAAGCTGCTTCTAGATTAAGAGCAATTGATCAAGCTAATTTAGAAAAGGTGCTTGCTGTCGTTGATAATAGCATTACTACTCTTTCTTCCAGAATTTTCAATTTAGATAATATTGTGTCATCTGTTGTGGCTATTCAGGATGAAGTGTCTGTTTTGTACCATGGTCAAAATCAGTTACGATCTATAATGCTGTTTGCTTGGACTTTACAAACCTTAAAGTCTGGGAAAGTGCCTTGGGACTACATGAATACCTCATCTCTGTTTTTACCGTTTAATTGGACTGTAAAACAACAGTTCATGTCCATGAAGGAGGCAACATATTTGCTTTACCATATTGAAAAATTGGATCCTTTACCATTTTCTGTTGCTGAAATTAACTCGGTTGTATGGCTCATTCATGGGTTAATAACACTGCCCTTCCCCTTTTGTAAATTTAGTTCATGTATGAAACATTATGCCATAGGTAGATTTGAACCATTGGGAAGCGCCTATCTCCATGAAGTTTGGTCTCTGCCATTCACATATAGGTGCCTGAGAGAGAGTAAAGAAGTGTATTTGAAGGGCGAGGAATGAACTTCTCCACCTGATCACTCACTAGTGTGTAAGAACATACAGTTGCACGGCTCATGTAACACTCAAGCACCAAATTTAGTTTGCAATTTTTCGGGTAATCCAGTGCCAGCAATACTACCAACGTTTATGCTACTAGCTAAAGGTAGCTATTTACTTTTAAATAATGAAGATTGCTGGGGTATGTTGGCTGGGATTCCGCACATTGTAACCGTCTCCCAACATGTAGTTTGCTGTAAAAATGTGCTTTTCCCGCCCCCGCATGGGAGGCTCGATGTGTCTATCTGGCCTTTCATTCCGACCTTGAAAGTTCAACAAGATGAGCAGAATAAGGGCTCTATTGTCCCAGAAAGAGGTCGCCCTTACTTCTTCCCATGAAACATTTGTCCTTCACGTGGCTAACACCCGCACTAAGTTGCCTGCACTTTTAAATACTGATCTCCTCCTACATTTCGGTGCTTTGATTCACACTACATTCAATGCCTCGCCAACAACTGGCTTGGCACATTTTTTTTGAGTTGTGAGCTCCGGCCTTGTGACCTTATTACAAACAGTATTTGGTGTGATACCGGCATTTTTTCATTCTATTTTTTCCAGCATCTTCGGCGGGTTACCATTAATTCTCGCCTTGGCTTCCGGTGTGCTGCTGTTGATTTGTGTGCTACGAAATGGCTGCACAATCTGTGTTACAAGACAGCCTGCCCTGTATGTCCCAGCTTTGCAACCTGATGCTTGAGTACTATGGAACACTACCTCTAGCCACTTTGAGTGTAGCCTATGGATTATCCTTCCGGTTTTCATACTTTATTTGCGTTCAACCTTAGTGGCACATGAGTTGGACTGTTCTGGTGTTGGGATTATGGCCTGAGCAGCGGCGCATGGAGTTCTGGGGAATTGGAATATATGTGCGGCTGCACATGACTTCCTGGCACAAAGTTACATCGAAGAACACGCAAGTTGTCCTCTGATGATGCTAGAGGCTCAGCTATCGAAGAACATGTATGTTCCTTCAATTTATTAAATTTGATGGCTGAATTATTTTCTGATGATAACAAAGACTTCCTCTTAGAGGCTGTTGCAACATACTGTGCCTATACGCTGATGGATTAAATTGGCACACTTCCATCATCTCAGCGTACAGTACTCAATAAAAAATGTTTTACTCTTTTTTCTCCACTTGATGGGCAGTAGACTGCCCTTTCCCAGTTTTTTACTTTTTTCTTACTACTTTGAACTTATCACTTCCAATTATCCAGTTTGGCAAATTTTTAACTTGGTTCTGTCTCACTCGAACTTGAACTCTGCGTTTCTAAATTCCTTCCCTTCTTGTACGTGGTCCCATCAGGGAGGGTGTAGTGAAGTCAGGGTTTTGCTTGCACACATTGTTATCTTAGCATAAGTGTATTAGAAGAAGTTTAAACACCATGTTGCCACTTTGCAGCTTTTGCACACAACACTACATGTAACTGATGTTGTAAGTTAAACTGCTTTATTTTCTTTGCATGAGAACGGTATGTTTTTCACATCCCAACCTTAGTCTGTACACTGCGTGCAGAAGCATTCAAGGTCATAATAACAATGTATGTGGTTTTTCAGGTTGATCAACCCACGCTCTAGACATAACACGCACACAGTTGCAACCAAGTGAAATTCAGGTGCCTTTAATAGAGCTTTGCTGATCCTGAGATGTGATTCACCTCTGTTGATCTTGCAAGTATGGGGTTCCCCATTCCAGCCTAAGAGACCTTCTATTATTATTATAAAACCTAGTTTCTACTAGGGGAGGGTGGTTCACAAGGTGCTATAAAACCTGTTTCCACTATCATTGTAACATGATTTCTCCCTTTGTGTTTTATGAAATTGTAACAATGCTAATTGTTTTATTTCTTATCATATGCCTTGTTATGTTAGCCAAAATACTGCATCTTAGAGCACGTCGTTAAAAATAACTTTTCTGTGTCTCTGATTACTCACGTTGTGGACTGGTATGAGAATAAAAATGAAAGAGTGTTCTTGATTCCCACCATTCCTGAGAGTACCCTAAGTCGCATGTTCTGGGTTGTCTAATCATTGGTAGCTTCGCTGTAGGACGGAGAGCTAATGAGACACTGATGCTAGTTGGTTAGGGGTTCTGGGTACTGAGATGAGTTTTTTGGTACACTACGATTCACTGAGGTACTGGTTTCCTGTACTTAGTTTTGTGCATGAGCAGAATCCCTGCAACAGATTGGTTCATGTCATGATTGGAGAGTACATGCTTGAACTGGTAGGTCTTATATAGTTGTGGTTTGCAGACAACTATATAGCTATCTTTGATGAGCTGGTCCCTGTAAGCCCAAAACCTCCCTTACAAACAAGAAAATCAAAAGTAAAGGCAAAGCTAATAAAATTCACAGTATAGGTCTCTTATTTATCTTGCTCAACAAAGTAAATTCTGAACAACAGAACACCCAATGCTACATTATATTAGTTTTCCAACACAGCTGTCGTCCAAAAGAGCTGATATTATCAAACCACCTTCCTCCACAAGATCCTAAACTTGGCTGCCATAATGCAATTGTTGGCACAGTAAACCAACATTATGTGAGATGATGACGAAGCAGGCAGCAATGCCTGTTCAAAAGGAAGGGGCTACGGTTTTTCTATTAAGACCTGGAGATTATCAAAAGATGTGAACCACTTTCTATTCTTGTGATACACCAAAAACCTGGACACACACAATCTGGAAGCCATCCACTGTTCCTGGGCGGCCATTTTCTATGCCCATATATGGTGCTCAATGAACACTATTATGATGATTAAGCCACCCACCGTCATCAATGTTTTAGATATAAAGGAGTTCTCATACACAGAATGTGAAAGTACTGTCACTGTCATTCACTTTCACTTGAAGAAGGATGTTTTGCAGGACACATTTTTGACCATCTTGTACAAGAATATTGTTGTCATACTAGACATTATTATTATTATATTAAATTTATAAGGAGCACAGCTACACGGAGGTTTCCCGGTGCGGAGGACAGATTGCAGACAGCTTTTTACTGGTTGAATAGCCAGGTCTTGAGGCCTTCGCAGAAGCTTTTATGACAAACCTCGACGCGGAGTAGAGAAGTGAGTGAGTTCCACAAGACTGGGGTCAGATACGAGAATGAACGACCGCCCATATGTGAAAGTTTGAATCTAGGGACTATGAAGTTGGCTTGGGATGAGGAGCGAAGTAAACGGGTCGGAAGATATGTTTGGGCTAGGGAGCATAGGTAATGGGGTGCTGTACCTAGCTTAATCTTATGCATATAGCATAAGGCTTTAAATTTCGTCCGGTGCTTAATCCTGAGCCAGTGGAGATCACAAAAAGTGCCTGTGATGGAGGATGTTTTCGGTTCATGACGAAGTAACCTGGCCACAGAATTCTGCACCACCTGCAGCTTGCGCACTAGCTCCCTATTTGCTCCTAGATAAAGGATGTTGTCATAATCAAACCTACACATGATTAGGGCCTGGATAACCATTCTTTGAGTAGATTCAGGCAGCATCCATAGTATCTTACGGAGCCATTTAAGAATCGTAAAGCAAATCGAAGTGTTCTTTGCTATTTGCTGTTTCATAGTCAGCTGATCATCAATCAAATCAATCAAATCAAGCTTTATTCGATCATATACATATAATCATAAAAGCAAACATCAAAGACTATAGAAAAGATAAATCACAATATAAAAATACAGATCTCGAGAGAATGATAAAACTGTACATTTTAAAATATTTGTACAAGGGTTAAAAAGGGAAAAAGCCAGTCAGGGATAAAAAAACATACCTTTCCTCAGCCACACAGCTTTTTCAAAAAGCTAGAAACCCTCCAAGCCACAAATTCATTCTCTAAATATTGCAATCGCACGAGGCCTGGGAGACATTGTCTTAGGTCGAAGGAACTTAAAATAGGAAGTATCCAGAATTTCCTTAATTCATTAAAAATGTTACAGAAGAAGAGTAAGTGAATGGTAGACTGTTCTGATGTAAAGTCACACATACACCGAGGGTGTTCTCTTGACCATTCATTCATTAGCGGGATAGTCAAGATTCTGTGGACTATTCCTAATCGGAATCTCATTAATAACATTCTATCATGGTCTTTGGAAACAAAATTTAAGTATGGTTCCATGTCGAAGGATGTAAGCCTTAGCTGATGGTAAATGCCTGAGGGTTTTGGCGCTTCAACCGCTAATCTCGCAGATCCCAATATATTCAAACAATCTTTCTTCAGGGAATTCCTTGACATTTGGGTGATTGAGTTTGGTTTTAAATAATACTCAGGATGACCAAGATCCTTGGCAAACTGGAATATGTACTTGAGCCAAGGAATTTTCAATGCTCCATCTAGCTTCATGCAATCGTACAAGATCTCACGATTTAAGTGGGTCTGTTCGCTAGACCAAATCCTGTGCCAAAGGAGTATGGGCTCAAGTTTAATAAGGTCCATAATGTATGAAAGACCCAACTCCTCATGGCAAACAAAAGAAGACGTACCAGGTGGAACACCAAGAATATATCGAAGATAGAGATTTTCTACTGTTTGCAGGGAAGTGGGATTTGAAATGGTCAAACCCCAGCCCCATATACCGCAGCCGATACACACTGAGCCTTGTATATGTGTATAAGCTCCCTGGTGGGGTTTCCTCCCTAATCTTTTGGTAAAGGTGGTCAAGGCACTAATGGACCTTTTAAAAGACAATTTTTTCTGGGCGATTGCTTGGGTCCAAGTATTGTTGTAGCTAAAGAGGACACCAAGATATGAGAAGGTCCTTGTATTAGCGATTTTGCTTCCCTCCAGAAAAATGTCTCGACCAGTAGTGCTCCGGGACCCATATACACAATTCATTGTAAAGATCTTAGAGAGATTTATTTTTAATCCCAGGTCACACATAAAAGCACTAAAACTGGTCTGGGCTTTTTTGTAGGCCATTGCTTGTGCGCCCTATGAGGACCGCATCGTCAGAGTAGAGGAGAGCAGGAATTCCTCTCCCACCCCCTTGCGTAAAATCTGAGCCCCCCCTTAAGAAGTGCGTTGGCCAGACCATTTATATATAGGTTAAAAAGAAAGGGGGCCAGCACGCAGCCCTGGCGCACCCCTCTTCTAACAGGAAATCCTGAAGTGCATTGCCCCTTCGTCCCAATTCTAACGCTAGCTGAAGCTCTCTCATAAAAACGGTGCAGGAATGCGATTAGACCATGATTCACCCCAAGATCAACAAGGATCTCCCAAAGCCTCGCTTGGACAACAGAATCGAAAGCTGCAGTCAGGTCAACGAAAACTAGGTATAATTTCCCATTTTTCGCTTGTGTGTATTTCCCGACTATCATAGCCAATTTAAGACTTTGTTCAGGGGTACCCAGGCCCTCCCGGAACCCAAACTGCAGATCAGATAAAACGTTGGATTCAGTTGCCCAGTCCTGTAACCATTGAAGGATGAATCGACCAATCACCTTTACCATAGAGTCAAGAAGGGAGATCGGTCTGTAACAAACAGGATCTTGACGATCTCCCTTTTTGAAGATTGGCACGATGATTGATTGAGACAAAGTCTTAAAGAAAGTGGAGCCGTCACTGGCATTAATCAGCTGTGTTAATAAAGGGGCCCATAACTTTACATTTGACTTAAACAGATCAACTGGAACCCCCTTCGGAACCAGCGGCCTTACCCCCCTTTCTGCGCTCAAGGACTAACATTGTTTCCTCCAGAGTAACGTGAAGGTTGCCCTTGTATGTAGACGGCAACTGCGGAAGTGGATACTCATTAAAATATGGACCATTATATAGAACAGAGTAATGGGTTATCCAGTCCTTTTCTGGAATGGCCAATTCAATGGTAGGTCTCCCATCCCCTATCAAGGTTGGAGTTCTTAGGATTTTCCAGAAGGCCGCATAATCCTTTTTTTGAGCGGCCTCATGTAGCTCCCCCCACGCTTCTTCCCTCAGTGATCTCTTTCTATCTGCTATTGCCTTCTTGTAAGTGGCTCTTGCCCACATTACCTCCCGTTGTGATCTGGGTTGTTTATGAAGTTCCAGTTTAAGACTGGAATATGCTTTAGAACAAGCGCTATCAAACAAACCAGTTGTTATAGGGGCAGAACCACGATGGACGTACAATAGCTTTTTGACCTCATTAGTTATCTCATTAAAAGAGGAGTTGATTTCTTCCGGATAAGAGGACTCACTGAGGCAGATATCAAAAGCAGTTTTATGGGTAGAGATTAGCCATTTGGTCAATACCTCGGGTTCAACATTCGACCAGCGAATAGTGTATCCATTAGTTCTATTCAATTACAGTGTGCCTGCCATACTTTTAACAGTTTTATTCCTCACGGGCCCAAAAGCTTGCATTAGGAACTTAAGGCAAAGCAGGTAATGATCACTCAAAACCACAGTCCCTATATCAAAAAATAGCAGACTTGGGGCAAATGTAAATGAAACCAAAATGAAATCAATAATAGAGGATAAACCTCTTCCATTAAAAGTAGCAGACATAGGAACAGGAGAAGGAACTAAGTCATTGGCGAGACCCAAATCATAATGAGACATCAGATCATTAAGATGGTCGACCAGCTTAGAATGTGTAAAATGACAATTAGAGACTCTCTGATCCATCGGGTTCCCACAATTTTTTTTAACTCAATGGTCTACATAATGCACAATTAAAGTCCCCATGCCATAAAATAGTAGAGTCCACAGTAGTCAGGGTACAAATAGCATCCAGGGTCTCATTAATACGAGAGAACTCAGCCCCTAGATTCTCCACAGGAACATTATTATAAAAGTTCACCATAAGGATTCTTTTTGTGCTTGTTACTGAGAATTGAACAATCTGATGGTAACAATCCCCCCCTTTAGTTAAAAATAGTATCTAGACTACCATGAGTTGGACCTGAGGGACAATTAGAAACTATATTAGAAGCTTCAGGATGAAGCTCCAAACTGTCAATTTGACCCTCGGGGTCCCACACACAAGTTATTTCTAGTGACAACCATGATATCACAATGTGTAGGATTGGGAGTAGACAGTCAGTCAACCGCATCTAGATTACAAAGTGGCTCGTAAAAGTTTCTAACTGGTATAGAATATCCAGAATGTGACAAAAGACGATCAGGCACCCTCACACATGATTATGGAACTCTATCAGGTCTATAGAAAAAACCCAGAGGTACTATGTTGACCCCCTGCTACTTTATTGGAAGAAAAGCCACCCTACTGAGAATTGTACGAACCAGCAGCGGCCCCTTCAAAGATTTTACAGAGCCACCCACCCAGTTTATCCTACGGGCCATCTTAAAATGGGAAAAAAGCTTGTTTGACAGGCCCGTCCTCCCAGATAGAAAATGAAGAGATCTATTATGCAAAGTTGACCAGTTCTCAAATTCCCCTTGGCGTAGTATGGGAACATTTACTAGGACTACAGTTAATGGATTAGCTTCTGACAGCAAATGGAATGTGCCTGGGACGATAAGACCCCCTCTATCTGCCCTCTGTTGCACTTGGGCCATTCTCGGTTGAATAGCTAGCTCTTTACTTAATGCTGGGCGATCAAAATTAGATGTGACATGTTCAGGGATCGAAGGCTCCTGTTGCTGGCCATTATTACACTTCCTATTTGGAGGTGCCAACCCACCAGGAGGAAACTGCAAAGGTGTATTTTCAACAGGCTTTCCACTAGTAACCAAGGTAACAATAGCATTAGGGGAATTACCTATACATTGTGGAAGCCCAGGGACTCTATACTGGTCGGTAATAATTGAGGGGACTAACGGAGCAGTGGTTGGTGCTGATGGAGGACTTGGGCAAACACTTTCTCCGGGGCCGGTAGAGGTCAAAGCAGCTCATGAAGGATAAGATGATTCATACCCATAGTCTGTTTTTTGTTAGGGAGGCCGAGGCTGTTCACTGATTTTCTTTTCTTGCCCGGAGGTTTTGTTTGGGCTAAGCATGTACTTTTAGCTTTTTGGGGCTTGTGATAACCTTAGGTCTGGCACCCTCTTTGTTGTGATAAACAGACACAACAATAATATGGTGGGGCGAACGACTGTCACATTTAATAAACATTGATACTACTTGTACTTAAAAGATAATTCCAAGTCTAGTTTTAAAGGTGTGTCTACAGCTGTCCTAGTGCCGATTCACAGAACTAAATTAAGACAAAATCCTAAACTTACTACTTTTGGTATTCACAGAAGTTAGGATTTTATCTTAAGTTTGTCTTAAGGCAAACTTAAGACAGACTTAAGGTAGGATTTTGTCGTAAGTCTGTCTTAAGTCTGTCTTAAGTCTGTCTTAAGTCTGTCTTAAGTCTGTCTTAAGTCTGTCTTAAGTCTGTCTTAAGACAAACTTAAGACAAATTCTAACTTCTGTAAATACCAAAAGTAGTAAGTTTAGAATTTTGTCTTAAGATAGTTCTGTGAATTGGCCCCCTAGACTTCATAATGGTTTAGTTTTGTGTCAGCAATCTAACTTCCCTTGAAAGATCCGCAGCAAACAATTTAGAGTTCAAACTTGAACCAGGTACTATCCTTTCCATCTACCCTATTCCCAAGTAATTAATCTTACTAAGCTCCTTGAAAGCACAACTGTTTTATTTTATGAGTTTTTGAAGTAAAGTCGAAGTCAAAGAAATCTTTATTCGATCTCGCAATGGAAGATCATAAAAAAAGTTTGACAAAATTAAAATACAAGGTACAATAATAAAAAAATGATTTAGAATCCTAAAAAGAAAAAAGAAACAATCATTTTAAGAAATGGATAAGTTATATAAAAAGCATAGAGCATTAATATCTCAGAAATAGATTCATTAAAAGTTCATGGCTTCATGCAAAAAAATGTCACTTTTAAAAAAACTGGCAACACATTTGCATGTGGCACAGTCGCCAGCTGTTTTAGAAAAAGCAGAGTCACTCTACATTTGCTGAATTCAATTTTGTGTAAAATATGTAATGAAAAACGCCTGTTCAGAGGCAGATAAAGTTTGCAAAAGAGCTTAGGATGTAAGAGGGTCTGGGGGAATCCCTCGTCATAAGGGCAGATGCATATATCAGACTAAGGGGCTTATTCCGATTTCGGTCGGAAGGGCTCCGAACGATGTTTGGAGGGAGCCCTTCCGACTGAACCGTAACGTGTTGCATAGATTAATTCCCGACCGAGCGATTCTGATGGGCTCGGTCGGAAAGGAATCCGACTCGGAATTCCAGATTGCGGACGACAGGCTCAGAGAGCCTTTCTACCATCCCGAAATCCCTCAGTACTCCCCCTGCTGCCTTTTTGCAACCGAGGGAGTACGATGGCAGTTTTTCACTGCCTTTTTGTGCTGATTTTTCCGGCACGAAAAGGCAGTCGGAAACTGTCTTTGGGGGCCCCCAGTAGGGCCCTCATGGGTGCCCCTCTGTGGATCCCTGCACCCGGTGGCAGGCACCTTGGGGTTCGGCCACAGGGTGCAGGGATGAACAGCACCCCTGCTTTGCACATTGCAAGTGCTTTCACAACCTTGCTATTTTACAATTCTACTCTGATAGGCTCACCTTTCAACTCTACTACAGTGGTAAGCACAATGCTTTTTAAAAGTGATTTCACCACCCGGCTATTTTACTCTTATACTGTGATGGGCACATTTTTCAACAATACTGCAGTGATAAACACTCTTCTTTTCAAGTGCTGCCTACTACAGTGATAAACCAACTGTTTTTTTACAGTGCTTTCACAACCTTACTATTTTACAATTCTACGGTGATAGGCTCACCTTTCAACTCTACTACAGTGGTGAGCACACTACATTTCAAGTGATTTCTACTACAATGATACGCACACAACTATTTAAACTGCTTTCTCCGTCTTACTATTTTACTGTTCTACAGTGATTGGCACACCTTGTTTCACAGTGTTCTCACACACTTTCTAAATTTCAGATCTATTATCCTCCCTTTCAAAGGTTGCTCTTACAATGCAGAATGTCACTTTGCCTACTTTCTTTCTCTCCAATCCAGGTGAACCTTCCATTCGCTGGTCAAAGTGGACGAAGGTTTTTCTCAATTATGCAAGAGTATGTGGAGTTTCATGGAGTGCCGAGAGGAAGTTCGCTTTGCTCTTACACTGTCTGGGCTCCGAGGGCCAAGAAGTTTTTGAACACTTACCGGAACTGACTGATGACGAATCAAATAACCTCAATGAGTTTGAGATCTGTTTAAAGAAACTAGACAAACATTACCTTCCTAAAGGGAGTACCGTTTTAGAGAGATATCACTATGGAAAACGTATACAATTGGCACAAGAGTCTGTTGAAGTATATGTTACACACCTACGAAAACTGGCTTTGACCTGTAAATTAAAGTGTTATCGCTATGACATGATTGGCTACTAGGTTAATGATAAGTCTTGTCCTGCTTTAACCTCTAAGTGCCATAATTGTGGGAAAGTAGGTCATGTGGCGAAAGCTTGTAGAGCACAGAAATACAAGAAAAACAAGCAGGTGAAAGAAGTCTGTATTCAGAATGAATCTGATTCAGACACCGACAAACTACACTGTGGTAAGGTCTTGGTTCAGGTTGTCCAGTGTATTGGTAAGAGTTCTAAGAGTCCTGTTGATAGTGTTCAAGTGAATGGTCACACTGTCAAGATGCTCTTTGACTCTGGGGCGAAAGTTACATTGATCCCGAAAAGTTTTTATTACACTACTTTATTCAACAAGGGGAAGGTTTTCAAACCTGATATCAAACTGCTTGCATATGGTTGACAACCTATAAAATTGTTTGGTTATTTTGTGGGTGATATTGAGTACAAAGGTAGACTTACTGCCGGAAAGATCTATATCTCGTCCAGGGGCGACAGTAACATGAGCTGGCTCCATCAAGCCGATCTCGGGGTGATGTTGAGTCCTGGCAGCGATCCATGCATTGGTCTAAAGGACAGTTTCCCTCTGTCATCCCCTAGTGGTGGCAATAACCCTGAGCCCATTAAAATTGTTCAAGTGGGTGACTTACGTAGTGAGTTCGAAAAGGTCTTCAGTGAAAAGAATGGGTAATCTATCAGACTATACACACAGAATCACTCTTAGGGCGGATGCTACTCTTGTAAAGTGCGCAGTGTGCCTTTGGCGCTGAGGGAGCCTATGCGCAGTGAGCTAGAGAAGTTGAAGAAAGAAGGCTAGATATTGGTTGGCTCCTGTTGTTCTCGCCCACAGGCTTCTGGTGAGGTGGGCTGTGTGTAGAACTTTGCGGTCTAAATCGTGCTATTATTGCTGACACGTACACTCTCCCTAATATTAAGGAAAAGCTGACCCAATTAGAAAGGGCTGAGGTTTTTTCTATCTTAGATCTAAGAGCCGCATACCATCAGATTAGGATTGATAGTGATTCAATGAATTTGACAGCCTTCATCACTCCGTCTAATACATACACATTTTCACATCTTGCCTTTGGTCTCATTCTACAGCCTCTGTCTTCCACTGAGCTATGGAGAATGTCTTACATGGGTTGTCTGGTGTTAAGATATATACGAAGACGATGTCCTGGTACATGGTTCCTCACAAAAAGTTCATAATGAGAGGCTCGGGCAGTTTTAGAGAGGTTAAGGTTTCGCAGCTTGACCTTACCTGAAAATAAGTGCAGATTCAACCTCTCGGAGATTGATTACTTGGGACATAAGTTGATGAAGGAAGGGGTTAAATCTACAGATCATCTGGTAAAAACCATTGAGAGTCTCCCTATGCCTCAATCTAGGGATGATTTGGTCACCTTTCTTGGCATGGCCGAATACTATAATAAATTTGTCTCAGTTTGCCTCGCGCACGTTTACCCTAAGGTCACTTTTAAAGAAAGGTGTTACATTTTTATGGTCGGCTCAGTGCCAAGTAGAATTTGATTATATAAAAAGTGCCTTGAGTTGTGTCCCATCTCTCCAAAGTTTTGACACTACGGCTCATTCCATTTTGCTTACAGATGCAAGTTCTAAAGGTCTGGGTGCCATCCTCAAACAAGTGACAGGAAGGACATGACAATTACGTTTCTCTCAAGAGCACCAGTAGGACCGGAAGTACAGTACCCGGTCATAGAGAAAGAATCCTTGTGTATCCTGGGCTATTAGGAAGCTCCAAAAGTTTCTTTGGGGAAGCTTGTTTGTAGTGCGCTCTGACCATAAACCATTGAAAGACTTGTTCACTATGAATAGTTTAGATGCCGTCTCCTCAAGAATTTGTAAGTGGATAGTCGCACTTCAAGACTATGACTTTGTTTTAAACTCTATTCCTGGTGCTGAGAACAAAGTTTCAGATGGTCTTTCTTGCCTAGTTCAAGCTAATTCAAAGGTTACCCCTGATGGCTTGGAAGACCTATGGGAAGATTGCGATTACAAGGTGTGTGAGGTCATAATGGATGTTTTGAGCGAGGAAGAATGGAAGACTTCAATGGGAAGTGATACTGCCCTGGGTGTAAAGGGATAAAAGGCCTGAGTGAGAAGCCTGTAAGGTCTGGAATGTACGTGATTAATTGTCCATTAGCTCTAGCTTACTGTGGAAGGGTACGAGATTAGTTCCCGTCTTCTGTCAGGTTGAGAATTGTCCTACAAGCTCATCAGGGACATCAGGGCATTTCAAAATCCAAGGAGAGGATTCACTTACACTTCTGGTGGCCTGGTATTGATCTTCTGGTTGAGCATATGATGAGGCATTGCACGGAATGTAATATGTGTGACAAAACGTTTAAGATTATAGTCCAAACCATGGTTGTAATTGGCGCTCCCACCCGCTGTTGGCAGGAGGTAGCCTTAGACCTCCTGGGACCTAGTACATGTAGTTCTGGTCAGTCTTGGTACTGAGAAACATGTTTTCTGGATGGCCGGAGATCCAGATTACAGGAAGCAACGAAACTAAAGATGTTGTCAAGTTCCTGGACGATGACTTCTTCAGAGAGGGACTCCCTGATTGCCTCTTGACGGACAATGGGGTTCAGCTGGTCTTGAGAGAGATGAAAGAGTATTGGTTGAAAAGGGGTATTAGGCACACACATTGTTCTCTCTATCATCCCCAAACAAACAGGATGGTAGAGAGGTTCAATAGAGTCCTGAAAGAATCCATCCGACTAGCTAAAGTCCAAGTCAAGGATTGGAAGTCAGATATTGTGGAGCGTGTGATGGTTTACCGCCTCACACCCCACTCCACCACGAATAAGGTTCCTTTGAACTGTTTAGGGGACGTGGTCCCAACACTCGCATGTTCCAATCATGGATGAGGAACAAGTGTTCATGTGCAGATTTAGGTATGATTTCTGGTGCAGTGGCCTGGAAAGAATCATTAAAGTTGAAGTCCTTGGAGAGGAAGAGTTACTTTGATGCCAGGCATGCTGTTTCACACACACAGGTAAGAGTGGGTGACAAGGTGAGAGTTTGCTTGCCCCAGAAGTCTGGGGGTCTTTCTAAGTTTTCCTCACTGTTTGTGGTTAAAAAACTGTTTCAAAATGCTGTGAAATTAAATGATGGATGAATTTAGATTGAGTAGGATTGGTCCTTTGCATACTAATGATCTTTCTAGAGCAGTTCCAGAAGGTTCATCCAAGAGTGCACCTGTGTTGCGCAGAAGTCCTCACACTAAGAAGGTTCCAGTGTTGTTTTGTGACTATGTTTTACACTAGTGTTCCTGTTCTTATGTTTCTTTTATTTGCTTTATGTAAAGGGGAAAGTTGTGTACTAACAAACTTGTTAAGTTTCACTTTGTGACCATGACCAGCATGTTCTCGATTACATTGTGTGTGCCAAGATTCTCTATTCGAGAGTCTTCATACGGTTTGAGCTGTTGTAGAACTCCTACATATCAGTTGCTGCGTGGATAGGACGTTTCTCCTTGTAGATTCTAACTTGAAATAAAGATCTACCTGCTGATCTTCACTACACGTTATGACCTACTTTGGTACACATAGGTTTTTCTCTTTGGAATGTGCCAATGAGAAAATAGTTCCTACAGCCAGCTTAAAGAGTTTAGTTCAATTCCTAACACAACGGGCCCAATTACATGCATTGTCAAACATTATACCTAAATTGGGAAACTGGTTAACTTTTCTACTATCCTTACCTCGAAAGCTATATGACGAGTCTTAGTGCTTTTAGGACCACACACCATGGAAGACGTTTCAGAAAAATTTGTTTTCAGACCAACTTTTTTCATAAAATTGACTAAACGGGAGATTGATAATCTAAGCCCGTTGGCAGTCCTGGCAAGCAACATGGCATCGTCGGCCTAGAGGAGTGCGGACAGGGATTTTCAATTCACATAAGGTACATCGGCTCTGGCATTCACCAAATCAACATCAAGGTCATTGACATACAGCAAGAATACAATTGGGGCTAATATATAACCCTGGCGCACAACTCGTTTAACAAGAAAGGAGAAGGTGTCCTCTCCCTGATCCCCAAATCTTACTGATGCTGACAGGTCCCAATGAAGATGTCTTCAAAGTGCAACCAAGTCAGCATCAAGACCCAAAGAGGTTAAATTACCCACAGTTTAGATCTGATTAAGCAGTCAAAAGCACTCAATAAATCCATGAAGGCTATTTGCAGTTAAGCGCCTTTTGCAAATTTATACTTCAACACAAGAAGATGGAAGTTCAGGCATTGTTCAATTGTGCAGACTCCTTTCTGGAAGCCATATTGGGATGGAGAAAGAATATTACTCTCAGATAACCACAATGATAACTGGTCCAACGTGATTCTTCCAATGACCTTGGCAGTGGAGTCGAGGAGCGAGATGGGCCGGTAACATTTAGGATCCTGCAAGTTGCCTTTCGTGAAGATAGGGTTTTTGAAGTAAATACAGTTTCATAATTGGACAATCTCAACAACTGGTTGAGCTGCACCAAATGATATCAGGCATATTTTTAGGTTGGAGATATACCTCACGGCTAGGTTTTAGTGACTCCACTGAGTTTGTTTCTTAGATAGTTTATTAATGTGATTTTGTCTGCAAGTGTCATATTGGATTGTTACCGAAACGCTTTCTGTTTTTTTCCCCTGTGATAAAACCTATAAATAAATAAAAAAGGATATCAGGCATATTTCATCAATGTACTGATTTTAAACTTAAGTTTTGTGAATTTCACAAATAGCAACCGTCCACTGAGCAATACCATAGGCACAAGGCCAATGGCAATACTGACGGTACATACACATCAGGTGTATCTTTATCAATCAGTGTCAATGTGGGGTGTCCTGGGTGGCTGACAGTTATATTTATCAAACAAGGAGAGGGCGCTCTGGAAGGGGGGCTATTGGTGATTTTCTTTTTTTGCCATTGGCGATGTGTGAGAAAGTGCCATCTTTCTTGCATTGGTATGCCCCCACTTTTATCTGAACTGCTGCTGTGCTTTGACTGAGTGTGCCCTGGACTCCTGCTAACTAGGTGCCCAGGGCCTGTGTTCCTTCCCTAAAACTGTGTTGAAACTAAAACCCAATTGGCATCTCTGGCCACCTGTCAGCCCCAAGTAAATGTTACCCAGGGCATGGTGACCAGAGAAGACCCCTAAGGGCTGCAGCACTTATTGTGTCATCCTTAGGGGCCCTGTACCCTGAGACCCACACACTGCCATTGCAGGCTGAGTGTCTAAGTGCAGAACTAAACAGAGAGTCGACATGGCCCACATCCCTGTGTGCCATGCCCACAAACCCACTGCCCTGGCATACATCAGTCATCCCTCTAGCTGGGTGTTCTATGCAAGTGGTGTGGGCACAGGTGCATGAGCCCTGTGCCCCTACAGTACCCATGGCCATTCCTGGGCACTGTAAGTGCAGTGCTGACATTAAGAGTATATGGTGCTGGGAGGTCGTCATTATGAACACCAAAGCACCATGATGGCTTCACTGAAGACTGAGAGGTTTGTTATCAAACTTCTCAGCACATTAAACCTGCACTGATGCCAGTATGATATTTAATGGAAAATGCACCAGAGGGCATCCTAGAGATGCCCCTGAAACCTAAACCTGCAATCCACATCTGGACTGAGAGGCTGTATGGCTGCCACACAGCAGACATGTTGCTGGGCCCCTGCACATCCTGGGTGAGGCGCTAGGTCTCCTCCCCCAGGATGGGCAGGGGGAAGCTTCAAAGGCCTGTCGCCTCTGTAAGCTTCTCCAGACCATTTGCTGTATCCAGCAACTGGCCCCCACCAGTTCTGACCCCCACTCTGGCGGGAAGACTGGTGGGAAACCCTACGTCAGGAAGGGGTGTGTGCCAGCCTGTGCCAACCCCACCCCTCTGGTGGGAGAGGTGAGGTGAAGCATGACCCCGGGCTCCGGCCATCTTGAAGATGGGGAGCCCTGCCCAATCACAGCTAGGCTCCTGCCCCCTCCCACCCGAGAGGAGCAGACTAGGGGGTGTACCCACCCCAGGACAGGGACCTATTGGTCCCTGCCTTTGCCCTACCTGTAACGCCCCTAAATTCAGTATTTAGGAGCTCCCTGAACCTTCCTTCCTGAGATCCCGATATGAAAAGAAGAAAGAGGATCAAGAAGAAGAAGACCCACAGTGCAGCTGCTAACAACTGGACGACACCCACTGTCTTGGCCCCAGCCCTACCAGCCTGTTGACCCTGGAAACTGATCCTGCTAAATCCCAGCAACTCCTGCGGACAGCAACCTTGGACAACCCGGAGGACCTCCCTGCCTTAACCCTCTAAACAGACTGGGACTCCCATGAGAAACCGCAACCCCCTGGTGCCAGCCAGGAACCGCAAATCCAGCCCACTCTGCTCCCGCCATGCCCGGCCTGTGCCCGAGTGATCCAAGACCATGAGGACGTCCTCCCGGCGACTGGGACCCGAAGTCGAGTGCCCAAAGACCCTCCTCGACGACCAAGGAGACACATGCCGCCTCAGAACCCAGGACCCCTCCAACTGCGACCAGCCGAGGGTAAGAATTCCTGACACCCAAAGACACCCCTGCACCCGGCGCCCCATGGTCCCATGTGCCCTCCTTTGGGGTACTCACCTCTTCTCCAAGATCCCAACTTACCTCTCGAAGTGGTGGTCACACCTTAAGAATCTCCGTCCCCGAGTCTGCAGCCTTTGTTCCCTTTTTACCTTTTCCATTGAATAACATTGAGCGCCCGAAGGTTTAAAAGCACCCTGCACCCAGCTGCCCGAGTGCCGCTGGAAGTGCAACTACTACCCTACTCTACTTCCCCACTTGCCCTGAGTAAGTGACCAGTTTTGAAACTCTGACATATTCCTTTAAAATAAGCTGAGTAACAAATTTCGAATTACGCACCTGGAATCAGGAGTGGAGCCAGTACGGTACATTTTTGCCCAGGACTAAACCGCAAAAGTAATTTTAACCGTACTTACCCATAACCTGAATTTTCTCCCATAGGAAACCATTGACTGTTTTACTCTGAATTTTTTTTTGTCTACTTTTGAAAATTACAAATATTGCTTAAAAATCGTACCAACTACTGAATCGTAAATACTTACCTGTCTTAGGTAGAGACCCCAGTACTGAACCTAGGAGTCCAGTCCTGGATTACAAAAGTAACGAGAACCTACTTTACCTGTGACTTGAATTTCCGTCAATTGGATAACATTGCTAGTTTTTCACTGAGAAGTTTCTGTCAACTTTTAAAATACCTTTTTATTCTTTAAAAATCATTGCAGTAACTAAAACGTTTTTACTAAACTGTTTTCAGCTTGGACCTAAGGACTGAATCTAGGATCCAGTCCCTGAGATACCCAAGTAATCTATAAAGTAATCAGCTGCATTTATGTAGAAAAACCCATTGAGCTCAATGCTAAATTGTGTTTAGAATTGTGTTGCCTATTGCAACCCCTGTACCTATTGTGTTTACAAAGTTTATTGCTTCTTTGCAAAGTCATTACCTGAGAGTACTCTTATTGAAAAAAGTATATTTTGATACCTGCTGGTTCTAAAACTAAAACAACTATATCTTTGGATATAAAAACAATTGGCCTAGAGTTCAGTTATTGAGTGTGTGAAACCTTTTGCTGACTGATTGTGTACAACAAATGCTTTACACTGTCCTCTTGTACTGCCTTACTCCTCGACCAAGCTACCACTTCAGAGAGTAAGGTCAGATCTGACTTTAACCTCTGTTATACCTCTGGGGTCTGTGGACTCTATACACACTATCCATCACTCGAAGGAGGTGGGGTGTATACGCAGTCAGAAATTGTGGTGACATCAACACTTTTTAATTTTTGCGTAGCTAGTACATTTATAAAGCACCACCAAGGTTAACCTTTTATGTGCTGGATAAACTAAAGAAGCTATGTTGCAAAAAATTTAGCAAAAAACAAAGTTGATGGACAGAATGTAGAACAATGTCATACATTCACCCCAGTACAAGGATCTGGGCCTAAATCCATCGTTTTTTGCACTCCACACCACTCTGGGTTATACACTGGCTATATGCAAATCAGCTCTGACCCTGTGCCTCATGGGAACAGTCCAGTCCGAACTACCAAGCCATGTTTTTCCCAGACCGGAATCAAGCATCCAAGGACCGGTTTCTGGCTATCAGCCTTCATCAGCCTGGATAGCTTTACTCCAGTGGTGTGGAGAGCCTGGGACTCACGTCTGAGTATACCCAGCACACTTGGGGTGAAAATTGCAAAAAACACAGTTGATGGACAGAATGTAGAACAATGTCATACATTCACCTCAGTAAAAGGATCTGGGCCTAAATCCATCGTTTTTTTGCACTCCATACCACCCTGGGTTAGACAATGGCTATATGCAAATCAGCTCTGAACCTGTGCCTCATGGGAATAGTCCAGTCCGAACTACCAAGCCATGTCTTTCCCAGACCGGAATCAAGCATCCAAGGACCGGTTTCTGGCTATCAGCCTTCATCAGCCTGGATAGCTTGACTCCAGTGGTGTAGCAACATTTTGTTGTTTACAAGCACAATATTACAACTAATCTTAGGAGCATGGTGAAGGGAGGATTCATGTGGGCGTGCATATGGGAGAGGACTGGAGAGGGGTATTCTGGGTGTCATTATGTACGATTTCAGTATATTGTTTCAATAGGGTTGAAAGGCAACAACAAACTAAACTGCATTATCCACAGTTGATAACACAAACCTTTGGTGACTACAATTAGTACGTAATCTACAACTAAAAGTGCTTAAGTTTTACATATGCAAGATTCCCTACTTCATTGTTTACGTCCAAACATCCTACTTTAGCCACAAAAATGAAACCTTTCCTAATAGTGATAAAAGGACTGACCTGGAAACATGCATGGGTGAGGAAGACAAATTGGTTTACACTTTCTACTACTCAGAACTCGCCCAAAACGTAGAAATGGAGGACTTCGATATAAATCCTACTGGAAAGTGGTACTGAAAACTCTCAATGTATAGTCAATCAATCAATCAATCAATCACCGCATTTATATAGCGCACTACTCACCCAGAGGGTCTCAAGGCGCTGGTAAATGGGCGTGGCAATTCATGATGATCTTTTCAGGCAACTCGGGATTCATGTTTGTTAGACCTGGCCCAATTGGGGTGAGTCTCCCTTCCATTTTTTTGCTGTTGCCTCATGTATTTGTGCTGGTGTTAGATGCTTTGGGCACTGTGCCACTGCTGTCCAGTGCCACAGTGCAAGTGCTCCCTGTTGTAAATAGATGTATGGATTAGTGATTCCATGATTGGATGTTTGGTTTACTTGTCAGACCCTAGTACAGTGCACTGAGTGTGCCCAAGGTGTGTAATCCAAATGCTGCTGGTGGGCCTGCAGCACTGGTTATGCCACCCACAGAAGCAGCCTTGTAACATGTGTCTAAAGTCTGCCATTGCAGAGCCTGCTTGCAGTCTGATACTGTCATGCTGACTGGGGAAGTGCACCCACTTGCCAGTCCCTAAACCTTTCCCTCTCTTCATATCAGTCACCCCTCTGGTAGGCCCAAGGGCAGGGTGCATTGTAAGTATAAGGTAGGACAAGCCCTGGTGTGTGTGGCATGTCATAATAGTAAATTACAGCCATTTTCGTTTTTCACTATTGCAAGGCTACCTGTTCTCCATAGGCCAGAATGGGCTGTTAGAGTTATTACATTTTATAATCCTAACTGTCTCAGAGAACATTGTAGGAATTCAAATGTAGTATGCCTGTACTCAGAATGATAACATTCATGTTTTATTGAAGTTGGTTTTAACATTCTGTGTTTGCAAATACCACTTTTAGAAAGTAGGTATTTGCTTGTCTAACCATTCAAACCTGCCTATGCTAGGTTGTGTATTCCTTTGTCTGGTTTTGTGAGTGACAGGGCAGGGGGATTCCAAGAGACAGGCTGAGTCACCCAATGGTGAATAGAGAGATCTACATCTAGATGGGAGGGAGGAGTTGCACCTGAACCTTGAATAGGGCTGTGCCTGTCTTCCACAATGATTGCTCCACCCCCTGGGGAGCAGCTGATGTCTCTGCCCTGCACATGAAAGAAGAGAAGAAGTCCTGTAACCAAAGTGCTCCAGGACTGTACTTGCCTTCCACAATGCTGGCTCCACCTTCTGTGGGGCGACTGATGTGCCTGCCCTGCACTGTGAAAGAAAAGGAGAAGTCTGGTAAACAGAGTGCTTTAGAACTGGCAAAGGCCCCTCTCCCCTCAGAGAACAAAGGATTTTGGGGTATAAATATTGGGACCCTGATCCAATTAAATTACATCACTTTTGGACTACAAGAAGAAACCTTTACTGAGGAGAGGAACCTGAAGAAACTGAGGAGAGACTATTCCCAAGCTGAAGTGCTACTTGGGGGATTGACCTGCAGTGGTTGCCTTACTGCCAAAGGAAGGAGAAAGGAACTTTGTGTACTTTGCTTTCAACTTGTGAAGGATCTCCAAGGGCTTGGAAAAGAGCTGGCCTCCTGCTGAAGTCTCAGGGACAACAGACTTCAACCCCCAGCTCCCCAGAGTTCTTTTGGAAGCGCCTGCTGCTGTTTTGGGCCTTCTGAGGAACTGCGTGTCGCAAGGAGCTGGAAGCGCGACTCAACGAGAAGAAGCGTGTCGCCGTCGCTGGGTCTGTCGGCGCAAATCCGAAGGAGGGTGTCGCCGCTGGAACTGTCGCACTGCACCGCATCGGAGAGAAGCGTGCCGCAACGAAGAGGAAGCGTGTCGCCATCGCTGCTGCTGCCATCGCAACTTGGAAGGAGGGTGTTGCCGCTGGAGCTATCGCACTGCACTGCATCAGGAGAAGAATCTTGCAACAAAGTCGGAGCGTGTCGCCGTCGCTGTGCCTGCCGTCGCAACTCCAAAGGAGGGTGTCACCACTGGAACTGTCGCACTGCACTGCATAGAAGAAGAGCACCTCGCATCCCCGAGAAGCGAGCCGCCGTCGGAGCTGCTGCCATCGCATCTTGGATGTCGCCACTGTAGTTTTCGCATCGTGCAGAAGCTTCACACATCGTGGGAGAAGAGCGTCGCCACTGGAGCTGCTGCCGTCGCATCTTGGATGTTGCTGCTGTAGTCCACGCATCAAACTGAGAACTTCTCGCATCCCCGAGAAGCATGCCGCATCTGGAAGATCTTCACGTCTTTATTTCTTTGCACCTAAACTTTGCCGTATTTCCATCGCTGCGAAATTTGCTTGTCGTGGAAGGGCAATGCAACCTAAGGTACATTGACGCTAAGTGTTGCATCTACGAACTGAACCTAACTAAGCTTAATCTACCATCTTAAACTAACAGTATTGTGTATTTTGGTTGTTTATGGTCTTGTGGTAACTCTATATAAAAGTATACTTTTTTTTTATATAAAACCTGTGTGGTGTCCATTTGTAGTATTTTCACTGTATGTGGTCACAAATGCTTAACAAACAACACCTCTGAGATAAGCCTTGACTGCTCGTGCCAAGCTACCAAGGGGGCGAGCAGGGGTTATTTTAGGAGTGTAATCCCCTAATCCTGACTAGAGGCGAGGGTCCCTATTTGTCACAAGTACCTACCTGTGCCAACTAGAGACCCCCAAATCTAACAATGTTATCTCAAAATGACTTTTATCAATGCAGAAAGTCACCTGATACTGTACCAAGCTTTTATAAACTTGGAGCTTTTATAGCAGTGGCGGCTCCTTTGCTAAGGCGGAGGAGCATCAACTCACTGCTCGTTGAGCAGTAGAAAATAAAAATAAAATGATAATAACAAGAAGTTATTATCATTTTATTTTCCTTTTCGACTCCGTGCGGGGTGGGGCTGGATGAAGCAGAGGGAACAGGTGTGGCTTGCACATCTTCCCTACATGCACATGACGCTTTGACTGGCCCTCCAGGGCCAGCCAAACAGTCATTCCAAGTTGGCATGTTCGTCATGGGGCTGTGTTGCACAGCCCCATGGAGAAAATGCCCAGCCTCCAAAGGAACTGCGTAACCGGGCTAACAGGCCAATCAGACCAATGACAACCTCTGCCTGCATTGTCGTGATTGGTTGGCAGAGTCGAAAGCCTGGCTGCTTCCGGTGGAGGCTGCAGGCAGCACCCGTGAAGAAGAAAATAAGATGAGGAGAGACATGCAGCAGATGCTGTGGCAAAGCAGGTAAGTTTAATTATTATTGTTTTCATCCCACCCCACCACCCGCTAGCCTGCGCCTCACCATCCCCATTCAGAGGCAGCCGCCACTGTGTAATAGAGTAACAAACAGATGCAACTTCTGCTTTTAAGGCTTTCCTTCCTTCATTCCCTTATAAATTCATAAAGGTCCACATCTAGGACAGGTGCATAAGAAAATACTAGTATGGTGATCTCTCTTCACCCAACTTATTTGGGACTGCTGTCTTTTATTAGATGAAGCAAACTCATCATAAATTTCAAGTATACCATCACATTGCCAACATTCCAAAATCAAAAAGGAAATTCGCTTTCTCTTTGTTTATTATCCTAATTGAACTAAGAGGCCTAGCCATTCAGATATCTGTGCAACTATTTTTCTTAAAACACTAACACAGATTGTGAAGTTTCTGAGATTTGGGCGTTAGGTTAGTTCTCATTATTTCAATTTTTATGCAACAAAGTGGGATAATGAACATCATATTTCCTTACCTTATTGTATCATTGCCATAGCAACCTACGTCACCAATGCCAAGATCATCTGCCATTATTATCACAATATTGGGTTTGATAGAGGAGACTGCATATGACCAATCATTCTGTCGAAGTAGGAAAGTGACTATTAAGTAACGCTTAAAAATCCTAAAATGTGAAAGAGAGAAAATAGTTTACATTGAGGATCAAATTTGATGCATAAAAGCTAACAAAACAATACAGCTTTCTCTTATAAATTAAAAGACGTTCATAGCCACAATAAACTAACCTCATTATTAACAATATATAAATGATGACAACAATGTGAAACCTCGATTTTTAAATAAGGGAACATGATATAAACAAGTACCGCAAAGCCACCTACTGACTTTGCCAATGCATGATTTTACCCAGATGGCCACTGTCCGAACATACACAGAAACAGCTGCCATCTTCAAATTATTTTTCTTCTAGCAAAAGAAAATGTACTTCAATTCAGTATCCATATGGTGTGGTTCTGCAATGCCGGTAGACCCATAATTCATTAAACCTTGAGGGTTCACTGGATGTTAACTGGTTTGTCCATGGTGCTTTTTCATTGGAATGACGCGAGGTGGCTTTGCTATCGCTGCCCCTATTTTTATTTAACAAATTAAATATTTTGTTTGCTGTTACATGCGAAGATGAGAAGAGAGTACGGCACAGATTACAAAAGCACATACGAAATTCTATGTCAGTCCCTGAGGCTTCAGATTATGCATCTCTCACTTTACTGCAACACACAGCAGCCAATTAAATTACAATAGACATTTCAGTAAACTACAAAAAACCTAATTTACCATGAACAGCCCCATTGCATCATCCACCATCTACCATCCACCAATCGGGGACTGGGATGGGCTATAAAACCGGCTGTCCCCTTTGTCCTTCCTCTTTCTTTGCTGCTCCATCAACCTTTTAATAAGTGTGATTTCTAGTACCTTACTATTGTTAATTCTCAATTGTTTATGCTTTATTGAGAGGGATTCTTTAAGCACGTGCCACTGTTTAAGGTAAATCAATTGCCTCATCGCTGGCACAACAGGTCAATGTGATCAGATTTCCGACCCGCTATCTTTTTCGCCGCTGCGATCGATTTGATATTTTGCTTTAGTTTGTGTGATTTAACCCCTTCGCTGCTAGGCCTTTTCCCCTCCTGTGTTAAGCCATTTTTTGGCGATTTGGGGTAGTGCGCGCTTAGGCCCCTTTACTTTTTGACCACATAAGGTATCCACGCCAAATTTGCGTCCTTTTCTTCCAACATCATGTGGATTCTAAAGGTGCCCAGGGTTTGTGGATTCCCTTGGAGGGGTCCCAGAAATTAAGCAAAATACAGGATAATTTTAGTTTTTTTCAGAAAAATGGGAAAAACGGGCTGCAAATGAAAGCCTCTGTTTTTTCCCTGCAAATTTTATCAAAAAAGGGTTTGTGGGGCTGAAATCTCAATTTTCTCAGCTTTTAGGGAATGACAGTCTTTTGTCAGAGAACCAACATTTTTCACACAGTTTTGGCATTTTTCTGGGACAAACCCTATTTTTGCTATTTTTAGAGCTTTAAACCTCCTTCCAGTTAATGGTAGAAATGAGTTTGAAGGCATTAAAGGATCCTGGAAAGCTATACATTTTCGAAAAGTAGACAAAATTCTGAATTCAGAAAGGGGTCATTTGTCTAAATCCATGAAGGTTTCTTTATAGAAACGAACAGTTAAATAATTGAAAATTTGTTGAAAAAAACAGCCTTTTGTCTCAACGTTTTCACCTATAACTTCTTGTAATTTTGACAGCTCTTGGAAAGCAATATACCGTTACATCCGATTGACCTTCCTGGTTGTGGGGATATATAGGACTTGTAGTTTCACCAAGAACCCGACGAACCAAGAGCCAAAAACTGAGCAGCAACTTGCAATGGTATTTTATTATTTACTGGGTATAGAGCACTTATTCTTGGAAAATGTATACATGGAAACATCGGTATGAAAGACACCTATGTATTTCTGAATTGGGTACAAATTATAGAGTTTAGAGTTTAGAAACAGTATATATTTGCAAATTTTCAAAATTGGGAATACTCATACTAGCATGAGAATTATTGGTCATTTTTCAAAAATATATTTTTTTTACACAATGTCTTTCATTGGGAAGGGAGAAATGCATGAAAACTCAATAGGTAATAACAGTTCATTTACAAATCTGAATTAGCCTAAGTCTCCCGATAAAAACGGTACCTCACTTGTGTGGGTCGGTCTTGTGCCTGCGACAGGAAACGGCACAAAATGCAACGTGGTCACACCTCAATTTTGCAGTTAAAAATTTACCCTTTTATGGCAAAGTGCCTAGCTGTAGTTTTTGCACACTAGCTCTGCCTGCACCTAGGGAAACCTAGCAAACCTATACATTTTTGACAACTACACACCCAGGGAAATTCAGGATGGGGTGACTCGACTGCCTCCCACCTGGTTCTGTTACCCAGAATCCCTTGCAAAGCTAAAAAATTGACAAAAAAAACGCATTTTCCTCACATTTCTGTGGTGGAAAGTTCTGGAATCTGCGTGGATCAACAAATTTCCACCCACCCAGCGTTTCCCCAGGTCTCCCGAAAACAATGGTACCTTACTTGCCTGGATCTGCCTAGTGTCTGTGACAGGATACAGCGCAAAACGCAACATGGTTGCACCTCAATTTTGCAGTGAAAACATGTCCTTTTTGGCAAAGAGCCTACCTTTTCGTTTTTGAACCTAGCTCTGCCGGCACCTAAGAAAACCTAGGAAACCTATACATTTTTGAAAACTACACACCCAGGGGAATTCTGGATGGGGTGATTCAACTGCCTACCACCAGGTTCTGTTACCCAGAATCCCTTGCAAAGCTAAAAAATTGACAAAAAAAAGCATTTTCCTCACATTTCTGTGATGGAAAGTTCTGGAATCTGCGTGGATCAACAGATTTCCACCCACCCTGCGTCCCCCCAGGTCTCCTGAAAAAAATGGTACCTCACTTGCCTGGGTCTGCCTAGTGCCTGCGACAGGAAAAGGCCCAAAGCATATGATGGAGACTTAAATATTCGTTTTTGAACCCTAGCTCTGCCGGCACCTAGGGAAACCTAGCAAACCTATATATTTTCGAAAACTACACACCCAGGGGAATTCAGGATGGGGTTAACCGACTGCCTCCCACCAGGTTATGTTACCCAGAATCCCTTGCAAATCTAAACAATTGACAAACAAAATGCATTTTCCTCACATTTCTGTGGTGGAAAGTTCTGGAATCTGCGTGGATCAACAAATTTCCACCCATCCAGCGTTCCCCCAGGTCTCCCGATAAAAATGGTACCTTACTTGCGTAGGTAGGCATAGTGGCTTCAAGAGGAAAAGGCCCAAATCATATGGTGGAGACTTAAATATTACCTTTAGCAAAACTATCTTGTTTTTGGGGGGGGGGGGGGGGGGACCTGAGTTTTTGGCCTGGGGCTCGGCGGCCATCTTTAGAAACTGCCAAACCCAAACAGTTTTGCAAACTAGACACCCGGGGGAGTCCAGGGAGGTATGGCATGCGTGGCTCCCCCAAAGTTTTCCTACCCAGAATTCCTTGCAAACCTGAAAATTTGGTAAAAACAACACTTTTCCATATATTTTTTGGTGGGATCTCCGTGCCGACACAAATATCCTACCACCATGCGTTCCCCTTGTTCCCCAGAGTAAAATGATACCACACTTGTGTGGGTGGGCCAAAGCGGAACAGGCCAAAAATGTAGTTTTAAGAAATTGTAGTTTTTGGGGCTGTCAAATTAAGCACATAGAATTCTACTGTTTTAGGGTCATCCTAGTCACAGGCCTTTGGCCCACCCACACTTTTTTGTGTGGGAAAGCGTGGCATCACTGGGCTCACACAAATTTCCTCCCACCCAGCGTTCCCCAAGGTCTCCCGATAAAAATGGTACCTCACTTGCGTGGGTAGGCATAGTGGCTGCGACAGGAAAAGGCCCAATTCGTACGGTGGAGACTTAAAAATTACCTTTAGCAAAACTACCTTTTTTTTGGGGGGGTCACCTGAGTTTTTGGCCCGGGGCTCGGCGGCCATCTAGGAAAACCTACCTAACCCACACATTTCTGGAAACTAGACACCCGGGGGAATACAGCGAGGTATGGCATGCGTGGGTCCCCCAAAGTATACCTACCCAGAATTCCTTACACACCTTAAAATTAGGTTAAGAAAACACTTTTTCATAAATTTTTGCATGGGATCTCCGTGCCGGCACAAATATCCTACAGCCCAGTGTTCCCCTTGTTCTCCCGAGTACAATGATACCTCACTTGTGTGGGTGCCCCAAAGCAGAACAGGCTAAAAATGAATTTAAAATAATTGTACTGTTTGGGATTGACAAATTAAGCACCTCACCTTAGTCACAGGCCTTTGGCCCACCCACACAAACGAGGTATCATTTTACTCGGGAGAACAAGGGGAACGCTGGGCGGTAGGACATTTGTGCCGGCACGGAGATCCCACACAAAAAAGTTTGGAAAAGTGATTTTTTACCTAAATTTAAGGTTTGCAAGGTGTTCTGGGTAGGAAAACATTGGGAGACCCATGCATGCCATACCTCCCTGGACTCCCCCGGGTGTCTAGTATTCAGAACTTTTTGGGTTTGGTAGTTTCACAAGTTTTCCGCCGAGCCCTGGGCCAAAAACTCAGGTGCCCCCACCAAAAATGAAGGTAGTTTTGCTATAGGTTATTTTAAATTCTTCACCATACGATTTGGACCTTTTCCTGTTGCAGCCACTATGCCTACCCAAGCAAGTGAGGTACAATTTTTTCCAGGAGACCTGGGGGAACGCGGGGTGGGTGGAAATTTGTTGATCCACGCAGATTCCAGAACTTGCCACCACACAAATGTGAGGAAAATTCGTTTTTTATGTCAATTTTTAAGGTTTGCAAGGGATTCTGGGTAACAGAACCTGGTGGGAGACAGTTGTGTCACCCCATCCTGAATTCCCCTGGGTGTCTAGCTTTAAAAATGTACAGGTTTACTAGGTTTCCTTATGTGGGAGCTGCGCTAGGGCCCACAATCCACAGGTAGGCATATTGCTAAAAACAAACCTGTGCCTAGTCGGCTTTCTGCTGCCCTGGGGGAAGATTTTGGGGCTGGGGTTTCCCCGATATGCCCCCAAGATGGGTAGAAACATTGTGGCTATATTTTTTGGGGGGTGGGGGCATTGGTATGCCCATTCCGGGCAGCACCACCCCCACACATAAAAAGGCCCGCGTAATCGTTGGCGTCAAGTGGGCTTTTTGCCCATCCGGGAGCAGTTTCGGGGCTACTGCCCCCATCCTCCCTCCAGGGGGGCAGAAAGGCTGTCATTGTTGCGGGTGGGGGGTGGGGGCATTGGCATGCCCGTTTTGGGCAGCCCCCAACCTAAGAAAAATGTGCCCAAAAATCCTGTGTGTCTGGTGGGTTTTCTGCCCCATCTGTCCCCGGGAGGGGCAGGAAGGCTGTAATTTTAGTGGGGGTGGGGCATGGGCATGCCTGTTTTGGGCCGCCCCACCCTATTTCAAATTTGCCCCCCAACAAAAATCCCTGGCGTCTAGTGGGCTTTTTGCCCCCCCCCCCCCCCGGCAGGGCAGATTGGGGGGTAATGCCCCATCTACCCCCAGGGGGTCAGAAAGTCCACTAGACTCCAGGGAGATTTTGGGGCAAAATTTTGATTAGGGTGATGTCTGCCCAAGACGGGCATGCCAATGCCCCCACCCAAATAAAAATGTGCCTAACAAAATCCCTGGTGTCTAGTGGGCTTTTGCCCCCCCAGGGGGGGCAGATTGGAGGCTACTGCACCATCAGCCCCCAGGGGGGCAGGAAGGATGGTATTTTTGTGGGGGAGGGGGTGGGGGCATAGGCATGCCCGTTTTGGGCAGCCCATCTAAATTCAAATTTGCCCGCAAAAAAATCCCTGGCGTCTAGTGGGCTTTTTGCCCCCCCCCCCCCGGTACAGAGTCTAATATTGTTTCCAGTGCCTCCAGGGTTTCCTTAGTTGCTGGCTAAGCCCAGCTTAACCATTCTGTTGTGAGTTTCTATACCCACGCAGACATAGCATGTTGTAATATTGTAATTCGATACTCTCGTTCAGTCTCTTCATTTAGCTAACGCTATGGTAGATGCATATATGTGTTTCCTATATTCCCCTCCCCTCGGTCTCTTCCCCTGTTCCCCTGTAGTCTGCCATTGGAATGCTCCGCTGTGTTCACAGGAATCTGGAGGCAGTGGTGCTGCTGTCTATCGCCTCTTCTTTCCTTCCATGTAGACACCAAATCAGTTGTCCCTCTTTTGGTGCTTGGATGGGGAAGGGAGATCAGGCAAAGGTCACAGGCCTGAGGTTTCCTGCACTGTCTTTTATGATCCCTTCGCTCCGTCCCTGGGGGACACTGTACATGGACCAACTGCAGCCTGAAAATCACCACTAAGACTCCTCCAAAGTTCCTGTATGATATCCGTCTGCTTCCCATTTCAGTCTTGAAATAATTGGAAAATCCATCTTTGCTGCCATGGACTACCGATCCCAAAATGCGCTAGCAAGTACTCAGAGTCCAGACATTCAAAATGCAATACTTTCTCTGAAAGTAGTCCTGCTGTTCCTGCTGCACTGGATTCTTTCTTTCAGGACATGTGAGAGGTGGGAATAGGACATACTTGTGCTAGTCTTGTGCAGCCCTGTGACTCCACCCTGGGCTTACTGCTGCCTGGAACTGCTTATAAACTGCCATTGCCACAAGCTCCTTGTTTGTGCATGGGAGTTTGCTCCTCTGTGTACCAAATATTTTGTTGCTTGTTTTCCTGACCATTTCATTCTTTGCTTCAGCCAGAGACTGTGCCCTATTCCTGTGCAGCTTGCTGTATAGTTCTCCAAGTCATGCTTTACTTTCTTTTTACTCCCTTTTCTGCGTTTTGTCTATGGTCAGATGCAGCCACAGGGACAGATAACTAAGTGGTAGGATAGATGGATCATTTTTACAGCTGGATGGGTGGGTAGCTCTTTTTTGAATGGCTCAGGTTTCAAGTGCAAGAAGTAATAACACTTTGGGTGGAAGAATATTTCCTTGGTATGGAGATGTCTGTATGTATGCTGAAAGAACCGTTATCCAGGCCCTGATTCTTTCCAGGTTAGATTACAGTACCATCTTATATCTTGGAACAGACAAGTCTGTGATCAGGCACCTCCATGTCATTCAGAACTCTGTTGTCAGGCTCATGTTCAGGCTTCCTAAACATTCTTCTGTGTCTGGACTCCTTCACCATTTCCACTGCCTCACTGTGGAGAAGCATATTTCTTTTAAGGCTCTCTTCTATATGTATAAAATTTACTCATGCTCCAGATCGCAGTACTTGCAAAACCTAGCTTCTGCCTACCACCATTCCCTACACCCACACACTCTGCGTTCTAGCATTAAAAGCTCTCTATATCGTTCCTAGAATTAGGCGCACCCTGACGGACGGCCACTCCTTTGCATTTGTGAGAACTAAGGTGCGGAACACTCTTCCAGAGTCTTTGAGATGCTGTATCTCTTTACTTACCTTCCGCAAGAGGTTGAACACCTTATTATTTTGAGCTCCCTCTCTATGCTTTCTAGCCTGCCTTAAGTGCTGGGAAACCCACTGGGGAGTCATGCGATGAACAACAACTCAATAATAATAATACCAATGTCTGAATAAACAGAAGGGCCTTCCTTAATTGGAAGAGGGGACCATCAATGTTTGAACAGCTGAATTATTAATTGGTAAACATAACTGTTTTATTTGATTTCTTATTTGGATGAACTGAAATATTTTTAGATAACAGAATGATCCTTTTTGGAACATATGATGACAGATCAATTTTTAAATAGAGAGATCATTTATTGATAAGTAGTTGAACATTTAAAGGATGATGAATCCTTTTTTGAGATGGATAAACTTTGGGTCAATTATTATTATTATTTTTTATGTATAAATTCTTTGGAAGGCCGAGAAAACTTTTTGATGGATTGAGGAATCAGTTTTATAGATAGGGAAAGTATTTATTTATCTTTTGATGGAAAGAGTGTTCATTTTGTGACATTTTTTTGGAGGGCTAGATGTATGGATCACTTTGTGGGTTGGTGTATCATGTTTGGGAAATGGACAGATCTTTTTTTAAATGATGGGTGAGTATTTGAGATGGATGATTACTTTGAAGATGGACCATTACACGGACAATGGAAGACCAAACATTTTTTGTTTTAGATCAATGTGTAGATCCATTTTTGTAGTGAATGATAGATCAGTTTTAAATTGGTGGAATTAACATTGATCATGTTTGGCATACATAGAAAACTTCCGCATAAATGGGCACTCGTTTTTTTAGATGTATGTATTAAAGATGGATACATAAATGGATTATTTATTTGTTTGTTTTTATGGATAGCTTATTTTTTTCGGTTTTAGCTACATTACTTCCTAGAATCTTTTAAATTATATAAATATATATAGGCAAACAATGCAATGATGGATCATTCCATGGATAGGTGAATATTGTTCAGATACATATATAGCTTTTAGGTTAATTTAATCGCGGATAAGTGTGGATGGATAGTTCATTTTCTGGATAGATGGTTAATGTTTAAGGTAGAAAGGTAATACTTTTCAGCGGATTGGATAATCTTTTTTCGATGTGTGGTTCATTTTAGGGTAGATGAATGCATCATTTGTTTAGGTAGATAAATGGATTTTTGGGATGGATCATTCATATACATACGTGTCCTCCCCCCCAAAAAATGTTTATTTGGATTGGTGTATTATTTCTTCAATGCACTTACTGATTATCTTTTGGTTAGAATAATTATATTTCAGGACGAGTGTTTCAAGATTTATGTTTATCAAGTTTATGTTAGGCCAAAGCCCAAACACCTCAACAACTAGAAGACAGATTTTTTTTTCAAACACACTGTATACAATGAGATAAAACATCACACTAATTCATCGACAGTAAACATTAAAGTATAGGCCCGTTAAGGTTTAAAAGCGCTAAAACAGATTCTTTGGAAAAAGCTGTTGCCGGCAATTTATACAAGAACATCTAAATTATTCAGAAACTTATGTTGCCTAGTTTTCCAGGTAGCAGACAGAAATTGAGAGAGAGTGACCACAGGTTGAGGCATTGGTTTTTATCAAGTCCATTGCAGACCTCATGCTCTGGATGTTCTTGTTTCTTAGCAACTATTTAATGCATTTTGCTCCCATATTTCCACACATCGGACTGAGGAGAAAAGTATGTCTTGGGCTCTTGCAACATTATCTTGTTTGGCCATGAGCAACATCATAATGACAAGTAAAATGATTGAATGGTAAGATACCAATCAAAAGCTTAAAATGTAAAACAAACAACACTAGCTCCACCTCATCCATGTAAGTGGGTACACATTTGCGGGTTACAAAACTTTAGTTAGGCGCCCTTGAGGGAATCTGAGTGCATCGCCCCTGAAGCCATGCTTTCTATGTAGATTTTGCCTTGCAGAGCCATCCCTAGGATAGTAGACTTGAGGAAAGACCAAAGATCTAACAAATCTAACAGATCTATCTGTCCTAATAGCATGAACATGCCAGAACCCACCTAGAAACGGCTACAAAGCAGGTATCAGACTCCCTATAGTAGCCTAGCTTGGGTGTCCCTCACAATCTAAAACCAGAGAAGTCTTAACTTAGCAAGTGAGGAGATGCCCATCATCTCAAGATCCAAAACAGAGGTATTGTTGTGGGACTGGAGGGTTAGCTCAACTAGCAGTTTATGAAATCCACTTAACATAGATATGCTATGCTATGCATAAAATGCTGCATTGGCCCCATAACTCTGCTCCAAAGTGCAGGGGTCTGGTGCTGTAGAATGTCACCCTTCTCTCACAAACTGTGATAACCCCTAATGGGAGGCCATCACAGGGATAGTGGAAAGCTGGTGTCAGCAGGCCACCATTTCTGTGATTGCCTTTCTATAAAGTTCTTAAAAAACTCACCCAGTTTTCCTAAAACGGAATGTGTCTGTGTTTAAAAAGTTTACTTTCTTTTGTTTGGGATTTGGCAGTGTTCTCAGACCACTACTTACTCCAGCAAACTTTGATTTTTCTTTTTATAATCACATTTTTAGTAGATTTGTATGAATATATTAACATACACAGTGCCCCTGGCACCACACACCATATAATTTTTCAGACACAATAGACCAAGGTAATGTAAGCCCACCACTTCCCCCAAATGTTCATATGCTTCTGGGGGCCGTCCCCTTGCAAGGTATATAGGTTAATTCTGCTTAATCTCCAGTAAATTACAATATTGGTCTTAGTAATCAAGGCTTCGATCTCAACCAGGTACGCTCTTCACAACCCCCCCAAACACCTCCATAATACCCAACAGTTCAATCCGGAGCAAAAGGTCCGCCGGTGGTTCCAGGACTCGCAATAGAGTGGTAAAGACATTGTTATAAACAGTTCCCCTGGCCAAAGTAAAAATGAGTCTGTTAATATCATCCCCATTCCCAGTTGGCATTGGAACGCATCAGGGTTGCTCTCTGTACACACTGCTGTTCGCTCTGGCTATGGAGCCATTTGCGAAGCGTCTGAAAGCCTTTGGCAGGATCTGGGATATCCCCATTAGAAAAGAGATTAATGTTATGTCGCTGTTTGCTGATGACATCCTTGTTTATGTCTGGGACATATGCAAGGGGATACTGGATGGTAGTCGCGAGCTATAAGAAATCAAGAGAGTCTCAGGCCTAGGGGCTAATAGGGCAAAGACTTGCCCAATCCAGCTACTATGGGTCTGCCCCCCCATGCTCCCTCACTGTAGATGAACACCAGATTAGGTGGGAAGCCCACACATTCTGCTATTGAGTATTAACATATATTAGTCTGCCACCGACCTGCTGGAGGACAACTTAATGAGAGCAATCGCCATCCCCCTGTCCTAAGTTTCCCCTTACCATATATGGTCAGGTTTGACTGTGCAAAATGGTGATGCTCCCAAAGCTACTTTACTATTTTGCGAACTTGCCCATTACAGTTCTTCGCAGAGTGTACCATATACTAGATGGAATACTGGGCAATTAGGTCTGGACCACCGGTTGATAGAGAATACTCTTTCAAAACTCCAATTACCCAACGAGCGTGGCAGACTGGGGGTGCCTAATTTAGAGCATTGCTATCTAGCAGCTGAGTTGCAGTGGGCAACCGTTGGCTAGCTGCGCGCAACCTGGCCGACATATCATCCGTGTGTGATGGAGACACATTACAGAAGGTAGAGGAACAGTTTCTCCCAAAGGCACCTCTACTGGCCTCCCCGAGGCATGGCTTTGTGTAGCAATATCCAGCTATGCGCGAGCCCTACAAGTGTTGCCTGGAATGGTGCCCTACCATCCCTGGCTGCTTTCTGGGCAGTGAGGGACAGAGAGCACAGAACTGTGGGACTCTCTGTGGTCAACCACAACAGGGGATCTATTCCAGGAGGGCAACTTGGTTCCCTTCAACCTCCAGTCAGACCAGACAGGCCTCCTGGTGGTACACTTTCTCACCCAAAGGTTTATGGTCTTTCAACTCTAACGCCTCTGGGCTACTGTGGCCACAAAACCACCCCCCCCCCCCACTAACCCACTAATACAAATACTATTCACATTTGGCAATTGAAGGCAGTTTATTTTCTGGATCTCCCTGACCATTCCGGATAGAACAGTTGATACTTTGGATGCCTTGCACCAGCAGTGGGAGTGAGATTTGGGGTGGTCCCAGACTCCCAAGGAATGACAAATAACGGTTGTCTAGCCATGTAAAGTCTCCCGTAATTCTATGGCTTCGCCTGCCTTCCCTTGCTGTCATGCTCCTCAAGCCGAGATAATACACGTGCTCTTGGTGTGCCCAATGGCACGCAACTTCTGGGGTGAGGTTTGCAAGGTACTGCTGCTTGTCACAGGCTACAGAACTTTAATAATAGGGCAGTTGTGTCCTGGGTCTTTATGGAAGAGGAAGAGCCAAGGGAGCCATTATCCATTTCATTGATGTGACATTGTTGCTGGCTAGGTGCAGGGATTGCATTGAAGTGGAAGGCAGCAATGCTCTCAGGGGTCCCCCTTTGGCAAGCAGAACTTATTAAGTAGGTAGGGGTGAAATGAGCAGCATTGTGGTCGGAATTGGCCTGTGGCCTACATAAGGATCCCATAGCGGCAGCATGGGATGAATCTCATGTGCACACTTAAGACCGATCCAGAAGAGGGCCCTGAACAGCAATAGGTGGTACAAACACAGACATGAAAACATTTGGTTGGGGCAGGCACGGCTGATCGGCAACTAACCAGAGCACTACATATGGTCTTGGCATGCCAGATCTAACTGCCCACCCAATGCATTTAGTCTAACTCTAGAGCAATTCATATCAGCGACACAGGTTCTTGGATTTAAAATGCTGGTTTCTATTATCTTTCTATATTCAGATGCGATGTCGGAGTCCTCAGAGGCACTTTGCCATAGGGCATGGAAATCCAACAGGATTACATCCCACTCTGCTGCCATCGGCTGCTTTCATATGTCTATCGCGTCCTCTCGCCCCAGCGCTATACTTTCAGCCTGCGCACAGCATATTAACGATTGGTACCAGGATTTCAGTGGGGGAACCTCCTGTGTTTCCCACCACCTCGTGAGCAGGCGCTTAGCTACTATTAGGCCGAGGTCAAAGTTGTGGGATGTCACTTTGTTCTTGCTAGACCTCTTGTACTATTAAGTGGTACAACAAAATTGTACATCAAGTTCTAGGCTGTAAAACAGTAAACATTAGTGAGAAGGGACCTGGAGTAGATCCTTGTACTAAGGGGGTGGCTGGTTTGATTTGGCTTGTCAAGAGCTTAAGTGATTGGAGAGACAGAGAGCCAGGAGCACCAGGTGACACCTAGGTATCGTAGCCTCCCCAGAGCTGACCAAGCTTAAGCTATAATTTAAATCTCTAGTGAAGGCAAAAAAGCCTCATTGTACCACAGTAAGCGGGATGAGATGCAGGAAATTATCCTCTTCAAGGATCAACAAAAGGTCTGTGCTAAGGTCAATGAGCCCAGTGATTTAAATAGGGGAACCCTTGTATGTATGATTCCGGAAGATCAGTTGGTACCTATTTGATATATTTATATAGGAGAACTTTAGATCCAACTAGACCCCAGGGAACTCTTGGGCAAAAACTCCCCCCCCCCCCCCCCCTCTGGTTTTCAATAAAGAAAATAAGAGCAGAGAATGAAGCTTTCCCAAGCTGCAGGCACAGATCACATTCCCACAGTTATAATTAAATCAAATGGTGTTTGGTGGGCCACTGTTTATTCATCTTTGTTCAGTTGGATTGCCTGATCTAGCTTTCTCCCCCATCACGTAAAGTGTCCATAGTAAAACCCATTTTTTAAAAAGGGAACAGCTCAGACTGCGTATTAGACTTCTGGATATCTTGCTAAAGATATTCTCCAAAATGTTATCTAAGCCTTAGATTCGGAATTCGGTTAAAACCGAATCTTCCTGATATTACCCTACCGACTGCAAATCAGCTGACCCGGTTTAAACCGAGTATCGCAGAATTTTACACATTTGATTCACCACTTGGCCATTTGCACCTTTTGGCCACTTGAGGGAGCCAAAGCAGTACAAACTTAACATCCGAGCTAGGCATCTGTAATTCGATGCACCATTTCACCCTCCTCTCACTGTTCATGGCCTTCAAACACACTTTTACTTTCTCTTGAAACGGGCGCTGCGCTTTGCATTTGGCGATGGCTCTGTGTCCCTCCCCGCTGTAGTTTATGTCTCCCCTGGGGCTTAAGTTAAACCCCGAGCGTCAGAGTCTTTTAATCTCAGTGCAGTGACTCACCGCCAGTGTCTGTGCCCTGAGGAGGAACTGGCTACATACGCCACAGGAGGTGCAGAGGTGTGCGTTACACCCCTGTTTTGACACTTAACGAGGCTTTGTTGTTCTTTCACGGGGGATTCAATAATAACACCTCGTCTGATTTTATTGTGGGGGTCACGCATGGCTGCACCTGCTGAAAACATGTGCAAGAGGCGTGTCATCAGTGTAAGTATTGACAATTGCAATCGTTGCAGTTTATTGTTTGTATTTGCAGCGTGCCCACCACTTTTAGTATAGAGCCCACAGCACTCTATGGCAAAGCTTTTTTTTTTATGGCAAAGCTTGCTTAAATATATCTTTTTAGAAGAATGCGGCGTCCACTTCAGGGACACCGCACGTTATTTCACCACTTTTTATTTTTTTTAATCTTGCATGTTGGGCGCGGCGCACTACACAGCCCTGCAACTCTGTGTTCGGAGGCTGTGCAAATGAGGGGTAAAGTTTCTTTTTGTAGCACCAAGTCTGATGGGATTGTGGTAGATGGTGTAATGAAGGTGTTGCGCTGCCTCTCACCACACACTTTGACCGGGTCCTGGTGCTGCAGCTCTGGGTTCGGAGGCTGTGCAAATAAGGGAGAAGGTTTCTTTTGATAGCAAAGCGTTCGATAAACACAGGCAAAACACCGTTTCAATTGTTTTTTATGGCGCGAAAATGAGTAAACACTGAAAAGCACTGTTTTTGTGAGGTATGGACATCACCGGAAAACATTGAAAAAACACCACCATAATTTACCAGAAACTGAAAACAGGAAAGCCGAAGACTTGGCTACCGAATCCATGATAATCCCATTACAGCAGGGGGGCTTTCCGGAGGGATACTCCATCACTGATCACTGCTTTGCATTATGGGCCGTTATCCAGAAGCCCTGGCAGTAAATCAGACATTATTTGGGAAAACTTGCTGCCTGGGAGCTCCCTTCAAACCTCCTTAGTGTAATCCAATCCTTCACTCTGACAACTGGGCTCAGGTGGTGTTTGATAAATCGGACCCACTATCTCAAAGAATTTCCATTGGGAATGGCCTTAGGCAGAGGTGCATCCTAGCACCCTTATAGCACCCTTACTCTCCATTCTATTTCTAGCCGACCTTCCCACCTTTATATCCCAATGAAAGTCTTTCCCCCCCTAAGTTGGGAAACAGCACATCGATTGTCTGCTTAATGCAGATGATCTGGTATTATCGGACTGTACCCCAATTGGTCTGCAGAGGAAATTAAGCGTTCTAGCAACATATAGTAAGTAGAACCAGCTTCAGAATAATCTGAAGATGACCAAGATTCTGGTTTTTGGGAAAAAAGTTAAAAAGTTCACCTGGCACCTAGATACACAGGAGGTGGACGAAGTTGACCTATGTAAATATTAGGGTTTGTCTTTTAGAAGGAACTTGAACTGCAGCATGCATTGGGATTTCACTAAGCAGAAGGCGCTATTGCAGGTCAGTTGTTTGTCTAGATTCAACAGCTAAATTTGGGGGCTATCTCATTCTCATCAGGAGAATCATTTTGTGGTGTGGCGATTGGCAATCAAAGATGCTCAGAAGAAGACACTGAAGCATACACTGAGGCGCATCATTTACAGGGAAGAGAAAACCAAAAGAGTTCCTATTCAGGGATTTCCTCTAAAGATTTCTGAAATTTCATGCAACCCTGAGGTGGCAGTGTTGAATTTCATTATGAGGAAAGCCTCCCGTTGTGCCAATCTTGAATCTAAATTTCCTCCTCGTGTATCATTCTCAATTTTCGAAATAATTGTCCACCGAAGATAGTCTTCGTTATGTCCATGAGAGGTCCAATGTTGAACTAATGGTGCATTAAGGAACTGGCGTCTTATTCTTGATTTTTGTTGAGTTATTCGCTGCTGTGCCTCCTGTGTAGTTTTCCCAATGTACAGTTTTGGGCATGGACACCAGATTCCGTATATTATGTTCTTTGTCAAACAGTTTGTGAAGGTTAGATGTTTCCAATGTTTTCTCTCAAAAGTGAATACAGACCCTTCCTCTGTCGATGAGCAGCAGATACAGTTACCGCATTTGTGGTGTCCAACTACTGGGGGTAGTCCCAACATCCCTCTTAGCGTTGATTTTGGTTCCCTGGGTAAAGCTGCTCTGACAATATGGTTTGCCACACTTTTTTCTTTTTTGAATGCAAACAGAGGTGGTTCATGAAATTCAAAATGTAAATATTTTACTAGATGCCAATTTTGCATTACCATCTTGCGTAGTTGATGTGTATTGGGGCTGAAGGTGGTGACGCAACCAATCCTTTTTTGTTCCTCACGTGTTTTCTTTTTTAACAATGTTTCCCTTGGGACCCACCAAGCTCTTCTCAATGAATGTTTGAGAAGTTTCTTGGGGTAGCCTCTAACAAGTAACCGATCTATGAGTGCATTGACATGTATAAAATACTCCTCTTTGTTCGAACATTTCCTTCTTATTCTTAAAAACTGTCCGAATGGCAGGTTCTGTTTAAGGCTTCTTCGGTGGTGACTTGTGTAGTGCAGGGCTTTGTTCCTATCCGTAGGCTTTCGGAATAGGGTTGTACCTAAAGTGCCTTCAGTTGCATATATTTGGACATCTAAGAAGTTGATTGATGTATTGCTGGCAATATGGCTGAATTTGATATCTTCAGTTCTCATATTGAGCCATGTCATAAATTCATTTAACTTTTCATGTGATTCTGACCATATAAAGAAAACATCGTCTATATATCGCATATATTTTGTTAGTTTGTTTGTCAGGGGGTTTGAAACGCGTCGATCTTTTATGGTCAACTGTCAACAATATGAATAAATTAGAAGGACTGGATTCAAACTGAGTATAATTACTCTAACTGTTAGAACCTTTGTAAATCTAGGATTTATTCAATCTTGCTAACCGTTTGTATTGTAAATATTTTGCGTTGACATTGACCTATACCTCAGAGGCATTGTTTTTTGTTTTTGTTTTTGTTTAAGTGTGTGAATGTGAATAGAGTGACTGTAGTGAGAAAGGTTTTAGTGTGGTTGTGTTGTCAATGGAATAAGAATTTGTCTTTCACCTGTTCTTTGTAAATTTTGTATAAATTTGTATATTTTGTATATTTATATTCGTATATGCACAGAAATGCCTTTGAAAAAATGAAAAAGCTTTGTGATTGATAAAATGGCTATAATAAATCAGCAACAAAAGTGATATTAGACTGCCATGTTTTATTCATAGCAGCCTTTGTTAGGTTAACAACAAATAAACTTTTTCCAGTACTGGCAGTTGTGTTGTTTTGGGAGTTTAATTAGGCTTAGCCTTACTGTTGAGGAGCCAAGACCCAGTTTTGTTCCTACTGACCTATTATCAGCTCCCCGAGTACATGCTTGGGCTACTTTCCACATTTCCAATAGAACCTTCTTAACTTTTAGTACTTGAAGAGAAGCAAACCAATTCCTCACCCCGTAGACCGATTGCACGCATCTATGCTAGCATGCAGTGAACAGTGCGAATTTGCGTTGCTTGGGCCTGACAGACTTGGTGAGATGACACTGGCGGAGCAATGGACATATTGCTGCACAAAATCTAAGGCTTTATCTCCACAATGCAGGCTGCACGTTATCCATTCTAGTTTTTACAAAGAATTTATCACATGCCCATGCAACTGTAACAAATGGGCCTTGTAGAAGATGTGCACTGCACCACGTGCTGCCTTTCTTCACCTAGCGTGGGACTGTTCTGAGATCTGCTACTTCTGGGCTGAGGTGCTTGGTAGCATTGCTGACACTACTGGCTACTCTCCCAACCCCACACCCTTGTTACCCTGATGGGCTTTGTAAAGAGGATTCCCTTCGAGGTCTGACGACTGAATGCAATACTACTACTGTTAGTAAAGCGTAGAGTGGCAATGCACTGGTGTAGGCAGCGGTCTCCCAATAGGAGCAGCTGGTTGCATGATACAGCGGTATGCCAGGTGCAGTTGGATGCATACTGGGAACTGATGCCTGCTCGCTCCATCCTAGAGGCATCTGAGGCCCCCTGACTAATTATCTTCGACACAGGAAGAGTTGACCGAGAGCATGTGCGACCCTGAAGACTCCTCATTGGCAACCCTTTTGTCTGCCCTCTCACCTTCTCAATTATGCCTCACCTATTAGCCAGACTGACCTTTGCTGATGTTGTGTTTGCTCCACTTTTGGGGCGCTGTCGATTATTTGCATAATGTAGAGTGTGCACTGCACTGAGCAGTATTGCTCCTGGTTTTCTCTCAATTTCTCCCCATTCCTTCACCCCCTACCCTTTTCCCTCCCCTAAGTCCTTTTTCTATAGCATTCCGGAGCAGGTAAGCCCACTTGTATGAAACAAAAAAGTGTGTTTACCTTGAATTGCAATTCATGTTGCTGAGATATATTTGAAAAAAAATTACAATTATGTAAGTGACTGTGCATCTGACTGGATGTGTTAGTGTCTCAAAGGGTCTGTAAGTGTAAGACTGTTTGAGTAGGTCTCTAAGTGGGTATGTGAGTGGGACTGAATGAGTGGATGTTTGAGTGTCTGTGTGGGTCTAGGAATATGTGTGTGAGTTTCTGAGTGGGTCTGTGGGTGGATGCATGAGTCTGAGTGGGTCTTTGTGTATCTGACTGGGTCTGTGAGTAGATGCAGGAATGTCTGAGTGGGACTCTGAGTGAGTGGATGGGTACGCGAGGGTCGGAAAGGGTCTTTGAGTGGGTGCATGAGACTTGAGTGGTCTGTGGGTGCATGACTGAGTGGGCCTGCGAGTGGGTGTAAGTGTATGTGGGTAAAAGTGTATATGTGAGTGTGTTTGTGAGTGGATTTACATATCTGAGTGGGTGCATGTGTTTGAGTGGATCTGTGAGTAGGTGTGTCGGAATGGGTCTGTATGTGGGTGCATGAGTCTGAGGGGGTCTGTGAGTGGGTATGTGAGTGTGAGCGGGTCTGTGAGTTTGTGTGTGAGCCTCTGGGTCTGTGTGTGCCATGTGAGTATTTGAGTGGTTCAGTGAGTGGGTACAGAATTGAGTGGATCTGTGAGTGGGTGCATGAGAATCTGACTGGGTCTGGGTGTCTGACTGGGTCTGTGAGTGGGTGTGGGAGTATCTGAGTGTGAGTCTTTGAGTAGGTCTGTGAGTGGGCTCTTGAGCCTCTGGTTCTGTGAGAGTCTGAGTAGGTCTGTGACTGGGTAGAGGAGTATTTGAGTAGGTCTCTGTGTCTGACTAGGTCTGTGAGTGGGTAGGTGAGTGTCTGAATGGGTCTTTGAGTGGATATTGAGTGAGTGGGTATATGAGTGGGTGCATGAGTATCTGAGTAGGTCTGTAAGTCAGTGTGAGAGTGTATACATAAGTTTGAGTGGGTGCATGTGTTTCTGAGTGGGTCCCAGAATATCTGAGTGGATATGTGAGTGGGTGTAGGAGTATATGATTGGGTCTCTGAGTGGGTGCATGAGTGAGTGGGTCTGAAAGTAGGTACGTGCGTTTCTGAATGGGTCTGTGAGTGGAAGCATGAGTATGAGTAGGTTTGTAAATGTCTGACTGGGTCTCTGAGTGGGTGCATGAGTATCTGAGTTGGTCTGTGAGTGGGTGCATGAGTAGTTCTACGAGTGGTTGTATGAGTCTGAGTGGGTCTATGAGTGAGTGTGTGAGCCTCTGACTGGGTTTATAAATGCATGAGTGGGATTGTGAATGGGTACACAAGTGCCAGAATGGATCTGCGAGTGGATGCATGAATCACTGAATGGGTCTATGAGTAGGTGCTAAGTGTCTGAGTGGGTCAGTGAGTTGGTGCATGAGTCCATTTGAGGGTCTGTGAGTAGCTGTGTGAGTGAGTGGGCCTGTGAATAGGTATGTATATCTGACTGAGTCTTAGAGAGGGTCCATGGGTTTGAGTAGATCTGTGAGTAGGTGTGTGAGTCGCTGAGTGGGAATGTGAATGTAAGTAGAAATATTAGTGCCTGGATTGATCTGTGAGTGGGTGTGTGACTGTCTAAGTAGATCTGCAAGTGGGTCTGTGAGTGAGTGCAAGTCTTTGAGTGGGTTTGTGAGTCTGCGTTGGTCTGTGAGTGGGCACATGAGATCTGAGGGGTCAGTGATTGGGTGCATGAGTGACTGAGTAGGTCTGTAAGTGGGTGTGTGTCTCTGAGTGGGTCTGAGAATGGGTGTGTGAGACTCTAGGTAAATCAGTAAATGGGTATGTGAGTGGCTAAGAGGGTCTGTGAATGGCAGTGTGAGCCTCTGGGTCTGTGAGTGGGTATGTGAGTGTATGAGTGGCTTTGTAAGGAGGCACAAGTGTCTGAGTGGGCCTGTGAGTGGGTGCCTGTCTGAGTGGGTCTCTGGGTGAGTGCGTCAATCTCTGAGTGGATCTTCAAGTGGGTGCATGAGTCTGTCTGGGTCAGTGAGTGCTTGACTGGGTGTATGAGTGGGAGTGTCTGATTGGGCCTGTGAGTCTGTGTGAGTGCCTGAGCAGCCTCTGAGTGGGTAGGAGTCTCTGAGCGGTCTTTGAGTGGGTACATGCATTTCTGAGTAGATCTGAAAATAGGTCCATGAGTGTCTGACTGGGTCCATGAATAGTTGTGTGAGTGTTCGAGTAGGTCTGTGAAAGGGTGTATGAATCTCTGAGTGGGTCTGTGAGTGCCTGATTGGATCTGTGAGTGGGTGTATAAGTTTCTGAATGTGTCTGTGAGTAGATGCATGAATGTCTTGAGTGGGTCTGTGAATGGCGGTGTGGGTCTGAGTAGGTGCGTGAGTGTCTGATTGGGGCTGTGAGTAAGTGAAAAAGTCTGGGAGGGCATGTGTAAATCTGAATTGGTCTGTGAATTGGTACATGAGTGTCTGAGGGGGTCTGAGTGGGTGTAAATCTGGGTGTGTGGGTTTCCGAGTGGGTCCATGAATAGGTGTATTAGTGTCTGACTGGGTTGGTGAGTGCTTGACTGGGTCAGTGAGTGGGTATGGGAGTATCTGAGTGGTTTTCTGAGTGGGTGTATAAATCTGAGTTGGTGCGAATCTCGGAGTGAATCTGTGAGTATCTATGTGGGTAGACGAGTGTCTTAGTGAGTGTGTGCATGAGTCTCTTGGTCTGAGTGGGTGCGTGAGTGCCTGAATAGATCTGTGAGTGGGTGTAAGAGTATCTAAGTGGGTCTGTGAATGGGTGCATAAGCCTCTGGGTCTGTGAGTAGGTGTGTGTGTCTGAGTCAGTGCATGAGTGCCTGAATCAATCTGTGAGTGGGTGTTTAAGTCTCTGATTAGGTTTGTAAGTGGGTGTAAGCGTATCTGAGTGGGTCTGTGAATGGGTGCATAAGCCTCTGGGTATGTGAGTAGGTGTTTGTGTTTGAGTGAGTGCGAGTGTCTGAGTGGTCTGTGAGGGGTACGAGTCTCTGAGTGGTTCTTTGAGTGGGCATGTGAATTTCCGAGTGGGTCTGTGAGTAGGTGCCTGAGTGTTTGACTGGGTCTGCTAGTGGTTGTGAGAGTATCTGAATAGGTCTATGAATGGGTGTGTGAATCTGAGTGGATCTGTGAGTGAGAGCCTAAGTACCTCAATTGACCTGTGAGTAAGTAGGTTTGTGAGTGGGTACATGAGTGTCTGAATGGGTCTGTAATTGGGTGTGTGAGTCTGTGTGGGTATGTGAGTGGGTGCATGCGTCTGTCAGTAGGTCTGTGAGTGGATGCATGAGTGTCTGAATGGGTCCGTGAGTGGTTGCATGAATGTATGAGTAGGGCTGTGAAATAATGTGGGAGTGTCTGAGCAAGTCTTTGAGCGAGTCTCTAAGTGGGTCTGTGAGAGAATGTGGGAGTGTCTGAACGGGTCTGTGAGTGGGTGAGTCTCTTAGTGGGTCTGTCAGTGTTTGTGAGCACCTGGGTGGGTCTGTGAGTTGTTGAATGAGTCACTTAATGGGCCTATGAGTAGGTGCATGAGTGTCTTGAGTGGGTGCAGGAGTGTCTTGAGTGGGTCAGTGAGTGGGTAGAAGAGTCTCTGAGTGTGTCTATGAGTGGCTATGGGAATCTGAGTGGGTCTGTGAGTGGGTGTACCAGAGTGTGAGTGGGTGCATTAGTGTCTGAGTGTGTCTATCAGTGGATGGGTTAGTCTGAGTGGCAGTGCGAGAGGGTTTATTAGTGGGTGCAAAAAGGTCTGTGAATAAGTGCATAAGAGTTTAAGCAGGTTTGTAAGTGGGTGTGAGTCTCTGGGTCTATGAGTGGGTTGTGAGCACCTGAAAGAATCTGAGTGGGTGCATTAGTGTCTGACTGGCTCTATAAGTGGTTGTGTGAGTCTCTGCTTGGGTCTGTGAGTGGGTACATGAGACTCAGTGGGTCTGTGAGTAGATATGTGTGTCAGAATAGCTATCTCAGTGGGTGTGTGTCTGAGTGAGTGGGTGGGTGCATGAGTCTCCGAGTATGTCTGAGTGGGTATGTGTCTGAGTGGGTCTGTGAGTGGCTACATGAGTCTTTGAGTGAATTTGGTAGTGGGTGCACAAGTGCCTGAATGGGTCTGTGAGTGAGTGTGTGAGAGTCTGAATTAGTCTATGAGTGGGTATAAGTCTCTGAAAGGGTCCGTGGATGGGTGCACAAGTGTCTGAGTGGGTGCAAGAGCCTCCTAGTGTGTCAGAGAATAAATGCATGAGGGACTTTGAGTGGGTCTGTGAGTGTCTGAGTGGGCATGTGAGTGGGTGAGTGAGTCTAAGTGGGTCTGTGAGTGGACACCTGAGTCTGAATGGGTCTGTGGGTATGTGAGTCTGAGTGGGTCTGTGAGTGGTTGCATTAATGCCCAAGTGGATCGAGTAGGTCTGAGAGTGAGTGCACGAGTCACTGAAAGGGTCTAGGAGTAGGTGCATGAGTATCTAAGTAGGTCAGTGAGAAGGTGCAAGTCTCTCAGTGGGTCTTTGAGTGGATGCATGAGTGTTTGCAGGGATCTTTGAGTGGGTGTGGGCATGAGTGGATCTGTGAGTGAGTGTCTGATGGGCCTCTGAGTGGGTGGGTGTCTGAGTAGGTCTGTGAATGCGTGTGTGGGTGCATTAGTGCCTGAATTGATGTGATTAGGTGCATGAGTAAAACTGCAAATGGGTGTGTGAATCTGAGTTGGTCTGTGAGTGGGCAAGTGAATGTCTGAGGGGTGTCTGTGAGTGGGTACATGAGTCTCTGTGTAGGTCTGAGTGGGCACATGATTGTCTGAGTGTCTGTGAGTGGCTACATGAATGTCTGAGTATGTCTGTGAATGGGTGCATGAGGGTCTGAGTGGATCTATTAGTGAGTGCATGAGTCTGAGCGGCTGTGAGAGTAGGTACAACAGAGCGGGTTCTGAGTGAGTACATTATTGTCTGAATGAGTATTTGAGTTTATTTATGTTTAAAAAAAAAATCAGCAATATTGGCAAATGATTCGCAATGTTACACGTGGGCCGCGCTGAGCGTCACAATATATTTGCGAATATCGGACATGGGAACGAGTTGTACACATAAGGGGTCCTACAAAGATCCTTTCATCACACCCATGAGTTCAGGTACCTCTACTCTGAACCCTTATATAACTTCCAATCCTTATTTTGAGCTCCCGGGAACGTGTACAATTGAATAAAATGGCAGTTGCAACGTTCTATACAGGCGGCAGCAGACATTAACAGCATTTCAGTTGGCACATGTATTTGAAAAAGTTGTAAATTATTTATAAGGCTTCACACTTCTAGATACACAAATTTATTTTCCCATTAATGGCTCAAAGACTACTGAATATCACAAAAAAAGGCTTTTTCTTGCCCAAGAGGTACTTTTCTGCCAAATTTTGTGTAATTCTGTCCAGCAGTTCAGGCTGTAATTGTGTTTAAAATTCCTATGGCAATTAACATGAGAAACATACATTTTTTAACCCCCACTTTTTCTTAGCCCCCGCTTGACAGATCACCTCGGAACTCTACATTCACAACCAAAATCAGGAGGACACTTCTTCTGGAAGAATTTGTGATAAATCGTCAAATGGCGCCACAGTTATAGGCAAGTCAAAAAAGAGCTTTTCCTATATATTACCTACTGGCGGTCGCCAGTAGGTAGTTATAGTTAGGATTTTTTTCAATGTTAATTCTCAAAATTCTATTTGGAATAACTTTAGCACCGGTTGACGAATCTGCCAGAAAATTTCCTGAAAATGGCCTCGCGGCACCCCGGTCCTTCCCTGAAAGTTTGGGGGGGATTCGTCAAGCGGGGGCCGAGATAAAAGGGGGGTCCCAAAACGCGTTTTCTCCATGTTAATTTCCATAGGGCGGTCGATTTCACTTTTAGCCCGAACGGCTGAATGGATTTTCACCAAATTTGGCAAAATTGTAGGGACTGGTAGCCCGATGTGCCTTTGCTATGTCTCGAGATATGTGCTCCTGTAGATTTTGAGTAATTTAGGTTAAAAAAATATATATATATCTATAGGCGCGCCCCGGTACGCGCCCCGGGGAGCGCTCCGGACGCGCTACGTGAGGTGCGCACGGAAAGCTGATTGGTTCTCGGGTGTCTGTAAACATTCGAAACAGTCCGGAGCGGCCGCCATCTTGTGTCTCGGTAAAATCGAGACACAAGAGGTGGCTAAAACAAAGGGGGAAATGACCATAAGGCGTCAGGGATAGACCCCCTCTGACCCCCTAGGTTTGATGTGGGGGCAATAAAAGGGACCAGCGGGGCATTTAAAATATATATTTTTTTTGTTTTTCGCGGGGGAAGCGCTCGGTGCGCTTCCCGGTGCGCGTACCGGGGAGCGCACTATGAGGAAAAAAGAATGACAGAGTTTTTAAAAAAGAAAGGCATATTTTAGAAATTGGAGGTAGTTCTAAAAAGAACTTTTTTTTTCTTCTTTTTGTTGTTTTATATTTTTTTTGTGTTTTTTGAACATTTTGTACTTTTTTTGTCTTTTCAAAACAGTTTTATATTTTTTTTGTATTTTTTTAGGGGGAGAAACAAAAAAAAGGGAATTGAAACTGGCTCAACTGGAGCAAAAAAACAAAAAACCCCAAAAATTAGTTCTTTTTGGGGCACTTGTGGTTGTCACCTGCAAGGACGATTAGCTTTACGCTCTGTTCACCATAGGCGATAAGCTTGCCACATGCAGTACAAGTGATTTTAAAATCAGAAAATCTTGGCTGAATACAAGGCATCATCTCTGATGTTTCTGGTCCTGATGAAGAGGGTTTGTTTCTTTGGGAGGTGGTCCTTGAAGAATGGGGAAGGTTACTGGCCAGTTCCCTGAGCTCTGCACGAGAATCGTTGTTAGGGTGCTTTCTGGTCATATGACGAATCATGGTATAGTTACCAAATGAATATTTTTTGTTTGGGTTGCCCCTTGAAAGTTCTTCATTGCAGATTAGGCAAGTTACCTTGGCCGCATTGACTTTTTTCTTCCCCTCTGGGATTGAAAAAAACTCCCATACAATGTGTGGCTTGGGCTTGTATGGGGTATTTTCTTCAGGAAGCCATCTTCTCCTCCCCTCCTCCTCTTCCTCTTCCTCCTCCTCCTCTTCTTGACCACCAATATAAACTGGAGCTGGTCCTGTTGGTGGTGGTGGTGGTGGGGCAGATGCACCAGCTGCTGCTGCTACTGAAGCCATTATTAAGATCAAAAAGGTACAGAGATGTACAAACAGGTCTTCCTCAGTCAAAGGACAAAGTCAGAATAAGGAAAAAAGGTGGGGTCTTTCATCATTTGGAAAAAAAACTGTCCTGAACCAATGAGAAGTGTTATTTTCAGGTCACAAGACCAGGGGCTTCATCATTATGAAACCAAAACTGTTATGAACCAATGAAAAGTGTTATTTTCAGGTCAGATGACCAACGCGCTTACGCTACGCGCCCCGGGCGCGCTCCGGGTCGCGTAGCGTAGCGTGACGGATGTTTACGTTGCGCGATCGTATTCGCTCGAGTACTTCCGGGTGCGCTTACGCCGTGCGTATCACGCGGACGCGGCTACGCGATACGTCACGATCATGTTTTCGTTTGCGATATTGGCGCTCACGGGACGCTCCCCGGAGCGCGCCCCGGGGCGCTTTATAGAAGTACGCTCTCCGGGGCGCTCCCCGGGGCGCGCTCCGGGAGCGCTCCAAAAAAAAAAAAGGGAAAATTGTAGGGACAGGTAGCCCTATTCTGAAGTGGTTTTTAAAAAAATTAACTTTTGAAAAATATGTATTGTGCTACATTGGGCTTAATATATGTTAGCCAGGGAACAACTAAGGGTTAGCTCTAATCAGTATGGCTGAGCCGTAATATGAAATAACAAAAGAAGATTGCCTGTACTGATAACAGAAAAGTCATATGCATAATATTCAATACAGTACTTGAAATCACATTCAAGACCAAGAGCTAATTGATAGCTTTTATTATTCTTTAAGATTTTATCAACAAAAAGATCATATTTTTTAGCAGATTCATATTCCAAAAACAGACATAAAAAACATGTTCGACAGGAGGTCAAATTTGGAACTCATTCACCATATCAAACATATCACAGTCATACAAAAGACAGCCATTCAAGAGGGGGAGGGGGTGCAATAACTGAAAGTATTTACAAAACTTACATGAAATTACAATATTTACAGTGTAATACCGGGCAAAAGTATATAAGAAAAGCCAAGGTCTGCGGGGCACTTAACAATATTATCACTTAATCATTAATCCAACATGGGGTACCTTCCAACATCAAAATCAAATGTCTTTGGAAAAAGGTAATGTACACAAACTAGGGACAAGCAATGGAAATTTTTGACATTAGCGCTTATCACTCTTGCAGACAACGATATGGCTTATGAAATGAAATAGAAAAGGAAAAAAGAGGAAGAATTTTACAACATGTAATAACAAAACTTGGACAAAACAGGAAACAAAGTGAAGAATCACAAGAAAAAATGTGAAAGGTGGCACCTAGTCAACCTTTGGTCCAAAAATTAATGGACAAGAACGAAAGCCTCGCGAGCCAGCGCCCGCTATAATAACCAGGGAACAACTAAGGGTTAGCTCTAATCAGTATGGCTGAGCCGTAATATGAAATAACAAAAGAAGATTGCCAGTACTGATAACAGAAAAGTCATATGCATAATATTCAATACAGTGCTTGAAATCACATTCAAGACCAAGAGCTAATTGATAGCTTTTATTATTCTTTAAGATTTTATCAACAAAAAGATCATATTTTTTAGCAGATTCATATTCCAAAAACAGACATAAAAAACATGTTCGACAGGAGGTCAAATTTGGAACTCATTCACCATATCAAACATATCACAGTCATACAAAAGACAGCCATTCACGAGGGTGAGGGGGTGCAATAACTGAAAGTATTTACAAAACTTACATGAAATTACAATATTTACAGTGTAATACCGGGCAAAAGTATATAAGAAAAGCCAAGGTCTGCGGGGCACTTAACAATATTATCACTTAATCATTAATCCAACATGGGGTACATTCCAACATCAAAATCAAATGTCTTTGGAAAAAGGTAATGTACACAAACTAGGGACAAGCAATGGAAATTTTTGACATTAGCGCTTATCACTCTTGCAGACAACGATATGGCTTATGAAATGAAATAGAAAAGGAAAAAAGAGGAAGAATTTTACAACATGTAATAACAAAACTTGGACAAAACAGGAAACAAAGTGAAGAATCACAAGAAAAAATGTGAAAGGTGGCACCTAGTCAACCTTTGGTCCAAAAATTAATGGACAAGAACGAAAGCCTCGCGAGCCAGCGCCCGCTATAATAACCAGGGAACAACTAAGGGTTAGCTCTAATCAGTATGGCTGAGCCGTAATATGAAATAACAAAAGAAGATTGCCAGTACTGATAACAGAAAAGTCATATGCATAATATTCAATACAGTACTTGAAATCACATTCAAGACCAAGAGCTAATTGATAGCTTTTATTATTCTTATTCTTTAATATATGTTAGAGCCAAAATGTAGCCCAAATGTAGCCCAATGCAGCCCAATGTAGCCCAAAGATGGCCACCAGAGACAAAAAAATATATCCCAAATATCAGCCAGATGTAGCCAAACTGTAGCCCAATGACAGAATGTACCAGAGTGTTCTAAACAACTAGAGCACTAACAGTCTTACTTATAAAGTGAGATTTATAGTTAGGAATTAGTATTAAAAAAACCTATAAAATTCACTGAAAAAACCATATGTTTCACACCAGTTAAATTTAGGAATTACATTTACAAAACCTTTGAAATTCACTGAAAAAACCATAGGTTTCACACCAGTTATAGTTAGGGATTAGCATTTAAAAAACCTATTAAATTCACTAAAAAAAACATAGGTTTCACATCAGTTATAGTTAGCTGGAAATGTTACTGTCATAAAACCATTGAAATTCCACGTTATAGTTAGTTGGACTCACTATAACTTGCGCGTGTAATGCACTGCTGATGACGTCACATATTACATCACTCATGACATGGTCAGTGACATCACTGATGACATCATCCTTGTGACAGAGTGACAGACCTCCTTTCACTGTAATGTAACCCATGAAAAACATATTGAAAAATATCAATTAAAACATTTTAAAAAATGGAGATACCCATACCAGTTACAACAACCAATTCAATAATTCCACCATCTATATACACATTTACACATTCATCAACAGTTCCATATAGTCACTCATACATATACTCACTCATCATATGTAGTGATACACCTATTCATCCTGTTACACACCGACAGTCATCAAAACGTTACTCACACATATACTCACATATGCAAATAAACTAATAAACATCCATTTATTTGCATATACAAGTATACACACACTACAACCTTACTTCTAAGGAAACTTACACATACTTACTCTCTTAAACAATCACTTATAGAAACACATACTTATTAAAACAAGAACTCTTTCAATCTCTCACTCTCACATATACTCACTTATATACATCAATACTCACATATACTAGATTAAAACATATGTAGTTACTGATAAAGACACTAGTGAGACAGTCATTCACTTACTAACACATACATATACACACTCATCCACCCATACATTCCGACACATATGCTGTCTTCAAAACACATACAAACAGTGAGTCAGTCACCAACCCATGCAGCCACTTATACACAAAGTGAAACCCTGATACATATATTACAATATTTAAAAGTTACTTGCTAATATATGTATTCACTAAAATACACTTAATAAGGCAGTTAACCAATGAATTCTTTTTAAAAAAAACATCCATTTACACACTTATTTAACCATTTATTCTTCCATCGTCCTTTACAAATACATATATAAAAAAAAAATTATTTTTCAGAAAGACACACATTCACTGGATGGTGTCATCAGTGATGTCATGAGTGATGTCACTGACCATGTCATGAGTGATGTAATATGTGACGTCATCAGCAGTGCATTACACGCGCAAGTCATAGTGAGTCCAACTAACTATAACGTGGAATTTCAATGGTTTTATGACAGTAAAATTTCCAGCTAACTATAACTGATGTGAAACCTATGTTTTTTTTTGTGAATATTATATATATATATATATATCTATTTCAACAAGGTATCTCCAACTAGGGAAAGATGAATCGCTGCAACCTTGCCTTACGCTTTTTTCCGGTGTGCGTACCTCTTCAGGTGAACCACGCTGGTATTTGTTACAACCGGATATTTCCCACGGGAGAAGGATGAGTCGCCACAAACCTTGCCTTTAACCATTTATTCGTGCAGGGTAACAGGACAATGCGTTTTTGTCGACATGTTTCGTTTCTGCTGGAAACTTTTTCAAGACGTTACGCCTGCCATCAATTCAGTTCGCTGATTTACCACAGGTAGAGATTTTCAATTTTAACTTAGCTCCAACAAGCTCCACCCATTAGGAATCACTTCCGTTGTTTAACAGGATTCTGGTACCTGTAGTGTAGTCAGCGTAATTTGCAACTGTTTTTTAAAAAACCCTTCAGTGGGTGGTGGATAATTGTCCCGTTGTGGCGAGCCACTTTTAAACCTCTGCGACGATGTTATGATGCCGGTTCCCCCGGTGTCAGTCCACCTTTCGGATTGACTGGGGGCCGGATACCGGAGTCCAGTCCCCGGGAGCACCGCAGACCCCTAATCCGTGTGACGGTTATATATATATATATATACATAGGTTTTAGTGGTGTTATAGTTAGCTGGACATTTCACTCATACAAAACCATTGAAATTCCTCCGATATAGTTAGTTGTACTAACTATAACTCGCGCCTCCACAATCCACTGCTGATGATGTCACATATTACATCATGCATGACATGGTCAGTGACATCACTGATGACATCTCAAATGACATCACTGATGAAATCACTGATGACATCGTCCAGTGAATGTGGTTTGGTTTGATATCTAAATAAGTATTATATATATAGAAATGTGTATTGAAGACTGAATGGATGTATACGTGTCTGGATAGAGTATTTAGTAGCACTGTGATTGACTGTCTAAGTGACTAATTTAAAGTGTTTCTCTAAATATATGGGAGTGATTAAACAGTGTGAATATCTATATCACTCTATCTCTTGTTGCGTAAACTAGTACATTAGTTGGTTACCAGCTATTTGAAAGTCTATATTACTTATTAATTTGGTAAGTGAGTATTTGTATGGGATAGTGAATGTGTGTGTAGTTGGGTGGGAGGTTTGTGACTGTCCAAAGATGTGTAAATAGTTGATTTAGTATGAGGTTATGACTGTATGTGGAAACAGTTGTTTGGATGAGTGAATGTCTTTATGGGTGTGGTGATGAGTAAATATATTTCTCAATGATACATGTCCAACAAACTAGAAATATAAAAGGAAGTGTATGTGAAGGTTGTTGTATATAAATAAGTATACATAAGACTCTGTGATTGTATGAGTGACTGTATCGAAAACTTTATACATACAATAGTGATTTTATAACACACTAAGTATGAGTTACTATATGAATAATTCAAGTGGTGTTTGTATAAGTGTGTAGCTGAGTAAATGTAAGTATGATCAATTATTTGCATAAGTGAGAAGGATGACTGCATAAGTCAATATGATGTGTGCTGGTGTGTGATGTCAATGTAGGTGTATAAGTATATTTGATAGTGTTCTATTAATCTTTGAGCATGTATGAGTGAATCTGTAGGAAAGTGTTTAGATGTGTGTATCTATAGTAATCACTGAGTGGGTTTTTAGAAACTTGTATTGATGTGACAATGGTTTCAAATATGGTACTCCATATTTTATAATGAGTGTTGAAAGGTTATACTTGTGTATGATGAGATGTATCAGATTGTCACGTGGATTATGTAATCAGTGATGTCACTGACCATGTCATGAATGATGTAATATGTGACATCATCAGCAGTGGATTGCGGGCACGCGAGTTATAGTCAGTACAACTAACTATATCGGAGAAATTTCAATGGTTTTGTACGAGTGAAATGTCCAGCTAACTATAACACCCCTAAACTCTTTAGTTTTTTCAGTGAATTTCAAAGGTTTTTTAAATGCTAATTCCTAACTATAACACCCCTAAAACCCATGTTTTTTTCAGTGAATTTCAAAGGTTTTTAAATGCTAATTCAAAACTACATCAGGCCTCAAACCTATGGTTTTTTTCAGTGAATTTCGAAGGTTTTTATAATGCTAATTCCTAACTATAACATGTCTGAAACCTATGTTTTTTTCAGTGAATTTCAAAGGTTTTGTAAATGACTAATTTTAACTGTATTAATTGTTATATTTATTTTTTTAATACTGATTTACTACATTTTTTACACTATCTATTTTTAGATATTTTATTTTTTAAATGACATTATAATTACACTATACATTATATTACAAAATATACCTTCTCAGAATGAATTACTTTAGTTTAAATACTTTGGAAATTGGCAATAGACTTTAAAGTACAGTACTTACAGTTGTTGCAATGGGCAACACAATTTCAAATACAATGCAACATTGAGCTCAATGAAAACTTCTAGTTAAATGCAGTTAGTTACTTTATGGATTATTTTTCTAACCACAGGACTGGATCCTAGATTCAGTCCTTGGAAATCTCCTGTAAACAGTTGAGTAAAAGTGTTTTGGCTACCGTAGTGATTTTGAAGGAATATGATTGTATTTTAAAAGTTGACACTTAGAAACATTTTCACATAGAATTACCAAAGTTATCCTATGGGAGGAAATTCACTTAACAGGTAAGTAGTGTTATAGTTACTTTTTCTTAATCAGTGGTGGATCCTAGATCCAGCACTGATGCATCTCCTGTACACAATTGAAAGAATGCATTTAAGTCATACAGGCGAATTTTAAGGAATATTTGTAGTTTGTAAAGATCAACACTTAGAAACTTTTCTGGTGAAAACCAGACAATGGATTCCTATGGAATGAAATACAAGTTACTGGTAAGTACAGTTAGAATTACTTTCAAGGTTCCGTGCTGGGCTAAAAGATGCAGCACTGGGTTCTCTCCTGATAACAGGTGAGTACATCGGAATTCGTTGTTCGGATGATTTTAGGTGAATATTTTAAAGTTCGAAAACTCCACACTTACAAGAATTTCCAAGTGAAACAAGTCAATGTTAGCCTATGGAAGGAAATTCAAGTTACCGGTAAGTATGGTTAGAATTACTTTTCAGGATCAGTACTGGGCTCAAAGATGCAGCACTGAGGTCTCTCCTGATAACAGGTAAGAAAATCGGAATTTGTAGTACATCCAGTAAGCGCCACAGAGCTGAGTAGCAGAGAGATGTAAAAAGGGACACGTCCTGCACCACCTCTCTGCAATGCAGCGCAGTGGCGCTTCCTGGAAGCACCTGGTGGGCTACTTGGCCTCCACGGTCCCTCAGGTATGAAGTGGAATCTTTTTCCGCAACTTAAAACGCGCCGCAGTGCGTGTTTGCACACATCACGCCAGGCCCCGTCACCTCCCTTCACCATTGTGTAAACAAACCCTGTCACCGTTCTAAGCTGAGGGGTTAAGTCCCTTTCAATCCTAAGGGTCCCTACGGTCAAACTAGCCCACTAGGTAACTCCAGTAAGCGCCACAGAGCTGCGTTGCAGAGAAGTGTAAAAAGGGGCATGGCCTCTGAACACCTGTCTGCAACATAGCTCTCTGGCGCACACTGGAGATACCTGTTGGGCTATTTGGCCCTCAGGGACCCTCAGTATTGAAAGAGAATTAATTCCCCAACTTAAAACGTGCCACACGGCAAGTTTGCACAGTGGTGAAGGAAGGGGGCGTGGCCTGAGGTGATATTTCTGCAAACACGCCCTGTGGCGCGTTTTAAGTTAGAGAATTAATTCCCACCAGGTACCTCCAGTATGCACCAGGAGACTGCGTTGCAGAGGTGTTCAGAGGCCACACCCCTTTTTACAACATTCTGCAACGCAGCTCCGTGGCGCTTCCTGGAGGTACCTTGTGGGCTAGTTGGCCCCCAGGGACCCTCAGGATTGACCACAAATTAATTCCCCAACTTAAACCAAGCCACAGGATGTTTGCACACATGTGAACTCAGGCCCCGCCCCCCCCCTTCACCACTGTGCAAACGCGCCCCATGGTGCGTTTTAAGTTGAGTACTGAGGGTCCCTGGGGTGCAACTATCCAACCAGCTACCTCCAGTAAGCGCCACAGAGCTGCGTTGCAGAGAGGTGTAAAAAGGGGCGTGGCCTCAGAACGCCTCTCTGCAACGCAGCTCCCTGGCACATACTGTAGGTACCTGGTGGGCTCATTGGCCCCCAGGGACCCTTAAGATTGAAGAGGAATTAATTCCTCAACTTAAAACGCAACACAGGGCAGTGGTGTTTGGGTAGTGTAGGGGGTCGTGCTGGGGGTAGTGTTTTAGGGTAGCGCAGTGGTGTTTGGGTAGTGTAGGGGTTTGTGCCGGGGGTAGTGTTTTAGGGCAGCACAGTGGTGTTTGGGTAGTGTAGGGGGTTGTGCCAGGGTTAGTGTTTTAGGGTTTAGGGTAGCACAGTGGTGTTTGGGTAGTGTAGGGGGTTGTGCCAGGGGTAGTGTTTTAGGGTAGCGCAGTGGTGAATGGGTAGTATAGGTGGTCGTGCTGGGGGTAGATTTTGGGTTTAGGGTAGGGCAGTGGTGTTTGTGTAGTGTATGGGGTCATGCCAGGTAGTGTTTTAGGGTTTAGGGTAGTGCAGTGGTGTTTGGGTAGTGTAGGGAGTCATGCTGGGGGTAGTATTTTAGGGTTTTGGGAAGTGCAGTGGTGTTTGTGTAATGTAGGGGTGCGATGGGGGTTGTTTTTTAGGGTTTATGGTAGTGCAATGGTGTATGTGTAGTGTAGGTGGTTGTGCTGGGGGTAGATTTAGTGTTTAGGGTAGTGCAGTGGTTTTTATGTAGTGTAGGAGGTCGTTCTGGGGTAGATTTAGAGTTTAGGGTAGTGCAGTGGTGTTTGTGTAGTGTAGGGGGTCGTGCTGAGGTAGTCTTTTAGGCGAGTACAGTGGTGTTTGGGTAGTGTAGGGGGTCGTGCTGGGGTAGATTTAGGGTTCAGGGTAGAGCTGTGGTGTTTATGTAGTATTTGCGGGTTCGTGCTGGGGGTAGTGTTTTAGGGTTTAGGGTAGTACAGTGTTTGTGTAGTGTAAGGGGTCGTGCTGGGGGTAGTGTTTTAGGGTTTAGGTTAGTGCAGTGGTGTTTTGGTACTGTGGGGCGTCGTGCAGGGGGTAGTGTTTTAGGGTTTAGGGAAGTGAAGTGGTGTTTATGAAGTGTAGGGGGTCATGCTGGGGGTAGATTTAGAGTTTAGGGTAGTGCAATGGTGTTTGTGTAGTGTAGGGGTTGTGCTGGGGTAGTGTTTTAGGGTAGTGCAGGGGTGTTTGGGTAGTGTAGAGGGTCATGCTGGGGTAGTATTTTAGGGTTTGGGGAAGTGCAGTGGTGTTTGTGAAGTGTAGGGGTGCGCTGGGGGTTGTGTTTTAGGGTTTAGGATAGTGCAATGTTGTTTTTGTAGTGTAGGTGGTCGTGCTGGGGGTAGATTTAGTGTTTAGGGTAGTGCAGTAGTTTTAAAGTAGTGTAGGGGGTCGTGCTGGTGGTAGATTTCAAGTTTAGGGTAGTGTATTGGTGTTTGTGTAGTGTAGGCGGGTTCGTGCTGGGGGTAGTGGTTTAGGGTAGTGCAGTGGTGTTTGTGTAGTGTAAGGGGTCGTGTTGGGGTAGATTCAAGGTTTAGGGTAGCGCAATGGTGCTTGGGTAGTGTAGGGGGTCGTGCTGGGGTAGTGTTTTAGGGTTTTGGGTAGTGCAGTGGTGAATGGGTAGTGTAGGGGGTCGTGCTGGGGGTAGATTTAGGGTTTGGGGTAGTGCCGTGGTTGTGTAGTGTAGGGGGTCGTGCTGGGGGTAGTGTTTTAGGGTAGCGCAGTGGTGTTTGGGTAGTGTAGGGGTTTGTGCCGGGGGTAGTGTTTTAGGGCAGCACAGTGGTGTTTGGGTAGTGTAGGGGGTTGTGCCAGGGTTAGTGTTTTAGGGTTTAGGGTAGCACAGTGGTGTTTGGGTAGTGTAGGGGGTTGTGCCAGGGGTAGTGTTTTAGGGTAGCGCAGTGGTGAATGGGTAGTATAGGTGGTCGTGCTGGGGGTAGATTTTGGGTTTAGGGTAGGGCAGTGGTGTTTGTGTAGTGTATGGGGTCATGCCAGGTAGTGTTTTAGGGTTTAGGGTAGTGCAGTGGTGTTTGGGTAGTGTAGGGAGTCATGCTGGGGGTAGTATTTTAGGGTTTTGGGAAGTGCAGTGGTGATTGTGTAATGTAGGGGTGCGATGGGGGTTGTTTTTTAGGGTTTATGGTAGTGCAATGGTGTATGTGTAGTGTAGGTGGTTGTGCTGGGGGTAGATTTAGTGTTTAGGGTAGTGCAGTGGTTTTTATGTAGTGTAGGAGGTCGTTCTGGGGTAGATTTAGAGTTTAGGGTAGTGCAGTGGTGTTTGTGTAGTGTAGGGGGTCGTGCTGAGGTAGTCTTTTAGGCGAGTACAGTGGTGTTTGGGTAGTGTAGGGGGTCGTGCTGGGGTAGATTTAGGGTTCAGGGTAGAGCTGTGGTGTTTATGTAGTATTTGCGGGTTCGTGCTGGGGGTAGTGTTTTAGGGTTTAGGGTAGTACAGTGTTTGTGTAGTGTAAGGGGTCGTGCTGGGGGTAGTGTTTTAGGGTTTAGGTTAGTGCAGTGGTGTTTTGGTAGTGTGGGGCGTCGTGCAGGGGGTAGTGTTTTAGGGTTTAGGGAAGTGAAGTGGTGTTTATGAAGTGTAGGGGGTCATGCTGGGGGTAGATTTAGAGTTTAGGGTAGTGCAATGGTGTTTGTGTAGTGTAGGGGTTGTGCTGGGGTAGTGTTTTGGGGTAGTGTTTTAGGGTAGTGCAGGGGTGTTTGGGTAGTGTAGAGGGTCATGCTGGGGTAGTATTTTAGGGTTTGGGGAAGTGCAGTGGTGTTTGTGAAGTGTAGGGGTGCGCTGGGGGTTGTGTTTTAGGGTTTAGGATAGTGCAATGTTGTTTTTGTAGTGTAGGTGGTCGTGCTGGGGGTAGATTTAGTGTTTAGGGTAGTGCAGTAGTTTTAAAGTAGTGTAGGGGGTCGTGCTGGTGGTAGATTTCAAGTTTAGGGTAGTGTATTGGTGTTTGTGTAGTGTAGGCGGGTTCGTGCTGGGGGTAGTGGTTTAGGGTAGTGCAGTGCTGTTTGTGTAGTGTAAGGGGTCGTGTTGGGGTAGATTCAAGGTTTAGGGTAGCGCAATGGTGCTTGGGTAGTGTAGGGGGTCGTGCTGGGGTAGTGTTTTAGGGTTTTGGGTAGTGCAGTGGTGAATGGGTAGTGTAGGGGGTCGTGCTGGGGGTAGATTTAGGGTTTGGGGTAGTGCCGTGGTTGTGTAGTGTAGGGGGTCGTGTTGGGGGTAGTGTTTTAGGGTTTAGGGTAGTGCTGTGGTGTTTGTGTAGTGTATGGGGTAGTGTTTTAGGGTTTATGGTAGTGCAGTGGTGTTTGGGTAGTGTAGGGGTTCGTGCTGGGGGTTGATTTAGGGTTAAGGGTAGTGCAGTGGTGTTTGGGTAGTGTAGGGGTTCGTGCTGGGGGTTGATTTAGGGTTTAGGGTAGTGCAGTGGTGTTTGGGTAAGGTAGGGGTCATGCTGGGGGTAGATTTAGTGTTTAGGGTAGTGCTGTGGTGTTTATGTAGTGTTTGCAGGTTCGTGCTGGGGGTAGTGGTTTAGGGTAGTGCAGTGGTGTTTGGGTAGTGTAGGGAGTTGTGCTGGGGGCAGTCTTTTAGGGTCATGCAGTGGTGTTTGTGAAGTGTAGGGGTCATGCTGGGGGTAGTGGTTTAGGGTAGTGCAGTGGTGTTTGTGTAGTGTGGGGGGCCGTGCTGGGGGTAGAATTAGGGTTTAGGGTAGTGCAGTGGTGTTTGGGTAGTGTAGGGAGTTGTGCTGGGGGTAGTCTTTTAGGGTCATGCAGTGGTGTTTGTGAAGTGTAGGGATCATGCTGGGGGTAGTGGTTTAGGGTAGTGCAGTGGTGTTTGTGTAGTGTGGGGGGCCGTGCTGGGGGTAGAATTAGAGTTTAGTGTAGTGCAGTGGTGTTTGTGTAGTGTAGGGAGTCGTGCTGGGGTAGTGTTTTAGGATTTAGGGTAGTGCAGTGGTGTTTGTGTAGTGTATTGGGTAGTGTTTTAGGGTTTATGGTAGTGCAGTGGTGTTTGGGTAGTGTAGGGGTTCATGATGGGGTAGATTTAGGGTTTAGGGTGGTGCAGTGGTGTTTGGGTACTGTAGGGGGTTGTGCTGGGATAGTGTTTTAGGGTAATGCAGTGGTGTTTGTGTAGTGTAGGGGTCATGCTGGGGGTTGTGTTTTAGGGTTTAGGGTAGTGCAGCGGTGTTTGTGTAGTGTAGGGGGTCATGCTAGGGGTAGATTTAGTGTTTAGGGTAGTGCAGTGGTGTTTGTGTAGTGGAGGGGTCGTGGTGGGGGTAGATTCAGTTGTTAGGGTAGTGCAGTGGTGTTTGGGTAGTGTAAGGGGTCGTGCTGGGGGTAGTGTTTTAGGGTTTAGGGAAGTGCAGTGCTGTTTTTGTAATGTAGGGGTCGTGCTGGGGGTTGTGCTTTAGGGTTTAGGGTAGTGCAATGTTGTTTGTGTAGTGTAGGGGGTCGTGCAGGGGTAGATTTAGGGTTTAGGGTAGAGAAGTGGTGTTTATGTAGTGTAGGAGGTCGTGCTGGGGGTAGATTTAGAGTTTCGGGTAGTGCAGTGGTGTAGGGGTGGTGTAGTGGTTGTGCTGGGGTAGTGTTTTAGGGTAGTGCAGTGGTGTTTGGGTAGTGTAGGGGGTCGTGCTTGGGTAGTGTTTTAGGGTAGTGCAGGGGGTCGTGCTGTGGTAGATTTAAGATTTAGGGTAGTGCAATGGTGTTTGGGTAGTGTAGGGAGTCGTGCTGGGGTAGTGTGTTAGGGTTTAGGGTAGTGCAGGGGGTGAATGGATAGTGTAGGGGGTCGTGCTGGGGGTAGATTTAGGGTTTAGGGTAGTGCAGTGGTGTTTGTGTAGTGTAGGGGGTCGTGCTGGCGGTAGTGTTTTAGGGTAGTGCAGTGGTGTTTGTGTGGTGTATGGGGTAGCGGTTTAGGGTAGTGCAGCGGTGTTTGGGTAGTGTAGGGTTCATGCTGGTGTTTTATTTAGGGTTTAGGGTAGTGCAGTGGTGTTTGTGTAGTGTATGGGGTAGTGTTTTAGGGTTTATGGTAATGCAGTGGTGTTTGGGTAGTGTAGGGGTTCGTGCTGGGGGTGGGTTTAGGGTAGCACAGTGGTGTTTGGGTAGTGTAGGGAGTTGTGCTGGGGGTAGTCTTTTAGGGTCATGCAGTGGTGTTTGTGAAGTGTAGGGGTCATGCTGGGGGTAGTGGTTTAGGGTAGTGCAGTGGTGTTTGTGTAGTGTGGGGGGCCGTGCTGGGGGTAGAATTAGAGTTTAGTGTAGTGCAGTGGTGTTTGTGTAGTGTAGGGAGTCGTGCTGGGGTAGTGTTTTAGGATTTAGGGTAGTGCCGTGGTGTTTGTGTAGTGTATTGGGTAGTGTTTTAGGGTTTATGGTAGTGCAGTGGTGTTTGGGTAGTGTAGGGGTTCATGATGGGGTAGATTTAGGGTTTAGGGTGGTGCAGTGGTGTTTGGGTACTGTAGGGGGTTGTGCTGGGATAGTGTTTTAGGGTAATGCAGTGGTGTTTGTGTAGTGTAGGGGTCATGCTGGGGGTTGTGTTTTAGGGTTTAGGGTAGTGCAGCGGTGTTTGTGTAGTGTAGGGGGTCATGCTAGGGGTAGATTTAGTGTTTAGGGTAGTGCAGTGGTGTTTGTGTAATGGAGGGGTCGTGGTGGGGGTAGATTCAGTTGTTAGGGTAGTGCAGTGGTGTTTGGGTAGTGTTGGGGGTCGTGCTGGGGGTAGATTTACGCTTCAGGGTAGTGCAGTGGTGATTGTATTGTGTTTGTGGGTTTGTGCTGGGGTAGTGTTTTAGGGTTTAGGGTAGTACAGTGGTGTTTGTGTAGTGTGGGGGGTCATGCTGGAGGTAGTGTTTCAGGGTAGTGCAGTGGTAATTGTGTAGTGTAGGGGGTAGTATTTTTTGGTTTAGGGTAGTGCAGTGGTAAATGTGTAGTGTAGGGGGTTGTGCTGGATGTAGTGTTTTAGGGTTAAGGGTAGTGCAGTGGTGTTTGTGTAGTGTGGGGGGTCATGCTGGAGGTAGTGTTTCAGGGTAGTGCAGTGGTAATTGTGTAGTGTAGGGGGTAGTATTTTTTGGTTTAGGGTAGTGCAGTGGTAAATGTGTAGTGTAGGGGGTTGTGCTGGATGTAGTGTTTTAGGGTTTAGTGTACTGCAGTGGTTTTTGGGTAGTGTAGGGGGTCGTGCTGGGGCAGATTTAGGGTTTAGGGTAGTGCAGTGGTGTTTGGGTAGTAAAGGGGGTCCTGTTGGGGGTAGTGTTTTTGAGTTCAGGGAAGAACAGTGGTGTTCGTCTCCTGTAGGCGGTAGTGTTTTAGGGTTTAGGGTAGTGAGTGGTGTTTGAGTAGTGTGGGGTAGTGCTCACCAGGGAGTCAACTGGAAGTCTACTGCTGGTATTGAAAGTGATTGTTCAGTCTGCATGTCAGAATTTTCAAATTAAATAGAAGAGGATTAGAGATCTCTCTTAAAACATGCCCTCATTTTTCTTTCTAGAAGACTAATCATAATTTCTATGACAAAATGACCCCCCTCATTTTGTTCCTTTTTAAATTAAATGTTTTAAGTGTTACCAGTTTATTCCAATCAAGATGGCTTCAGGTGTGCCATAATTTTGTCATAAGTAAGTCTGTTCGCACTCTAGTTGTTCTCTAGAACGCTCTGGGTAGGTGCAGTAGAACACAAAGGAATCAACTGCCAGGTTGCTCCTGTTGAAATATAAGAGGGAAGATATTTGAGATCTCACTTAAAACATGTCCTAATTTTTCTTTCAACAGCACTAACCATAATTTCTATGACAAAATGAACCCCCTTATTTTGTTCCTCTTTCAATTAAATGTTTTAAGTGTTACCAGTTTATTCCAATCATGATGGCTTTCGATGTGCCATAATGTTGTCATAAAACTGCTAGCGCTCTAGTTGTTCTTTAGAACACTCTGGGTAGCTGCAGTAGGACACAAAGGAATCAACTGCCAGACTGCTTCTGTTGAAATTTAACAGGAAGATATTTGAGATCTCACTTAAAACATGTCCTAATTTTTCTTCCTACAGCACTAATCATAATTTCTAGGACAAAATGAACCCCCTAATTTTATTCCTTTTTAAATTAAATGTTTTAAGTGTTACCAGTGTATTCCAATCAAGATGGCTTCAGGTGTGCCGTACTTTTGTCATCAGTAAGGCTGTTAGCGCTCCAGTTGTTCTTTAGAACACTCTGGGAAGCTGCAGTAGAACACAAAACAATCAACTTACAGGCTCCGCCCTTGTTGGATGTAAATGTTTTACTGAGAATGTCAGACTTCATTATCACATGACTGAGAAAGATAATGTGAATTTACAGAAAATATGCTCTCATTTTAGCTTCTGGAGCACCTTCCAAAACTTTATGGGACAAGCATGAGAAATTAGATTTCTCTCAAACATGATTCATGATATCCCAGCAGAAGGCTTTTTCACATGGTAAAATCACCTTAGAACACACCACAATTCCTAAAATGAGTAGGGTACCATCAACAAATGATTTATAATGTAACTAAAGTCTTAAAACCTTCTATTAACTGCAATGCTTTTTAATGAGGTGCTACCATGTATATTGATCCCAAGATGGCTGCCAACACTTCTTGGATAAAGTGCTGACAGCCAATCAGATCTCACAATGAGATGTGTCATTAGACTCCGCCCAAATATATATATCTTTTTTTCCTTTAAAAGACTACTGAACAGATTGACACCATTTAAGCAAAAGGCACGAGTCTGAACTGAGGAATACCTCTTTGAGTAATTTGGTGTAATTCAGTTTAGCAGTTCGGGCTGTAGCTGCGGCTAAAGGTCCCTATGGAAAATTGCATGAGGAAAACATGTTTTGGCACCCCCCTTTTTTTCTCGCCCCCGCTTCACAAATCACCCTGAGACTTTCAGGATATGAGCGGAGCGGACCTGGCCATTAGTTTTGAAAATTTTGAGAAGATTTGTCAACCGGCGCCAAAGTTATTTCAAATAGAATGTTGCGGATTTCCTATGGAAAACAGGTCCTAACTCTATACCATATATACACACACACACACACACACATATATATATATATATATATATTCACTGAAAACACCATAGGTTTCAGTCACGTTATAGTTAGGAGTTAGCATATAAAAAACCTTAGAAATTCACTGAAAAAAAATAGGTGTCACACATAGCCCAACTAGCCCAACAGGAACCTCCAGTATGCGCCAGGGGCTGTGTTGCAGAGAAGTGTAATGAGGCCACGCCCCTTTTTACACCTCTCTGCAATGCAGCCCCCTGGCGCATTTGCACAGGGGGAACTAATTCCCCTTGCATACTGGGGGCCTCTGGGGGCCAACTAGCCCACCAGGAACCTCCAGTATGCGCCAGGGGGCTGCATTGCAGAGAGGTGTAATGAGGCCACACCCCTTTTTACACCTCCCTGCAACGCAGCCCCCTGGCACATTTGCAGAGGATGAACTAACTCCCCTTGCATACTGGGGGTCCCTGGGGGCCAAATAGCCCACCAGGAACCTCCAGTATGCGCCAGGGGGCTGTATTGCAGAGAGGTGTAATGAGGCCACGCCCCTTTTTACACCTCTCTGCAACGCAGCCCCCTGGCACGTTTGCAGAGGGGGAACTAATTCCCCTTGCATACTGGAGGTCCCTGGGGTCCAACTAGCCCACTAGGAACCTCCAGTATACGCTTGGGAAAGGTACAGAGTACTGTACTTCGTACCCCCCGATTTAAAAAAATATATATATATATATTGGGGGCCTTGGGGGTCCTTGTGGGACCCCCTGAGCAGGCCTAGGGGTCAGGGTGTTTCTACCCTGCCCCCTTTGCATGTTTTGCATGTTTGTTTCACTGCTTTCTTGTGCGTGATCCACGCTGACTTAGGCAGTAGAAAGTAAGTCACTTAGATGTTTGTTACAATTCTATGGCTGGCGTCGAAACCCTCTAAACTTTTGTTGAATGTATGGATTCCGTGTACCCATTGTTGTGAGAACCCGACATCGAGGACTTACTAAGTCCGGTTCAGGTTACGATCCTGCCTTTCTGGTGTCAAACGGGTGGACCCCGCTGCCAGCGATAATCCACGTGCCGTTTCCACTTTTCAGTTAATAATATGTATACTAAACCAGGCACGTGCTTAACATAGGAACGAGCACAATGTTAACCTAGTTCCTGTCCACCCCTAGGACGATTTCGTCCTTATCTATAAATATAGTCATAGCAATGGGGACATGTACATAATAATGGGCGCAACATCAACCCACCTTCAGCCCGACACAGCTGGTTAGCCTTGAGATGAGTAGACCCTATATTGCCAGGGAGGGTTTTGTATGGACCTTACAGTTTGTTCTTACCGCATTTGGAACTATGTTGACTAGTACCCAGGCACAAAACACCGGGCGTCTGGTTTGAGATGACCCCCATCGGCATAGTTATGCTATAGAGGGTAATTGCCAGACTTATTGATGCCCTCAGATTGGAGCCAAATACAGTTTTTCTCAGAGATCGGGTACATTGTTTTTAGCGACTGGCAACCCATTTGACTACCTGCTATTCACAATGACCCTTTCCCAGCCTCATTCACAATGGCTTCTCCCCGGATGTCAGACCTACCGGGTACTGTTGACACCTATTTACTCTAACTATTAGGTGAGTAAACTGCCCCTACTGCTTTGGATACTCTGCCAGATTTGAATACTGCTATAATCAATTGTTTTTATTGCTTTTAACACATCCAAGTTTGGATTTGCCACTTTTGGTTTTTAGCCACATACTAGCTACACCTTTCACTAGTATGTCACAATGTCACTGTGTGCTCCTGGTCCCTACAGGGATCACAGATTGTCACTTACCTGTGGTAACGGTCTCTTTTGTCTCCCAATTTAGGCAAGAGTAGGTGTTGAACAGGTAGTACAACTTGTGTGCTTTTTGTAAACTGACACTGTTGCAGGTCATGTTTCTGTAGATAGTAGTTTTGATTTATTAGGTCCTGAAGAATCGCAGTCAATGAACTTTTAAGCGAGAAACATGTTGACCACACCCTTCACTTCTTAGTACTGTATCGCTCCTGGAAACTTAAGTTCCAGCGAATACAGACTATTCTTGATTTTATTTGCGGCAGAGAACCACCAGAATAAAATTGTTTTCCGGTACCTTGTGCCTCATTTTATTCTCACCCACACCATCTACTCAGTTCTGTCCCCTCACCCACACTTCACCTATAGGCAGTTGGATACAAGATCTCCGATAAAGAGCCCCTCTTTGAGGTGTGCCCGTTGGGTATTGCACCTCCTGCCCAACGAGGAGCATTGCCTATGATGAAGCATGACACTCGCAAGGGTGTGTGAGGCCATTATATCCAACACAATGGATACCCAGGGTTAGCTCCCTTGAGTACTACCCCTTGCACCTTAGTGACCATCCCTTTCTTCTTTTAGGAACAGCCCAACCTTCTTTTGTTGTCCACATTGTCCAGGGATGCAACTGTGGCTGGACCTTCCACTCAATCTCCTTGAGTGGTAATCTAAGCCCTACTGGATCACAACTGATCCTCCTCCTCCCCTCCCTTTTGTTATATCTCTTGCACGGCTAACCACCGTGGGGATTTCTCTGTTTGGTGGGTAAGATTAGTTCATTCCCCCAACTTTTCTACCCTCAGTCAAACACTGAGAGAGTCTCGGGCACCTCTACTTCAAACGGGCGCTCGTACAAACTACCTCCTTCTTCACTTAATTTGACACCATCATCACACCTCTCATTCCCCGACCACCACAAGATCGACGGACAAGGGTTGAGTTTCGGTGACGATGACGTAGCCGCCATTCACAGGATACCATCAATCCTTGGCATTGATACTGAAGCAGCCACAGGGAGCAATTCAGCAGATTGGAAATCCCTCTCTAATATGAAGAGAGAATGGGTTAGGATTACCCTTCATGGAGCACTCATGGCTGAGTATTTTAAGGCTAAAATAGCACCGAACGGCCTCATTGTAAAGAACTTCCCTAGATTATTCTGGGAGGATGGCCAATTCAAGATCGAATGGTCATTAATCTCATGGAAATGCACCCACGACCTCCTAATCTTGCTGGTCAACACAGCCAAACGACTGGCTGACGAATTACTTCGCAAAATCCAGATTGCAGAGAGTGCTCTCAAAAGTGCTGGGCAGAACCCAGGCTTTAAAACTAAGCTGACTGAATTAAATAAGGAAATCTCAGAACATAAAGAATTTCTGATGAAACAGAAGGTAACTAAGTTACAGAAAGACATTCAGCGCTTCTCTATGGAAAAGGTCTACCCATATTTAAAAGACGACTATGTCCCACCCGGGACAGGTTACCTCTCAGACTCTAGTGCGACTTCCTCTAGAAGAGGATCTAACAGTGACAGCAACTCGAGTGGTGATGATTGGCATTCACAACCCCGACGGGGGAGGAGAAGGGGGAGTCGTGGCCAACAATTCTACCCACACGATCCCTTTCAGGGCCCACTATTTTGGCAATACCCCCAATTCCCGCATCCAATGCCACCGTTTGCACCCCAATACCCACCTCAATTTGCCCCACATGGTACCAATCAGCCGCCTTTTTAGGTCTCGCCTAGACGAAAGCAAAGCGAAGCTTTGCTGTCTAGGGAGACAACTAATGTTGCCGCTTTCCGGGGAATGTGGACTGCAGACTGTGACGAGCTTGTCCTCCTGGAGATTGTAGCTCGTGAGCGTGCACGTCGCGTCGGATCCCGCACTCATGCGCACATACAAACACTGCATACACACACACACACACGCACCCCCCTTAAAGAAAGGCTCACGCACGCATGCGCACATACACACACTGCATACACACACACACACGCACCCCCTGTTAAACAAGACACACGCACAGACAGACACACGCATGTACAGACACACGCACGCACAGACACACTACAACAGACACACGCGCACACCCCACCCCCACTCACCCCTCCTCTCCCTCAACACACTCACCTGTTCTGGCGGTGCTCGGCGGCGGTTCTGCCTCTCGGGCGGCGGTAGTGCTTTGCGGGGCTCTCTCCCCACATGAGAGCCCCGCCTTCCCCATGCGCCCGGCCGCTCTTCACCCGGTCCCCCATCTCGGGACCGGGACTCGATCAGGAGCCCTCGGGGCTCCTCGGACAGTGGCTTCCCTCTCGCGCCGCGATGGGGGCGGGACTTCAGATTGGGGCCGCGCTGCGATTGGCCGCCTGCCCAACCGCTTCCGGGTCGTCGCAGGCAGCGCGGCGGCCCGGCGGGAACTTGAAGAAACTCCTGGTTTTTGTTTGGCTGCCATCCTAAATGCTACTTTCTGATTTGTTTTCCCTTGTTAGTCCCTCCTCCTAACGTCCATGGGGTAATTCGTATACATCCGAGTTTATTGACCCCTTTACTCAAAATTATTTGTTTGCCTGTGTCCCCCCTGCCCCCTTATGCAGCCCGTGATTTTTTGCCAACCCCTTACCCCCCACTCCCGTTTCTGTCTTCTTTCACACCCGCACTCACATTTTTAATGCAATATATTTCGCGTAAATGTGAGTCGTATTGCATTGAAAATGTTTGTTTTCAAGTAATGCGCAGTCATTTTGACTGGCACATGGTAAAGAATCCTCGATTTCTCCATAAGCAGCATGCTAGCGCTGCTCTGTTTACTTTCTTGTTCCTGCCTCCCTTCTGATGTCCAAGTTCATTTTGTTCCCGCCCCCTTCCACTGTCTGTTGTCTCCCAGCTCATGGGCAATGGTGGTGCATTTGGTGACCGCGAGTCACAACCCTCCCTGTTCTGCAACAGATTGCAGTTCCCCCCGCAGCGCCGTAAGGGAGAGCCCAGCGGACTCCCTCTGGCTTCACACAGCCCCTTGGATCCAGACCTGCACCAAGCGTGGCTTGTTGGCGCTGTGATGCGCTGCCCTTCCTCTGCAGGGGGCTCTGTCTACAGGGGATGAGCCCTCCTGGGTGCTTTTGATTTTATCATCCCTTCTCGGTGAGGGTTGGAGCTCTGTGTGGCCGCAGTTTCCTGGTACTTTTCTCCCTGTTTACGACCCTTCTGCGGTCCCGGGGTGGCGGTGGATCCGGACTGGAGGAGGAGGTAATGCTCCGGCTCCTGCAGACAGGGGTGGCCGGATGGGCTTCGTGCAGCCCCGGCCGCAGCCCGCGGGGTGTCGCCAGTGCCAGCCGCTTCGGCTTCCTCACTGTTGCAGTCGCCCGTGGTGAACGGTAGTGCCACCGTCTACATCCCGGCTGCCGGGGACAGCCGATCCTTCTACTGTTGCCGGGTGCTGCTGCTGGACGGGACGGATGTCAGCGCGGATCAACCCCCGGGACTCGTCCAACAGGCTCGACTGGGCAGGAAGTGAAGTTTTGCTTTCCCAACAATCGGTCAGGTACTGCAGTGTCCCGTCCCAGCCCTCGCCCACCTGCAGGCTCCTCTGCACCCACAAATTCATGTCTTTCTCCTTAATCCTTGTCATATACGTTTTCGTTTCCTCTCTCTGTTTTCCTCTTGCTCACTTCCCTCCTCTTCCATTCTCTTCTAGAGCCCCCTTTGTGCCCCTCTCTTTAAAATGCGCCCTTCCTTTTCACCACCCAGTCTCTTCTGCCTTTCTACTGCATACCCTGTCTTCACCCATTCCCCTTCCCTTCCTCTCCCTTCTTTATTCTCCTGTCTCTGTCCTTCACTTTTCCCAATGCGCTTTTTATCTTTTTCTTTATGCAGCACATTTCCTACTTTCTGTTCCAAATGTTAGCTCTGCCGTTTGTTGGTTGTTCGATTCCGCTCTGCTCTCTGCTGCTCATAATTGTGTTTCCCTGTTCTGCTATTCCCTGTTCTGACCAGTTCTGTGCTGCCCTGTTCCCTTCTGCTCTGTTTTGTTGGAGTCTGTTCTGTTGGCCCTCTTCTGTGGCTGCACTACTCTGTTCAGCTGTGCACTGTTCTGCCCTGTTTTGTTTTGCTTTGTTCTGTTCTGTCCAGTTATGTGCTGCCCTGTTCTGTTGTGCACTATTATCTGCTGCCCTGCTCTATTATGCATTGTTCTGTGCTGCCCTGCCCACTTCTGTGCCGTTTTTTTCTGTTGGGCACTGTTCTGTTCTGTCCAGTTTTGCGCTGCCCTGTTCTGGCCACTTCTGTGCTGTGTTTTTGTGTTGGGCACTGCTCCCTCCTGCTCAGATGTTCTGCCCACTTCTGACTAGTGAGATGATGAAACTGGGGGGAGGCCTGTCAAAGGGGCATGGCCAATCTAATAAAGGGCGTGGTTTTAAACACGTAAGCTAAAAACCTGTGCTTAGCATAGTGTGCCACACTACTGCTATTTTGCTGCTTCTGTCAGCATCCATATATATCATACAACAAGTAACATTACACCTACAACACGCCAGGACTATTTGCTTTGTCTATGGCTGGTACCCAACTAGAAGGATCCTGTTGTAAGGTACATTAATTAATGTTAAGTGCTATTAAGGTCTCCTGTGTCTAGCTTTCCACACACTGCCTGCCACCCATACTACCTACCTCCTCCATGTCCTTCTGCCCACACAGAGATTGGTCCATAGAAATTGTCTTACATGCGCACCCATAAATAATATTATTTTTTTCAAATCTTGTATTTTGAGTGATATGACCACGAAGGCCCTGATTCTATATTAAAAACACAGCTTTGGACTATAGCATTTCCCGCTAAAAGGCAATATTTCTCTCCATGTGTTCCCATACCTGAAGTGTCACACAGTTTGGTGCTTAATTTCCCTCCATATTAAAGAACAGTACATGTTCCAGCACCCAGGCTAATATGCTGCATTGCTAGTTTTATAAGGCGATGACGATAGCTGCCAAAAAGTGGTTTCGCTTATGCAGGACCACGAGCAAGGGCATGTGTTATTGTAAACACAATTTGTTGAAACAGGCACCAAAAAAAGAAGTATTACCAATGTATTAGCATGTACCACGCTATTGTTGTCTTGTATGAAACAGATATAGGACTACATGATATAGAAGAATCTTCCATTTTTGATGAGGATCTACATTTATTTCAATACTGCGGTAATTCTGCAATTGTAGCTGCCAGTGCTGCGGTCATTCTGCAGGGGTAGCCCCCTCCTGCAGTGATATGTCACAGCTACATGATCCCAGCCAGGTGAACTGCCTTAGATAGTGCTCTTTTAGTGCTACAGTATTTACTATTTCAAGGTGATAGATGCCACTTTGAGCGAAATATAAATATACACGCATTGGCAAAGCCAATAGGTCTTTAAGTCGAATGAAAAAACTGGGGGGAGGAGGAGGGGGGAGGGGGTGTTCGCCCGACTGGTAATTTGCTGCTTCCGTTATTGCATCCAGATATATAATACAATAAGTTTCAGTACACTTATAACAATCCAGGATTTTTTGCTTTGCCAATGGTTGTTATATGCATAGGATAAAGAAGCAACAACTATAGCTTCGTTGTAACGTCTGACACTTCCCTCTCTCTAGAGGTAGTCTGTAAAATATACTTACTGGTGAGTAAGAATTATAAGAACATATTTTGCATCCCACCCTCTCAAGCCCAGACACACAGGTCCGCGATTCTGGAAAACACCTGAAACATCATTTTAATGTGCGTTTTAAATGTATTAATACCCCCTAGATGCTACTCGAAGCCACATAAAATTTAAGCTCATTTTTGAGAGAGGTATGAAATGTATTTGCATCCCTCTAACCCGCGGGTATCAGATCGCTTTAAATCAGCACGCTTATAACAAGCAAGACTAGCACTCTATATTACTGGCAACTTTGCTTAGCAAAAGCAACAGCTAACCATTCACAAACAATGTTTATATACCAATTGCAAATTAAAGAAAAAAAATTTATGCAAAGCATTGTCATTTACAATGCCAGTAACTCAAACTTTAATGCTGCGAGACCTATTGCATTGCAAATGCTTGTTTAGACAGAGGTTGGGGCAGAGGGCGCGGGCGCAAGTGAGGAAACGGGCCGGACAAGAGAGTACAGTGGGAGGACACACAAACTCAAGGGATGGATACCAGGAGCAAGACAGCACGCAAGTGAGTTTGGTGGTGAACTTATCTTCACGCCAACTCACGGAAGGTGAAGAAAAAGTTCTGCAGAAATGCTCGGTTTTGTTCCGACACCAAAGATTGACCATTTCCAACAGACTTGTGAAATTCAAAAACTTTTCCGCAAGATCAGGTTGAGGGCCTTCTTTGACAGAAGACTACAAGAAACTCCTGATGACTCAGGTCTCCACAATCCCTCTAATTTTACCCCACATAGTGGGATGGTTCCCAATGAGATTTTAACATATGAGCAGGCTGTGCTTAAGGACATTGGAGCCATGAGACCGAGCAAGAAACATCTAAATATCGCCATTTCTGAGATTCAGATGCTGGATTCCTTAGCGAATGATCAGTCCATAACGATTAAACAGGCAGACAAAGGCGGGGCAACCGTCCTCATGAATACCACTGATAATGACACTGAATGCCTCAGGCAATTAGGGGATAGGCGATACTATACCCCCATCTCATCCAACCCCACTGAGCGCCTGAAAAGAACCATCACTGGTATGGTCGAATCTGCTGAATGCCAGGAGTGGATTAGTAAAAAGGAGGCGGAATTCCTGATCAAAAAAGAACCCAGGGTCCCCTACTTTTATATCCTCCCGAAAATCCACAAAGAGACTACCGCTGTACCAGGACGCCCAATAGTATCAGGCATCGATTCTGTACTGGAGCCCCTGTCACAGTTCTGTGATCACTTCCTACAGCCATTGGTCAAACGAATCCCTTCCTATGTCCAGCACACCAGTGATGTCCAACGCCTCTTGGACAATCTACAGGACGGTATCCAGGTAGATTTCCTCATCACCCTAGATGTGGAGGCCCTCTACACTAACATCCCCCAGAGGGCCACACTAGGGGTGATAGAGAGGATCCTTAGTGCCGAGGAATGGACCTCCCCTACACCACCTTCGTTCATTATGGAGTGTGCCACTCAAGCCCTCACAGAAAAATTACTTTGAATTTAAAGGGCAACATTACCACCAAACTCAGGGTACCTCCATGGGAAGCACGTTTTCTCCTTCGGTGCCCTGTCTATACATGGCTGACTTTGAGGAAAGATACATCAATGGTCCAGTGAATCCCTACCATCTCAACATCAAATTGTGGAGGAGATTCATTGATGATATCCTGATACTCTGGGCAGGGACTGCAGACTTATACAAAGAGTTCTTCAATTGGCTTAACATGCTGAATGAATATCTCAACTTCACCATAACGGCCTCTGCCACTAACATTGCCTTTTTGGACCTTACCATTAGGCTAGTGGGAGGTAAAATTGATACCACCATGTATCGGAAACCCACTGACCGGAATAGTTTGCTCCACTTCATGAGCCACCACCCAAAGGCGCTGAGACTGAATCTTCCTTTTGGGCAATTCCTGAGGGTCAGGCATCATTGCTCCAACCTGACAGACTACAAAACAGAATCTACCATACTATCCAGAAATTTGACAGATAGGGGCTATCCCACCAGGGAGATCTACAAGGCACGCAAACGTGCACAAAACAACCATAGGGGGGCCCTCCTTGAGTACAAAACTCCTACCACGCAGGACACAGACCTTATAACCTGTGTTACTACATTCTCGCCAGCTCCCAGTGAAATTAAGAAGATTATCAAACGGCACTGGCAGATCCTTAACACAGGTAATATGAACCTTGAAGTACCCAGATTTGCCTTTAAGAGGTCAAGGAATATTAAAGACATCTTGGTCCACACGAGACCTAAAAAGGTGGAAACAAGCAAACAAACCACTCTATGGCAATTACCACCTGTACGGGGACACTGCCCATGTGTCTCCTGCAGCGCGTGCCCTTTCACGTCCATACATAAGACGATCATCCTGACAAATACCTTTACGTGGGAACTACGAGGGCACACTAATTGCAATACTTCATACTGCATATATCTACTGAGGTGCCCATGTGGACTGCAATATGTGGGCATGACCTCTCGCCCCATAAAAACCCGCATCTCTGAACACAGAAGCAACTTCCGTTGCAAGAAAGCAAATACCAAGATGTGCAGACACTATGTGGAACAGAACCACACGGCTGACTCACTCTCGTGGCTAATTCTTGAAGCCACCTCACACAAATCTAAACACAATCTATTCCTGAAGGAACAGAGGTGTATACACCGTTTGGCCACCGACAGCCGCGGACTCAACGAGGACATTCCATGGAGTGCACTGTGAACACACCACACTGGTCCTTTTTCCATAATGCTAGACGCTCCCTCTATGTACCGAACGCTGCTAACCAAGTATCACAAAAAGGGTTTTAGGCAGATAGTGTGGATGGTTGATGAATCACAATAACCCAGTTCCACCTACCTTGCTTATGACTTTTAACTCCATGTAATTACACAATGTACCAATCCACCACTTAGTGCAAGCTGTCTGTGTCTTTTACACTCTCTCTTCTTATACCGGATACTAAATTGAATAAGTCAGTCACTAGGCTTATTCGCCTTGTCGTTACATTAAATGCTCCTTTGCCCATGATTTGAATTTGCGGGTCGTTATGGATGATCCTTTCACCTATTAACACCATGCATTAACTCACCCTAGGAACACTTACTCCGCTTTGATCTGCACACTTGGATGTGAGCACAACAGTACCCACTCCATCATTGCCTGTACCATATATGCAATCTAATTACGGTATGAAACTGTCCTGTACACCATGGTATAGTAATACCTTGTGACAACACAATATTGGCGATCTTAAGTTACTATGTCACGCCATTTATGTTGACGATAGGCTGGTACTCATGACTATTCACAACAACACATCGTTTCCGGTAATGACGCTGCCCGAGAAATCCAACATGGGGGCCAACTTTTTTGTTTTTGTACCCGCTTCAAACTGTACCCCCTACACTCCATCATGGCCGCCCCATTTACCTTTGTAATCACATGACCTACCAGCATTAGGCGTTTCCGGTTTGAGAACCAAGCTACGCCCACCTTGTTATTTATTCTCAAACGCCAGACCGGCTCTCCACAATCCGGACCCGGTAGAGATGGGTAGGCGGGATCCACGCTGACTTAGGCAGTAGAAAGTAAGTCACTTGGATGTTTGTTACAATTGTATGGCTGGCATTGAAACCCTCGAAACTTTAGTTGAATGTATGGATTCCGTGTACCCATTGTTGTGAGAACCCGACATCTAGGACTTACTAAGTCCGGTTCAGGTAACGATCATGCCTTTCTGGTGTCATACGGGCGGACCCCGCTGCCAGCGATAATCCACATGCAGTTTCCACTTTTCAGTTAATAATATGTATACTAAATCAGGCACGTGCTTAACATAGGAACAAGCACAATGTTAACCTAGTTCCTGTCCACCCCTAGGACGATTTCGTCCTCATCTATAAATATAGTCATAGCAATGGGGACATGTGCATAATAATGGGCACAACATCAACCCACCTTCAGCCCGACACAGCTGGTTAGGCTTGCTGTTGAGTAGACCCTATACTGCCAGGGGGGGGGGGGTTTGTCTGGACCTTAGAGTTTGTTCTTACCGCATTTGGGACTATGTTGACTAGTATCCAGGCACAAAACACCGAGCGTCTGGTTTGAGATGACCCCCATCGGCATAGTTATCATATTGAGGGTAATTGCCAGACTTATTGATGCCCTCAGATTGGAGACAAATACAGTTTTTCTCAGAGACCGGGTACATTGTTTTTAAAGACTGGCAACCCATTTGACTACCTGCTATTCACAATGAAAGCCATATACACTAACGCTTTTGGCGCGACCTGGGAGGCTACCTCATACCCTAACACCCTTATTCCTTTATACCCCTTCCCAGCCTCATTCACAATGGCTTCTCCCCTGATGTCAGACCTACCAGGTACTGTTGACACCTATTTACTCTAACTATTAGGTGAGTAAATTGCCCCTACTCCTTTGGATACTCTGCCAGATTTGAATGCTGCTGTAATCAATTGTTTTTATTGCTTTTTACACATCCAAGTTTGGATTTGCCACTTTTGGTTTTTAGCTACACCTTTCACTAGTATGTCACAATGTCACTGTATGCTCACGGTCCCTACAGGGATCACAGATTGTCACTTACCTGTGGTAACGGTCTCTTTTGTCTCCCAATTTAGGCAAGAGCAGGTGTTGAACAGGTAGTACAACTTGTGTGCTTTTTGTAAACTGACACTGTTGCAGGTCATGTTTCTGTAGATAGTAGTTTTGATTTATTAGGTCCTGAAGAATCGCAGTCAATGAACTTTAAGCGAGAAACATGTTGACCACACCCTTCTCTTCTTAGTACTGTATCGCTCCTGGAAACGTAAGTTCCAGCGAATACAGACTATTCTTGATTTTATTTGCGGCAGAGGACCACCAGAATAAAAAAAATTTGGGTACCTTGTGCCTCATTTTATTCTCACCCACACCATCTACTCTGTTCTGGCCCCTCACCCACACTTCACCTATAGGCAGTTGGATAAAAGATCTCCGATAAAGAGCCCCTCTTTGAGGTGTGCCCGTTGGGTATTGCACCGCCTGCCCAACGAGGAGCATTGCCTATGATGAAGTATGACACTCGCAAGGGTGTGTGAGGCCATTATATCCAACACAATGGATACCCAGGGTTAGCTCCCTTGAGTACTACCCCTTGCACCTTAGTGACCATCCCTTTCATCTTTTAGGAACAACCCCCCCTTTTTTCTCAGCCTCCACTTCATGAATCACCCCCAAACTTTCAGAGAAGGAGCTGAGCAGGCCATTTTCTTGGAGAATTTCGTGTGTATTAGTTGACCGGCGCCAAAGTTATTCCAAATAGAATATTGCGGATTTCCTATGGAAACTAGGTCCTAACTATAACTACCTACTGGCGACCGCCAGTAGGCAATATATATATATTACCTACTGGCGGTCGCCAGTAGGTATATATAGTTAGGATTTTTTTCCTATGGGATTTCTGAAAATTCTATGTCGAATAACTTTGGCGTTTGTGGACGGAATTGGATGAAATTTTCAGGAAAATGGCACATTTTGTTTCTGAGCAGCCCCTGAAAATTTGGGGGGGTTTCGTCAAGGGGGGGCCAAGAAAAAAGGGGGGTCCCAAAACGCGTTTTTCCCATTCATTTTTCCATAGGGCGGTTGGAATCACTTTTAGCTCGAACGGCTGAATGGATTTACACGAAACTTGGCAAAATTGTAGATATGGTTTGCCCGACGTGCCTTTGCTATGTCTCAATATATGTGCTCCAGTGGATTTTGAGAAATTAACGTTTTAAAAAACAGATATATCTGTGACAGCGCTCCGGTTAGCGCCCCGGTTCGCGTACCGGACGCGTAACGGAACTTCGCGAAGCTGATTGGCTCTCCGGTGTCTGTCAACATTCTAAACAGTCCAGAACGGCCGCCATCTTGTCTCTCGGTAGGATCGAGAGACAAGAGGTGGAGAAAAACAAAGGGGGAAATGAAGGAAAGGGGGCAAGGTAGACCCCTCCTGACCCCCTAGGATTGATGAGGGGGATATTAAAGTGCCTCGCGGGGCAAAAAATAAAAAAAATTAAAAATTTGCGATTTTTCCGGTAGAGGCGCTTCCCGGTACGCGAACCGGGCAGCTAACCGGCAGCGTAACAGGAGTCCGCCATCTTGTGTTTTTGGAGCGTCCGGTTCGCGTACCGGGTAGCGTTCCGGTAAGCGTAACAAGGGGAAAACCAAGAGAAACAGTAAAATAAAATTTAACGGAATAGATTTCCAACAAACTTGGCAAAATTGTAGGGACTGTTTGTATGATGTGCCTTTGCAAGGCCTCAAGATATGTGCACGTGTGGATTTTGTTTAATTAAGGTTAAAAAAAATATATATATCTGTAAGCGTGCTCCGGCGCGCTTACGTTACGGGTTTTGTTTGCGCTGCAGAGCCGATACGTCACGGTTATGCGACGCGTCATGAGGCGTCTCAAGTGGCTACGTGATACGTCACGTAATAAAGAATATATTTTACAGCTATAGATATTAGCTTTTAAAAAACCAATGAAATTCACTGAAAAAACCATAGGTTATAGACCATATATAGTTAGGAATTAGCATTTACAAAACCTTGAAAATTCACTGAAAAAAACATAGGTTAGAGACCATATATAGTTAGCTAGACATTTTATTGATATAAAACCAATGAAATTCCATATATAGTTAGTTGCACTAACTGTATATTTTGAGCATCCGCAATCCAATGCTGATGATGTCACATATTACATCATTCATGACATGGTCAGTGACATCACTGAAGACATCACTGATGACATCACAAATGGCATCACTGATGACATCACTGATGACATCTCAAATGACATCACTGATGACATCACTGATGACATCTCAAATGACATCACTGATGACATCACTGATGACATCTCATTTGACATTACTGATCACATCACTGATGACATCATTCATGTGATTATACAATGAACCCCTTCAGACTCTAATATAACCTTAGATACACTCAGTGTAAACAGACACTCACAGACTGTCACTCATCCGTGGAGTTACTTCCACACCTAGTCAGTCATGCAAAGAATCAATCACACCTCCATTTCCTCAACTATACAGTTATACACACCTTACTTATTCAAACATATACTAACACATATTTACTCTCTTATACAATCCCTGATACAAGTTCACAATGATCCATACAGCCACTCACACATTCACTGGCTCTTATGCACAGTTATTTATATATGTCAACTCTCACATGTACTGTGTTTTACATATGTACTTACTTTGACATGTAGCACTGAGATATCCATTCACTCACCAATACACTCATGCACATCGTCAACCGCCCATACAGCTGTTTCCACATGCACTTTTGAACCCATACATCTAGTGAATCAACTGCTCACACATCTATTCACAGAGTCATACACCTCCCAGCCACTCACACACACACTCAGTCTCCCATACAAATACTTTGGCAACCAATCAATAACCCATATAGTTACTCATATAGCTACTGATCAACACATGCAGCAGTTTACAGAACAACAGACATAATGATGCACAAATTAAGACAGTTTAGTCACTAACCCATGCACTCAGTGAGACACATTTAATCACTCATTCATACAGTCAGTCATGCACCTACTAAATCCTTCATCCAGACACTTATACATCCACTCATTCTTCAATATGTAAGACATATTTTAACTTTACAGAAACATACAGTCACTGGATGTTGTCATCAGTGATGTCATTTGAGATGTCATCAGTGATGTCATCAGTGATGTCACTGACCATGTCATGAATGATGTAATATGTGACATCATCAGCATTGGATTGCTGATGCGCGAAATATATAGTTAGTGCAACTAACTATATATGGAATTTCATTGGTTTTATATCAATAAAATGTCCAGCTAACTATATATGGTCTCTAACCTATGGTTTTTTCAGTGAATATATATATATATATATATATATATATATATATATATATATATATATATATATATATATACACACACACGCACACACATTAGTATATTTGATTTAAAATTCAAAACATTTAATATTCAAATTCAGGATAACTTATTTTATTTAACAATGTTTACTACGCGAGTTATTTTGAGGCCTTCATTGTGTCCTATGGAAGTGTGCTGCAGTACTTTGAGTGGCCATCTGTAGTACTGGACTTATTTCAGGGCTGGGCTGGAGTACATTTACAACGGTTTTGTGACCTTGTTGGCTATAGTAACTTAAAAATTGCAGTTTAAGAATAGCAATCGGCTTAACTTTTGTGGGTTGGTGTTTGTATCTTTATGTCCTTCCATAACCCCTTTCTTATGCTTTCCTAAGCCCCTCCTTACCTCTCCCTAATACCCTCCCAGTTTAGTTTGAGGTATTCTTCATTTTCCTTCCACTCCACACGTTACTCCCACATTTACTTCTAAAATGTAGACCTACATGTGCAGGGGACCTCCATAACTGAGGCAGAGACCTACCCACATATTAGAGAGAAGAGGCAAGGTCCTGCACTCATAGGTTTGCGTGTAGCATATTGCAGTACAGGTAAACCTACAAAAAAGGGTAGTTTGCATATCGGGCCCATGAGTTCAGTGCCTGGCAACATCTTCAGCTGTTTCATCTCCTTCGCTTCCATGCAATTTGCTAATTGGCTTTCCTTACCTTTTCTGTTTTGTCCCATCGTTGTCCTTTCTCCACACAATAATCCATGATTATCCTCTGAATACTTAAAATTATCACTGCATTAGCGGTAGGAAACTGCCGCTTTAGCGGCAATAATGGGCTTGATAATATGCCCTTGAGAATTCCCATAGAAGTCCATGTTCAGGTGGGAACCTGAGCTTCTATTGGAATTTTCAAGGGCATATTATCAAGCCCATTATCCCTGCTTTAGCTGCAGTTTCCTGACGTTAAAGCGGCAATAGAATTAACGCCATTCATGATAATATGCCCCTTCATTTGCTTGCTACACTCTTCTTGTGCTTACAGCTTTGCTACAGGTGCTACCACCCACCATCTTGAAAGCATCTACATTGGAGTGCTACATTTTTCAGCAAGTACAACACATATAGGTTTGCTTCTCCGGTGAGCGGCCTTCCACCATCTGAAGGGTCCAGGAGCCTCTCCTGAACTGTTTGGCTGTATATCTGATTTCAGGTAGGACAAGATGCTTGTGATAGTTTTTTTGTCAATGAAAAAGAGGTGTGCTATTATGCCATTCGAATTGCATATCTTGGGGCTTGAGGTTTTGTATTGTATGAGGCTCACATTGTACTCAGTGTTTTTTTTTGTTCAAGATATCCGACCAGTGCTTCTGACATGATCCTGGTAGATGTGGATGCCCTTTAGAAGCAATATCCCTGGCGTCCTTTCCCTTCCACATTCTTTTTCCTGTGTTCAAATCCAACATAAAAATGAGTTGGTTGGAAAAGGTGTAGGATTGGGATTGTCTGCTACACTCCTCTTGTTCGGGGATTAGATTATTATTATTATTATTATTATTTGTGCATTTGGCGGGTTGGGGGCCAATTAACCTTTTTGAAAATATCGATAAATCCTTGTTCAATAGATATATAATTCTTTGGATGAATGGATGTATCTTTTTTGGGAAAATATTTTTTAGATTGATAAGAGTGTGGAGAGCAGTAAATATGCTCAGAGAGGTGTTTAAGTAAGTGTTAGAACAATCTCGGTTGTGATTGTCCATTTTGAAACATCACCAGCATTGTGTTCCTCACTGAGCCCTTTCACAGTATCATACATACATCATTTGCACAATCAGCCCATCTGACCCGAGCAAAAAAGCATACTCAGATTTACGACCTTGTGAGCTCGATGTAAAAAAGTCTGCACCAAGTTCTACACTTCAATGTTGTCTGAGAGGAGAGGCGCAACTGTAGGTATCTCTTCTGAGACTTCATTGTTTTACTAATAAGTGTAATTACCTTTAATGAGATGTTTAGCATCAGGCAGGAGAAATTAGTATTAGGTACACAAAACTAGTGCCATGACTTCTCTTAACATTGTACTTTTCTGTCGAATGACTTTGTGTGCCAGCTTGATACAACATCAGACATCGCTGCAAAATGTAAACCATGTATTTAACAGTGCACTAATTTAGCTCCTTGAAGAATTTAACACAATACATTGATCTTTGGTATAAAGCAGGAGAGAGAGCGAATGAGATGCCCGTCTATTGACGTATTGCACGAAGGTGGCCACGAAACATGGGCTCAATCCCAGCTTCAAATAAAAAAATACTGTACCTTGTGTGCACAACCTTTCATCTAAACTGTATTTTCATCAGTTTGTGGCTTACAAGCATTCCTTTTTAGCATGTTGTCTGGCCACGCCCACTGTTCCAGAGTGCTACAGTTCGTCTACTTGCGTGCCAAAGGTTATTTAACACAAAGCCAATTACCAGCTTCCTCACCTGACCAAACTGTGTGATCCTAGGCACCACACTACTTAACTTTCTCTTTCCTTGATCACCACTTCTGGAGGCACCTTGAAATACAAGACTTAGGATGTGAGCTGTGCAAAAATCTCCTTTGTACATTGTTTAACCAGTACTTGATGGAAATATTGAAGTACAGGTATTCACTCTTTATAGTACCTACCGAGCATTGCCAGCACTCTCCCATGAAATGATTTGCATTGATGTAGGTAGTCAGTACAGGACAGTATCTGTCCATGTAACTGGCTACACAATAGCGTTATCTATAATAACAACATAGACCAAATACGGTGGGCAGAAGACTTGCCTTTTGGTTCACTAATGAGCGGTTGAGTGACTCATGAATGCTTCTAATTTTGTGATACGAAAGGATAACGTCTAACAAATGCAACTCAATGGAGCGATATCATCTAATGTACTAAAGTGAAACCCTTCCACGTAATAAAGAAGAACACATTTTTGAACAATGAAGACTCCTTATCATATTTTACAGGACATTTTTACACAATTGCATGGCAAGTATGTTGGTCGCTCGGATCCTGCAGGCTCTTCGAGTGAAGCCAGATCCTTAGGCTAGCCTGTGGTTTGGCAACCCTATTTATTTGCTGGCACAATTGCCACGTCTATTACACACTTTACACAGAAACAGACACCCTCTTCAAGAAAGACCTAGATTTATTTAAAAGAAACAATTAGCAGGTCTTGAAATAAGAATGTTTGGCTAAATTGATTCAAGGAAACAAGCAGAATTCAGCTCTTGAAATTGTGAAGGACAGAAAAAGTCAGGTGGGGGAATTTTCCAACAGTTATGATCTCTATTCAGATTCGCGTTTGATGGTAATCGGGATTCGTATGTGAGCCTTAGTCTTTCTCTCTGCAAGCACATGCATATTACAGTTTGTAAAATAAAGTAATTGTGGAAACAAAAACAATACGAGAGCCAAGGCATTTATAAAATTACAACAGATCCCCGATAAAAGGCTTCTATATGAAAAACTTACGTGCAACCTTGCATTTTCCTCCGAATGTGGTGTTTTTGTACAGCTTCCTCCAGCCACCTCGCTGTAAAACATTAACAATGCAAATAAAACTCTCTCAAGGCAGACTTTGTACAGAGAGCTCAACGGTTTGTGTCAATACATCGTAGGGGTGTACATTGTTTAGGGAATTGTAAGAACATGTCTCTTTTTGCATGATCATGACCCAATTTTTGTGACACTGCTGTTTTTTTAGACTTTGCTGAACTGGAGCTCTGAAAACCAGGTCCAACTGAATGTGTTCTGACCCCTAAAACATGCGTGCAGTTGGTTAATCCCGGATTGGCCTGTTTCATTTATCTGTAAATCCGTCGTATAGGTTACCCTGAATACACAGGGCCTGGGAATTAAATGTGGACTGTAGGACTTAGTGTGCAATGAATACAGTGATAAGTGAAAACATGAGTGAGGCTAGGCCTGCCACTGCAGCCTTGAAGGGCAGTATTACAACTGTCATTTCAACCTGTTAAAATCACCCTTAACAGGCCTAATCCGGCCTTTTAAATAGTAGTGAGTGACCCCTAAAGACATAGCATGATTCACCACAGCAGTCTATAACTACACAGTTATGAACACGTTTAGAACTAAAGAACTGCACAACTGCATAATTATAAAGACTGAAAAAAACTGTGAGTACTTAATTGTAATGGCTAAAATTATTTCTGTCACTTACATGATAAACTGCAAGCCAACACCATTGCACTTCCGGCCAAATCGTCACAGACACAACACACATACTATAAAGACGCCTAATCTTTACTGATGGTTAGTCAAAACCATTCCATTATTACAATAACTCAACCCAGAAAATTCATCAAACAGAAAAAAAAGGTTGTCTATTTGATTAATTTTCTTTTTGCTTGTTATATTGAATTTTTTTTAATAACCCTTAATAAAACATATGGCAATATATCACCCCCCGACACACTATGTCTCACCCGTTGTACTCCACTGGTCTAAAATATCAAGGAGACTTCTCACTACCTACCATCTTATATCGTGCATCGCCACTCAACACCAAACATGACTACCTATCTGACAATGTATTCAACACCAAACGGAACATGGTTCAACACGGACACAACATACAAATATCACACCATACCACAAAATATCAAGAACACAATGCTCATAAGTACTATACACTAAAGAACAAAAACCCATGCCCAGCATGCCCCAACACTTACCACCACAATCACTCAATGTTTATTGTAATAAAATCATTACAATAAAAAACACAATCTTAAAATCTTATTAGCAACCATACCAAGTACAAAACATAAAAATGGAAAATGAAAAAACTAGCAGCACTAGTGAACACATTATCCCTCGTAATGCCAAGCAAAAGTTACAAGCAAAATCAGCCAAGACCTGGACAAAAATTTCAAAGCCCCACTTCATTCATCATAGTAAGTTCATGGATAAAATCACTTGGCATGAAGGGTTATATGGTCCTGCCGCTTTGTTTTTCAACGTATGTATAAACCCATCTAAACACGTTAAATTTCCTTCCACTGCACATAATCTTCAAACACCGACAACAATTTTTGCATTACATCATACCACATCCATAACACCTTGCCGTGGTGGTATGTGATTAAATACCATACAATACGCTTCCCGTTAACGTCCACTTATTATTGGGTTCCTCTAGCAAATCAAAGGACTTACTGTGGTCACCAGCTACAGTTCGAATGGGCAGGTGTGTTCCATTAAAGCATGGCAACATGAGTTCCCTGTGCTTTTTGACAGGCCAACAACGGCAACAAGTTAAAGGGTAATTAACAACAATTGAAGACAGATGGCTTGACTCACAATACAAAACATGTTTAATACTATGAAAACACTTATAAATTACAATCAGAAGTAAATCAATGTAATTTGCTTCAAAATGAACCAGACTAATTTACTCTGATACCTTTCAAATACCATACATAAGAAAAGTTAACTATAAAAAGAAACACTAACAAATGTAAACACAACCAGACACCATACAAAATTCTCCTAATGCATGAACAACTTGTCATATCTTATAGGTTCAATGTTATTCGAACACACTGCCCATGAAAGGAACAAATTCAGAGCATTGGACTGAAGAACAAGTTACTTACCTTCTGTAACACTCTTTCTAGTAGAAACTCAATTTAGCTGCAGGTTCCTCACCTTTTGAATGCGGTCACAGGCATCAGACTGGATGCAGAAGCTTTTCAGCAGTACCTCTGCCTGATTGCCAGTAGGTGGCGCTGTGCAGCTTGGCACAGACCCTGGCTCGCTCCAGAAATGATGCCCGAAGCCTAGTTAGGTACCACTCTATATGCTGACGTCAATTGCTTTTGAGTGTCTGCGCCCCCAGACGCAGAGCCCTAAAAGCAAATTGGTGTGATCACTGAGTGGATTCCTAGACCTGCGATCTTATGAGAGAGTCAACCACAGAACAGGAAGGATGGGAGTGTTGGGGAGAAGTCTGCAGGCAGAAAGAGTCTCTACCAGAAAGAGGATTACCGAAGGCAAGTAACTTGTTCTTCTGGCAGACATCTAGCTGCAGAGCTCTCGCCGTTTGAATACATCTCAAAGCAGTACCTATTGTTTATTTATTCATTTATTCCATTTATATGGCGCAACAGCTACCCTGAGGGTTTCCCGGCGCCTTGGATCGAAACAGAACCAGGGGGAGTCATCCATAATTCTTAGTTTTGGTTGAAAAGCCATGTCTTGATACCTTTCCGGAATGTTATATAGTTTGTTTCCAGGCGTAGTTTTAATGGAATAGAATTCCATAAAACAGACGCCATATATCCGAAGGAGCGGCCGCCCATTCGTGCTCGTTTAAATCTTGGAACAACAAATTTCGCCAGATGTGTTGATCTAAGATAGCGAACTTGCATGTATTTATGAACCAATTTATGCAGGTACTTTGGTTCTTCTCCTGTATTTATTTTGAACATATAACATAATGCTTTAAACTTGGTTCTATTGGCCATTTTGAGCCAATGTAAATTGCGTAAATGTTCGGAGATATGTGCCCTCCTTGGTAACCGTAAAAGCACCCTCGCAGCCGCATTTTGTACGACCTGTAGTCGTCGCGAGATCTCTCTATTGGCACCGAGGAGAAGAATGTTCCCATAGTCCAGCCTCGAGCCAATCAAGGCCTGCACTACAGTTCTTTGCGCCCCTTCAGGAAGTTGCCACAGAATTTTTCTTAGCCATTTTAGAATAGCGAAGCAGACTGAAGCTGTTTTGGCCGCATGATCGCGCATAGTCAATTTGTTATCAATTATTATTCCTAGATTTCTGGCTGATGGGACTGCTACTGGTGGAGGGCACATTTCTGTGGGCCAGAGTGTTGGTCCCCAAAGCTCTTTTTCTTCTCCGAAAATCAATAGTTCAGTTTTATCGCCATTTAATTTTAATTTCCTGGAGTGCATTCACTTCGCCATGTTATGTAGCCCCGAACGTAGAGATGGGGTGTTATTTTTTTCAGTTGTTGCAAGGAGAACACCAATTGTGTATCGTCCGCATTGGGAGGAGAAACTGTGGAAGGACTCAAACTAGATTGTTGTGAAGGACCAGGTAGGTCAAATCCCCTTTCGACGAACCGGACTGTTCAGACAATAATGCTTCGTGAACGTATGGAGGGATGCCCATGTAGCTGTCTGGCAAATATACAGGACAGAGGCTCCACATGCCAGCACAGTGGTACTAGATTTGGCACTGGTAGAAAGAGCATGCAATCCCTCTGGGGCTGCTTGTTTGCCTATGAGTAGCAGATCTTAATGCAGAGCACGATCCAGCAGGAGTTTTTTTTTCCAGACAGCATTGCATTTTTTAGCTAATGAGAACCCCACAAAGAGCTTATTGTCCACTCAGTGTTATTTGGTATGATCAATACAAAAACATAGCGCTCTCTTGGGGTGCAAACAGTGGTGTTTCTACTCCTCCTTGACAGGTGAGCAGGAGCACAGAAAGTTTGTAGGTAGGGTGATATTTTGACCAATGTGGAATGGCGCCACAGCTTTAGGCAAGAAAGATGCTGGTGTAGGAAGGTGGCTACCTGACTATGGTTACCCCAGATTTTTTTGCCTTGTTAGTTGGCCTGGTCCCCTATTAATCAGGGCCCCAGGCTATCTGCTCTCTCTGTAAAATGGATTCCATGTACCCTAGGTGCATAACTAGATTGGCTTGGGTTACCTTATCAGCCCCTGTACAGAGCACTATAGGTGCCCAGGGCATAGGTGCATCCAAGGCCTACCAGGGGCTGCAGCATATCTTTTGCCAACCCTGGCTGGCTATCTAAAATTGACACAACTGGCTGATCACTCAGCTGGGGCAAGGTGGTGTAATCACCCCTTGCTTAGATATAGTATGCCTATACCTAAACCTAACTGGACACATATATACCTATCAGTCACTCCTATGGCAGGCCTTAACAATCCTGGAGGCAGAGTGCTTGGTTTTATGTGAGATAGTGCTCTAGCATGAGCTGAGCCAGTCTGCAGCTGTCGGGACTAATTCCCTAAGCTGTTCCGGGATAATGCCAAACCATATACTCTTAAGTGCATTATAATCCTCGCGGTTATATGTCAACTTTGGTTTGGCTTTCTCAAAACATGTCGTGTAAGGTGTCATACGATTTGGAATACTACCCCCTCACCAGTCCTGGTGACGGGGGTAGCATTCCACCCCTCTAGAGGGAGACGACATGTTACTTTGCTAAAATGCGGTTGATTTTAAAAGATCCTCAGATCCACAAAATGGATGCTTCTGCCACAGACACAAGTCTGACCTCCTGCTGCCGACCGAAACTCAGCACAGGAGGCCTGGACAAAGGCTTTCCTGTCACAGGGAGGTGTCACACCACCCCAGACAGGAGATAGTGGATTGTAGCAGGGAGGTTTGAAAGAAACCAGACACTACCTGGGGAGCACAAGGCTGCCCCTTGCATAATCCGGCCAAACCGGTTCTGCGGCACACCAGCCCCTGTCCCAGCACGGCCTGGATCAAAGGAAAGGGGTGTATCCACCCCCTTCCTGGGTCCCACCCGTAGGAGGGGACCTAGCAGGTAATCCAGCCCCCTAGATTGGTATAAGAATGGGAGCAGTGCCAACGCACTTAGATTATCCTGATGAAACATTTGAAACGAAACTCTGGACCCTTCGACATCCTACTCAACGTAGAAGACTGAAGAATCTCCCTTGTGGTCAAGGAGTGACCACCCTGTGCAAACAGGCACCATCCAGCACCTCGACGTCTGCTTTGTTGCAGTTCCCGCCGGAACTCGAGCGACAGAGATCAACGAGATCAAGCTTGCCTGCCTTCTTACAGCCCGATCCACAGTCCCTGCAGAGCTGAGACCCATGGAGGCGATCGGAAGCGTGGGGCATGCCATCTTGAAAAGACCACGAGACGCTGACCGTGCAGCCCACGAGTGACCTTCGAAGCTGTACACCGGGGTTTGAGAATCCCCAACCCTGAGCCACTCTTGCACCGAACCTCACCCCTCTACACTCGACGAGTGCTGCGTGGGGCCCTTCTGCTTGCTTTGGCTTGACGAGTTGGCCCGGTCACTTGCCAGCTGGCTTGTGGCCAGTGTGCCAACGAAAACCTAAAACCGACTTGCGATTATGGTTGCTCCAGTCTTGCACTAGCTCCTCTGAAGAGGAGCACCTGCTCTGACCCTCCTGGTCCGAGTGAGAAGCAATCTTCCGGTCCTGCTTGGATTGCTCTTGCCAAGTGTTGTTTGCTCCAATCTTGAAGCCGACTGCGCCAACGGTGAGAGCCTGCGTGGGACAGAAAGTGACCCGCTCCTGGACATCGCAGATGCCCCAGAGCCCACGTGACAGTGGAAAGAAGCTCCTCGACAACCACCTGATTGTGCCCGACATTGCCTGGTTCCGTCCTGGTTCCACCCTGGTCACTGCTGAGTGACCCAGACTCTGTCCCCTCTGCTTTCAGGTACTTTTCTACTCTGATCCACCCTTGGATTGCACCGGACACTTCTCCTTCACATCGTCTGCAGCATCTTCAGCTCCAAGCACCAAGAGCCTGCGTGTCAAAACCCGACGCCACTTCGACCCTATGCACCCGCTTCCTGTGGGTGAGGTAACATTGCAACGCCGGTGTTCCCACACTGGTACACACCTCTAGGGTCTGTGTCTAAAGTTTGGTTCCTCTAGGTTCAGCGGAAGTGTCCTTAAACTCTATTTGTGTAACTTTTACGCACCATTGACTTTGCATTGGTGCAAGCCGCACTTCAAGTGCTGCACCCGAATCCAGCGGGCTTTTCCTGACTTCAGCATTGCTAGTCCCGACTGCTCCCAGCGATTCCCTAGGCCTAACCACTGTTCAATTGGTATCTCTTATACCACTATTTTAATATATGGTTTGAGTGGCCACCCGCCCTCATCCATAACTGTGCAACTTTGTATGTTATACTGTGCTTTTGATTTAACGCTTGTGCCCCTTTGCTCATAAAGAGTACTGGGGATTAATTTAGAAATAAATACATATATTTTTATAATATATACTTGTGTGGTGTCCTTTCATTTGATATTACAGGACTGTGATTGGTAAAAAAGCTCGCTTAACACGACCTCTTGAGTTAAGCCTTTAAGGCTGCTTAGTCTATTCTACCCTTAAGATAGCTTGTCTAATAAGATTGACTTACAACCAGACGCCATAAGGGATTGTTTGGACTGATACAAGGTGGTTCCAGAATTGGAAACATCATATATCAGGCCAACTTCTCACAGATGGTGTCTGCAAAACCAGCTTGCCAGGTTGAAACAGAGTTTGACGTTCACTCACATGCCATGCATGACAGTGCAGCGGAAGTGACATTTGTACACCAGACTCTCTGAGAGCTTCTGGTGGCGAATCCAACTGAAGAATTTATACAGGTTGATACTACAGATGGTCGTGTAAACCCTCCAACATTTATAATGTTAAAATCCAGATTAAGGGGAAAATACCATGCAAAACTAAAGCAATAATCTGGCCATATTCATCAGATGCACACGAAATCATTCTTGCAGAGGATGACTGGCCTCCAGTCTTTACCAGGGTTGCACGCTCAGGAGAGGAAGTTATGTTTGAGTTTTCCTCCTTAGTACCTGAAGACCTTGGGGGGAAATATGCATGTGAGTGGACTTTAAAACAGGCTCCAGCATCATATAGAAACCATACGTGGTGGGATAAAAATTCTATCCTGCGTCATTCCTTTACAGACCCCAAATACTGGGTTAAAATCATGTGAAGCCAGAAGCAAAACGTAACATAAAAGCTAGCTTAGATCAGCTGCAATATCAAGACATTATAGTGTCTTGTAGTTCTTGTATGAGTACCCTTCTTTTCTCAGTTTTAAAGCCTGATGGCTCATATAGAGTACCATTAAATTACAGAAACAAATTCACACCCACGCTTATGTTTTCAAAAATGGCATAGCACTGGACTGATGGCGATTCTGGTGCGGAAAAATTGATAGCACCGGAAAGTGAGTACTTGACTACTTTTTCCTTTAACAGATTTCAATTCTGTTTTAAATGCTTGCCAATGGGCTACAAGAATAGCCCTGGTTTATTTTCAGTGTGCATTATGGAGATCTTAAAAGAAGACTCAGAGGCACAATCTTATATTGACAACATTTACATTACTAGCAATGATTTAAAACACCTGTCTAGAGTCCACCAGATAGCAAGGATACTGACCACACATAGTTTAAAAATGTACTTTAATAATGGACGTCATTAAGGGGTGTCCAACGGTTGCATGCTGCCCCTCGCGACCCCCTGGCCTTAGAGGTGGCAAATAAAGCAACAGAAATAGAGGAACAGGCATGGTCTATTCCTCGCTGTTTTAGTAACAGGTCCGGTCAGTTGCTGAGCACAGAGCACAGTTGGATCTTTTCAATGTTTCAAATTGTACGAAGACCTACGTTGTTGCTTAGTAACACATTTCAGGCCTCAGTCTCCACCCAGCACTCAAGTATGCTTGACATGTAGGCTCTGAATTTTAGTGTTTTTCGACTTGACTTTCCTGCATAGCTGTTATATTGTGGGCCCTAGCCTCACATGATGAATAAATTATGGCACCAGCAGTAGTGGCATTGTGCTCATGCTTCAGTACTGTACAGGCAGCATGCTGCGCTGCTTACAAAATACTTACAATATTGAAAGAATTAAGGGCATCATTACGATAGCAGGCTGACAAAGTCCACCCATCACCGTAATGGAATGCAGGACTGTCCGCAAGGGGTGTGACGGTCCCGCACCTGCAATTAGGATGCCCCTGCCACTGTGGCGGCGGCATCCCCTATTCCGAGCATTGTGGCGGGCAGTGCTCACAGCACCGCCCACCACAATGCTGGGCATGCACGTTGTGCATTGGCATGCACAAGGTGACAGGCACCGCGCGGTGCCTGCCACTTTGTCCATACCAATGCAGGGGGGTACCATAGGTACTCTCCTTGGGCACTCCCCATCCCCCTAACATCCTCGGGGCCACTACGGGCCCCCAAAGGCAAAGACTGCATGCCATTCCATGGTGGCAACACCACCGTGGAAAGGCTGATCTCCGCTGTAATCCTAATATGGATAGCCATATTAACCATGTTTTCTGCCCGGTCGAAGATTCGACAGGCGGAAAAGCGGTGAACGGTCTTTCCGTCTGCCGGGGACCCCCCAGCCATCCTAATATGGCGGGGGGTCTTTGAAGTGTGGATGGCAGGCAGATCACCCCTGCCGGGGCAGCATTGACTACTGCCGGCCCGACGGGAGGGGGATCTGCCCACCATACTAATGGGCCCCTAAGTTTGGTTAGCCGTGCCTTTCTTTTCTTGGGCGCTGCTTGCCAAACTCTATTTTGTCATACAACTTCAACTATTGCAGCCACCATGCCCATTTGCAATGCAATAGGTCTTGCATTACCAAAAACGTAAGCTATTGGTGTTACAAATAATAATGCCGCACCAATAGCTGCGGTGTACACCGAGCTGGCCAGCACCAGAATGCAGCAGTGAGAGCTGAAGTGCTAGAGAGAACCCCCAGGTATGGTTGTATTTTTATGCCCTGAATTGAAAACCAAACAAAGTTGTTGTCCCGGTCACTTCAGATGATGCACAGGCCGTTGCTTTTGTGTTCAATGCTGACTACTGAAGTCACTTGGCTTCTCTTCACACAGCTGGACTCTGCTTGCGTCCAGGTTAACAACTTTCACTCAAAGAAGAAGGTTCCAAAGCGCTTGCATATCATTTATGCTCTCCTTCATTGCACAACCGGCTAGCAGATGTACTTGGCATTGGCTGCCATCATCCTTGATCGTTAGTTGAGGTAAGGTGACAACGCTGGCACTCTCAATGCTGTTGGTGGTCTGTTGTAGTTCCACGCAGCGCAAGAGGCTCAAAAAACTGCAGATAACTTTTTGTAGCTAAGCGTGTGAACAACTTTACATTAACTATTGTTTACGCCGGGTTGCCAATTTAATTAAGTCAATCTTTGTGTATTAAACAAATAATCATAACAGAGCAGTATAAAATACATACACAATTTAATTTTATAAAGTGGCTAAATAAATACAATACATATTATTAAAAACGTTGATTTATGCAAACTAACTGCAGATTTTGAAAAACATCCCACAGATTAGCAAACCTTTTACACTTTTTAACATTTAAAGAAAGTAAAGTGCTGGTCTGCATTTCTCTAAACTCCAGTTCTTCAATACAGGAATTAACAAGCATTGCAAATGCAATAGGTCTCACATTTGTTGGAGTTATTGGGATTATAAATGCCAATGTTTTTACCTAGCCATGTTGCAGGGTGCAGTACCATATGTGGCCAAAAGAGGTCCCAAAGGATCTCTTTTGTCCACATATGGTACTAAACCCTGCAACAGGGATGGGTAAAAAACACTGCAATTCATAATCTCAATGCCTCCAACTTTGCAGGGTGAAGTACCATATGTGGCCAAAAAGGTCCCATTGCATTGGAGTTTATAATGCCAATAAGTCCATCTCCAACAAATGCAAGACCTATTGCATTTTTAATCATTGTTTCATTAGTTATTGTTGGAAAGATAGCAGATTTGGCCGTAGGACACCATGAAATAGAAGAAAAAAAAAGAGTCTTTGTTTTCTATTGCAGAAAGCTGAGGAGGAAACAAAAGGACAGCTAATAAATTGGTATAAGCCAGAACAAAGGTTGTTATTTGAAGTATACAAAAAGGTCAATTGTAGGTGTTTGAGACAATTGATTATATATGTTCAAAGAAAATGTTTTAACAAGTGCAGCCCTCCTGACTTTCACATGCGGTGCCCTGCATTAACGTTCAGAAATGTGTTGAATAGACTGGCAAGTGGTTTTTAACAAGCTAACTGAAGTAAAAGAAAAGAAGCTAACCCTTGATGGCTGGTAACAAGTAATAAAAGCGGGCGCTCAGCACGATTGGGGAAAACAGCAGGGAGGGGGACAAAGTACGACTAATCACACATTTTAGTACAGAAAGTCATAAACTTTACTCAATTCTTAATAAACACTGGCACTTACTTAAGGCTGATAAAGATATATTGGCCTTTGTATGTGATAAACCCAGCTTGACATTTAGAAGAGGAATGACATTGGCGAATACTGTAAGCCCCAGTTATCCAGGAAAACGTCAACAAATGACTTGGTTGGAGAATCGGTTGAAAGGTTTTTATAAATGTGGCAGATGTAGTTCCTGTAGATGAGCTAAGAACAAAGTTACAACCTTTTACTACAATAATACAGGGACTCATACGGTTAATATGTTCATAAATTGTGATACCACTTATGTATTTTATATAATAGTTTGTTCATGTTAAATGATATATGTGGGTAGCACAATTACAAGACTACGACAGGATGTTGGAACACTTTAGAGCATGGAAGACTGGTGATGCACAATACCCAATTGCTGTCCATGCAATACGAAAATTTGAGTGCATAGATAAACAAGTCTTTAGTTTTCATGGCATAGACCATGTTAAGCAGGATATACGAGGGGGCAACAGACAACTGAAATTGAGATGGAGAGAGGTGCTTTGGATGATGAAACTCAAAGCGGTTGAATTTGGCATGAATATTGACAATGAATTTCAATACTTTTTAGGGCAGGAGTAGTTGATTACTCATGAAGTGTTATTCAGTACATTACCGTATGAGAATGTTACTGGGTTAGAATATTCGATATGGGGATGTGATGTATATGTTAACATCTGTAAGAATAAGCAATAACCCCCCTTGTGTTTTTGGAATAATATTGTCTGTAGGATTTTCTCCAAATTTTGTACAACATGGAGAGATGAGAATGTACTTTTTATGAATCCGATTGTACCTCGACTACGGGTAACCTTTGGAAACTACGTGTCTAACACTAGGGCATTACCGATATGTATTTACAATTTACAGTTGATAAGTATGCAGAAGTGTACGAGGATTTTAAATGTAATTAGATATTTGTGCTCTTATAGTGCTCTTGTTTCCTCTATTCTCTCTTTTCCTTTCTCCACTTGTCCTACAATGATTCAGTATGTACACAGGTTACTAGTTAACTACTGGGGACAATTCTTCTCTTTTCTGGCTGTGAGATCTACTATTAAGCTTTCGTATATTGGAAGGGTGATACTACACCACTAAATTGCAGCATTTATGACATAGTCAGCTCTTAACTTGATAGGGTTGCATCAGTAATATTATAATGTGTGATGGTAGCTATTAGAACACGTTAGTATCTATATTCTTTTCATTTACATAGGCTCTATTGCACTACAGATTAGAGTATACGTTCGGTCTGGTTCTTGTTTTTATGATCACTATTTGTGCTGGTAGCTATTAGAACATGTTAATTTTTATTTTATTTTTGTTTACATAGGCATTATTGTAATACTGTTTTGAGGATATGTTCGGTCCCGTTTTTGTTTTTATGATCGGTAATCGCACAAGCGTGAACGTTTTTGTTATTGCGTTGATTCTGTTTGTTGATATAGAATGTAACACAGTACTATAATCTGATAGTACCATGCATACATTATCATGCAGGCATTACTATGTATTTAAAGATGGTGGACGCGTGGGATACTTTTACATGGCACTACTTATTTGACATGTACGAGAACTGTTGATAACGACGAGGAAGAATTAGTACCAGGTTTGCGAGATGACGGGGCTGGTGTCAAATAATTAAACTTATATTTATATATACTCTTTCGTCTATAATGTAAGTGGAGTACAAATATATTCTTAGGTATGGGATGAATATCGAGTGATTATAACTAGTAATCGTGACTGTATGCAAAAACGGGGACGATTGGGAACTGCAGGTGGTGAATACTTGGTTATTTCAAGATGGCGCCTGAGTAGAGAACGTATAAAGAGGTAGACCATAATGGCGCTTGAGTAGAATGCCGGTTGCCGATTAAATACAGGACGCTTTTGTCGGGACATGCGGTGAGTCTCTAGGGCTAGCTACGTTGTGTGATGAGAAACATTCAAATAATTGTATGATTGAGCAGAATGCTGTAGGTTCTTTCAATCGTTTTTTTCATTTGTTATAATATTCACAGATCACATACTCGTGAGGGGTGCCTTTTTGAATACTCTCGATTGAAAGGGAGGACGTATATCTTGAATGCGGATTATGTATTGATTTGGTGAGTTCAGGTTGTACTAATTTTAGTTTTATGGGTTGCGAATTACGAGTTGTGATGTTTATACACATTTGGACTGTGGGTATAATTTTTGATTACAAAACAAGTGAGACAAGACTTATTAACTACGGAAAAGAGATACTGGGATTAGAACTAAGGACTATACGACGGATGACACTGTATAACGGTACACTTTGCTAATTTTGGTTAAGATACGGAGTGAGGCTCAGAAAACAATAGTGGTCCTAGACATAATTTCAACCAAACATTGAATGTGAATAATTTACGATTTATATGCGGTTCAATCCTGCAAGAGAAAAAAGAAGAGGAAGCAAGCCAAATACTACGGGCACTTCAAATTAATAGAAGAAAGTATAGCAACAAAGTAGACAGATATGAAGGGTGTCATCATAAGTACATTAACATTATTTACAAAAATGAATGTCCAGCAGTACATGTAAGGCATACAACGTTAACAGTTAGATTCACAAAGAATGCCAGTTATAGTCTCAACAAAGCATTGTATTGACAATGGCGAAATGTAACAATGTTAAACTCCAAAAGGCGGAACCTACAGTTGGTTACATGTAAGAGTTACTTATACAAGGGACGCGTTTTGAATTAAGAGATACATGATCCATCGTATTGGAGAATATATATAAATTTCAGTGAGCATTGATGGTTTAATCCATACACATAAAGAATGCAATATATTGGTCACAATACAACATGACCTCACCTGGCCAAACTAATTACAAGGGGCGGATCAAAGCGTGATTGAAGCACCAACATAGGCTTGGTGTCAGAAAACATATACCAATGTGGGACTGTGATATGCACAGTTGCATGTGTACATAAATATATATACAGTATGTTGGTCAATGTCAGTTAATCCCGTAAAAAGAGCTCACAGATTGTCATACAAAGAACTATGTGTATAGATATGACAGTGGAACAGCTCATGGCTGTAGTAGGCTAGAGACTAAACTAACGAGACCAGACTCCTATATTTAGCCATTATACAGAGAGGCCATTTGTCTCGTGTCCTCCTCACACTCATTCCGGCGCCTATTGACTGTATCAAAAATGTGCATAATGTTTAGAGTGCTCGCAAAGTTCCCCCTCGTGGGTTTTTTATCACCTTTTCGATCACCCACCATCTAAGGCTTTCTGGTGGGTGGCCAAACCTGTCAAAATGTTCTACAAGTGGTGCCCCTTGAACTCTGCAGCGGATTCTGCTACAGTGCTGCATTATCCGGGCCTTAACTTTTTGTACAGTCTGGCCTACATACATGAATCCACATGGGCAAATGATGGCGTATTTTATTCCCATCGAGTTGCAGTTGGTGTGATGTTGTAAGATGTGGGTGCGGTCATTGAATGTGCATTGTTTAAGTTCAACTGTCATCGTACATGCCTTACATGAGCAACACTTTATGTGGCCCATTATCGGAGGGATATTCCACAATGTGGTCTGGGTCTCCAGATTCCTTTTTGGAAGAAGTGAATGGACCACAAAGTCCCTTACACTCCTTCCTTTTCGAAAGGCATGCATCGGAGGTTGAGGTATACCAATCGTATCTGCAACTAAATGCAAGTGGTTATTGATAACCTCCTTTATCTCTGTGCTGCAAGTGTTATAAGTTGTGACACAGGTCATCCTGTCCATTTCAATAAGTTTGTCTGGTTTGGGTTCTAGCAGGTGTTCCCTATGACAGAACCACGCTCTATTACATGATTTCTTAAGGAGGCTCCTAGGGTATCCCCTGTCCAACAATCGTTCCATCAATATGGCTGACAGAAAAGTAACCGATCTTGCAGCTACAATTCCTCTGCAACCTCAGGAATTGACTTGAAGGAAGGTTGTCCCTGAGGATGCGAGGGTGGTGGCTTGAATACCTCAGTAGCGTGTTCCTTTCGCTAGGCTTTCTAAACAGCGTGGTGTGTAGTTTACCTCCCCCCTCTTTGATGGTGATATCTAGGAAGTTAACAGCATTGTTACTGTAATCGAGTGAAAATTGAATATTCTTACTCCTATTGTTCAACCATATGTGAAAATTCTTAAGATTTAGATCAGTGGCATTCCATATTAGCAGCACATCGTCGATATATTGAGGCCAGAGATTGATACAGTCCCTGTATGGGTTGCAGTGGCTAAGGACAAAGTCCTGCTCGTATACATCCATATAGATTATAGCCATATCAGGGAAAAAAACTTGCCCCCATGGCTACACCATTGGTTTGGACAGAGTAATCACCCTTAAAATAGAAAAAGTGTTTCCTTATGGCGATTTCAAGGAGATCTATTATGAAGCTTGTGGGCACCCTGTGTGGCCTCGGTCTTTCCTCCAGGACTTTCCTTATTACTCCAAGGGCGCCTCCTGGGGGATGTTAGTATAAAGGGATGTTATATCCATTGTGACCAAAAGATCTTGTTCATGGTCAAATAGTTGTCCATCCACTAATTGTATTGCCTGCATTGTGTCCTTCAGGTAGCTCATGGTGCTCTCTGCAGTAGGTTTGATAAATATGTCAATAAATTTACACAGTGGTTCAGGTATAGAGCCACAGCCAGATATAATTGGTCTACCCGGGGGATTGTTGAGCAGCTTGTGCACTTTGGGTAATGTATAAATGGGCGGTAGAATGGGGTAACTGTTGTTCAAGTCCTCATATTCATGTTTACTTATGTATCCCTCAAGTGCAGCAGCATCAGTAACATTTTTAATTGAGGCTGAAATCTCTTTGGTTGGGTCAGTTTGCCATTTTTTGTAGTTCCCTTCAATGGCTAACTGAGAGGGGATCTCAGATTTATAATCTTACCTGTTTTGAATTACGATCCCTCCCCCTTTGTCGGTGGGTTTGATCACTATTTCATTGTTGGTTCTCAATGATTTGAGTGCCTGGCGTTCTTGTCTTGTGATGTTATACTTGGTATATTTTCTCTCGGCCAGTTATTTGTTCACATCTCTTATCACCACTTGTTCAAAGACCAACACCCTATTTGTCATCATGTGTGATGGAGGTGTATATGTAGAGGGCTGTCGGAGTCCGGTACTACTAAAAACAGGTTGATGAGGAATTTTGTTGAAATAATGCTTCAAACGAACTTTTTGAAAAAACTGGTGTAATTCAATCTTCAGGTTGAATGTGTTAGGCAAGTTGGTAAGTACAAATGAGAGTCCCTTTTCCAATATTTTTTCCTCATCAGATGTAAGGTTATGGCTAGAAAGGTTGATCAAGGGGCTCCCTGATCTCACAATTTGTTGTGGATTCACCATCTGTAGTGCTGTCTGCGTGTCTGGATGTCCCCGTGTGCTTCCTGGTGGAATTGGGCCTGCTTCCTCGCTCTCCCTCTGCCCTGATTCCAGTTGGGTTGGCCCCGACCCCTGGATCTCCCCCAGGGACGGCCCCTGCCTCGTTGTTCCAATCATGGATCTTGCTCTAGAAAATCAGTCTGGTATTCTGACTGGATTGGGCCACTAGTGCCTTGTGTCTCGGTGTCAGATGCACTACTTACAGATGAGTTAGAGAAAGTGTTGTACCTTCTATAGCCTCCTATAGCCTCCTGGAGATTGGCCAGGTGAAGTCATGCTGTACTGTGACCAATATATTGCTTTCTTTATGTGTATGGATTACACCATCAATTCTCACTGAAATGTATACATATTCTCCAATACGATGGATCATGTATCCCTTAATTTACAACACATCCCTAGTATAAGTTACTCTTACATGTAACCAACTATAAGTTCTGCCTTTTGGAGTTTAATATTGTGAGGTTTCGCCATTGTCAATACGATGCTTTGGTGAGACCATAACTGGCATTCTTTGAGAGTCCAGCTGTTAACATTGTATGCCTTACATGTACTGCTGGACATTCATTTTTGTAAATAATGTTAATGTACTTATGATGTCACCCTTCGTATCCGTCTACTTTGTTGCTATACTTTCTTCTATTAATTTGAAGTGCCCGTAGTATCTCCTCACTCTCCATACGAGCGGAGAATGCGGTACGTTGGTAACGGGGCTCTCTAACAAGCATGCACGTTATGCGTCGGTTATTTAATTTTGAAGCGGGTCCTACATCAGGTTGTCATTCAGACGGAACTCATGGAGACCGGCACAGCGTACTTGGACAGGTTAGTGTGGACTTAGTTTGTTAGACATTAGATTACGTCCGCTCCTTAGCGTAGTCTTTTAACTTTTTTTTTTTTCATTTATTTTTTCGAGATGTTTCGGTATATGGAGGTAAAAAATTAATTACATATATCAATTCATTACACAGTTCATTACACAATCAGAATAAATAATACATTGGCAACAATAAATAGAAAATACAAGAAGTAAAAGGCAGGATTAAAAAACACTGGAATAGGCTTGGGTAGACATCAAAAACATCCAATCTTATACACAGTTCAGCTTGTTTTTTCAGTGCCTAGATTCCCTCCATTTTCTGACAGGAGCCCATATGTTTCTACCCAATTCACGTGTTTTCTTTCCCTTAAAATCATACAGGCACTCATACATGATTTTAAGCCTTTTAACTTATAGCGCTCTTGGCTCCATTTGTCTCCCTGCAGTATCGGTAACTGCTTTTGGCTGGCTGGCAGTGAATTGAGATTATCCTAAGCATGGGCGAATTTTGCGGATCTCGCGTTCGCGAATTTTGCGGATTCGCAATCCGCAAAATCCGCGAATTCCCGCGAATTTGCGGATTTTTTTTTTTTGTGTTCGCCCGTGTTTCTGCCAGTTCGCGAGGGTTTTTACAATTTCGCAATTTGCGAACTTACCTGTCGGGTCGCAAGTTTTGCGAACTTGTTGTTTCTACGTGTCCAGCCTGTTTGGGACACTCTTCTTCATCACTGCCACTCTCTGTCACCACTGCCACTCTCTGACTACTCATGCCACCCTCTGGCCCACCCATGCCACCCTCTGTTTCATCACCACACCCTCTGGTTGTCCAGTGTACATTATTTTCGGCAAAGCAAAGCACACCTTCCCTGCCTCAAGTGACCTGAATTAATTTGGGGCTGATTAATGTGTCACAGAATATTTTTTTAGCTGGCACCTGCTTCCTTAGTGCGCCCTGATTAGTGATCTTTTGCACTTGCTAAGTGCTTTCATTGTTGCAAAATTAGTTACAACACCTGCCCTGCCCCAACTGACAATAATGAATTAGGGGCTGATTAATGGATTTTAACTTCCAGCCTGGCTCCTGCTTGTCTCCCTTAGCTGTAATTCAGGACCTTTGTGGCATATGTGTAACTATTCTGAGGTTCAGAGCAGGGTCACATAATAGTTTCAACTGGCAACTGAACTCTGGAGGGGCCCCTCAGGAAGCACTACAGGAAATGGCTACTAATGATGAGCCTGAACTTTTGAACCTGGTAAGTAGTTACTTTCAGTTTTGCTAAAATCGTATTTCTGCAATTTTGCACTTATTCGCGGGGCGCGAACTCACGCGAACAGTGCGAGCAAAATCCGCTGCTCGCGGATTTGCGGATTTTGCGGGAGATTCGCGAATCTCGCGGATTGCGAATTTCCCGAAAATCCGCAAAATCCGCGAGCGGAACGGATTTTCCGCCCATGCTTAGATTATCCCGCTTTGGCTTGGCTCTCTCATCCCGCTAAATTGATCGGGTGAGTGGATATTTCTCACTATCTTGCGCCATGTTGCTTGTGTTACAATTGATGTAATGTTTATTAGTTGGACCTTGCACTTATGTTTGTTGTATGCTTGTTTTTAGAAACCTTTGGAATCTTTTCCAATCAGGAGCTTCTTCATTAAGTTCCATTAGAAATAGGCTCATTGGAGCATTTTGGCACGACATCCACTGGTCAGTGCCTTTTGTGCAGTACACATGCGATGGTGTATTCTCTGTCTTGACCCCCGAGTGATGCGGGCACTAAGCCTTATGCTCTTCTATTCTAGGTTGCTCACCCTACTGCTGGGGGGGGGGTGTGTTCCTTCAACCTAGGTAATGTACCCAAACCCCAAGGTTTTTTAGTTGGCCTTTTAAGTCTATTTAAGAGTGGACTTTGACTGATATGGTTACCCCCCAGGTCCCCACCACAACCCATCCTGAGGAAGACCCATTGCTGAGGTGTTGACTCACCCCTACGGCGCCAGGGTCGAAACGTCGACGAGGCCCCCCCAACTGGGGCCTGCACACCTGCTTCTGACCCCCACCCTTTAACCATCTGCACAGATGCTGTGTCACTGTATCAAACAACTGCAGCAATTTATTTTGGAAATAATGTTTGGGGCAGGCCTTTGATTTTGCTAAGAAGTTTGGGACCTTTGCATATTATAATCTAGCAAATTCGTATTTTGACTTTTCTAAATCCTTTCTTTCCCCTCTCACATGAGCACTTATCTATGCACCATTCTTCACTACACCTGGCAGTAACCCCCAGTTTTTACTTAACTTTAAATATTGATGTAAATAAACTGCAAAATATGTCCCGACTTAATTGTGTACAAAGTCATTTTTGTGTACTGTGTAATTACACATGCATTTGGCTTGCTTCCTCTTCTTTTTTCTCTTGCAGGATTGAACCGCATATGAATCATAAATTATTCACATTCAATGTTTGGTTTAAATTATGTCTGGGACCACTCTTGTTTTCTATACCCCATTGACACCCAGGTCCTTGGACTGTTTCTGGGTGTAGCCCCAATACCTTACTGAGTGAGGCTCAGCATATTTGAGCAATGGGACTATTTTGTTTGATCAAGAGATATTTATTTTTGTGTAGATAATAGATATTAATGTATTCAGACGCCTTTATTGTGAATCCTTAGGAGGTTAATGTTTACGTAGATATTGTACTGGTGTTGGGGCCGTGGATGTAATAATGACTGTAGAAGCTGTGATATATACAGATTTCTATATATTTCTTGAGTATGTTTTGGGTTATAAGGAGTATATGTGGACCATTGTTGATTTGATACGTGGAGCAGACCATATACTAAATAGCTATAGTTTATTTGAGGTGGGTTTTTAGTTTTTTTGTTATTGCTGTCTTTCTTAGTTTAAAAGTAACTACAGAATGTCATATTTTTTGAGTGTAACTGGAGTGTGGACTTGGCTCTTTCCTCTCTCTTTTTGATCACACTGGGTATTAGTTACGTTGGCACTTTCCCTATTATATCAGTAGGTGTTATATAGGTATACAGTATGGGATGATTTATAAATATTCATATATAATAATATTCTTATGCATGGTTACTTTGGATTGCAGCCCTAAAGAAGTCAGATGTGCTAGGATTGGGCACGAAGAAACACGTGTTGGCTGCTTTTTCTTTGGATCTTGGAACAATAAAATCATTATTTTGGAAGACTATATGAATTGACTTTTATGTGGATACAGGATACAGATTTTTTGGACTAACTGTACCAACTGAACAATACTCGATTGAATGTGACTTCAGATTGACACTATACTAATGATTGTACGAGTGCTAGGGGAAGACCTGTTTATTTAAAGAAAATGAGCAATTAAGGTATTCCGCAATACATACCTTTAGAAACACATTCATTTTTCAAGACTTGTTGCAACAAACGTTTAAAAATACGACAAATTCCCACCAAAATTTAAAAAAAGTTTGTCATTAACATTCAGAAGTGTTTGACCTTGGTAAATCAGATTATATGGGTGGTTTGAGAAGTATTTTTCAAAAGTAACAGCCTTCTAAATGAATGAAGAAACATTCATGCCTCCTCTCACCCCAACAATGCCAATAGTGATCTAAAAGGCAAGTCAGTTGTCACACTGAACCCTGTGGGAGGCCTGGGATGTTGGCATACATGGACAACATTAAAGTTTATTCAATCAAACGCAAGAGAAGTTTTTGTACAGTGCATATCCTCAATGCCTGTATTTCAAGGCGCTCCTACATGTGATAATGAAGAAAAAGGAAACAAAGTCAAATAAAACAATGGTTAAGGATCATACAATTTGGACAGGTATGGAAAATGGGATTGGTTCTAGATTTTCCGGTTTGTCCTTGTGCAATTCTACTTCCTTCCCATTAATAACAAAGTCACTTCTTTTTTATACTGGACTCCCCTGAGGTAGTGATAGCAACTAGAGAAGGCTTACCCTTAGGTGCGGTAGAAGGATAGCAATTCAGATTGAGCATAACACAGAATTGTGAAATCTATGACTCTTCTAAAGACTAGAGAATTATTTAACAGGGTAGGATGGAATGAAACCCTCAAAATAGCCCAATGACTCACTGACTAGACTATGTACATGCTTTGCTTCCCCACCACCCACCTTAACTCTACCCCCCCCCCACACACACACACAACTCCACAGCAAATTCTCACTCCTTCCCAGTTGGCATCAACGTGGCCCTGGGACACACCAAAGACCATATTTTATGGCCCATGGGAAATGTTTGCGAGAATCCATAGTTTAAATGTAAATCTGTATTTGTAAAGCGCGAGCTACTCACCCTTACGGGTCTCAAGGGGCTGGGGGCCGTCAATTAAGTGAGGTATTGGCCAGATTTACATGGTGCTGAGCTGCTGCTGGAGCCGGGGATCGAACCGTGAACCCTGTGCTCCATAGGCAGCTTCACTGGCAGCTGCACTGGCCGCTGCACCACACCTCTACTCTTTTAACACAATTATGTAAGATATGGGGAATACAGTTTGCTGGAAGAATACCTACATTGACTTTTTTCTGCAGCTGAAAAACAGAATGATGGTGTCCTCAGCACAGGCTAAATTCTTGACTTTCAAGCCATGTTTCATTAACTTTATTCTAATCTTCTCTATTGCAGAAAAAGTCTATGCAGAATCATTACAAACGATTATCAAAGCACAGGTCACACTAAAAATTAAACGTTAGCATCTCAACAAAAGTGGACAAAAGTTAACGTTCCCCTTGCTGGAATCATCACTACTGATAAATATCTATGTTGTAGATTACAATCTGCTTGCGGCGAGAAAAGAGGATCAAGCCCATTTTTCCTGGTGAGACAAAATGTCTTCAAAAGGCTTTCTTTGCAATTGATACATCTAGATTGAAATTGAGCACTGAAAGTCTCCAATTATCAGGGGAAAAAAATGAATGCAAAAGAACTACAAAATCAAATGCCGATGGGCGATTAAAATCCCAGGTTCAGCAGTTGAGACTAAAATAATTAGGACAGGAATCTAACTATATGGTGCATCGTCATCAAAACAAGCCAGGGACGAGCTGGTAACCACTAGCTTTCAGTACATCAGGAAGGAGGCAAGGTTTTTTTCCTCCAGAGAGGCACTGAAAGAAAGTAGAGTTTCCCACCTGTGTCTCTTTGCAGTGCATTCCTGCTGCAGGATTGTGATCATGCAGCAGGCAGGAATGCACCCACTAGGCAGTATGGATTTTCATTTGCTGTAGTGAGTGGCCTCTTGGGCAAGGGTCACGCCCCATTATTGGGTAAATATTTTGGCAGTTTTTTGAACAAAAGTCCCTACTTCCGAGGCACAACAGCCATATATTTAGGCTGATCTGCCCCAAAGGGGGAAGAAAATCACTAGACACCAGCGATTCATTTATTTTCATGTCAGCGAGCAGTCCCTTGGTAAAAAGTTGCACACAATTACGTGGCAAATGTTGTGGCAGTTTTCTCCCCCCCCCGCCCCCCTTCCCCCCGGAGAAGCAGAGAAGCCATATGTTTAGGCCAATCTGCACTGGGGGGGTGGGGGGGGGGGGCAGAAAACCACTGGACACCATGTACTTATATAAATACATGTTTTGGGAGTGGCCCCTTCGGCATGGGTTGCTGCCCAAATACATCACTACATGTTTTGGCTGCTTTCTGCCCCACCTGTGGAGCAGATCTGCCAATTTTGTGGCTGATCTGCCCCCAAAGGGGAATGGAAAACCACTAGACACCAACAAATACATTTGTGTGTATGAACAAGAGCTTGGATAGCAGGCTGCATGTACTGGCATTCGGCTGGCGGCGTGTGTGAGCTGGCATGTGGCTGTTTGGCTGATGGTGTGTTTTAAATGGGGATTTTACTTTGGGTGTGTGTGCACTGGCTTCTGGATGGCAATGTGTGTTGCTGGCGTTTGGATGACGGTGTGATTGAACTGTTTGGTTGGGGTAAGGGGCACTCCTCTCTACGGTGTCAAATTCTTGCATTTGACACTGGACGGTTGTGATACTTATCGACCTCCAGGGGCAGAGTTCAGTATTTTATAATGTTAACTGTTTTATTTCTGGTTATCATTTGCATTTGTGTTCTTAATGTTTTGTTTCTCCTTTTTATTCTAGAGCAAAGCTTTTGGATTCCTTGGTTGTAACTCCTGCTTGAAGTTTCAGCACTGATAGATCTTCAGATTGTGCAGTCGCATGTGTTTGGTAGGGAAATATTTTTGTAATATTTACTTCAAATGGGTATCATTGCCCAGCCTGAATGTTTTTTAACAGATCAAATAACACTAGCACATTTAGCTTATTTATTTTTTCAAATTCACATTTGAATTTATGCAAGATCTATACTGGGTTATCTTGTGATTTCTTTTTGTTTTTCCTTTCAAGTGCGATATTGTTGGTCCTTCCTGTGTCTGTGCAGAATAGGTGCAGTTGATCCTCAGCCTAGCTGTCTAAGGCAAGTGAGAGGTATCATTTCAGAGTATCAAGTTCATTGTGTGGATTGTATCTATTGTTTCCTCAGGATCATTATAGGTTAATAGTTATATTAACTCTTTGATACAGCAGAGCTTGTCAACCTCTAATTTGGCACAATGTTTTTAGTGGGGTCTTGTTTGTTTCATAAGTAAGCATTACGGCTGCCCCCAAGCTAACCACCCAGCAGGTTGTAGGTTTGCTTTTTGAATCTACCTTTGAACCTGTCTCTGAGATGGACTCTGCATAAGAAGCGGAGGAACAAGTTGAAGATTCTGGCAGCGAATTTTCTGTTCAAAAGGAATCCTATGATGATGAATTAGTGCTTATGAATTGTCTCTTTTAGAGGAAAGTTGATATGCCGGTAGAGCAGCAAGAGCAACCTGGACTGCAACCAGGGACTGGAAGGCTTCCTATTGCAAGTGCTGAACCCTGGGTTGTCCCTAGCATGGTGTAGCAAGCCTAAAGAAAATTCACTCACAATGGCAAATCAGATTTTATTAGGTCAAGCTATTTTTAGCACCTAATGGTCCTTTCTGGCTGGTGAGTGAACATAACCTGAAAAGGAACGTCTTCTGTTCATTCAGAAAGCAAATGAGCAATAAAGATGCCTTTAAATTATATTTTTATCTTCACACATTTTCTATATGTTCAAGAAAGGGGGGCAAATGTCACCTTGTCTTCCTAATAATCGCTGCTTATAAAACAGAGTTTATTTTCTCTTACTACACACAAACACTTTTTTGTAACTGAGTAGTGTGATGCAAACAAAGATTTAAATTGAAGCAAAACAAATCAGAACACTTTACTTGATGTGCAAATAACAAATATTTACTAAAACCCCATTCCCAAACATTGTTTGCACACTATAAAGTTTTATCAGTAAGACCACATGCCAGTGAGAAATTTTGGGGCCATTTCATTGTAAAATCTGATTGCAAATGGCAGTGTGATACCACTTTATGCTTTATATATGTATTTATTAAAAGTGATAAGTACTAAACATGATTTGAGAAACATGCCTGCCCCTGCCCTAGTGGCAATGCGGTTAATGAACAAAGAGGCAAGCAGGAGTTCATATGTATTCTTTATGTGGCTAGATTTGTATTCTATAAGGAGCACAAGTTTAGTCTATTAAATCAAAGAAAATAGTTTTTCATACAGCAGACATGCTGAACTCATATATTTGAAGTTGCTCTCATATGTGATAATGGAGATGGAAGCTCAGTCGATTAAAATATTTTCCCAGGATCATATCATTTGAAACCATTTTATTGGTCAAGAGCATTACAATTAGGTCAAGTAGGTTATTTAAGTCACTAGACCTGCATGTCTAGTAACATTTTTATGCTTTTTCAAGGCCTGTGCAGCCTGTTTTGCCTGCCTTTAGTGTGGTTTCATGGTGTTCCACCAGTTCTTCCAACTGTTTATCAATGATGAGTGTTGGGTGACATCGTTGAGCAGGCTAATTTATATGCAGAACAGTTTTTGAGGGACAAATGGGTCCCACTTGAGACCCACTCCAGAGCTACCTAGGGGACTCCCACAAATCTCCATGAGATTAAGCAGTTCTGGGGTTTAACTTTCCTAAAGTGATTCATAAGGAAGCCATCACTGTCTTTATATTGGTCTACTGGTCCCATCATAGCAACTGGTATATTTCTGGTAACCGAGTTGAGATCGAAATTTGCTTCTGCAGCGAATGCTGCATTTTGTGGATAATGCTATAGCATTGCTACAAGATTGCCCTGACTGTGACCATCTCTTCAAGTTTCGGCCTGTGCTTGATCATTTAGTAGATTGTTTCTCAGAGATCTAGGTTCATGGAAAAGATATTTCTGTGGCGGAGTCTCAGGACTTCTTCAAGGGGCGCTTGGTTTTCAGACAATGCATTCCCAGCAAAAGAGCATATTATGGTATTAAGCTGTATATACTGCATGAAAATGCAACTGGATATGTTTATAATTTCAGGGTGTATAGTGGTAGGGATTCTTCAATTGACTCCCCTGGTTGACCTTCCACTTTTGGAGTCCGTGAGAAAGTTGAGTGGTAAATTGCCAGATCTTTTTTTCACAAAGGTCACCATTTATACGTGGATAATTTCTACACAGGTGTTGAATTATTCAAATTGTTTAGAGTAGGTAATGTGGCACAATTCACTCTAAACGTAAAGTTACCCTAAACAGCTGGTGTATAAATGTTTTTAATTTTTTTTAAAACCCGGCTAGTAATTAACTTCTTGCTGTGAAATTGTCAGACAGAAGAGATGTCCACATGCTGATAACTATTCATGATGGAAGTACTGCACCTGTAAGTGTTTGGGGTCAGGTTTCGCAAACCAGTGTCCATTCTAGACTACAACAAGCACATGGGAGGTGTAGCTAGAGTAGATCAAAGGTTGGAGCCTTAAGTCCTATATCTGGTAGAAGAAATTGGCTGTTCATCTATTTCATTTAGCATCCTTCAATGCTTGCCTGGTTTTAAAAAAAAACGTTTTCCAGAATCCAAGATGATGTTTGCGCAGTTTCAGCAGTCTGTAATAGATCGCCTTGTTGCAGTTGAGCAGGCAATTGTTTCCAGAGTCGGAGTGATAGAGGATGTGGCTAGATTGAAAGATCACTACTTTCCTGAAAACATTGCCCCAACACCCACAATAGACTTTTCAGAGATGTAGAGCCTGTGTCCAAAGAGACAAACGAAAGGAGTGTTATATGTACTGCCCAGAGTGGCCTTCTAATCCTGGCTTATATGTGCCCACATGTTTTAAATGGTGGCATACACAACTCAATTATTGGGAGCAACAATGACAGTAAAAGGGAACAGGTAGTGGTCTGCATTGCTATATATTTTTGTTTAGATGGATGGCTGGCAGTGGTTTGCTGTGCTTAGTTACACCTGTTGTGTAGTAGGTTGGTTAAATGTTTAAAAACCTGCTCTTTTTAGGTGAATGTTTTATTTTTTTCCTTATCTGTGCTTAGACTTTGTAATGGGTTCATTGTGGGAGAGTTTTAGAAATGAATGCTTTATGTGTGGAGCTTTATGGTGACGTCTGAATAGCATTTGGCTGGCATTGTGTGTGGCTGGCGATGTGTAAGGACATTTATCCGCCAGTGTGTGTAGTGACCAGCAGCAAGTGACCAGACAAATACAGACACATTTTGCCAGCTGGTGTGATTGCTGTGTCTGAACTGGCGCCTGGTTGGCAGTATGTGTGAACGGTGGGAGAGAGAGTGGGTGAGAGAGAGTGAGTGAGTGAGAGTGAATGTCAACCTGCTTCTGGTCACTACACACACTGGCAGCAGGGGTATGGAATTCCTATAGCCCGACTTCCAGTACATATTGTTTGGGGTCAAGGACAACAAGCTTTCATGTTTCTTTTGTTCTTGGGACAAGAAGGCCCAACCCCTGGCAGCACAAACCCTTTGGCTGCCAAATTACAGTACTACATTATGGATCATGGAAGGGCATTGTCTGTAGTTTAATATTTGTGTCCATATGCTAAAGTTGTTCGAACTTTTATTCATGGTTCATACATAGAACGCTTTCATTATTAGGGTAAGCACTAACGAAATATACATTCAGACTGCACTACTGGCAGTGGTTCAAGTATAGAAATGTGCACAGACGTTGGCAAAGATTACCAATATGAGGCTATGAATATTGCTCCCAGAATGTGCTTTGATTAGCTGCAAATATATGCAAAAGCCTGAACTCAAGCTTGAGTATTTTTTGCTTTCAAAATAAAATGTTGATTTAATTTTAAAAAAAGCAACTAGGAAACAAATGTTTCCCCTCAACCAAGGTGAAATTTTAGGTACCATTTCTTTGAATCATCATTTCGTCAAATGTGTTGATGCATACTAGTATTTCCAAAACATATTTATGATGGTAAATCAGTGTACCCACTTTTAACTAAAGTATAGGAAACGCGACAGTAAAGAAACTGGTGTGAGCTGCTGAGCCAATCATTATAACAAACCTTGGCAAAAGAAAAAATATATCTAGTCCAAAACCACACATTGCAACAGTAGTTCCTGGCACTGGAAAAAAACTACTTTGCATGCTGATATGATGCTTTTGTGAAAGAGCAGACTGCTATCACTCACAGAGAAGCCAGCCTGTAGTTAAAGAGAGCGATATAGACTTTTAAAAAGAACAAAAGGTCTTGGTTAAGGCCAGACCTAAACAGGGGGCCAATTCTTAAAGAAAGTCACTAAAGTGCACCCATGCATTAGAGCAGATTTATGGCTTTCATGAATTCACAAAAGAAGGTCAGGAAATCTTTCTTCTACAAAATATTAGTAAACTGCATTTCAGCACGAAGAAATGTGCATGTGTAAATTTACTCATTCAAAAATCTGTTGAGCGGCAACAAGTTCACATTTCCACCAGCCACTTTTTTTCCCTAAACCCTGGAAGAAGTTTTACTCCGGCACTTATCCGGAGTAAATTTTCAACTTTCTATATACGGGAAAAGTTTTAGAGACAAGTTGGAGAAACTCATAATGCATGCAAGTTAGTAGACTTGGGGCCCCTTCTCCAGTAACTTTAAGAGTAAAATTAAACTACCTTGATGGTCTGCAATCTAGAAATTTTGCTCGGTAAGTAACTACTTTCTTTATGGTATGGCATACATATGCTTTTCTGTTTACAGAATATTTACTATGACCTACTGAGTTTCTAGACAAAAAAGATTAACAAAATGAGCATTTACAATCATGTACAAACTTGATTTTGCATTGTGCTTGAGAGTCAATGTGAGGGATATCCTGAGGGCATCAAAAGAATAGGTCGGCAGGTGCCTAGACTGCTCTTTTTCAGAACCCGCTTGGAAGGCCAGAGGGAAAGCAGGGACTACTGGGCGAAAGCTATAGTGGTTGGGCTCATTTGCCTCTTGTGGGTCAGTCCTATTATGCCTTCTGCACTTTCCTCACAGGTTAGATGCAGCGCAGCAAGCAGTCAAAGGTTTCTCACGGAGGAATAAACTCGGAACTAAAGCAGTCCAACCGACCAAATATTCACTGTCCTGTCCAGTGTGTCTTATTAAAAAGAAAAGTACTTTAATCTCATAGCAAAATGAAATACTACACACTTTACAGTTACAGGGATTTATAAAACAACTAGCGACAAAATTCTATAGCAATCTTCAACAAGACTTTAGCGTTCTAAAAATAATGAAAAAGATCATTACGAAGAATCAGGCACAGGTACGAGCTCATAATTGGACTTTGAGCGCAACTACTCTGTTCAGTAACCATTAGTTCATTTTTTATATTGTATACTGAGTAAAACGAGTTCCCAATGGCAATCAATCTATCTAACGTGCTGAATTATCTTCCCAAATCCCATACAATCTTCCAGTTTCTGGATTAAGGCTTTGAGTTATCTGTTCTCTTGGATGCAATCTGGTGTAGAGATAGGTAGTGCACCCTTTATTGTCGCACAGTCAGTGCCACAGCCAGTGTGCACAAGATCATGTGTGCAACAACCCTGCCTCTCAGATCTTGATGCCAGATGAATAATAGCACGACGGCCCTCTACATTGGTCATCTGTCTTCAGCAGTTGAGGCCTCCAGGCGGGTGGGGGTCCTCCTTTATAGTGGTGGTGTTTGACCTCACTGGACTGTGAGACATGAATTAAAATATATGAAACGGAGGACATGTTCAAAAAAGCAATAAGTAAGCAACTAACCAAGGCTGAGAGAGACCTGCAAAGACAAATTCAGTAGACTCACTTGGATCAGATCGAACTCAGACATAATCTTCACTATTCCCAGCAAACAGGATATGTGAGAGGTAGAAGCAGCTTCGGGTAGAGCTCTAGGCGCCCTCTCAAAAGGAAGGGTGGGAAAGTTGCAGACGCGGTCTGTGAAGCACGAATGCCGCTAACTTGTGACAACTCTGGCATCCCCCAGCCTACCAGCTGATTCCAGACAGCTACAATACTTCACTATATACAGTGCTGTACATCAAAAAATCTTAATGAAAGTTATATTAAGATATTGGCCGATGAAAACGCTTCTGACTATGAAAAATCTACATGCAAAAAAACAAACTGGACAGAGCCAACCTTAGACACTGAACCAATCGGCTCAATCTCCCGATAGACGTTGGCTCAACCTCTCATTGGAAATAATTGACAGGATGGAATCCACTCAAAGTCCTGAGAACAACACTGTTTCTCCATTCGCAGTAGCAGAAACAGAAATGGATCCCCCAAGCCAGGCGATCACACGCCTAGGTAAGAAATGTAAGAAAAAGGGGAAGCAGACATATCCACTATTCATGTTGGGGGGCTCTAAGGAGAGGCCAAAAGGAAAATATATATGACCCAGGCAATGTTAGAATGGCCACACAAACTGATTCCATTACAGCTATTGTTTTGGAGAAAAAAAACAGGGCAGTTAATGCCCCAAGCCAACTGGGAGATCAGGTTCTCGCAACAATGCAAACAGCACAGCCCTCCCCGATATAGACCACATTAAATCAGATACTATTTATTTATTTTTATTTTAAAGGTTTTATATAGCACGTACAAGACCCTTGCGGGTATCAGAGCGGTTTACAAGCAGATATAGTAAACAGTACCAGAATTACAAGAAATAGTTATGTTCAGAGCATATCATACAATTATTACTATTCGTACCTGTGGTTCATGTGAATTTGGATAAGAGAAAGGATTTCACTTCTTTTTTTAACAATATAATAGAGGGAATCAGTCTGGTTTCAGGAGGTAGAAAGTTCCAGATTCTGGGAGCAATCCTGGAGAAGGCTCGGTTGTATGTTTTCTTCTTCGAGAAACATTGTGGTTTCAGTATGTTACTGGCGCTTCTGGAGGGTCTGTTGCCACACGAAAGTACCAATTTTGGTGCCAGATAGGTTGGTGTATTGTGATGTATGACCTTGTGCGTCATGCAGGCGATTTTATGTTGATCTCTGGCTTCGAAGGGTAGCCAGTTGAGGGCTCTTAAGGTCGGGGGAGATGTGGCAGTTTCTTTTGGAGCCCGTGATGAATCTAGGAGCTGAGTTGATGAAGGCTCTTAGAGGTGCAGTCGTCATTCTGCGAAGCCCGCAAAGGGCAGCACTCCCATATTCAATTCTAGGGAGTACTGGAACTTGAACTGCAAGTTTGAAGTCAATTATAGGTAGGAAGGGTTTTAGTCTTCTTAGGGTGTGCATTTGAAAGTTTTCTCCGTTTGTTGCGCTGCTGATGTGTTTCTGCATGTTGGGATTTTTAGCGAAAGTTACTCCCAATGCTGTCGCTGAATCAAAGAAAACTCCACAAAATGAAGCTTTCACAAGAATCCGCACATCTCTAGCTTGGGCAGATTAATAAAAATCTTCAACAGCTCGCCACTCGTATGACTAAGGTAGAATTGAGGGTATCCTCTTTTGAGGATACAAGTGAAAAACTTGACAACTACATACCGAATACGAAGACCTTCAGCTAAAACGAGATGATGTGGAACATCAAACTCGGTGTACCAACTTAAGGGTCGTGGGTATACCAGAGGATCTCAAAGCAAGGCATGCACCCATAAAATTGATAGCACATCTGATTTGCAAAGTTTTTCTTCCTGAAACAATGGACGAAGGCATCTACCATTGTTAGAGCACACAGAGAACCGGCGATCCGATCTATGAATGCAAAGTGCCAATGAACAATTCTGGTTAACTTCGGAGATGTCCCAAACAAAGAACAAATTCTGACTCATGTGATCAAGAAGAAATATTTTTCTGCACCGGACAACTTTTCATTTCGAATATACTTGGAAATGTCGATATTAGCAGCACGAAGGCACAAGAGTTTGTTGGACTGATAGATGAATTTAAACAAAATGGTGCCCTAGCTGATATAATCCAACAATGCAAACGAAAAGCTTTTTTCAAGGGTTGATCTCACATATTCCAGTCAGTTGTTCATGCTAAAGACTTTTTACATACAAACAAGGAGGAAGGGGGGGACTACGAGATAGCAATTATCAAAGATAAAATGTTACGAGGTATGTAAGGAATATAGATAGTTAATGAAACTGTTTAATTTAAACTTGAGTGTAGCAATATAATGATGTATATCATGAGAACAAGCCACTATGAGGTCTAAGGCCTGCTTGCCTTACGTCCCTAGAAGAGCTCTCGAGTACCATTCAAGGTACTTCCTTAGGGTGAAGGGGGATGGCATGGATGGTGGGACAACACACGGGTCAGAAGTGAGCCCACGAAGGGTGCAGCTCAGAGTGTGGGGAGGAGGGATGTCACAGGGGCACTGAGAGGTGGAGGGGTAAAAAAAGGAAAACAATCTCAGGTAGATGGGACGGGAAGAATTTTTGAATTTCATGGTATAGGCTAATTCACATCCAAATTAAGCACTTTAAGTGAACCAGATGGACAAAATGGGAGAGAAAGCAAAAAAGCGAAATCAAGTAGAAAAAGTATTCATAAATGGTAGACAATCATGCGAATAACCTCGTGTAATATCAAAGGAAAAAAAAAAATCAAACCAAACTGAAATCTACACTCCAGTGGCTCATGATAAAACAGACACTTTATTTTGCTCCAGGAGACCCATTTTAAAGCACTTCCACCCCACCTAGATGGCAGAGTTGTATCTCTCAAGATTTTCTGGCATTGGCGTGTGCAGCAGTTAAGAGGAGTTGTGGTTTTACCTGCACACCATTTCCAGGGTGGGGGGGGGGGGGGGGGGGGGGAGTCCTCATGAATTAAGAGGGATCCCGGAGCATGATGGGTAATTGTAATCCTGAAAACTGGTGATCAGATCTTTCAGATAGTTAGTTATAATGAATCCATAGAGGACGAGATGGGTGCTCTGGATGAACTAGGAAGTGCACTGTATCTACTACCTGGTTTACTAATCATAGCAGGGGATTTTAATATTATTCAGAGCTTAAGGCTACATTCTACTTGCAAAAACAGGGCACAAAAAAACCTTATTCTCATAAACGAATGGTACAAATTACTCAAGATCTTGACCCCTGGAGAACTCAACATCCGTTATCCAGAGAATACACATGCTTTTCGAAAAGATATAATGCCACTTCAAAGAATAGATTTCTTTTTAATTTCCCACCAATGGAAGAAGTTTTAGTCATTAATTCTTCCAAAACCCTTTTCTGATCATTCTGTCCCAGTGACTGAAATTAAAATTAAGGCAAACTCAGGTGAGCGTCCTCAGTGAACGCTAGATAAAACTTTAAAGGATGATGGCTGGGTCACGAACATGCAAACTCTTCTTACTGAAATTACTGAATTACAACCGGATCTAAATCAGGCAAGCCAGCTACACCTAAAACACTATTCGCAGGTCACTGAATCTAGACTAAGAAAAGCTAGACAGGCTATCAAAAACCATTAGGGCTTGGTCAATAGCCAACAACTCGCCTTGCCTTCAACAACTCCATGAGGAAAGCGAACAAGCAGGCAAATTCTTGGCCCGATTGGGGGGAAAAAAAGACGCAAACGTGCAGCTGCCATTAAGTCTATTTTTGACGAGGATAGGGGCCAAATAGTAGATCAAATGGCAGAAATTGAAAGGACCTTTTTGGCACATTATAGTAAGCTTTCCACCTCTCCATCCTCCATAGTCGTAGAGATTGTCGAAAACGATGAGAGCTCTACTGATTTACCCACATTAAGCCTTGTACAGCAGATTCAGATGAAGGAATTCGTTTAGGAAAAGGAAGTCCAGCACAATATTAAAATCACCCCTAGCAGAAAAGCTGTGGCAGCGATAGACTACCAATACTGTTGGTATTATTTTTTAATGCAATCTTAAAGGGGAGTCAGATCCCTAAAACCTTCTTTGAAGCAATTATAATTCGTTTTTTGAAAAAAGGAAAAGCACCAGATAATCCAGGATCATAACGTCCAAATACTCTGCTTAATAAAGATTACAAATTATTCTCCAAAATGATGGCAGCCAAAATATCCCAGTTGGCTCAAGAATTGGTGAAAGAAGACCAGTGTGGTTTTCTAGGGAGGACCACTGCTAATAATACAAACTTCTTAATCCATGGCATCAATTATTTTTCAAATAATTACATAAAAGTGTCAATTATTAAGATTGATGCTGCAAAAGCTTTTGATTTAGATCACTGGGATATTTTGTTTGCTATTTTATTGCAATTTTAGTTTCATTTGCACTTCATCAATATGCTACAGAAATGACATAACAAAGACAAGAGCAAAAATTATAATTAATACTCATAGGCGGGCTCAGTAAAAATTCAACTTGGCACTCGTCAAGGGTGCCCTATGTCCTCAGTGCTAATCGCATTATTTATCGAACCATTAGCTTCTCAGATGGGACAGGATATATAAGGCACCCTTCTCGGGGGCTCCAAAGCTTAAGCTGTTTGCAGATGATCCCATTTTGTATTGGCGGCAGACTTAAAATATCACCCGAACTTTCGATGAAATTAGAAGCTTTTCGGATTTAGGGAACGATTAAATTAATCATGCAAAGTCGGAAATCTTATTGTTTAACTGCTCCAATCAGGTTTTGCCAATCTACCTGCGAATGCAGGCTTCCAGATCTGCCAAAATTCAATATCTGGGCATTTTTATGCCGCATGATTTCTCACAACTTTTCTACTCAATTATGTATCGACACTAGCCAAAGCTAAGAATATTTTAAATAACTTGCAGTTGCAACCGCTCTCCATAATTGGGGGAACTGCACTAATAAAAATGATACTCCTGTTATTTTGTTTTCTTTTTATAAGTGTGTTAACGTTTCTCAAAGCTATTTTTTTTAGAAATAGTTCAGATGTTGCGCAAATTCATATGGTCAGGCAGGAAGCCTTGCACCAAATTAGAAACTTTTCAGTTGAGTATGATGGTCGTAGTTTACCCCACATCAAGAAATATTTCTAAGCTACATTTATGGTTTGGTGTGGACTGGCAGTAGCTCCCTAGGGAAATGTTTATCTTCGACAAATGGTACTAGAAAATAATATCCAGCTAGTACCATTTATAAAAATTTCCAAATTACCCATATATGATAAATGGTCGTGCACACGATTCTTCACAGGTTTACACAAATGAAGGAAACATATCAATTTACCCCATTACCCCCTAATATCCAGAAACATTGTGAGGCGTTAGGTCTCCTGTTGGGTGCACAGAATATAAGGATAGGATATTACCTATTGAGGGGACACTGAAGACCTGGGACCAATTAAAAATGGGAAGATCAGAACTCACCCCACCCCTAGTTATTTTTCTACTTTTATTCAGCTACGAAATCTAGTAAAAAATGTACAACTCCCAGACGGTGTGCTTCCAAAAGCAATCAGCAAAGCATTTTATGTGAGGGAAACATAGGGGTAGGGAACTGGTACCGAATTCTTCAGCGACAACTCTATAAACAGATAATTCCTAGTACCCTTCAAAAGAGACAGGTATCCACAGGATGCAGAATAGAAGCACCTCTGATGAAAGCATACAGTGAATGGTCATTTAAGGCCATAAGAGGGGCCAATTACAAAGGTGTGTGATTATTCTGAAAGTAGCAGCGACATTGTACTCCAATGCGCCTACAAAAAATGTTTTGATTGAAGTCAGGACAATGTACCAAATGCAACTATGAGATTGGAGACTGGATTCATGTTTGTTGTACTTGTCCTTTCTTAACAGAATATTGGAACCAGATATTTCAGTGGTTAAACACAAAACTGTCAACAGGTATACTTTCTGATCCACTGGTTGCCCTATTCGGAATTGCTAATTCCAATTTAACAATTCGGCAAAAAAGGTTTGTATTTTTTGCTACTCTAGTGGCCAAATGCCTTATTTTACAAAAGTGGAAAATGTCTGAACCACCAGTTTATAGCCACATGGATCAAGTTAAACAAAGAAAAACAGTTCTCTCTAAAAGTCGGTGCTGCAAAAAAATTCCATAAACTTTTGGGTGTAGACTAGAAACCATCCGTGACTAAAACAGACAATGGGGATTAGCCCGAACAACCAAAAGGAACGACTATTAGTTTGGGGAGAAGGCGAAAGGCATCATATTAATGATCTGTTGGGCTGTGAAATAGAGTAGGAGGATCGTAGTTCGAAATTTGGTACAAGGAAGTTGTTGCTTTGATGTTATGAAATATATCTATGATACAAGCTTTTAACAGAATGATGTAATTATGCAGAGGAAATATTTATTCTTCCTTATTTGTACCGTCTACCTGTGATAATGAAGATTTAAAAAGAATAAAAACTTTAATAGTATCCCAGTGGACACACGGATTTACCCTAAAAATAGATGCAGGGTCCTTACTTTTGAGGTTTGGATGAGGGAATCTATAGTGAACCCAACAGGCCCCAACGCTTTGTGTACACTTCATAGCAAAAGCAGATATGGAGACAAACAGAACAATTGTCACGATCAGGAATCAAGTAAAGAATGTCCCATGTTAATACTACATAAAAGGGTCAACGGTACAGGAACACAGCCTGGAACAGGTCAAGCATGGGACATTAACAACAAATTGCGTTGCTAAGGAACCTATTTGCATTGAATTGCCCATACAAATAATATTTTAAAAAACATGTTCAACTCGTGTACAGTCAGAGTCACTTGAAAAGCAGGTAATGTACAACAATTCTGTATAAACACACATAAATTAGTTAATTGAAACAGTTAGACTGGTTTAAAGCATGCTTATCCCACAATTTGTTGTTTAAAGGAAAAACGTGACAGTACATGAAAATGAATCAATCTAGAAGATAGGCTAGATATCAGCTAATGTGTAGTGGGGCTCCCCCAAAAGTACTTTTTCAGAGAAGAGAAATTATACTGGCAGATGCAGAAGGTAAGTACAGAGGATGTATAAGCCCTGCATCCAGTCAACAGCCGGATATCTATTGTGGGCTATATACTATGTGGCTCATATTCTGCACAGCTCCTGTCCCACACTGGTTCAGCAGCATGCAGGTCACAGCCTTTCCTGCTTATTTCCCATTGCACACCTCTAATCCTGCATAGTTGCATCCTGCACAGCTCATACCTCTTCCAGTTCAAACCCTGCACAATCATGGACTGGAAGGCAAAGATTAAACTCTGCACTGCCCATGTCCTATATAGCTCTGGCTACCATAATCCTTTCATCGTCGGAGAGAAGGAGCAGGCGTACTTAGGGGCACCTCGAGGGATGCACCTTGAGGCAATGTCACTACAGGGGTCCCTGAACCCTCCTCCCATGGGGCATTAAAGACCCTATGTTGAGGTATCTAAGAACCACAACGTTAGAGTAGAGTAGATGGAATATGGAATATTTAGATTCGCCTATAAAATTGGCGCTAGACGAATCGTTGACATGATGCAGATTTATAAGGCAAGGAGTGTCTCGATTGCATTATATGGGGCTGGGTTGTGGGGATATTCTAACGTAGGCTGTCTGCAAACGGAAGAAAATACCTTCCTTAACACCATCGCTGCTGATGGTATTCTCCTACTGTGCTGTTAGTGAAGAACTCCCATTGTTCATGACGAGCTCAGCTCGTCATGAGCACAGCTTCACTGTGCCTCATGACGAGCTCAAAGGGGCTAAAAAACTCCTCTGCCTACTAACCTCTGCTCCAACCGATCTAATCCATAGGGAAGTGGGGGCGCCTATTTATGTGATCTCAAATCTTTAAGGCCATAAATGATTTGGCGCTCCATTTGGCACAAGGAAGAGACAGCTTTTAACCAACACGCTATTAAGGATTGCCTTGACCTGGTTAATTATTCTAAGATCCCCTGGCTAAAGTACATTGTAGACAGTTTTCAGGCAATTTATGGTGTTAATATAACAGTGGACCCCTACGCTGCAGGAGATCTCTCTAAGCAGGAGATTAAAAACAAATTCATGTTGTATAGAGCCCAAAAGCGTTTAGTTACTAATGGCCACCTGACTACACTTAACCTCTATAACAAATACATTGATTGTGAAGGCTTTCAACTATACTTGAGCCAGGTAACTAGACCAGCCCACAGGTTTGTTCTTACGAGACTTAGATTTGGACTGGCTCACCATTTGGTGAATTTTCTCCATCTTAAGAAGCACCCTGTTAATCTTGTCCATGTGATTGACATTCGAAACAAAGCACATTGCAATTTATGTTAATCTGTACCCTTTTCATGAATTTTAGGGTGGCCTACCTGAAACCAATGTTTATAAAATATGGTATCTAAAATGTTGATGAGGCTATGAAGGTGATTTGTAATGTGAATTCTCCTGATAAGTGTTTTTTAACTGCTACTTTTCTATGTAAATCTATCCATTTCAGGAAAAGTATGATATTTTAAATTTTGTATCTCGTTTTTACCTGTATACCGCCACCTAATTATATGTTTTTGCCTGTATGCTTTTATGGTCATTTGTATAATATGAATCGAATAAAGCTTCATGAAATGAAAATGAGTAGAGTAGACATAAGTCGCCCTAACAAGGAGGCAACATCTAGTGTCTTATTGCAAAACCCGTCTTTCGTCCTGAAGAATGTCAGACTCAGAGCCATGGGCAGAAACATGTCGACAACTGAAACAGTGATGATGGGGTAATAACTTCCCTAAGCCCCCAATACCAGAATTTTAATACCAAGTAATATACCCTATGATTAAATGCAATTTGGGGTACTACATTTGTTTTTAACTCACAATTTTCGGGGGCCCCACTTTAATGAAGAGAAGTGCCTCCCTGTCTTCAGGTGTAGGCCCGCTCTCTATCAAACCGGGTTTTAGAGCGAGTGCTGCCTATGATGAAGCATGACACCTGGTGGTGTGTGAGGACAGCCCTTCACAATTTTTGACATTCCCTGCACTCCTATCAAGTAGTTCTATTAGGGATACGGTAACGTGAAGAAAGTGACTACAACTTTGGGGTAGCTATATCTGTGTGTATATACCACAATCTTTTCCCACTAAACTCATTTTTGACACAGAACATCATAGAAATATAATACAAGACTTTAATAAAGTTATATCTTTGACACTTTACACAGTGAGACCGTAACGTCGATGTTCAACCCAGCTTTCATTTAGACAATTTATAACACCTACAAGATTTTGTCATTTTAATCGGAAGACAAACATTCTATAGATGTCTGTAGAACCTGGGTACAAAGTACGTTGTCATATGTCAGAAAGCAAGGGTACAAGTTACATTGTCATATGTCATAAAACAAACTCGGATAACATTATATCAGACATTGGCAATGTATCATGAAGCATTATTTGTTTTGAACCCCTGTATTTACTTTATTTTTTTGTGTGAATCGAATACAAAGTTGAGAAACGAATACACCTGCATATACGATTGATTTCTCTTTCTTGCAAAAGTAAGTCATGTGGCTAAAGACGCAATTTATGTGAGATGTCATTTACAGACATCATAAAGTAACGATAATTTTTGTAGTAACATTGTTTTCAAGTGAATCACCTGTGGGCACAGTTACCTACTTCATTACAATTACCCAAGCCCACAGGAAAATATTGGTTTGCTCTTTTGTGTTTCATATCTTAAACTGAAGAGCAGGCACAAACAATTTTGAGCCTTGTAGAGAGATTTTGTCAATATCTAGTCTTCCATTAAGGTTGATAAAGAAAAGAGCTGGTTTAAGTAGCAGTGGCAGTGCGTCCATTGGGGGCGTTGCCCCACTAGCCATGGACGACAGTCACGCTAACATTCAGGCAGGAATAGAATTCATCAAAATAATAAAAATCTCGAGTCTAATCTGAGCGCACTGTCTGCGGCAACTCAGAGAGCTTCGGGACAAGCCCGACATCGCGGAAGGTGTGGGGCGGGGCTGCGGCAGTGATTAACAGCGCAGCACAAACAGCGCTAGCTGCAGTGTGCGCATGTCAATTTTTGGGCTAGGTATTTTTAGTACTGGCCCGCGCATGCCAACACGGTACAGTACCTTCCCTACTCCCTCCTCTATTGCGACTCAGAGTGCGAGTTACCCGGGCCTCCGGGTCTGAATATGGGCAGGCAGTAACCCTGCTCTTAGCCAATCCTGGCGCCGTGGCGCTGCTAATGCAGCACCAGAAATGGCTGAGAGCAGTCACTGCTCAGCCAGGCAGCCTGCTGGATGGCGCCGCGCATTGGTGGTGGCATTTGCCCAGTGAACGCACTTGTATGGCCAATCACACGGTGGCTTATACGAGCCATGCAGTGGTGATTGGCCATTTCTCTGCACTGTCGGCACGTCACCGCGTCTGGCGCGCTGTGCCAACCACACGAGTAGTGAGAGTCACTCAGTCAGAGTCGAGGTCTCGAGACCTCGTGCCACCTGGTGTCGTGTGTGTCAGAGTCTTCTTCAATCTCTCTGTGCTGTTGAGTCAGGGAGTTAGTGACTACGTAAGTTTTTATTTTTTAATTGTCAACTGTACTGTACACAGTCAGGTCTCAGTTCTGTTTTATTGTTTCAAACATGGCGCTGGAGCATGATTGTTTCTTCTTCATACATAGTAGGCAGTCACTGGCAGCGCAGCGGCTCTTCTAGACTTGCAGTTGCTTTGAATAATTAATATCATGAAATTGCATTTGCTGCTTTGCAATACAGTCCGACGGTCTCCGAATCCGACCTAATCGCGCTACATCATGGTGTCTGACTGTCTGTACACTCACAGGCGCAGCGGGTCACAAATTGGGGTATTATGTAATGCAAATGTTTGCAATGTAAATAAATAGTCCATCAGCTCTGTAAGCGCAGTTGGGGCATGTGGTTCAAGGGTTTTTGGTGGGAGAAATTAGGTGGATTTTGGTAACAATATCCATGGGAAACAAAATCCATGGGAAAGAGTACCGCTGCATGACTGAGACCACTGGAATTAACGTAGAGAATGAGGCACAGGCACTGTAAAAACAGTTTTAGAGTGCGACATTGCTATCTCAAAATGGGGACTGCAATGTGCGAGACCCGTTGCCGTTGGCTGTAAAAAAAAAAATATTGTATGCTGGAATTTTACACAGATATTCTCTGACAGAAAGAACTGACAGTGGAGTTGAATCCGGAATTGCACTGTTGTGGAGGTTGGGGGCTAAAAGCCATCAAGCGAAATAAATGCAGACCCAAGAAGCACACCTGGTGTATGTGTAGAAGCGAAGGCCTATTCAAGAAACAGCCGTCCCTGGTTCTGTGCCACCAGACCATATTACATAATTAGGCAGCGTTTACTTGAACAAAAGTGTGGTACTGAATGCAATTGAAGCTGTACTGTAACACAGACAAGGTTCAGAGAGAGCATTACTTATGACTAGAGAGTCACAAGAACAGGCCATATTACTTCGGGCTGTATTCCAGAATTTGATTTGATAGTAAGCTAGCCATCCTGGAAGAATTTGTAGATGTGTGAGGTAGGAATTTTGGAGAGTGATACAAGAAATGAATGCGACTGCGAGGGGGAGTCAGGGAACAGCGAGAGAGTGGGAAGAGAGAATTAATCCACAGGTTTTAACAAGAGAAAGGTTTGAAAAACTTATCAATGAAGGACATTTAGTGAAGAATCAAAACAAAATGAAGGTGAAAGAAATGTATTGGGGGCCCAAGATGGGTGCCATGGTGGAGCAGTTTGTGAAATACTGCCATCAGAGCACTGCTAGTGCCACATATGAGATAACACATGAATTGCTTTTGTCACCAGTTGAAATGTCAGAGATTCTTCAGAGTAAAACAAAGATGAAGATCAATGGCCTGCCATCGATTTTTTTCCAGATAGCAAACAGTATCATTTATTGTTGGCGGATTACTATTTTAAGTGAATGTAGATGAAAAATATTGGGATTGTCAATATGGCAAAAGTCATTGACTTTCTGAAGGAGGAGTTTGCAAGCAAGGGAGAGCTTTCCCAGACTATTGTCACTGATAAATGTGTACAGTGTGTTTCTTAAGACGTGTGAATGTTTTAAAGAGTACAGCTGTGCAACATTCTCCACAAGACAATGGACTAGTAGAGAAAATCAATTTAATGATCACGGCTTGTGTACAAACAGCAAAAATACAAGGAAGAATAGTGAGGTCTGCTCTGCATGAATTGCCCTATTTCAAATGGCCTTTTGATTATTTAACAAGAAGGGTGGCAAGTTAAAATGTTCTGCTTCAAGGTTGAAAGGGATGATGGAGGGTGGCTTTAAAGTAGACCAGGAGAAGAGTGAGAAGAATTTAACACAAAGCAAAAATATAAAACCATGTATGATGGTAAGAGGTGTGTCTGGAAAACGAGTGGGTGTGGAGATTGGATGTGCATGAAGACAAATTGGTTGGGCAGGAAAGGAATGTACAGTTCTCTTATACAAGCAAGATTGTGCAAGTTAGGAGGAATGTGGTGCCAATGAACAAAGAATTTGAATCATGTCCAGTGCCTGAAGCATCAGGCTTAACTGGTGATGTTGGTCCTAGTCAGGAGGGTGAGGCACGAGCAAGTACAAATGGAGGATGAATGTGGAAAACACATTCTGGGTATTAGATTTAGTGTTGAAATGAGTTTAACACATATTATTCCTGTTGCTATATTTTCATAAATGTTCACTATTTAATTATTCCAACTTTTATACATACATCCATGCTTATTATGTTTTGCGTTTGTACAGAATAGTCTTGAGCTGATACAAAAGGGCTTCGTTTTAATCTATTCATGTTATGTGGATGTGTGCATTAGAAATAGTTATTTGCTTTGCATTAGTGCAAAGTGTTCCTCAAAAAATTGGAGAATCTAGAGGCTGCGCCTTTTATACCAATAAATCACTCACCTTTCTCAAGCTGGCCCACCATTCACTTGTACAGGGGGCATTCAGACACATTTACTATACAGCAGAACATCACTTACAGTGACTCTGTGGGAAGGAGTGAAGGCTGTTAGAAGACTCCTTGATGGGTGGCTCTCTATTCATATGAGAACAGCTCAAGTTGACAATAGGCTACAGTTTACAAAAGGGCTGTGTTGGTTGAGGCCACTTCTTTATTGGGTAAGGATATGGTCACCCCGGAACTCGCTGACTACAGAACTAGTTTAATGGAAATTAGGGAACTCGACATATTCAACTCAATTAAATGGCTGAGACATATATCCATTTGGTTCGCAAAAATAGGCCTTTCACATTTTTGGACTAATCCAGCTGCTTTGCAAACTAACTGTAAAGATCAGGTAAAAACTGCTTTCTGGTGTTATGTTATTAATAATGCACATTCCTATGTATGTGGTACTGGCTCATTGGCCCAGAAGTTTTTACAATTTAAGGATACTCCTATGTTTGAACAATTTATGGATGAAGTTGAGCCACCAATGGCCAAAACTGTATATTTACAATACAGATATGGGGTGTTACAAATAAACGCAAACACCAGTCGGTGGAGGAACTACAAGGGGATTGATTCACATTGCAAATTGTGTGAACTCAACCAAAAGGAAGACGAGGCCCATATCCTATTCTTTTGTCCGTTATACAAACTTCCACGAATGAAATGGATTAAACCTCTGTGCAAAAACCTGGGCATAAGATCGTTCAAAGAGGCAGAAAGGATACTTCGTCCTCTCAGTTGGTAACCTTTGGAGTTAGTAGGTACCTCCATAGTGTCTGCTTGATTAGAAAGAAACTCTGACTCAAAACATAAGATAACAAGTCTTTTTAACTACTGGCATTTTATTTATTTATACAATGTACATAGTCTTTTTTTATATTTACTCGGTCTTGTAATTAATTTCAAACTGCAAGAATATTGTTCTTTGCATGGTAAACTATAAACAATGAAAAAGCAATGAAAAAGCAATGTATCCCCCTAGAAATCGCAAATATCCTGTGATATTGTCTTGGGATTTAAACTATGCACATATTGCACTTTTTTTGTAAAGATGTATTTGTTTTTAAAAAAATTTGTATATGAATGTATTTTATGTTTTGGCTTTATGACAAATTGTCGAATAAAAGCTTTACAACAACAACAACAACAAAAGGGCTCCTGGTGCAGCAGTTCTCCCTTGCAATGACATGGCATGACTCCTACCTACATGAGCAGTGTTGATGATCAGATATATTCAACAAATCAGTGTTGACCAGTTTCACTCTCAAATGGTGCCTTCCCACGGCTCAGCTCGCTTTCTGCACACAAAGGCAAGCCACAGCCTGCTTAATACAACACCTTCAGAAAGTAATTTTGGAAAAGTGATGGGAGTATTACAATTGTAGCAAATTCCAACTAAAACACACTACTATAAAATTGAAATATAATATCCATAGTTAAATGGGGCTGACAACCTTAAACTTCTAGGCATCCTTTCACTAAAACGATTTTGGACAGACTAAAGTTCTACATCTATTATGATATCAAATGATAAGAACAAAATTTGGTAACACCACTGAAATTATAATTAGGATGCAACACAATGGGAAGGACAAGAGATGAACAAATGGACGTTCAACTGTCTTAGAGAAAAAATTACTTAAGCATTTTCAGGCCATCAAAGAAATATACATATATACGCTATGTAATAAAGATTCTTATTTCTATTTGACACTGTTCTAGAGAAAGCACAGCACTTCCTTATTGTATATGGAAAAAAAATCCTTTCAGCAGTTCATCGACCCAAAAAGAAGAACATAAAACAAATCTGACTACCAAGTGTCTTAAAAGTGAATGTTAGGAGCACATTTGTAGATTGGGGAAAAGAAAGTGTAGCGCATGTAGGAAGACAGTGAAATAAGCACATGGAGACAGAACTGTCACAATAGCATTTGGCAGCTGAAATTAAATAGCAGCTACTACAAACAAGAAGTAAAACAAAGTGATACACTCATACTATGTCAAAAATGATTGGAGAAAAATAATCCCAGCATCCTCAACCCCTCTGCTGTGGTGAGTATTTTACCTCCACAGCAGCACCAGAATATAGCTGGGTGATGCCAAAAAGCATGTGATGAATGACCTATCTAGAGAACAACTATTCAAATATACAAAAAAGTGATGGGTGGAATCAATGAATTGTTATCAGCCACTCGTAATTACTTAGGGCCCCAGCCCAGTCCATTGTTATTTTGCACATCGTAGAACAATCTAGCCAGAACTTCCAAGCCAGGTCCTCCCTTAACTGCAACACAAGCAACCCAAGACCAGTTTTGTCCTGATTGGGGCTCATCCGTCTGGTTTGGCTTGGTTTCAGTGGCACAGTGAGCACGGGACCAACATATGAGTATACCAGTAGCACTTAGGGCATAGCACTGAAGAATGCAAAAAAGTGATGATGTGATGCTTGAATTAAACTCAGCAACTGGTATTTTTTTGGGGCACATCCCATTCAATCAACATTTTAGACACCTCACTTTGGACACAGCCATATGCGAATCAGTCTAGTACCTAGAGCAAAAGGAACAAAACAGCCCGAGCTGGCAGGACAGGTCCTCACTTAAACAGAAACACAAGCAACCCATTGTCTATGTGATGCCAAAACAAAATGAAGAATAACATATCTAGAGAAAACTACAGCAATTTAATATAATAAAAATGTTGTGCATGCCTTTAAAGAAAATATTGCTATGTTTAGATGTGACAAGGTGCTTCATAAGCAGTTGACCCGTTGAGCACTGCAGTTGGGAAGGCATGCTACATCCGCTGGCAAGTTTGATTCTTGTTACCAATGATTTTACATTATTATATTGCATTCCAGGGGGTGTGGGAGGGGGGTTAAATATACAAAGGTAACTGGTTGCAGTGGGATTTATTCATTTAAGTATTAGAAGGAGTATATTTTTGTATCTTATACTGGTCTATGGAACTTTGGGTACTGGCTAGGGAGTAGCCTAGGATAGCTACGTTCCCCTGGGGAGGGAAGGTTGGGGTGCCTTTGGTCTCGATATTCTCTGTGGGGTGCTGAGCCCTCTGCAAGTTGCCAAGGGGAGGTTGTGGCTAAGTGCAGTAATCCGTTTGCTAATATAATGCATTCTCCCCATTGTTGTTCTCTGGCTTGCTGCTCAGCCAGTGGTGAGGTCACTCGAATGCTGAGAGTGTCTGTGCATGAAGAAGGATCAGTTGGAGTGTATGGGATGAGCAGCAAGGAGGCTGCTCCTGGTGGGGCATTACATGGAAATTACCATCTTCCTGTAACCTGTAACTGAAGATACAACTTGAAGAATAAACATATAACCTTATTCTACATGACCTTTCTACGTGACACACTTCGTTTTAACACTGGCAATGAGTGGAGAAGACCCAAGAGTGAAGGGAAGTTTAATACTGGAACAGAAAAGATGTAAAGTATCACAGAAAGAAATAGAGAAGATTACAGAGAAAAAGACATTAAAGACTGTGAAGAGGGTGTCAATTACAACGGACAGTATACCGTCCAGGGAACCTTCACAGGCTAGCGTGAAAGCAGAAGGCTACCTATTTTACATATATGAGAAACACTGATGTGGAGTGAAAGACTGCCTCAATTAATGCTTCTAAGATCTCCGTGTGGATTTAAAGTGATTGCCAAGCGGATTGCTGTGCCTCCGACTGGATTGTGGATGCCTCTACAACTGAACAGCATCCAGTCCAAGAGTTTATACAAACCTTTGTAAAGTGACCAGTGGACTGCGTTTAGCCCTAGCAGTTGTTCATCGTTTGGCTAGTCATGCCAGAGGGGAATGATTTGACAGTGTTAAGTTGGAGGGAGCCGGCGTAATTGGGGGAATCAGTTAAAAATATTGAAGTTGGCTCACACATCAAACTATGGCACATAGCCAGCAGCAAAAATTGTGATTTTCTGAATAGTGTTTCTATGATTCCATTTCAGAGAACTTTTAAGAGATAACCTTTGCCATTGTTTCGAGACCATTACCGGGTCTGCCTGAGTTTATGTTGCCTGCAATGATTATTACCGCTGCTTGAGTGCATTGCCTCAAGCATCGAGATTCCTTGGACCGTAAAGCATGAGCATGGAGGTTCCAGAGTGTGTGGCCTGAGTCCGTGCAGTTGAGCGTGCAGATCTTGCTGTGCCTCCATGGCGGTGTCCAGAGTCTGAAAGAAGTGACTTCTGACGCCATCTTCTGTCAAGCGACTGAGGCATCATCATGTGCAGTATAGGCCCCACCTTAAAATGAGTCACCGCTTATTCCTTTTTAGGTCGGGGACCGTCGCACTGCGAAGCAGTGGGCGGAGTCCGAAGATATTATGTTTTTGAGTTAGGGGGGCTTGAACCCGCCCCTCTTCTCCATTGGCTGGCTTCCTAAATGGAGGCCAGCCATTGGAGGAGAGGGGCGTCACTCGGTTGAAGCCCCGTCTTTTTCGGATTCGGGGGCGTGTTTTCTGCGTTCTTTCGCCCTGTGATGCCATCCATCACTCAGAACGCAAAAAAACGCCCCTCAGACTTTGAACATTTCGGACCTTTGCGGTGTACCGTCATACGTATCAGTAACAAAGACCCAATTCACATCCTCCTATCTTTGTTAGCTTTTTCTTTCAGAATTCCAATGTATCCTGCCACAACGTTAAGCACACATCAAATTTCGAATACTAAAGCTGTGCACTAAGAAAAACGGTATGATACCGCAAAACAAAATGATACCACAAAACAAAAGCACTCACTTATACATAAAGACTCCACCTTCCGCTACTAGCGGAGACAATCCATAAAATCAGCCCAACTTCCGTTGTCCGTCATTGATCTTTTAAGGTCGACAGTAGTTCGCAATAGCACTAATTCCGGGTCGAAGATGGCAGCACAAAGATTCGAAACTGAAACTCAGCGATGAGCAGGTATTGGAGAGACCGGAGACAAAGAGAAATACCCCCGACAGACAAGTGCCCAGACATCGAGGTACACTGCTAAGCGGCGCTCAACCCAGTGGGGAGGGGGACCCGTGTAATGCAGCGCTGAGGGGGGGCTTTGAAGAGTGTTACGCCTGCAATACCGCAATACAGCTCCCTCCACCAGTAGTGCCCTGTAAGGAAAGGCAAGCCAAGGGGACACGACAACATATAATGTGTTGCGGGAAAGAGTGATTCTGCTGCGGATGGGGCGCCCGGACACTCAGGGTAAAGAAGAGAAGCAACACATTATCCGCTGGGAAAGCGGGTGGAAGCGAAACTGAAACCGCACTGGGGAACTCAAAACAAAATGGTGTTGGGCAGATGGGAGCGCTAAATACATAGGAACTGTGTTAAACACTGCAACGCCACAAATCAGCCCTCACTAGTGCCCCCCCAACCCATCTCACACGGACAGCGAAGCACAGACCGGACTCATCAAGAGTACCGCATAAGTAAGCACTCAAAATAAACATTTTCATTTCTAATTGGATGTTATTCCACTTTAGATGTGTATTTGACTGAGAGTCATGCAACTTCTTACAGCCCCCGATGCGCACCGGAGCACCTGACGGTGAGTGAAATACACCTCTTCTTGGCAATTGAGCAGCCCCCTGGTTGTGCTTGCTCCCCTGCCCCGTGGATCCCCTGACCCCTTGCTCCCCTGCCCCTCGCTGTGCTTGCTTCCCTGCCCCCTGGCTGTGCTTGCTCCCCTGCCCCCTGGCTGTGCTTGCTCCCCTGCCCCCTGGCTGTGCTTGCTCCCCTGCCCCCTTGCTGTGCTTGCTCCCCTGCCCCCTGGTTCCCCTGCCCCCTCGCTGTGCTTGCTTCCCTGCCCCCTCGCTGTGCTTGCTTCCCTGCCCCCTGGCTGTGCTTGCTTCCCTGCCCCCTGGCTGTGCTTGCTTCCCTGCCCCCTGGCTGTGTTTGCTCCCCTGGCTGTGCTTGCTCCCCTGCCCCCTGGGTGTGCTTGCTCCCCTGCCCCCTGGCTGTGGTTGCTCCCCTGCCCCCTGGCTGTGCTTGCTCCCCTGCCCCCTGGCTGTGCTTGCTCCCCTGCCCCCTGGCTGTGCTTGCTCCCCTGCCCCCTGGCTGTGCTTGCTCCCCTGCCCACTGGCTGTGCTTGCTCCCCTGCCCCCTGGCTGTGCTTGCTCCCCTGCCTCCTGGCTGTGCTTGCTCCCCTGCCCCCTGGCTGTGCTTGCTTCCCTGCCCCCTGGCTGTGCTTGCTTCCCTGCCCCCTGGCTGTGCTTGCTCCCCTGCCCCCTTGCTGTGCTTGCTCCTCTGCCCCCTCACTGTGCTTGCTTCCCTGCCCCCTGGCTGTGCTTGCTTCCCTGCCCCCTGGCTGTGCTTGCTCCCCTGCCCCCTCGCTGTGTTTGCTCCCGTGCCCCCTCGCTGTGTTTGCTCCCATGCCCCCTCGCTGTGCTTACTCCCCTGACCCCTCGCTGTGCTTGCTCCCCTGCCCCCTCGCTGTGCTTGCTCCCCTGCCCCCTCGCTGTGCTTGCTCCCCTGCCCCCTCGCTGTGCTTGCTCCCCTGCCCCCTCGCTGTGCTTGCTCCCCTGCCCCCTCGCTGTGCTTGCTCCCCTGCCCCCTCGCTGTGCTTGCTCCTCTGCCCCCTCGTTGTGCTTGCTCTCCTGTGTGTGTATGTGAAGTAGTGTGGCTCACTGGTTAGAGGCGGCAGACCCGAGAGCAGAGGACGGCCCGGGACCAGGGTTCGATTCCCAACGCGGCAGGTTTCTGGACCAGGGTCAGCGGACTCGATAATTCTCTCGCCTCGGTGCCCACTCTGATCAGCGATCGCACTCGGCAACTCTGGGCACTAGCTTGCCTCATCTTCACTAACGGCCCCACCAGACCGCCGGGGATGCCTGGTCTCACCCTGGAGATACCCATTAAGGGACCATCTCTCAGGGAAGCTAGGAAGGGTTTCGCAGCGGTCGAAGCGCGGAGATGCTCCTCCGGGAGTCGATCCTAGCGCTATATAAACTTGCAATTAATTAATTAATTAATTAATTATGTGGCTAGGGTGTGTGTGTGGCTCTGGGTGTGTGTGTGTGGCTCTGGGTGTGTGTGTGTGTGTGTGTGTGGCTCTGGGTGTGTGTGTGTGTGTGGCTCTGGGTGTGTGTGTGTGGCTCTGGGTGTGTGTGTGGCTCTGGGTATGTGTGTGTGGCTCTGGGTGTGTGTGTGGCTCTGGGTATGTGTGCGTGGCTCTGGGGGTGTGTGTGTGTGCGTGGCTCTGGGTGTGTGTGCGTGCGTGGCTCTGGGTGTGTGTGTGTGGCTCTGGGTGTGTGTGTGGCTCTGGGTGTGTGTGTGGCTCTGTGTGTGTGGCTCTGTGGGTGTGTGTGTGGCTCTGGGTGTGTGTGTGTGGCTCTGGGTGTGTGTGTGTGTGTGTGTGGCTCTGGGTGTGTGTGTGTGTGTGGCTCTGGGTGTGTGTGTGTGGCTCTGGGTGTGTGTGTGGCTCTGGGTATGTGTGTGTGGCTCTGGGTGTGTGTGTGGCTCTGGGTATGTGTGCGTGGCTCTGGGGGTGTGTGTGTGTGCGTGGCTCTGGGTGTGTGTGTGTGCGTGGCTCTGGGTGTGTGTGTGTGGCTCTGGGTGTGTGTGTGGCTCTGGGTGTGTGTGTGGCTCTGGGTGTGTGTGTGGCTCTGGGTGTGTGTGTGGCTCTGGGTGTGTGTGTGGCTCTGGCTGTGTGTGGCTCTGGCTGTGTGTGTGGCTCTGGGTGTGTGTGTGGCTCTGGGTGTGTGTGTGGCTCTGGGTGTGTGTGCGTGCGTGGCTCTGGGTGTGTGTGTGTGTGGCTCTGGGTGTGTGTGTGTGTGGCTCTGGGTGTGTGTGTGTGGCTCTGTGTGTGTGTGTGTGGCTCTGTGTGTGTGTGTGTGGCTCTGGGTGTGTGTGTGGCTCTGTGTCTGTTGCTCTGTGTGTGTGGGGGGCTGTGTGTGTGTGGGGGGCTGTGTGTGTGGGGGGGCTGTGTGTGTGTGGGGGGCTGTGTGTGTGTGTGTGGGGGGCTGTGTGTGTGTGTGTGTCTGTGGCTCTGGGTGTGTGTGGCTCTGGGTGTGTGTGTGTGTGGCTCTGGGTGTGTGTGTGGCTCTGGGTATGTGTGCGTGGCTCTGGGGGTGTGTGTGTGTGCGTGGCTCTGGGTGTGTGTGTGTGCGTGGCTCTGGGTGTGTGTGTGTGCGTGGCTCTGGGTGTGTGTGTGTGGCTCTGGGTGTGTGTGTGTGGCTCTGGGTGTGTGTGGCTCTGGGTGTGTGTGTGTGGCTCTGTGGGTGTGTGTGTGGCTCTGTGGGTGTGTGTGTGGCTCTGGGTGTGTGTGTGGCTCTGGGTGTGTGTGTGGCTCTGGGTGTGTGTGTGGCTCTGGCTGTGTGTGGCTCTGGCTGTGTGTGTGTGGCTCTGGCTGTGTGTGTGGCTCTGGGTGTGTGTGTGTGCGTGGCTCTGGGTGTGTGTGTGTGTGTGGCTCTGGGTGTGTGTGTGTGTGGCTCTGGGTGTGTGTGTGTGGCTCTGGGTGTGTGTGGCTCTGGGGGTGTGTGTGGCTCTGGGGGTGTGTGCGTGGCTCTGGGTGTGTGTGTGTGTGGCTCTGTGTGTGTGTGTGTGGTGCTCTGGGTGTGTGTGTGTGGCTCTGGGTGTGTGTGTGTGTGGCTCTGGGTGTGTGTGTGTGGCTCTGGGTGTGTGTGTGTGTGTGGCTCTGTGTCTGTTGCTCTGTGTGTGTGGGGGGCTGTGTGTGTGTGGGGGGCTGTGTGTGTGGGGGGGCTGTGTGTGTGGGGGGGCTCTGTGCGTGTGTGTGGGGAGCTCTGTGTGTGTAGCTTTGTGTGTGTGGGGGGCTCTCTGTGTGTGTGTGGGGGGGCTCTGTGTGTGTGGGGCTCTGTGTGTGAGTGTGTGTGGGGCTCTGTGTGTGGGGGTCTGTGTGTGTGTGGGGGGCTGTGTGTGTGTGGGGGGCTGTGTGTGTGTGGGGGGCTCTGTGTGTGTGCGGGGGCTCTGTGTGTGTGGCTCTGTGTGGGGGCTCTGTATGTGTGTGTGGGTGGCTTTGTGTGTGTGGCTCTGTGTGGGTGTAAATGCAATAGGTCATGCATTTGCGAGCAATTAAGCTATTGGCAATGTAAATGACAATGCCATTTATTTATGATTTTAAAAAAAAAGTCATGAGCAATGCCAATAACTCTACCTTTAATAATGCCGAGACCATTGTAAATGCTTGTTATTGGAATGCTGCTGTAGCGCTCCTCATCGTCAACTTATTTTATTTATTGACAGCACCTTCAAGCTGTTCTGGTGAGCAGCCGATGGGCACATCGAGTGTGGAGCAGCATTTTCAAGGTAACCCTGTACTGTGTGTGTGAATAGGGTATGGAAACTCCCAATGAATCGATGCCCATGAATAGAGCGGAGGCAAAACGACATGGGTGAAAAATCTACAGCATTTCTTCTTCTCGCAAGAAAGTTAGATTTGTGTGGTGGGAGCAGCATATCATTGCGGCGGGGTGGTTTGACAGGAAGTCAAGCTATGCACTGATTACATATATTTGACTGGGCATGCCATATTCTTTTGAGAGTTGTTAAGGGTCCTGCACTTGAGAAGGTTTCCGGTGCCGCTCACCGCAGTTAAGAACATTGGCTGCTTCCTATGTGGATTTTGTATACATTCTGTGCTAGGTTAGAATGGCGGCTGAGTGTATTTTAGATGCTGTCATTACGTTGTGATGTTGAATGCTACCCTGGATGCATTACATGTACTAGGCAACATACACATATGCTATGTGTTTGGGAATTGCGACCCTTCACATCCCCACACTTCTATGGGAGGGTGCTGGGGGCTGATGTTGAGTGTCTAGGCCCAGAAGTAGTGGGAGCCTGGGATTTGAACTGTGTTGGATGGCTCATTGTACCAGACCTCCCCCCAACCCCCCCAAACTTGATACTAAGCCGCCATGACTGGGTCACTTCGGGAGGTGATTGGAGGGCTAGGACTGCATGTCATGTGGAGGATGAGACATTCCCTAGACTGTGTATATTCATGCTACACAACAGGAACACATAGTGGTTTAGATTATTGTTTGGAATCCAGCAGTATGGTTCAAAATGCAGTGGATGCGTCGTATCTGGCATGCTACCTCTCGGATCACGCCCTCTTGTTGGTCACCTACAATGCTGGTGGACCGGCTCCTCTGGTCCCACTTAGGAGGCAGAGGGTAGCGGCCCTGGCAGACCCAGTTTTTGCGCATTCGATTTCGGAAGTAGATAATCATTATTTTAAGGACAACTGGAGCAACACGACTACTAAAGCCAAAGAATGGGAAGGTAGTCTTCGCTGGTAATGTATGAAAATGAAGTATGGGTAAGAAAGCAGCAAACATGGTCATTGGATTTACAGAAGAAATGCTTAGGCGCACTGGAAGGGTGTTTGGCTATGCAGCCACAGCGATTGGTAGAGTGGAAGGAAAGTAGGAGAGAGCTGATGGAGACCTGGAACAGGCTAGATAAATTTGTGTACACCATCTATAGGCAACGGCTCTACGCAAAGGGGGAAAAGGCGAGTAGGATGTTGGCAACCCCTTCTCCACGGGGAGGCCCGGAGAATTGCAGTGGTTGGGGTGAGAGATGCACAGGGTCGAGAGGTGCATGAGCAGCAGGACATAACAGAGGTCTTTGTGGCACACCTGAGGAAAAATACGCAGCACCTGCAGATTTTGCACAGAGCGCTCGGAAGACATATCTAAACGGTCTGAAAATGACCTGCCTATTGGGCGAGGACAGAGATAGGATAGACAAGCCCATAGCTAAAGTGGAGATTCTGGCAGTGATTAGGGCTTTGAAGACAGCAAAGACCCAAGGAGGAGAAGGCATCCTAGCTGAACAGAACCAGCGAAGGGTGGGTACCTTTGCAGACCGCCTGCTAGAGGTGTATAATGAAGTGTATGAATGAGGTCAGTTGCGTGAATCAATGAGGAAGGTGTGTAGATTGTGATCGGACCTACATGGGTGGGGCATCACCATTGGAATCTTACACACGTCGTCTCCCTATATGCAGATGATGCCGTGGTATATTTGCGCCAACTGGAATACTCTGTTTCCATTTTGGTGGCCTCCTAGGCAGAGTGCAGAGGTATCCAGGCTCCAAATAAGCCAAGCCAAATCTAAACGTTCTCTCTGGGTGTACTGGGGGAGGTTCCCACGTAGGAACTTCGCTGTCTGTATGGTTTTCAGGGGGACATGTTTGATATCCCAGAAAGCACTTCATGAACTGGATAAGAGAGTAGTGGAACTGTTGTGGGCATGGAGGAGAAAGAGTGAGCCTAGCCATGCTTACGGGGACTGCCCTCACAAATGGCTGGACTCCCAAACCTGGAGCTCTACTACCTGGCAACCCAGTTGCAGCATGCAATACATTAGCTTGATGCGGAAGGTAACTGGGAGAAGAGGCTTCTGGGGGGCACATGCGGTGGTGACCCCTTACGGAGCTCCTGATGCTAGATGCTAGAGCTCAGGACACAGTTCCCTATGTAGTCGGGTAGGTGTGTCGAGCATGGCAGAGGGTGGTTCGGAAGGTGCTGCAGCTTAAATATTTGGTTACTTCATCTGTTCGCACAGATTCCACGGACAATGTCTTCTGACAAGTGGCGGGACCAAGGGATGAGATACTCTTCGGGACCTGTACCCTGACCGGTGCTGTGGCAGCCTTTGGCCGGGTTAATTTCTCCACTATTCCAAAATGATGGCTACAGCGAGGGGGATCTGGACAACCTTACCGGTTGTGCACCGAGAATCGCAGACCCTGGTGACAATACTTGATAGGGTGGGAGGTCTAAGACGGATTTCCTCTACTATAGGGTGTTGTGGGATGATCTCCCGGCGGGCATCCTTCCAGATCAAGGCAGATGGCATGAGATACTGAGTGAACCTCTCATAGATAAAGAGTGGGAAGGTGTACATGAAGGGGTTAGGAAGGTCTCTACCAATGCAAGAATGAAATGTATATAATGTAGAGCACGAGGTTTACCCCACACCGAATACCTTTAATGCAATCTACTCGGGCGGTCGTCCTGCTGCCCGCGCTCCATACGTTGGGGTTGACTTTATGCACATGTTGTAGGGTTGCCCCGACATAGAAGTGTTCTGGAGACGGTAACTGCGAGAGTGTCGCTACGGGGTACACCTCCCTCAAGGAGGTTAGGAAAAGCTTGCTGAGAATAGTCCCGGTTAAAAAGAAGAAATACCTTAGCAGAAAATTTGTAATGCTGGGGTTGGTGCTAGCCAAGCGAAGAGTGGCTATCCATTGGATTTCTGTTAAGCCCTCTGTGGGTGGAGGCATGGCTAAGGGATATGGCAGAATGGGTGGTGGAAGAAGAAAGTCATATTCAATAGACTCAAATGGACAACAAACTGACAGATGATCTGCGGGCGTGGGCAGCAATCTTAACTGAGCTACTTGAGCCACCAGATGGTCGACCACTTTGAAGACTGTAAGAGAGTGGTGCTCAATGGATAGAATTAGGATTATTTGGAGGAGGTACTGGGGAGAATGAGAACGGGATGGGTCAAGTGGTGGTGGTGTGACGTCCCTGCTACGGGGTCCAGGTCGTCGGGCAGGGGGGATTGCTCTTTTTCCACACTCCCCTGGATGGAATCTGTAATTAATCTGCACCCTGTGCACTGATTACTACGGTAGAGCAACGTGGGATGGGAAGTGGGTCAAGGTAACATGAGCAGCATATTGAAGCACATTGTTGTATTGTTTGTTTGTACTAAATGCCAATAAAAGTGCAAACAAAAAAGTCCTACATAAGCACCAGAGGACCCCGGCAATGCTCGTACGAGATTACAAATAGGAGGAGCAAGCCATATCAGCAGGCATATTGCACAAATACAATTAAATTCCAACCACGTGTTTGAGCAATACATAGGATAAAACCCAAATTAAGCAGGGAAAAGAGGAATGCCCCCAAAAATTTCCAAATCCCACATCTGCTCTCACAAGCTTGTAGTTTAGGGAAGGAAACACAGAAGGATTTAAAAAGCACGCCCTGCCCTGGCGTCGGGTGTGCTTTCAGTGCCTCTGAAAACAATGATAGTTTCAGTAACTACATGCTCTTTTCCTCCATTATGGAGGTAACCATGGAGCTCCCAGGATCGAGTCATGCGTTATGCCAGCCTGTGCAGTGAAGGTACTGGAAGCAATGCAGGTGAGAAGTAGGAGAGGGAAGCAACACAGCTTGGTGATATAATAGGTCTGGCAAATGAAAGCGAAGACTCCAGGAGCATGCAATATCAGTACCATATTTTTCATCCGAAAAACATACTTACATAAGCTACTGAATGCAACTGCTAGAAGAAATAACTGCAACAATGCAAGAATTAAAGAAAGCGGTCATAAACACTTTAAGCACCCCAGGGAAAATTGCAAAAGCTCTGAATAATCCTACACTTTCAATTCACTTGCTCTTATCCTGAAAAGCTGAGGATTGAAGAACTCGTTTAGGGCCCAGAGGTGATCTCAACACTTTCCGGAGCAAGGTCCCACAAAGACAACCACTATTGACATTCAGCACACCCTTAACCCAGAAATGCTGCATTTTCTCTCTCCACAGGAACTTGCCTACTACCTTCTAAAACAGTTCAAAACATAGGTGTTATGGACAAACTTCATTCCTTAGAGCTCCAAGTAGTCCGTTATGAGCTTTTGCTTTGTTGATCAGAAGATTCTGCGTAGCATTTCACCACTTCTCGATCCGAAATATCATATTCCAGTGGTCAACGCAACTATCCAACGGAGAATGGATTAGACCAATAGTGTCTAACTATGTGCAACAGAAACAATACTAACACATCTTCAACTTTTTTAAATACAGCAACCTGACTAGTCAAAGGATAATAAATGTAGAAACATATTTCCCCGAGTCTCTCTCGACTTCAGAGTTGACTTTATGCACAACAATTGGGTTTGCCATTTACAGACCAAGAGACCGGGCTTTTTCTACAGCAGCAGCCAGACTCTGAAATTCCCTTAAATTCCAACCACGCTCCTAGTCAGTGCTGCTTTTTGTTTTTTTGTTGTTTTTTTAGGAATCAACTAAAAACCTGGCTCCTCTCCCTATAGTGCAGCTGTGTGGTCAAAGTATTGTACAATGGTTTCGTTAGTGACAAGAAACTTTGGCGGTAGTGCAGTCTACGAATAACCAATACCGTCCTTCCCATACAGTCAAACAGAATATTTGTTTCACCTTTCTGAGGTCCTGGTTGGATGGCCAAATAATATGAGACTATCATGGACCCTTTGGAGCACACAGAACAAAGAATGGAGTAGCAGATCCTGGATGCAATAGGAATGATGCACACTATGAGTGTGATATTTCCGCCACCAATCGTTGACCAAAACAAACTGCATTTTGGTGCTACCTGCTTAATGGTTATGAATTCTGTTCACAGTCCAGGAGAACTTACAGATTCTTCAACCCATGGCTAGGAGCATGGCCAGCACCATGAAAACTGGCAGGCACGTGTAATAACCGACTTTTCCGACCCTTTTTAGAAGGAGGATGAAGAATGATGACTCCAGCCTATTATCCCCTATGGTATAGGGATTAGGACTATAAGTAGGACCTATCCATAAGGCACAGTAGTGCATTTTCGTACCCTTTTCTTTAGATCAGGGCTTATAAGCTAAAGCTAGGGGATAGATATATAAGTATTAGGGATGATCCGTCCTTTTGTAAGAGTATTAGTACATTTTCTATGGAGTCACGCATATTTTGGGCCTTGCAGGCCTTAAACGGGACAGACTCCATCTTGCCCTCTGCCCGGTAGCTGGAGAGGCTTTCTAGGTTAAATGTAATGTTTTAGTTTCAAGGTGTTGTTCGCTTGGAGAGAACCGGTTCAGGCTGGCCCTTATCGAAGGACTGTATTTTTCTCCACTCCGAAGACACAACTTCAGGCCGGCCGGCTGGGAACGTGTCCTTGGTACGGGGAGGTACAAGAATTTGGTGGGCGGCAGGTTACTGGCCGTAACTTTCCATGAAGGGACAGCTTCCATATTAGTGAAAGTGTTAGGCACTGAGTCAGTCAGTCCGTAGGTGGCAGCTAGCCGTTAGCATCTCTGCCATTAATTATTTCTGCGGCAGACAATCGCCATTTTGAAGTCTGAGAAAAGCCGAGACTCTCTGAGAGCTAGAGAGAGAGAGAGAGAGAGAGAGAGAGAGAGACGGTAGTTAATAACGAACAAGGTTCCAGTGCCTTGGAGGGAAGCAGAGAAGGTTGAGCCTAGCGGTGCAGACGTGTACTTGTGACAGCTGAGGTGGACCCCCGAGACGAGCCAAGACACAGAGAGAGACGAGACGAGAACCTAGATGACTGCCGAGTCCAAACTTCATATTAACCAGGTGATATCTGCCCCTTCCCTTGCGAAGCGCGCATCTTAACCTCTATCTTTTCTTTGCAGCATATATATATATATATATCGTGTAGTATTGTGTTTATTCTTTATATTGTAATAAATGCCCCCATTTTTGGTGAACCGACATGTGCCTTGTATTCTTGTTCAATCGTTGTGATCTAGTTCTTCTAGTCAGATGTTGTTTGCATGAACGGATGTGGATCCCGGTCAGGTAAGGAATGACTGAACAAGTAGGGAGGCAGAAAACAGTTGATGTCAAGAGCAGAAGGCACACCTTGTGATTCGAACACTACACTAATTTCCATTGCCGTAGTTTTACCCTGAATAGATAATTGCAGATTTCATCCCTGAGGATTCATAGGAAAGTGATCGTCGTTGGTACACGGCGTTAATGAGAGCACCTAAGGATAGGTGTGTAGGTCTGCTGGATTGTAGACCGTGTGTAAATGAGAGCACCTAAGGATAGGTGTGTAGGTCTGCTGGATTGTAGACCGTGTGTAAATGAGAGCACCGGGGGGATACGGTGCAGAGGCCTGCCAGATTGTAGGTCGTGTGTAAGTGAGAGCACCCAAGATTGAGGGGTGTGTAGGTCTGCTGGATTGCAGATAGGGTATAAAGGAGAGCACTGGGACTGCAGGCCCACGTGTGTAGACGCGCCGGATTGCGTGTCAAGTGAATAAAGTGCGAAATGGTACATTATCAGACCTGCCCCAGGGTAGACTAGTCTGGGCTTATGTGGCCGCGAGACTAATAGGTGTGAATAGGATGTTGTAGAACCAATGCTTGTTTATTGCTATTTTTCCCATCCTTAGGTACGAAATGTTATACATATGCCTATACCCATTGTAAATACGTTCTAAGGAGGGAGTTGTTTACGTTCCGGCTGGATTAGAGGGGCTCCTAGGAGCGGATTCCATCTGGTCCAAAAATTTGGTCGGTACATCTGGCGTCACGAACTGTTTACGAAGCCTGTGTGCGCTGTATTGTTTTTATCTTGTTGGTTTGCGCTCGGCTCGTACGTATATTTGTTGATATTTGTATATATATTTTTTGTGTGTTACAATGTTTTCGAAAAAGAAATCAAAATCTACTTTTAAGTTGCCTGTTGATATTCCCGGCTGGGAGTCAACGCCTTATGAGGCTCTGGCCCGTGAGTGGGCCGATTCTACTGGTTTGAGTGAGAATTGGACTTCTTGTTTGGAGCAGGCGGAGCCCGCTGATGTGGCTTCTTGCTTGCAAAAAGCGCCAGTAGTGAAGGGTGATGAGCTTCCTATTTTAGGACGCAGAGGTTGGATTGTGTTGACTGCGTACAGAATTCTGCATGAGAAGTTTACTAAATTGCAGAAGCGGTTTGTTGACATGGCAGAAAAGTTTATTGAAGTGCAAAATGTGCACACTCTCTTGCGATGTCAAAATAAATTGCTTGCCGATAAACTTGAAACTTATCAAACTATAGCTGAAAGGGCTGCAGTACGCATTGCGAAATATAAATACAGACACCGTCGTGGTCGTGTGTCTACGCGGAAAGTGCGTCTGGTCGTGGCGAAAGCTGGACTGGACTGGAACCCCGACGAGTGGGATGGTAATATCTGGGATTCGAATGATTCTGGCTCCTCGGCTGAGGAGGGTGACAAGCGCGAGTCTTCTCGCTCCGGACGGGATTGTAAGTCTGCTTCTTGTGACAAAGATGACATTTCTGGCAATGGTTGTCGCTCTACCCGTTCTGATGACGTATCACGCCCTGATTGTGCTTCTAAATCTAAGGACCGGGCTTCCTCGGAAGCTCTTCCGGAGGTTTCTGCTCACCCTGTGTTTCGACGCAAATTACAACAGACTCCTGGTATGCCGAATGGTATTCAAATGGATAGTATTGAAGATTTTACTCAACAGGAGGTTAGTGACATTTTACAACGATTTCGTCAACGGCCCGGTGAAACTTTGCTCACATGGATGGTGCGCCTTTATGAACTAGGTGCTGTCGGTATTATGCTTGATGCTGGTGATTGTTTACGTTTTTGCTCTCTGAGTTCCGATTCTACTGTTCAAGATCATTTTCGGAATTATAATGGTGCTGGCCAGATTACTTTGCTCCAGCTTGCGAATGATGGCTGTAACCATAAATACCCTACTGAGTCTGATTGGCCTGTCAATGACAAGCCATGGTACACTTTGCGCGATGCGTCGCAACGTTTGAAAGAGGAAGTGATGAAAACTGCGATTTTTCTCAGTACTTCTGACAGATTGTTGGACGGTCTTTTAACATCTTCTGTGCGTAATCGCATTATCCGTTCTTCGCCTGTTGCTTATAAGCAGGTTATGATGACTTTGTTAATCAATCAAACTGGCAATCCTTTGTCTATGGTGCTTGAATCTGTTCGTCAGCTTGGTGAGTTGGGTGAATGGTTTAAACCTGAAAGGCAATCTCGACCCGAGGGTCGTACCGCTGGGGATTATAAATTCTCTAGGCGTGACATGTTTCTTGCACTTTTGGATGATGGTGTGAAAAGAGAGGACATCGATGGTGAACCTAATAATCGCTTGTGGGAAATGTTTCGTAAGCGTGGTTTGGATCGGAAGGAGGGTGCCCGTCGAGTACGAAAGAATGATTGTGATCGTGGTTCTGATGACAGTGGTGATGAGAGACGTCGTGTGGATGCTGATCGCCGTGATGACCGGCGCTATGAACGTCATGCTTCTCCCCGCCGCGATAATAATGTAAATGTAAATGTAATACAAGGGTGAGAGACAGAGGGAGAGATGATCGTGTCTCTAGTAGACGCAGAGATGACAGGAGTTGTTCCCCTGATGTTAGACGACGGGATGATCGCCACAGGCTTTCTGACCGCAATTCTCAGTTTTTTGAACATGACAATAATCCATTTCGTAATAGAGATGGATATGAACAGGACGCTCTGATCCCGAAGAAAGTTGAAAGCATTTATCCCGATTTATCGTGGTTGGCGGACCACAGTAAAAATGACTAGGAAATAGGTCAAGCTCCAGTACGCAGGTGGGCTCACAGAGACAATAGACCCTATGTAGATATCGAAATTTTTTGGAAACATCGTAATATCCAAAGGGCCCGAGCATTGGTGGATACTGGGGCGGAGGCCACTTTAATTCATGGTAAGTCTAAGAAATTTAAAGGACAATTTTTCACGATTACTGGTTTAGGTGGAAAAGAGACCCCCGCGGTGCAAACTACTCTCGACATGAGAATTGGCAGACTTCCCCGCAAAGAATATTCTGTACTAGTTGTGCCACTTCTAGAATACATAATTGGAATTGACATTTTGAAAGGAATGACCTTGCATTTAGATGATGGTTGTTATCAATTTGGAACATAACATTACATCTCGTCCAGACCCGTACGGGTTGGTCGTTTGCGAATGCCCCCCATTCACATTCCCCTGGCTACGAAAGTGGTTTCTCAAAAGCAATACCGTATTCCTGGTGGTCATGAGGAAATCACTGCCACTATTCAAGATTTGGTTGATGCTGGGGTTATAACTCCAATTACTTCGGCTTGGAATAATCCCGTTTGGCCCGTGCGCAAAAGTGATAATTCTTGGCGCATGACTGTTGATTATCGAGAATTGAATAAACACACTCCACATTTGGCTGTTGCAGTGCCAGACATGGTTACTTTGATTCAGAGAATTCAAAAGCATCCAGGTACATGGTATGCGTCCATTGATATTGCTAATGCTTTCTTTTCAATCCCGATTGCCCCCGAGTGTCAGGAACAATTCAGTTTTATCTGGAATGGACGTCAAATGACGTTCCGGAGTCTTCCTCAAGGTTATGTACATAGTCCTACGATCTGTCACCGGCTGGTGGCGGAGCATTTATCTGAAGTACCTGTTCATCCCCAAATCCAGGTGTGTCACTATATTGATGACATTTTGATTCAAGGTGAGACGCAAGACCAGGTTCAATCCCATTTAGACCAGATTCTCGACTGTTTACGTGCTAAAGGTTGGGAGATTAATGCCGATAAATTGCAGGGCCCTTCCCAGAATGTTAAATTTTTAGGAATTAATTGGCATGAAGGTCACAGAGAGGTGATCCCGCAGGTGAAGCGTAAAATTTTGGATTTTGCTGTTCCGAGGAACAGAAAGGAGGCTCAATGTTTCATTGGCCTATTTGGTTTTTGGCGTCAGCATATTCCCCATTTGAGCCAGATTTTGGCCCCATTGTATCGAGTCACCCGTAAAAAGAATGCGTTTGAATGGGGTGAACCACAACAGAATGCTTTTAATTTGGCGAAAGAAGCAATTCAGTATGCCTTGGATTTGTGGCCTGTGAGCGAGGGTGATGTTGATTTGAATGTTTCTGTGGATGGTCTGTATGCCAATTGGAGTTTATGGCAAAAGCAAGGCAGACAAAAAGTGCCGTTGGGTTTTTGGACTAAAAAGTTACCCGAGGCTGGTGAGCGTTATACACCCTTTGAGAAACAGTTGCTTGCATGTTACTGGGCTCTGGTGGATACCGAGCAATTGACTCTGGGTCATACTGTGATTTTGAGACCTGAAATTCCTATCATGCAGTGGGTGTTGAGTTCGCCGAAATCCCATCGAATTGGACATGCTCAAGAGGCTAGTGTGATCAAATGGAAATGGTACATCCAGGACAGAGCGCGTGTGGGACCGAAAGGTGTGGCTGTATTGCATGAACGAGTGGCGCAGGCGCCCTCGAATGACACTGCTGATGAATGTTCTGTGCCTGTGGTTCAGGAATCTCCTGTCAGGTGGGGTAAGCCGTTTGATGATTTGTCCGCGGAGGACAGAAAACATGTGTGGTTTACAGATGGTTCAGCGAAATTCATTGGTGAAAAACGGCACTGGAAATCAGTTTCTTACAATCCGATCACACAAAAGTTATTGAGTACAACTGGTGAAGGAAAGAGCAGTCAATATGCTGAGTTATACGCAGTTTACCAAGTTTTGAAACAAGAATTACCTGGCACATGTCACATTTTCACTGATTCCTGGTCCACTGCTAATGGACTGGCGATATGGTTACCAACTTGGCATTCTCATAATTGGGAATTGCATTCAAAAGAACTGTGGGGAAAGGAATTATGGCAAGAAATTTGGGAACTGCTCCCACAGAGTACCGTGACAATCTTTCATGTGGATGCTCATACCCCGATCGACTCCCTTGACAAATTCTTTCATAACATTGCAGATGAAAAGTCTAAAATTTCTGAGGCAGTGGTGGACATGCAAGACTCTGATTTGGCAGGATTGGCGAAGTGGGCCCACCAAAAAGCAGGACATTTTGGAGAGAGAGCCACTAGCAGGTGGGCTTCCGATCGAGGAATTCATATTCCCTTAAATTTGATTAAAGATGTCATTCTGCATTGTCCTATCTGTCAACATGCTAATTAACGATCAGTGCCCCATATTGTTAAAGCCCATTTGCATCGAGGAAAAATGCCTGCTCAAATTTGGCAAATTGATTATATTGGTCCACTCCCTATGAGCAGAAGCTGCCAGTATATTTGCACAGCTGTTGATACTTTTAGTGGCCTGTTGGTCGCTTTCCCTTGTAAACAAGCTACCCAAGTTAATACCATTAAAACTCTTGAATTACTCATACTGTACTATGGTGCCCCATTCCAAATTCAATCTGATAACGCATCCCACTTCCGTGGAAGATTGGTGCAGGAATTCTGTGTGGAAAATAACATTGAATGGATTTTTCATATTCCATATTATCCGCAGGCCTCAGGCCTCATTGAAAGCATGAATGGCTTGTTGAAAGAACAGTTGCGTAAATTGACTAATGACCATTATACGAATTGGAAAGATTTTTTTACTTCAGGCATTATTGATCTTAAATAATCGTCCTTTGTTGCATGCTGAATCTCCTTTAATGCGTTTGTTTCCTCCTGCTGTTGATGCAAAACCTAATTCGATGTCTCATACTGTTCTCTATTGGGAAATTACCCCCGGAGCTTTGGCTCCATGCAGAGCGACCCCAGGTTCCGCAGGCTTGGACCTGCATGCTATGAATGATGCACTTTTGAAAAGTAGAGACCGAATCATTGTTGAAACTGGCATTGGTGTCTGTATACCTGCCGGTAGCTTTGGACTGATTGCCCCTAGATCGGGCCTTGCCTTAAAAGGTGTTCAGGTTCTTGGAGGAGTAATTGACAGCGATTATCAGGGAGAGATTAAGGTTCTCCTGCTTAATAGCAGTGAGCTTGACTTATCGATCAAGAAATCTGACCGTGTTGCTCAGTTGCTGATTATGCCTGTTTTCAGTGGTGAGATTAAGAAAGGCTCTGCCCCGACTTTGCTAACGATACGAGGTCAAAAAGGGTTTGGTTCTTCGGACAACCCTGGTGCCAAAATTTGGGTGCAATCGCCTAAAAATCGTCCTGAACAGGCTGAAATTATTGCGACCGGTCATGATAACACCATTTTGGTGATGAAGCCAGGGAAAGATAGCTGGGAAGCTGTCCCAGCTGACAAATGTTATTTGCGAGAGTGATTAAGGCCTGTGTTTGTATTCTTTCAGATCATTCTCTGGACTGCTGCTGCAGGATGTGCCGGCGTTGGACTCCTTTTGGTCTGCTACGCCGGGAGAGAAGAGAACACACCGACTTCGGTTGATTGGAGAACCCGAGTTCCGCGTTCCTTCGCTGCGTGGGATACCTCGTCCAATTTCTGGATAACCCTTGCGAAAAGGGTTACGAACTCTCCACATTTCTGTCTTACCCCTATGAGATCCGTGACTGATATTTTAGCGACCTGCTTGGTTGCTGTCCCTGCTTCCACTGAGACTTTGCGGCACATTTTCAATATTTCGAGTGCCGTCCTAATATTATTTTGGGCGATTTTCCCGCCCATAAATTTTGCCCTTTATGTTCTACCCTTTCTGATTCTGCCCTTCCGATTCCTTCCCAGATTACTACATATAACATTACACAGGGCGATTTATGTTTCATTTTCACTTGTGATCCTAAGGCGATTTCGGAATGCCTACGTTTAAAATTACGAGCTGCCACGACTTTTTCTGCTCACCAACGATTGCTTTGTTTACGAAGACTTCCGAATTCATGTACTTCTGTTAAAAATAATATGACATGTAAAAGTTTATTAGTTGTTCCTAGCTATTATCGTCCTATGTTGTTGCCTAATGGCTGGCTCTTTTCATGTGGGAATACTTCTTGGCCCTATATTCCTGCTAATGTTACCGGAGGTCCGTGTGCTATCACTAGATTGAGTTTACTAATGTTTTCCTCACACCCTGGTTCCCATTCCCGTGTGGTACGAGACTCTATGACATTACAAGAAGACTGTGATTCCTCCGTTCACCTTTACTCTAAATCGGAGTATCTTAGTTTAGCTTTTTCTATTATTGGTGTCCCAGCATTGGCTGTTTACAATGCTAAAACTATTGGCAAGATGGCATGCTGGATGGTTAAATCCATTAATCAAACCTCGACTGTATTATCTGATTTATTATTAGATGCCCAGGGTGAAAGACGAGCCATTTTACAAAATCGCGCTGCGATTGATTATTTGTTGCTGAAACATGGACATGACTGTTCTGACTTTGAGGGCCTCTGCTGTTTTAATTTGTCTGACCATTCTAAATCAATCCAGGCCCATATTGACAAACTCCACGATTTGACTACGGAAGTTAGACAACATCGTGATCAGGGCTGGTTCGACTGGCTCTTTAATTGGTTGCCAGACTTACATTCTTTACGACAGATTTTAGGGGGTATTATAATTTTTATTTGTATTTTAGTAGCTATTTGCTGCTTTATCCAGTGCATTCCCTCTTTATTGCAATTTTGTAGACTTGGTAGAAAGCATAGATCAGTTAATTTTGTTTCTTATTATTCCTCCACGGATGTTAGTTCGATATAGAATCTGGCTAATAGACTGGAGTCAAGGGTGAAATGTAATAACCGACTTTTCCGTCCCTTTTTAGAAGGAGGATGATGAATGATGACTCCAGCCTATTATCCCCTATGGTATAGGGATTAGGACTATAAGTAGGACCTATCCATAAGGCACAGTAGTGCATTTTCGTACCCTTTTCTTTAGATCAGGGCTTAAAAGCTAAAGCTAGGGGATAGATATATAAGTATTAGGGATGATCCGTCCTTTTGTAAGAGTATTAGTACATTTTCTATGGAGTCACGCATATTTTGGGCCTTGCAGGCCTTAAACGGGACAGACTCCATCTTGCCCTCTGCCCGGTAGCTGGAGAGGCTTTCTAGGTTAAATGTAATGTTTTAGTTTCAAGGTGTTGTTAGCTTGGAGAGAACCGGTTCAGGCTGGCCCTTATCGAAGGACTGTATTTTTCTCCACTCCGAAGACACAACTTCAGGCCGGCCGGCTGGGAACGTGTCCTTGGTACGGGGAGGTACAAGAATTTGGTGGGCGGCAGGTTACTGGCCGTAACTTTCCATGAAGGGACAGCTTCCATATTAGTGAAAGTGTTAGGCACTGAGTCAGTCAGTCCGTAGGCGGCAGCTAGCCGTTAGCATCTCTGCCATTAATTATTTCTGCGGCAGACAATCGCCATTTTGAAGTCTGAGAAAAGCCGAGACTCTCTGAGAGCTAGAGAGAGAGAGAGAGAGAGAGACGGTAGTTAATAACGAACAAGGTTCCAGTGCCTTGGAGGGAAGCAGAGAAGGTTGAGCCTAGCGGTGCAGACGTGTATTTGTGACGGCTGAGGTGGACCCCCGAGACGAGCCAAGACACAGAGAGAGACGAGACGAGAACCTAGATGACTGCCGAGTCCAAACTTCATATTAACCAGGTGATATCTGCCCCTTCCCTTGCGAAGCGCGCATCTTAACCTCTATCTTTTCTTTGCAGCATATATATATATATATCGTGTAGTATTGTGTTTATTCTTTATATTGTAATAAATGCCCCCATTTTTGGTGAACCGACATGTGCCTTGTATTCTTGTTCAATCGTTGTGATCTAGTTCTTCTAGTCAGATGTTGTTTGCATGAACGGATGTGGATCCCGGTCAGGTAAGGAATGACTGAACAAGTAGGGAGTCAGAAAACAGTTGATGTCAAGAGCAGAAGGCACACCTTGTGATTCGAACACTACACTAATTTCCATTGCCGTAGTTTTACCCTGAATAGATAATTGCAGATTTCATCCCTGAGGATTCATAGGAAAGTGATCGTCGTTGGTACACTGCGTTAATGAGAGCACCTAAGGATAGGTGTGTAGGTCTGCTGGATTGTAGACCGTGTGTAAATGAGAGCACCTAAGGATAGGTGTGTAGGTCTGCTGGATTGTAGACCGTGTGTAAATGAGAGCACCGGGGGGATACGGTGCAGAGGCCTGCCAGATTGTAGGTCGTGTGTAAGTGAGAGCACCCAAGATTGAGGGGTGTGTAGGTCTGCTGGATTGCAGATCGGGTATAAAGGAGAGCACTGGGACTGCAGGCCCACGTGTGTAGACGCGCCGGATTGCGTGTCAAGTGAATAAAGTGCGAAATGGTACATTATCAGACCTGCCCCAGGGTAGACTAGTCTGGGCTTATGTGGCCGCGAGACTAATAGGTGTGAATAGGATGTTGTAGAACCAATGCTTGTTTATTGCTATTTTTCCCATCCTTAGGTACGAAATGTTATACATATGCCTATACCCATTGTAAATACGTTCTAAGGAGGGAGTTGTTTACGTTCCGGCTGGATTAGAGGGGCTCCTAGGAGCGGATTCCATCTGGTCCAAAAATCTGGTCGGTACAGCACGTCATCACAAACGAGTTGTACATTCACTCAAGTCTTCACAACTAGGTTTCACACTACCATTGAAGCATGGCTGTCCCTAAGCATGCCCCAGAATTATTTGTGGATTCCTCCAAGCTGCCCGTATGCTGCAGAAGAATTTGGAGGTCACATCTGGATAATAAGAAGAATAAACAAGTACTGGCAAAACCAAAAGGCTTTGCCTTGGTCAATGCTTTTTTTTCCTGATACCGTTTCAGCACTGGCAAAAACAACAAAAAAATGTTATTGCCAATGCTGAATAACATTTAAAAACAAGCCGTTGCAAAGGCAAAAAGTTTCGCCTCTGTGAAATCTATGTTTTGCATTTTTAGACAAGTTCCACTGCAGCACGAGCTGCTGTGTAACATGGCTTAACGTTAAAGATTAAAGCAGTGCAGTTTGCCTTAAAAGAAAAAAAAAGTGCTGTGAAGTGGTCAAAGCTGGCCCTTCATAGCGCTTTGCTTTTTAACTTCAAGCCATGTTGCACAGCAGCTTGTGCTGCTGTGCAACACGTCAAAAACACATTGACAAACCCAGGGCTTTTAGTGGGACGGGTCCTGCCAGTGTTCAGCACCAGCAGTTCTAAAAAACACGTGTCAAGATGGGTCCCTATCGAGCTCTCCATTTTTGCCCTCACCCTCAGGGTGAAAAAGAAAATCTTAACTCTGCAGCATTCCCCCTCACCTTCACTGCCTCTGGTGAATAATTCTTTCAATAGTTTCTTGTCCGAACTGAAGCATTTTCAATGTTATATAAAACGAGGTCCTAATTGGGGCTTATATATCATATGCAACTAACAACCATTGACAAAGCCAGTAGTCTTGGCTTGTTGTAGGTGTAATGTTACTTGTATTTTATATCTGAAGGCAATGAAAGAAGCAACAAAATGCCAGTCAGGAGGCATACATTGCTAAGCACAGAATTTTAGCTTAAGGGTTTTTAAGCCACATCCTTAATTACATCTACCACGCATCCATGAGACCCCCCCCCCCACCTCCTCAGTTTTCATCCCACTTAAAGTCCTGACAAAACCACTAGATTTTGCAGAGTCGAAAGCTATTGGCTTTGTCTGTGCTTACTTTTATTTGCAATAGTTTTCGCTGACAGCTTAAGCACGCTTGGTGAAACCTAAAAAGAAAGTGAAATGCACCAAGCAAACAGCCGCCCTTATTCGACAGCAAACATGAAGATTACAGATAAAAAGTAAACAAGGCAGAAGCTGGAGAATAAAGCCAGAGGAAAAAAGTAAACGGGAACTTACAGCAACCGTCGGGTCACCTTCCTCTTCCTTCTGCAAAGGGACACTAATGTGTAAACTTACAGTGCTGTAGAGCTTAAGAGCAGCAGCTACTAGTGTATAATGGGAGCTTTGTTAACTGAGCTCACTGAGGCCTGCAGCGCAAAGCGTTGATGGGTCACCCGCTTTTGCCGGGAGGGCCAGTCACAAAGCATGCTTCAAGGAATCCCCTCTGTGCATGCTTGGCACATGATACCCAACACTGAGTTCATGCCCTTGTGCACGGTAACAAAGCAAGTCAAAGGTTCATTTCCTGATGACGCTGAAGCAGAAACTAGTTATTAACAAAGTAATGATCACATAGAAAATAAATTAGATAGGAGACTTAATGCATTGAGAAATGGATATGCCAAACGCTGTTCCTGCCCCCCGGCAAGACAATGGGATTTAATGTTCTCCACTTGAATACAACAAGCATTTACAATGCAATGGTTTCACCTTTTGAAAAGTTAGAGCTATTGGCATTGTGAATGACAACATTTGTATTTATGTGTTGCTTTTGAAAACAGATAAATAAATGGCATTGTCATTTACAATGCCAATAGTTTAATCTCTGGCAAATGCCACTCATCAAGCTGAGACACTCAGCTGCAGTCACAACAGTGGTTTGGAAAAGACACGGACACGCTGGAAGTAAATATAGTGTTACTGGAAATCACAGCACGCATTAGTCAATTTCCTGGAAGAACCTCGATTCTATTAACTACCAGCAGGGTACACGCTGTTTTTGACCGAGCTGACATTTTTGGCCGCATTCATAAGTGATGACATTTGTAGTGGTGGCCTCGGGCGAATTATGTGGCTTTGCAAGCGAAAAATGAAAACTGGCCCCAAACACCAAGTGTTCATCACATGGTGATAATGACAAGGCGATAATGAGCTGAGAAAAAAAAGCAACGGCAGAATGGATAGAAGAGCAAATCGGACCCCCTCGATGTCCCCACCCGGCCCGTCACTTCCCACGCCGCATGACATGCCAGCGCCGCAGAATAAAGTCGGGCTTAGGCTGAGTGATTCATGTCAAGCACTGCATGACACGTGACTGACTAACTCCGTTCCAGCCCATGTGACCGGGGGTCCGAAGTGTCTGGGATCTCAACTTACACCCGGTTCCACTCTAGTGACGCACTTCAGTTGTCCACATGTTCTATCAATGTGCTACCCATACAGTTTTGTAAATCACCGAAACATCACCTAGGTCAATTCAGAGAGCTAAAATGTGACAACCATATGTTCGTCTAAATTGGCTTTTTTTAAGATATCTCATATGGAAGGTGTTCAGCTATGGTGACATGGCAAGATGCAAACATCAGAAACCAGCTAAACCCTGCCACCTCCGCGCAGAGCCCAGACTAGTCCGGATTCCACCACAGCCCATCCTGAACAGACTGTGGGCAGTCCTTTGCCTAACAAAATAATAAAGCGATCTATCTACATAACCTCAATCACAGACCACAGCCCAAGCAAACTCCCAGAAAGACACAGAGCAAGATGTTGATCGACGCCCACAGGCACAAGGTGTGCACAATAACCTGGATTACAAGCAGGGTGGGTTTGTACCTCCAGCTACTAAGCTCACACTAGTGCACTAACCACGCAGAGAGATTTCACAAAAACTTTCCTCACGTCTTCCAAGTAATGATTATGCCAGAACACCACAGTCGCCCCAGAAGCTGAAGGAAACGCACAGCTCACCACAGCAACGGGCACACGGACAGCGGGAAGGGGGACGGCACACGGACAGCGGGAAGGGGGACGGCACACGGACAGCGGGAGGGGGGACGGCACACGGACAGCGGGAGGGGGGACGGCACACGGACAGCGGGAGGGGGGACGGCACACGGACAGCGGGAGGGGGGACGGCACACGGACAGCGGGAGGGGGGACGGCACACGGACAGCGGGAGGGGGGACGGCACACGGACAGCGGGAGGGGGGACGGCACACGGACAGCGGGAGGGGGGACGGCACACGGACAGCGGGAGGGGGGACGGCACACGGACAGCGGGAGGGGGGACGGCACACGGACAGCGGGGGGGGGACGGCACACGGACAGCGGGGGGGGGGACGGCACACGGACAGCGGGGGGGGACGGCACACGGACAGCGGGGGGGACGGCACACGGACAGCGGGGGGGACGGCACACGGACAGCGGGGGGGACGGCACACGGACAGCGGGGGGGATGGCACACGGACAGCGGGGGGGACGGCACACGGACAGCGGGGGGGGACGGCACACGGACAGCGGGGGGGGACGGCACACGGACAGCGGGGGGGACAGCACACGGACAGTGGGGGGGGGACAGCACACGGACAGCGGGGGGGACGGCACACGGACAGCGGGGGGGGGGACGGCACACGGACAGCGGGGGGGGACGGCACACGGACAGCGGGGGGGACGGCACACGGACAGCGGGGGGGACGGCACACGGACAGCGGGGGGGACGGCACACGGACAGCGGGGGGGACGGCACATGGACAGCGGGGGGGACGGCACACGGACAGGGGGGGAACGGCACACGGACAGGGGGGGAACGGCACACGGACAGCGGGGGGGGCGGCACACGGACAGCGGGGGGGCGGCACACGGACAGCGGGGGGGGGGCGGCACACGGACAGCGGGGGGGCGGCACACGGACAGCAGGGGGGGGGCGGCACACGGACAGCAGGGGGGGACGGCACACGGACAGCAGGAGGGGGGACTGCACACGGACTGACACCTTCGGGTAAAGTCCGCACATTATAAGAATGCATTAAAGAAACATTCGACCCGGTTGAAAAGACACGCAGGAAAGACACATATTAATAGTAGCTTGTTCTTCTATCGGGATAACTTTTGCTATGGTAAAGATACAGAAATTCTTATGGTAGACCAGGCTTTTTGTTTAAAAACAGCAGAACATTCAATTAAAACAGCAGAACATTCAATTGCTCTGCAGAAAATCGAGTAATAGACGTCAATATGGTATTTGAAGAAACATTGTGAACTGAACGATCTCTGTTGAAATCTGTAAACTACCTGCAGTGACAGGCTCAAACCGCACCACAACTCAGCATTTCATCCTGCCGACGTCTATCCATTGAGGTTTGGGCAATAGTAACTAATCAGGGAGGACTGACTGTGTACCGATCTGGACGGACTGTGCCAATAGGGAAGAGACATGGATCTTTCTGCCAAGCAGTGAGGCTCGTGAGAGTTCAGGAAGACGGAGCTCTGGACTAACGGCCTACCCGAGAGGCTCAGGTGAAATCAGGGCTAACGAGTCTGTCTGCGCCGATATCCCAGGAGCCCCCACCTCCTGGGAGGTCACGGAGACTTTATAACACGTAGTTCACGATCAGACCCCTGCTGCTTTTATGCCTTTGTGCATCCGGGTTTAGTTCCTCGTGACGGAATGCCATCTTCACATTTGCCATGCTCTTATGCTAGAGAGGAGACACGCCATCCCTGAAGCCTCAAGGGAGGTATACTTATCACATCCTAGAACACAATGCACTCAGGTGAGACAGTGTCGGGCAGGGCTGTGTGGGAATCCGGCCGGAGGGCTGATCTGAAATGACAGTGTGTGGGCCACTTTTTGGGCTTGTTTTATGGTCTGTGATTCAATTTTAATGTGGGTTTCCCTATTACCACCAACCTTTCCTGTAGCAAGCACAGACACATGCAGTCTTCCACACCTTGCAAAACACCTGGGCAGCGTGTATTTACAAGTTCAAAACTGCCCCGAATTTTCAAATGTGAGCCAATTTCTTAAACTACGTGCGAATAGAGGCCACTTTTATTCTAGGACCCGGTCCAATTTTTCTGCCTCTGTCCTACCGTGGTGTCAAGCTGCTCCTGTATGCAAACATATCGATTCTCCGTGGAAGGCGCAGTTCTCTACTTAAAAGTATGTCTGTGTACAAACTGCAGATCAAAGGCTAGGACCCCCCAAGGCGATGCTCCTCCCCTTCTTAGGTAGATACCATGTGCTCAATCGAGATCAGTGACACATACACTTGTTAGTGCTGCGTTTAGAACCCGTACATTAAGCGCTATATGCATGATGGCACACTGCACCGCTTCCGTCATACTCGATAATAAATGTGCTCCTTATCGTCATCGAGAGCAGCCCCCCTACCCGTTAATGTACACTCCATTTGTGTGGTCCGGACCGAGCAACCCATTTCGGGGACACCCCTGCCCAACCTTACTGTGGAATCTTCAGTCTAGGCTTGCTGAGGAATGCTTGACACCCCCCACATGACACACACTAAGTACCTGCCACCCCCTGCATTCAAACCCAAACAAGAACTCCGCCTTAAGAGGGTAACGGTGTCTGGTGGTGGCGGTGGGTCCCACCGCATCCATAGCGCTGGTAAACGAGTCCTGCTTGAGTTGAAGACGGACATTTGAGGCAGTCGGTGTGTATCTGGCAAAGCGAATTCCGGAGATTTGAACCGGGGAGCTGCTATTTGTGATATTTTGCTGTTAGACGCGATCCAGAATGTAAGAAGCATTTTCCAGATAAGGGACACATATCCTCGTTGCAGACGGTGCACGTTAGATGCCTAGCCTGGCGTTATTTACATGTCAGATAACTCTGGGCTTTACGTCACATCGTGAGGCAGTCTAGTACTTGCAGTTTTCAGCACATACAATGACACAGTCGAATTCAAAGACCAGTTCCACCCAGGGTGTCGTGATTTTCCGAGTCTGCTACATTATAGGGAAATTGAAACTACACTCCCCAGAATTCAATTTTAAAAATGTTTTAAAACAACTATTGGTTTGAATACGTTTTTAGGTCTGGCCTTTTGTCAAGGCCGTTTGATTTTTAGGTCTGGCGTCAGATAATACCTTTTAATTTTTCGGTCAGGTATTAGCCCAAACATTTTTTTTTAATTTACAAAATGTTATGTATAATAAACTGACTTTTAGGCGCTGCAGCCGACGTGAAGGCATCAGGGCAGGGGCCGGCTCAACTGTGTGTGCACTCGGCGCTTTTTGTGGCCCCCACAATGCTGCGCATAATGCCCGAAAACCCATCTTTAACATCTCGACGTGTGGGTAGTCAGGCTGGGCTCTGAGAATGCCAGGCGTGCCAGGGGGAACAAAGGGTCGCAGAGGCAAAGACTACAGGGGGGCAGGAAAGGCACGGACAGCGGGAGGGAGGGGGCGGGAATGGCACACAGTCAACGGGAGGGGGGGGGCGGGAACGGCACCCGGACAGCGGGAAGGGGGGGGAAGGGGGGGAGGGCGGGAACGGCACACGGACAGCGGGAAGGGGGGGGGGCAGGAACGGGCACTCACCTGGACTTCTTCCGGCGGCGTTCGGCCTGGAATGAAGAAAAGAAACATTTAAAAAAAAACACGCCCACCGCCGAGATGACGAGCACAGAGGGGCGGAGAGGGAAAAAATTGCATGAACGCCCACGAATCTGGTCCGGCCATGACAGACAGATCTCTGTTCCAATGGCTAGCCTCCATTTATGGAGCTAGCCAATGGAACAGAGGGCGGGACTAAGCCTCACACTGTAGGAACATAAGATTTCTCCTGGGCGGAGCTAGGAGCTCCGGCCCCAGGCGAAACTTAAAAAGGGTCTCTTATGCTTGATACATTGAGTAGCAAAGTTTGCCATATTAAATGAATGTTGCTTAGGATTTAGAAACGACTCAAAGCATAGCATAAACATAGCCAAGGAAAATAGATCAGTGTTGCAGCAAAAGTTTCAGACTCTTTAAGATATAGCACATGGGCTGGGCAATAGTGCAATTTTCTGTAGCAGAGAAACGGTCACGTAAGTGGAAAAAACCTGACGACAATGTAAAATGGGGAAGAGTAGAACGGGGCTGCAAACAGAAGAACTCTTAAGTGTCGTCAGCCAGTGGAGGCACACAGCCCGCAGAGACAAAAAAATTATACTTGGTCCAAGTTCCATGGAGGACTGGAGGTCAGCAAGAAGCGTAGAGAAAGTGGAAGTAGCAGGAGAGTGAGTACGAGGTGGGCTCTAAGCCCGGTGTAAAGCTTTTTCTTTTATTTACTATAGCTTTTGCTAATAGCGCATGCACGCTGTAGGCGAAACCTAAAAAAAAAATCCTATTTATGCGTTATTACGCATGAGTCATGATGCTACCTTAGCCCTAGTGTCATCACACATGCATCAAGACACGGAGGCCATTTTAATTATTTTTACTCCCTGTTCCAAGACGGCAGACACCCTTACTGAAGCAGTAAATAAAAAGTAGTTCACAGAGCATTCCTTCTGGAAAGCAGCAGTCAGATAGGAAATTGCTGCCACACAAAAAAAAAATGTAATCAAGAAATTGAGATGCAGCAAAAGAGCAAAGGTGGAGTGGGTTGATCAAAGGTGTTAAATAAACTGGGGTAAAGGAGTGGGCTACAGAGAATATAGGTGTTGGATGGGGGAAATTAAAAAATAAATACACTTAAATCAAGAAATCCAACAGGGATGGTAGAAAGAAAAAAACAGGAGATGCCACACAGAGAGCAAATGTGAAGGTTTTGTTCGTGGAGAATCAACAGATGAAGTGAAGGAGCAACAGTTAGGATGTGGTACTGGCAAAGTAGCACATAAACGAGACAGCAAGAAAACACATGCACTTGCATGAAATGCTACTGAAAGAAAAATTATCTCCCTAAATTTAAGCAGTGGATGGATACAGGTCCTCTGTTCTGGTACCTTCGGCCCCAGATAAGGAAATCGTAATTCAGCCCCAATCAAGGGTAGATAAAGAATTCTTTCGTATTTTTACCTTGGAGATGGAGGATAAGGAAAAAAATGGAAAATTGGGCGTCCCAAAAAAGATCAAAGGTGAAAAGAGGAAACCTACTCGTAGAATTGGAAGAAAGAGGCACAGAAGAATTCACTTTGAGAAGCAGGATGTTAGAGGTGAAATCTCCTCGTCCAATTCGGAAGGGAATCATGAAGAAATTTTTTCACTTGAGGAAAAAACTCCCTCGGTGTTGGATAGGGAGATACCGGTAGAGCATGGCGATCTTTCATCTAGATGTGCGGTTTCCAATTTGGGAGTCCCTAATGCTGATGAGGTGAAGCCTAGTATGTCGGCCCCTATCTTGGAATCAATTAAACCGGTCTCTGGTGTCCCTACCGATTTTGTCCCTTGTATAAAAAAATGCCCCGGTATGGCGGGAAGGGATGAGGCTTCTAAAAGTTCCCAAGCTACAATTGAAGAGAAAAGCGTCGACACAGTTATTTTGGATTTCCTCCCGTTGTTTGATACTGATTTGATTTTAAATAGGGCCCGTCTTCTTAAAAGCTTTGAAGAGTTAGAATGCTTGAAATTGATTAATTCAAATGACATTGACCTGGTATCAATCCGGAGATTGGAAATTGGAATATTGACTAGGGTGAAATTCTATTCCAAGCTCATTGCCAATCTCGTTGTGAAGCAGTCTGAGTTCTTTCAAAGTCGTGGGATCGATGTTATTCCCATCCTGGGGGGCCCAAGGAATGGTTTATTAGCAGGGGAAAGCATTTTTCCTCCCCTCAGTCGACTGGGTGGTCTGGCTGGCTTTGATGACCTAAACATCTGTGTCTCTAAAAATACACGTTTTGTCTCTAGTGTAAATTCACCTCCTGTTATCTCTCGCGGAGATATAGTTGAGGAGAGTGCCCAATGGAATTGGTTACCAGGTGTCCTTTCTAGTAGGACAACAGATAACATGATTTCCCTTTCTCATCTTTAGTTGTGTCTTGAAGATATTATCGTGGAATGCTGCAGGTATAAAAAACAGTCCAGATAAACTTCAGTTCCTTCATTCTTTTGATGCTAGCGTGATTTGTCTCCAAGAGACTTGGTGTGTGGATAGAACTCCTGCTGGAGGGGGCTATATTTCCTTGGAAGGTGGAGCCATTCCGTCCAGGAGAGGTCATGCCAAAGGGGGCATTGCTTGTCTCTTATCTAATCGGATCAAGTGGAACTTCACCCATTATTTGGATTCCAGTAACCTCCTTCAGGCGGTAACATTGTTTGGTAATGCTGAGGTTGAGGCGGCCAACTCTATCACGCTGATAAATGTTTACATCCCCCCAGATGCTTGCTACAATGTAATTGTGAAACAGGTCTTTTCTTACATAAAGAGTATTAAGGCCAAAGCACCTGCAACCCACATAATTTTAGTGGGCGACTTTAATTGTAAGGTCTCTAATACGAGTCTAGCTCTGTTCAGAAACAAATATAAAGAGGAATCATTAAAGATCCCACAGGCTCTATTCCCTGGTAACATCAAAACAGATAAGAGAGGGAAATTGTTTCTGGAAGAACTGGCTGAATTGGAGGGGATTATCGTAAATGGTAGGCTTCCCTCTGACACTGCAGCAAGTTTTACTCACAAAACCAATCGGGGTGAGTCTATTTTCCTTTTATCTCCTAAAAGATCTGATCGTCACTAAAACCCTAAACAGCGATCACAATGTGATATCCCTAACTGTTAATATAAATCCACCTAAAACGGATCCATGGTCGCTTGATGGTGATCTGGTTAGTTTTAATGGTAAAACAGGGAGATGTTTCTGGAATACAAGGGCCCTAAGGGGCTTGTCCATTTTACTTGATAAAACTGTAAAAGAACTCCCTAGTTGGAAAGGGTCGGAAATTTTGTATTTTGTGGGGTTTATGAAGGAGTTAGTTCTGGTCGCAAGTAAATCGAATTCGCACAGAAATATGCGTCCTGTCCCCAGTTCCTTACGCCTGCTTAATAAAGAAATAAACACACTGGTTAGGGAGCAATACTTGAATAGGTCCATAGAAAGGTCTCGCAAAATAACCTTACTAAGGAGAAGGAGAGTAAGGTTAAAAATTTTAAAAGAGGGAAGATTCCTTATGGATAAAGTTAAGGGAGGCTGTAAACAGAGGGAATGCACGACTATTTTGGTCTCTTATTGGTGAGGGTTGTGGAACAAGAATCAGGTCCCTTCCCCCTCCCATTTCCGAGAAAGTTTGGGTGGGTTTTGTTACGCAATTATATGCTGGTAATGGGCCTGTTGAGGATGACAGAAGGGTGGGCGATGTCGGACCGTTGTTTGAGCCGCCCTCTGAAAAGATCATCGAATTAGCCATAAAGGACTTGCGTTCGTCCGGCGCCATGGGCCCCGATGAGCTCCCAATTTCGGTGTTAAAACAGGATGCCGAATCATGGAGCAAAATCTTATTTCCAGTATATAGATTTTGCTTCCAACATAGAACTGTCCTTCCCTCTTGGAGGGGGAGTATTCTGGTACCCCTGTTTAAGAAGGGGGATAGGAATATGCCCCAAAATTTTCAACAAATAGCTTTGCTTGATGCTATAGGGAAAGTATTTGCGAAATGTCTTTTAACATTAATATCTGACTGGGTAGATGGGGGTCAGTTGCTGCCATTGGAGCAAACGGGGTTCCGTAAGCGTCACAGCACAATGGATAATTTATCCGCCTTGCAGATAATTTTGGATAAATATATAGGGGCTCGCGGCGGAAGAGTTTATGCTGCGTTTATAGATTTCTCCACAGCATTCGACAAAGTTGATCGCCCCCTGCTGTGGAGAAAGCTATCTTCTCTCGGAATGCCCTCACTGCTCTTAGATTTAGTTAGGGATCTCCATACCGATACCTGGTGCAGGGTTTTATTGGGTGGCGAAAGAGGGCTATCCCAGGCGATACCCACTGCAAATGGATTGAAACAAGGATGTCTACTAGCGCCATTATTATTTTCTCTCTACATCTCGGACGTACCTTCGTTTTTGTCTTCAAGTGATGGTAACGCCCCAGTACTAGGGGGCTCTCCAATTGTTTGTATGCTATATGCGAACGATATTCTGATATTGGATTTAACACCAAAAGGTTTGAATAATCGTCTACAAGCACTTCACATATATGCAGAATATCATCCCCTGAAAATAAACGTAGCAAAAAGTAAAATCATGTGTATTGCAGGTAGGAGAAAGGCGAAATATGAGAACTTTAGGTGGATGGTGGGAGGAGACAGGTTGGAGGTGGTGAATTCCTATGTGTTCTTAGGAAAGATAATATCTGCCAATTTGAGCGATAAGGACCATGTTGCTAACAATTCTCGAAAGGCTCTGGCTCAGGGTAAAAGTCTGAGTGCTTTATATTGCGCAACTGGGAAAAGACATTTCCCTTATTTACTAGAGGTCTTTCGCGCAAAGATTTCAGCATCCCTGCTCTATGGTGTTGAATTAATTGATCTGGGGCAATGGAGTTTTCTGCATACTGTAGAGGGAAAAATCCTCTGACAATTAGCCTCAGTTAATACTGCCTGTACAACGGCCGCTCTTAGATTAGAGTTTGGAATCCGTAGTAGTTGGGTGCAGGCTTTAGCAGGGATTGTAGGCTGGGTGTTGTGCATGGCTCGGGGGGAACCCGGGACCATGCGGAGTCTCATGAAAAAAGAATTGTTGGGATCCTTAAAAGAACACTCTAGTATTGTGACGAATTTTAGAAAGGCGGTTGAATACCTTCAATTAGATGAATCAATTTTATTTACATTGTCCCCAGGCCAGTTGAAGGCTGTTTTAAAACTGGCCACTTGGAAACTGAGTTTTAGCCTAGACAGGGAAGCAATTCTAGCACAAAAAGGCACCTCACCATTTATTGACTCCTGCCTATATAAGAAAATGCAACCGTACGTGTCATGGAATATACCCCACAGTATACGGCGTCTTTGGTTCCTCTTGAGGCAGGACCTCCTTCCTTTAAATAATTTAACATCTAGATGGTATGGGTCCCCTGCAATTTGTCATCTTTGCAATATGTTTACCCAGGATATTGTACATGTTCTCTTTATATGCCCAACCTTGCGGACATCACATAGAAAGCGGTTTAGACATATATGTTTAAAATTGGGTCTCTTGTCGGCGAGCTCCTTTTTAAATGCTTTGTACAATCCGCCCAATGAAATGTTTTGTTTTAATATATTTAACTTTTTCAAATGTTTTCTAGATATTTATTAGAGGGCTTGGGAATCAAATGTCTAATAGGATATGCTTTTTTACTTTGTCATGTAAAGTATGTGTATTTACAAATATGTGTGGTCTTTCTTTTATGTGGATCTCTTAGGAGTTCCAAAACATAAATAACGAAATTGAATTGAAATTGGATACAGGTCAGCCAATCAAAAATATAGTAAATGAGTTAGGCTCCTATGGAGACAAACAGAAGATGAGGAAGGAAAGTTGTTGAATAAGTAACAAACAAGCATTATTAGCAAATCCAAAAGCTTTCATCTGTGCGAGATTATTGTCTTGGTCAATGTTTTTCTGACATGTTGTACAGAAGCGCAGGCTGCTGTCCAACATGGCTTCAAGTAAACATTGAGAGGATGTGGTACTAGGGTCAAAGCTGCGGGCCTTGCAACTTGAGAACCAGTTCAAGTCTTGCCGTCTACTCAACATCCTGTGATTCTGAGAAAATCACTTAATCTCCCAATAAAATATTAAAAAATTAAAGTGTAATTGTCTAATTAAGTGGTGCTCATTTAAAGCAATCCAATACCCTGGGGCCGAGTTTGCGCTACATAGTAGCGCCCCCGCCCCCCCCCCCCCCCCCCAAATTAAAATAAATAAATAAATAAATGGACCTGGATGGAGAATAATAGGGCATGAAGAAGGAAGGTGGTGGACACGAGGGAGGAGGGTGGTGGACACTAGGGCGGTCACAGGAGGTGGCTGAAGCGGGGGCGGGTAAAACAAAGAGCATGTAGGAGGACATGTTGGGCTAAAAGACAAGGAGGTTTATTCAAAACAATGGCAGTGGTGGGTAAACATGGATTGGGGGAGATGAGATGGTTGAAGATGCGCTCTCATAGACTGGTTGGCCTAGTGTCCCTGTGTAATGTACGTGGTGCTGCTCATTTAAACCACTCCAATCCCTTTGTGTCGACTTTGTGCTACATAAATGCGCCTATAAAGTAAATGGCATTGTGGTGCAGGAACACAACGGAGTACAAACACATGTACTTTTATTGACTGCGGTGAAGAAAGTAAAAAAAGTACCTCTGTAGTGCGAGGCCAGCGGAAGGACACTGGCCGCCAGCCAAAATCTGTAATTGCTCCAAGCTCCAGGGAACAGCCGAGGATAGAGGAAGTGAAAGCTGATGACGTGACCCTCATGTAGCTGACCAATGAGCAGCAAGAAAATGAGAGCGAAAGCAAAGCTTACGAAGGGAATGTAATGAGCAGCTGTGAGACCCTTTTGAGATGTTTTCCTTCCCCGAGACTGGGTACTCTGTCTGCACTTATGGTGTCCAGGTACATGGGGATTTATTTTCAGTCTCCTTTTTAAAGTAGTCACTATGATAATTTTAACAGTTTAGCTGCCTGTTATGTGGTGATGTATTCTTCTCCCAAATAATATACATCAACTGAACGGGTCGTTACTTAAAAAAAAACATCACTAGTAAAATAGTCACACGTGGATTCTTTTCTACATTAAGAATTTTTAATGCAAGCATATGGCAGCCCAAGTTTAGATGGGGCATATTTTCTTTTTCTTTTTGTGCCACGTGCTTAAAATAAATGAAATATTACCATTGCATTAGTAGGCCAAGACTAGACCTATTGGCTTTGGCAATACTTGTTTTTGCTTTGTATTCTGTTATTTGTAGCCCTACTTTTACAGAGCAAAAAACGAATGTACCAGTAGAAATAGTAATACTAGTGTTGGGTGTGCAGCCATTCACAGCAGACAGACAAAATGAGAGCGCTGCACGTGGGCCAATGGAGCAGTCTACCTTGGAGGTATGCAGTGATCTCTGTGCCTCAGGGGCTTTTTCTTTGCAGTGAAGGTTGCATGACTGAACTGGACTTTCTAACACTTGGTCTCAACCCAATCAAGCAACACTTGGAGTACGCCGATGTGGATGAGCGTGATTAAAAGCAGGCTAAAATGCCAGAATTGCCTGCTGTATATAACTAACACAAGATTTGCACAGCACACTCCGTTCACAGCCTGTGTAACCGTAACTTGGGCATAACGTGTGGATACATTTCAAACATTACCAGCGAAGTGTAAATAGTTGTCGAACCGAAGCATTCATGGCCGGGCTTCCATGGCACACGTCAAGAACTCAAGCACTCAAATAATTCAATATTTTAATATGGTAGACTTAAGACCCACTGCTTGTAAACAGTGGCGGCTCGTAATGTCGATGAGTAGTTGGGCGGGCACGCACAAGAACACTCCCTTCCTCCCATCCCTCAGAAGCACCCACACACACACTTTGAGGCGTTCGGTATGCTCTGCTCGCAATCGGTTCGCAGCTTTTCAGATATGACTTTTAAATGCAGATAGGAGTAGAAATGACTGCCCCACGTGGGCTCGTGCAACCCCTCTAGACTGCTTTCCAACACTAAATATTTAACCGATCTGATTCCCACCCTTTAAAAAACAAATATGCCATTTATCTGGATTTAGCAACTGTCTGGTTGAACACGCTATCACTCTATATGTATTAACACTCTGTAGTCGACAGTCTTCAAAAAACAGCTTACAGAAGAAAGGTGGCCTATATCCTAGGGTGAAGGGACAAAGGATGGATGTCATTTCCGGCCTACAACGTGATTTTGGTGAAATTATGTTTCCACTGTACTATTGCTTAAATTCCCACAGATTCCCTCTTTCCAATCAGGAGAGCAATCTAGCGCAGCATGTGATGTGATGTAATGAGATGACTAAAGGTGTGTTGTTGCACGAACAACAAAAAGAATGAGGGCTGCTGCTGGGAGGAAGTGCATCACGCCAGAATGAAGCTGCAAACATCCAAATACTTCTAACAAATGCCACTTCAGCAGTAATGCGCGCAGTGGCTTTTCAAACAATACGTGTAAAAGCAGAGAACGCGTATTAATGATTTAGCAAAGGCTCTTGAGCCACGGCAAAAGCCTTTGAGGAAACGGGCCCTCTCAGTCACGGCTGGCATTATGGGCGGGTGGAGGGGGGGTGGAAATGGGATTGTTGCGCCGCGGAGGGGATGGGGGGGGGGCGTGCGGGAGGGAAAACATATATATAATAAAATACAAGTTAAACTTACCGTCCCCGTCTCGCTTTTCCCGAAACTCCCGACGTCCTGCTCGTTGAATTCTGCAGCTCGTCACCAGGAAGGCTGCAGGCAGCCTCCCTCCCCTCCACCAATGAAAAAAGAATTGTTGGGATCCTTAAAAGAACACTCTAGTATTGTGACGAATTTTAGAAAGGCGGTTGAATACCTTCAATTAGATGAATCAATTTTATTTACATTGTCCCCAGGCCAGTTGAAGGCTGTTTTAAAACTGGCCACTTGGAAACTGAGTTTTAGCCTAGACAGGGAAGCAATTCTAGCACAAAAAGGCACCTCACCATTTATTGACTCCTGCCTATATAAGAAAATGCAACCGTACGTGTCATGGAATATACCCCACAGTATACGGCGTCTTTGGTTCGTCTTGAGGTAGGACCTCCTTCCTTTAAATAATTTAACATCTAGATCAGGGATCTTCAAACTGTGGGGCGCGACCCCCAGGGGGGCCGTGGAATGATGCAAAGGGGGTCGCGCCTTCACAGTGTCACTTCTGCCTCCAGGGCTTCAGCCCCCCTCCTCCCCCATCCTGTCTCAGCCCGGGCTGCTGCAGTGCAGCTCGCATTTCTGGGGCCTCGGCTGGGCAGTGTCTGGAGTCTTATCTCCGGCCGAGTTTTCACAGGTCTTTAAAGACCATTAGCATATTTACATGCCTTTGTTAACCGATTACCAAAGATTCTTTTTTTATGGTTCCAGGACCCCCTGGGCCCCCACTCTGCCTATTTCTTATATTTGTATTTCTGCACTTACTGCTGTAGTGTGAGAATGCATTTAATGAAAAAAATTATAAAGCTGGGTTGCCAAAAGAAACGTGCCTGCTATGTGTTGTTTAAAGATCCTGACACTAAATTGAGTTATAAATCAAAAAGTATGTATTAATTAGGTATGTGACTTTTCTGTCTTTATTCTCTTTAATTATTAGTCATGGGTCATTAAGGCATCACTAGAACACAATTAAAAGTGCTTTCTATTTATATTTGCTGTTCTAAGTATTCACAGATAAGTGCAAAAAATACAGCTGTAGGTGACTGCTTCTTTTTGGGCCATCAACATAATGAGCTGGTAACCCTAATCATTAGACTGGAAGTTTGTAGCAGGATCAGCTCATTATTTATTTCCTCCACCCTCGAACCCCGATTAATGCCATTATAGCAATAATTTAACTTATATCTGAAACCCTACGCTTCAAGTTTTTGGGAATGCACCCTGCTTTCAGACTACTCACTTCTCATTCTCGCCTTAACTTTCACGTTAACCCTGCACTCACAGCGATCACAATGCACTCGCACTGATCACAACGCACTTGCACTGATCACAACGCACTCACACTGATCCCCAGGCACTCACACTGATCCCCAGGCACTCACACTGATCACCAGGCACTCACACTGATCACCAGGCACTCACACTGATCACCAGGCACTCACACTGATCACCAGGCACTCGCACTGATCACCAGGCGCTCGCACTGATCACCAGGCGCTCGCACTGATCACCAGGCGCTCGCACTGATCACCAGGCGCTCGCACTGATCACCAGGCACTCGCACTGATCACCAGGCACTCGCACTGATCACCAGGCACTCGCACTGATCACCAGGCACTCGCACTGATCACCAGGCACTCACACTGATCACCAGGCACTCACACTGATCACCAGGCACTCACACTGATCACCAGGCACTCACACCAATCACCATGCACTCACCCTTGCTGCTCCCGGCCATGGCCAGGTGAGCTTCTAATGTGGCAGCGCGTATTCTTGCAGATTGGGAGGCCCTTCACAGAGGTTTACTAGACATCTTTCTGATATTAATTGTTGTATTTTGGTTATAAACTGGTACTGATGGGGTGAAATCTTTCCTCAGTATTACTGTGTATAAAAAAATTCTAAATAATAAAGCAATGCTACCCCAAAATATGCAGCATCACAGAACATTATTTACATTTTCTACTCACACAATTTAGTCAAGCCTGTCGCATAATTTGGTCCTCACCTTCCTCATAACCTAGAGGTTTTGAAATTTTTGTCAGGAGGGGGTCCTTACGCTTGAAAATGTTGACAGGGGGGTCTCGGCATCCAAAAGTTTGAAGACCTCTGATCTAGATGGTATGGGTCCCCTGCAATTTGTCATCTTTGCAATATGTTTACCCAGGATATTGTACATGTTCTCTTTATATGCCCAACCTTGCGGACATCACATAGAAAGCGGTTTAGACATATATGTTTAAAATTGGGTCTCTTGTCGGCGAGCTCCTTTTTAAATGCTTTGTACAATCCGCCCAATGAAATGTTTTGTTTTAATATATTTAACTTTTTCAAATGTTTTCTAGATATTTATTAGAGGGCTTGGGAATCAAATGTCTAATAGGATATGCAAGACTAGACCTATTGGCTTTGGCAATACTTGTTTTTGCTTTGTATTCTGTTATTTGTAGCCCTACTTTTACAGAGCAAAAAACGAATGTACCAGTAGAAATAGTAATACTAGTGTTGGGTGTGCAGCCATTCACAGCAGACAGACAAAATGAGAGCGCTGCACGTGGGCCAATGGTGCAGTCTACCTTGGAGGTATGCAGTGATCTCTGTGCCTCAGGGGCTTTTTCTTTGCAGTGAAGGTTGCATGACTGAACTGGACAAGTTAAACTTACCGTCCCCGTCTCGCTTTTCCCGAAACTCCCGACGTCCTGCTCGTTGAATTCTGCAGCTCGTCACCAGGAAGGCTGCAGGCAGCCTCCCTCCCCTCCACCAATCACAACGCTGCAATGGCAGCGCTGTGATAGGTCAGGTCGCTGCCCCACACGCGTCATTTTCTTACTATATGCTGCAGCATACAGACAGAACAGGGGGAGTGGTCGGTGTTTCTCGAGCGCAGGGGGGAGTGGCTTGCCCACTGTTGTACGATACTGCCTGTTTGGACAGCCTCACGCTGCCCAAACAGTCATTATGTACAACAGTGGGCAAGCCACTCCCCCCTGCACTCGAGAAATACCGCCCACTCCCAACCAGGAACTTCAGCTTTCTCGCCATGCGAGAAGGCAGAAATAAAGGTAATTATTACCATTTATGTTTCTGCCTTCTCGCACTGCGAGAAAGCAGGGGGGCGGCGCCCAAGCGCTCCTATAGAGGAGCCGTCACTGCTTGTAAATATTTTGTGCAGGCACGTAAGGTTTTAACTGAGACCAATTAACGATTTACGTGGCACTGAAGTGTCTCCAAATGCAACATATTGGCGCCAAACAATTAGAAGACTAAATTAATATGGAGTAGTTAAAATCAGTTTAAATAATATTAACCAACACACAAAGAAAAAAAGTAAAGGAAGATAAAGTAAAGGACAAAGTAAAAGTAAAAGAGAAAGGCAACCGTAAAAGAAAAGTACAAAGGGGAAAGCAAAAGGGCAAAGGAAAGCAAAAGAGAAAATAAAGGAGAAAGGAAAGCAAAAGAGAAAATAAAGGAGAAAGGAAAAAGGAAAGGAAACTAAAAGGAGAAAGGAAGAGAAACTAAAGGAGAAAGCGGCCAGTAGGAGGAGACTGCCAGAAATTATACTTGGTCCAAGTTCCAGGGAACAACTGAGGAAAGAGGAAGTGAAATCTGATGAGGTGACCCGGATGCTGCCAACCACTGAGAAACAAGAAACTGAGTGACCGCAAAGCTTGCGGATGGTAATGGGTGGTTTGCAAGCATCTTTTAAGATATTTCTTTTCTTAAGTACAAGAGATTTCACAAGAGAAACCTAAAAAATATTTAAATTATTAGCATTGTTATTCACCAAGCCAATAGCTTACACTTTCCTAACGAGAGTCCTATTGGTTATGGCAATGCTTGTTGGTAGCAAGCAAGGACAGTGCTGTTTTGGTGCTGAGTGATGATGTGGTTGGGCTGAGTGATGTGGTGGTGTATTAGAGTGATGTCCCAGAGTGATGTGGTGGTGCCCCCAGAGTAATGTGGTGGTGCCCCCAGAGTAATGTGGTGGTGCCCCCAGAGTAATGTGGTGGTGCCCCCAGAGTAATGTGGTGGTGCCCCCAGAGTAATGTGGTGGTGCCCCCAGAGTAATGTGGTGGTGCCCCCAGAGTAATGTGGTGGTGGCCCCAGAGTAATGTGGTGGTGCCCCCAGAGTAATGTAGTGGTGCCCCCAGAGTAATGTGGTGGTGCCCCAAAGTAATGTGGTGGTGCCCCAAAGTAATGTGGTGGTGCCCCAGAGTAATGTGGTGCCCCCCCGAGTAATGTGGTGCCCCCCCCCCCCGAGTAATGTGGTGGCCCCCCCCGAGTAATGTGGTGCCCCCCCCCCCGAGTAATGTGGTGGTGCCCCCGAGTGGTGTCCCTGAGTGATGTGGTGGTGTTCCTGAGTGATGGAGGGTGGAGTTGGATGGTGGAGTGGGAGGGTGGAGTGGGAGGGTGGAGTGGGAGGGTGGAGTGGAGTGGGAGGGTGGAGTGGAGTGGGAGGGTGGAGTTGGAGGGAGGAGTTGGAGGGAGAGCAAGGAGTAACAGAAAGAGCATGGGTGCGAGAGCGAGAAAGACGTAGAGAGAGGGGTAGGAGGAGAAAAAAAAAAACACGAGTGGTGCGCACGTAGAAAGGGAAAAAAATTGGAGTTAAAAACACCTGGCGACTGCTTATATTTTTCCATATTCAGCATTGAAAGGGAAAGGAGGTTAGCAAGAGGGATGTTACGGGGAGAGGGCGAGAATGAGAGAGTACTACAGGGGAGGAATGGAGATAAAGAGAGCAAGGAGTAACAGAAAGAGCGTGGGTGCGAGAAAGAGACATGAGGAGAGGAGCTTTTAGTGAGGGGCAAAAGGCCCACTGGTGAGCTTTAGCTAATGCATGGCGAGTGTAGGGCTAAAAGAATAAGATAGCGGGGAGTGCATTCCTTTCAAGTCTGATGGCGGGGTAGGGGGAGCGGCAGCCTTTGAAGTCTGATAGGGGGAATGGCGGGGGAGCAAATGGTGAGGCACATGCACTGGCCATAATCCGCATTCCAAAGCCCTTTGGCATCAAAGGAAGGGTGGGAGGGAACGAGCATATGGGGTGTGAGCGATAACGAAAGTAAGAGGGGGAGCAGGAAGTGAGGCCAAGCGCGAAAGCAATCCAGATGCCAGCTTCGCCCTTGAATGCCTCACATGAACTGGCCATAATCCACATTCCAAAGCCGTCTTATTAGGCTTTCCTGGAGCCCCTACATAATTTCTCGCAGAAGCAATGCGCAAGCGCATTGGCTACAGCGAGACCTAAAAAGGAGAGTAGCATTGGCAACAGGTATATGCAGGAATTATAGAGAAGTGAGAAAATGAAAAACACTTATGGAAATTCATGTCAATAGAACTGCACGTGATGTGACAGGAGGCAAATATACTGCGAACGTTTGCTCTAAAATTAAAGAGCTATAAGAGTAAAGTGCCAAAAAGCTCACTCGTTGATATGGTAAGGTGTTTTTGTTAGGAGTGATTGGTTTGTAATATATTGTGGCGTTAAACCATTTGTCGTCACCAGCCACGTAGATTTTGCAGATGATAATGATGGTCACTGTAGAATCCTGCTCCTTTGTTGGAGGTAATCTGTACCATAAAACAAAATATCCTGACAGCAGCAACGTTCTTTACTGCAGAGTAGGACACTAGTAGTCTACGGTCAACATTAGTGAAGTTGGCTACCATATATGATTCAACACTTCAGTTAATACCTAAGAGAAATCAACAAGTTGTATTAAACCTACTCTATGAAAGTTAAAACTGAAGTTTTGCAGCTGCAGTACTATCTAACAAGAAATCGCAGAGCAGCCATATGATATATCTGTCAAGTCAGCGGGTTGTGGACATGAATACATATGTTATATGCACAAAGCACTGGAATGCTCTGTGTTGCATTGTATTAACAAGTTGTCCCCATGATAGTCTTGGTCTGTTTTTTCACCTCCACATTTTTCTTTTGTTAAAACCATTTACTGCAACCCACACCTGTTCATATGTTCTACAAGGAATGTGTCTGTCTACTTAATGATGTGTGGCCTTCACAATTGTTTATTAAAAGTCGCGATTTACCACAAGTCAAAATGAAGACTAGAGGCTATTGTGCTCAAATGCCAAAACAACATTCATGGAAAAGGTATTTCTTTTACCAGATGAGACAATCAACCTACAAAAAGAACATCATAACGGAATGATCTCATATTAAAGTGTCTCAAATGCTTGAGAGCATGGGTGCAATGCAGAATGCGACCTGTACAACTGTGTCATCAGGGGCAAAACTAGACCCGAACTTCGGGGGTGGGGGGCTAGGACTACCAGCCAGGGTCAGCTTGAGCGCTGGCAGCTGTCTTTATAACATTCTCTTTTTGGCGCTCCCCTCCCCATAAACTCCTTCTCCGTGAATTCCCTCATTATCACTCTCCAACAGTGCACCTTATCTCTCCGCAGCCTCTCTATGATGTAAATTTCATTTTTTATTTTTTTTTAAATTGTGCTACTCATAGCTCATAGCTCTCCAAGATGGCGATGCGCCTCCTGGGCTCCCACCTTCTCTCCTGGACTTCTCGACATGCGTGCTATCCTGAATGACACTTTGCTGCTGTTTTCGGACAGTTTTCGCTGGACTCTAGCCCTTCCCTCCATACCTTGGATCCCACCCACCCTTCCTCTATGCTGTGACTGCATCTTTGACCTATTGCAAAAATGCTAAGCTTTGGTATTCGCTGAAGTCCTTACACCATATACCACCCCTATGCGTCTCTTAGAGTTTAACCAGTCATTTCCCTTCCTATGTGTAGGTAGTTGACTCTTATCACTAGTGTTTGCAGTGGACCTTTGTACTCTCTACCACTCCTATGTGACCCTTAGAGTATTTCCAGTCATATCCCTCCTGTGTAGATAGAAGATAACTCTATTGACTAGTATCCTATGTGATTTTTAGATTATATCCATGTGTATCCCCTCCCTGTGTTTAGAGATATAGCTTTAACGACTAGTCGCCTGTGTGACTGTTGGAGTATAGCCAGGTGTATCCCTTCCCCCGTGTGAAGAGATAACCCTATTCACTAGAACAAAAAGAAATGTGTTCCTTATGTAACATAACTGATTCTATGTAAAGTGCTTTGATAACATGTAACGGAACTGGTGCTATGTAAAGTGCTCTGATAACCTAATCGGTTCAAGTTCGCGCTATATAAAACTCTAAAAAAATATATATATATAGTTTACTCACACTCAGTTATGTGATCTGCAAGGTACATGTTCTTTGCAGCAGGCACATTAACACGGTGTGCTACTCTACGATGAGCCAAAAGTACCACTATACAAAATTCCGAACCCTCACTAGTAGGAATATTAATCTCTAGACTTGCCTGAAAACTGCCTGAGGCACAAGAAGTTCTTGTGCTTTTAAACACAAAGATTTTTTTAATAGAGCGCCCCCCATCAAAGTCAACACCAGGTGCAGCTGCACCGGTGACACCAAACTAAAGCCAGTCCTGCTGCCAGGAATCAGGCAGGACAAAGATTTCCAGGAATGGGGGTCAGAGCTAACCACATAGCTACTTAATGAGGAAAAAAATCTAGGCAAGGGGTGGGGGGGTGATACTTCCCCCAAATTCGAGCAAGCAAAAAAATGTAAAAGATTTCTATAGATGTTTCAAGGGAGAGTAGACGACTCCCCTGGGAATTTCTAAAACCTTCCAGACCCTTGTAGGGCATTAATGAAATATTCCAGTACTTTTGTGGCACAACAGGGAAGCCTGGTCTTTCCTAGGAGTAGATCACATTTTATTCAAATGTTTAACACCTTCGCCGCTGGGCTAATACCCCTGCGGCGCTGGGGGGAGAATGGGGGGCACGCGCAACGCCACAGTGCTTGTGACGAGCTCGGCTCGTTACGCTGCACGGTGGCGCTGTGCATGACCACGCCCGTTTTTCAGAGCGCTCTGCACAGCCGGGGAATTAGCCCCACGTGTGAGCGCCGCGAGTGTCATGAAGAGCTCAGCTCGTCATCAGCACACGTCCACCGTGCCTCATGACGAGCTGACATCGTCGTGAGCACGCAAGGAGTTAAAATAAAAAAATGACTGCCACTAGACCATTGGTATCGATATATTGATGAGATCTTTTTTATATGGACCGAAGTGGAACAGACTCTGAAGGAATTTTTGACTTGGTTAAATCTGACCAATGTCAATCTACGCTTTTCAGCCCACACTGACTGTCAACAAGTAGAATTTTTAGATATTTAAATTAGACACAAAGATGGGAAACTGGAGGTAGATTTATATACCAAACCAACAGCAAGAAACACCCTCCTCCACTTCCAAAGTTACCACCCGAGAAACCAAAAAATTCCCTTTTCACAAATCCTTAGAGTCAGGCGCAATTGTACGAACTTAAAAGACTATGACATCCAAGCAGTAGCTATGAAGAAGACATTTCTGGACCGTGGATACCCTCATCGACTAGTTAGAGAAGCCTACAAGAGGGCACGGTTCTAGGATAGAGATTCTTTGTTCAATGCTATAAAACCAAAGCAAGACTCCCAACTTGTATGCATAACCAAACATTCCACACTAGATTCTTCTATTAAACAAGTAATCAACTCCACCTGGCATCTGCTAAATGTAGATCAAACCCAAAAAAAGATACCTAAGCCCCTTTTTGCTCACTGTCTCAATACGAATCTTAAAGACATGATAGTACGATCCAGATACACTGCTACAGTTACTAACCAACCATCCATCCAGAAATCCATTGATGGCACTAATCCAGTTAGAGGTACTACTCGCTGCGCAGCCTGTTTATCTTGTAACAGCATACTCACTGGAGAAACTCAGTTGTTTAACAGCTATAAAATCTGTGCACAAGAACTATGGACATGTAATACACGTAATGTCATCTACTTAATTACATGTCCATGTAACCTGGGATATGTGGGAGAAACCTCCCGCACCATCAAAACCCGACTCACAGAACACAGGTCAGCTATTAAAACAGGGAAACACTCAGCACCTCTAGTCAGTCATTTCCTAGAGTTTAAACATTAACCCATGGACATCAAATGGCGCATTCTAGAAAAGATCCACAACTCCGCTGACAATGGCGGGGACCTAGTTCGTAAAAAAAAAAAAAAAAAAAAAAAAAAAAAAAGAAGGTGTTCTGGATATTTTCTCTTGACACCTTTCATCACGGTCTCAATAACGAACGGCCATGGGAGAACGCCATCATATAACTGCTCATTCACAAGAAAGATTGCCACTCCTGCCTGTTTAGGTTCTATTCTAGATGTACGTCTCAATTTTGTTTAAGACTTGTTACTATGTTGATAGATAATCCAATTTATCCCATATTCACCAGGTCAATCATCAGCTCCAGTTTTCATACATTATGCTACATATAGGAGATTCTGCAGTTATACCATTCTGTTGATTTTGATCGTAGCCCCTTTCTGCTCAACCTCAAGCTCAGGCACCTCTCACTTTAAGGATAGGCGGGACATACAAACCCGTCCTATTACCTTGCTGCATATATAAACCAACCAACAGCCACCTTACATCCGTTGCTGCCGGTTGGAGAAATTACAGATTACTTTGCGAGAACCCAACGGCCCTGTATTCAGGTATGTACCCTTACCGCTAGCTTTCGTCGCTCCATTCGGAGTCAAATGTGACCATTTGCCTGACTTTAATTGACTCGGGTTATGTACTATTACTTTAACAGAAAGAGCCTGCTCATTAATAATACGCCTTGAATCGAGAGCGGAACATTCGACAAAACGCGCCGCCTCATGAACTGCATTTCATCATGCACGCAATTTTAGCACAGATATTATGTACAATTACATTTTGAACTGCTAATTATTAGGGGCGTGTCACTTAAATGATATACATGTTCCCGGGTTCATTCTTTACAATTACCGGCGTGTATCATTATTTTAACAGCGAGATTCCTCCTACTCATAATTGTCCCGAACTGAGAGAGGAATATTCGACACAACGCGCCACCCTATGGACCGCACCTTACCATATGCGTCACTTTAATCAAGGTATTCACTATATCTATTGCATTTTGAACTACCAACCCGTGTCATTTGAATGATACACATGCCCCCGGGCCCCTTCCTTAAAATTATCGGGGCATATTATTATTTCAACAGTGAATCTTCGCCTATTCACAATTGTCTCGAATGGAAAGGGGAAGATTCGACATAACACGCTGCTCAACCGCACTTTACCATATGTGCTATTCCTATCCAGGTATTTAATGCATGTTATACTGTCAATCTACTGGAGCACGAAACCTAAATGACAGTCATGTCCGTCGGATCATTTTATGGTCCTACAATGTACAATAATCACTGTTCGCAAGTAATACTGATATTTATAGAGCGCGAACAGCTACCTCACTAGGAGGTGTCCAGGCGCTAAAAATGCAGAACTTGTTCAAGAGGAGAGCACAAAAAAGGAGGGAGAGTGCTTATCTATTCTGGGCAAAGAGCCAAGTCTTTAGTAGTTTCTTGAAACTAGATTCTGTAGAGGCAGCTTGGATGGTAGTAGGCAGGGCATTCCAAAGTAAGGCCGTGTCAACAGAGAAAGACCTGCCTCCAAGTCTAGCTTTTTTGGCGCGTGGAACAAGGAGCTGAAGTCGAGAATTGGAGCGCAGGCACCTCTCCTGGTGATATCTGGGGAGTCTGAGTTTTAAATAGTTGGTACAGGACCCCTTCAGTGCTCTAAACGACAAGGTTAGAGCTTTGAACTTTATTCTACAAGCCACAGGGAGCCAGTGCAGATCATGTAGATGCGGAGAGACATGCTGTCTGAAAGGGATGTGTTTTAGCAGTCTCGCAGCCGCATTCTGCACGATCTGCAGGCGATGTACCAGGTATTTGGGTAGGCCGAGATATAGGCCATTTGCGTAGTCCAATCTGGATGTAACTGTTGCATGGACCACCATTTTTCGGCAGTCTGCTGGCAGAAGTGCAAGGAACTTTCGAAGGTTCCTAAGTTTGAAAAGACAACCAGTTGTGACCTGTTGTATGTGTGACGAAAATGAGAGACCCTCGTCCCAGCCCACGCCTAAATTCTTCGCATGAGTGAAGGGGCTGGACCCATTTCAGGAGGCCACCACAGGTCCGAGGGGGGGGGGCGATTGTGTTTGCCAAAAAAGACAACCTCCGTTTTGCCAGCGTTCAACTTTAATTTGTTGGAATTCAACCAGCTAGCAATATCCCGAAGGCAGGCCCTCAAATTGCTGAAGACTGCTTCAGATACGTCAGAGAAGGGGAAGACTAATTGCGTATCATCTGCATACGAAATCGCCTTGACTCCCCATTTTGAGATCAGGGTAAAGAGAGGGGCTAAATAGACATTAAAAAGTAGTGGGCTGAGCGCCGACCCCTGAGGGACGCCACATGTAAGGTGTTTTGGTTTTGAGGTGAAGGTGCCCAGCGCTACTTTCTGGGAGCGATCTGTTAGATAAGATTGTAACCAGCTCAATGCTTTATCTTTCAGACCTATATTCTTCAGCCGTGACAGCAAGCTGCCATGATCCACCGTATCAAATGCGGCTGATAGATCCAGGAGCACCAGCATGGCTGATGCTCCTGAATCTAGAATATTTACTATGTATCTTAATATCATAGGGCACAAAGTGATGTTACCATATGCCTGTAACGCCTCTCGCTGAAACCATCCATGCTCCACAAACTCAGGTGCCCTAGAGCCTACCGATAGTCTCTAACCAGCAACCTTTAAACCGGCAGCTACAGCTTTATACAGTATTCTAGTCCAACTGAGCTTACAGGTATCTATACACCCCCTATTCTTTCACACATTCTGGACATTTCTCATCACAGCTTTCTTTAATGTACTCTTTTAATATTCCCCAGTTTCATCTAGCGTTCTTACTTTCATTCCAGTTTCTATACCGACGCCATCTCCAAGTTAACTGGTCGTCATATTGTTACCTTTGATCAATATTCACCACCTCTTTGTGATTTATAATAAGGTAAGATAGACTAAGCAAACAACAACAATAATAGACGACTTAGACGCTTTTTATCTAATAACAAAACAAAGTCAGTCTTTAGCTTAAGTCTCCTCTTTATGGGTTATCAATAAAATCCAACTTAAATGCACAATCCTCTCCATGTATAGAGTCCCAGTATAAACATATATATATTGTTGCAACCCTACATGCTATAGATACCCCTTTTTTCGTGGTTCATCATTCTTGATTTACTCTCATAATAATGTGTCAGTGTGGCTAATCTTCTAGTCCTCATTTCTATCCTTTCCTCATTTTCATTTTTCTCTACATACCCTTTACTATCCTTAAAGAAATTAATCATGATTTTGTAAACCAATTGGTCCACCAAATGTTAGAAGTAGACATTTTGTTAGAAGAAAATGCTAATAGCGGTATATTATGTTTCACTCATCAATTTGAAGGCAATGTACTGTACAACAAATTGTTCTATGTATATGCACTTTATATTACAACTTGTATACTATTTTATTTTTAAAACTGTTCACTTGTTTTTAGATTCACCATTAAAGATGGTATTTTCCTGATGAAGACACGCCTGTGTCGAAACGCGTAGAAGAAACCGTCTTGTCTTCCCATATGAATTGGGCTATTAGCATCCATATTGCTTTAAACTGTATTAAACTATTGATATATTAAACGTTTTATTCTATGTACTTTTAAGTATACATATCATAAAGTACTTTTATCATTTATATTGAATTTATTAAATTGAATACTTTTTCTACTTTCAGTGCACAAATTGTTTCTTTTACTCACATTGCCTTTTCTCTATCTTGCCTGGGCCTGTTACTTCACACAAATTGCCACTAGACCAAGGTCATAATTTTGTCATGGGTGAGCCCCTTATGCCAAGAAGTATATTCAATATGACCGTGCCAGAAATGTACCATGGATGCTTCAGCGAGTCATGGATACCTCTAAAAATTCTCTCTGTTCAACAAGAGTGAGCATTTTGCCATTGACACCCACTATAAAATGAGTCCAGGAAATCATATGACAAGAGTTACCTAAAATATCAGTTTCAACATTTTGCTATGGATACATCCCATATGCAAAGAATTACGTGCATCATGTCACGACCTTAGGCGAGGTTTGGGGGTGCATGTTCTGAGGGGCCTGCCGTTGGGTATGACTGGGTTAGTGGCTTTGTCAGTTAGCAGTTCAAGTCCCCACAGCCAATGACAGAGTCTTCATAGTATTTCGGGGATGCAGTTTGCCATAGGTAACACCTCTCATTCATATACTATTAGTGACCTTGTCCATAAGGCAAGAATAACCTAAAGTATGCCAGACCAGCAGCACATTTGCACACATAACACACAAGCACACTCACATTCTCACTATATCTCTTGCACTCTTTTATACCTTTGCACTCTGTCACACTCACACACACTGCCAGTCATACTACCATTTGTCAATCTGTTTTTATTGTGTTAGAAAAGCTTGCCCTGTTGCTTCTGCTATACTTGCCTTTTAGTGAAGCTTAATAAAAAATATTCTCTGCACGCTATTCAATAATCTATACTACTATTATAAAGAGAGAACTTGCGCATTTTGGCCAGGTAAACTCGGGAACCACAGCGCCAATCTACACACCCGAAACAATCTATGAAAATGTCAGGGTGTGTAGATGGACATAGGCTATATAAATTTTTTTTAAAAAGTAAATTTTAAAAAAATACGTTTGTAAACAAAGTAGTCCCCTGAAAGTAGCGCCGGCCGGGACCTAGCGCTGGCCTCGACGTGTGTGATGACGACGAAGGAGGAGGGCTGTGCAGTGAGGAGCGGCGGCACAGGTAAGGAAAGGGAAAGTGAGACTGTGATGCAGGGGGAGGAAAGAAGGAGGCAGCAGTAAATGAAAATGTCTGGGCGGGAGGGGGCGCGAGTGAGTTTGGGCGGGAGGGGGGCGCGAGTGAGTCTGGGCGGGAGGGGGGCGCGAGTGAGTCTGGGCGGGAGGGGGGCGCGAGTGAGTCTGGGCGGGAGGGGGGGGGCGCGAGTGAGTCTGGGCGGGAGGGGGGGGGGCGCGAGTGAGTCTGGGCGGGAGGGGGGGGCGCGAGTGAGTCTGGGCGGGAGGGGGGGCGCGAGTGAGTCTGGGCGGGAGGGGGGGCGCGAGTGAGTCTGGGCGGGAGGGGGGGCGCGAGTGAGTCTGGGCGGGAGGGGGGGCGCGAGTGAGTCGGGCGGGAGGGAGTCGGTGCGGGAGGGGGTCGGGGCAGGAGCGGGTGTACTGCCCCCAGCCTCTTTCTGCCCCAGGCAACGCTGGGGCGGGCTGCTAGTAATAATATAATGGCATGTCAATGTTTGTTACAAGTATGATGTGAATGAAAAGAGCACTTCCCTAAAATACCTGTAAAGGGATTATATTTGGTTTCACATGTGATCAAGCAGTTAAAGAGCGTGGAAATAAACTAACCCACGTTCTAACATGTACTATCACAGCATTCCAACTGAGCTTACGAAATGCTTGACTTCTTCGGCAACCTTTCATCCAATAACTCTTTGTATTTTAGTACTTTAAGACCCAACGTACAATGTATAAAAAACGATGTGTGCTGGAATAAAGCATTGTGGTGAATGGAAAGCCAGGAATGAATGAAGGGGTCACATGATCCGCAATCCAACACCATACCCCAAAGCCTCAGCCCTAATCTCCCTCCTTGTGCCTTTCCATATTCTCAGTCCACTCTCCCTTCTTGCACCAGCACTGTTGTTGAAGATGGAATTAAGTAGGCATCTAGTACCACGAAAAAGAGCAGGTATTGTGTGGGTGCTTTTGTAGAAATGTGTATATTTATGTGAGTTGTGTAATTTTTATATGTGCAGATAAAGAGGTGTGCTCATGTAAGTGCTGGATGATGGAGAGTAGTGTGAGTGAGTGCAGCTTGAGTGGTGCAAGTGTAGGGTAAAAATGTGCAGATATGAGTGTCAGCTGAGCTGGATGAATGCAATGTGAGAGTCAGGCTCATGTGAGAGTCAGGTGAAGTGCGCTTACAGAATGAGAGGAGCGAGTGCAGGGTGGTGTGAGCAGTGTGAGTGGTGTGCCTATGTGAGCTGCAGATGAGCAGCGAGAGTGAAGGGTGATCTCCGAGAGGGAATGGTAAAAAGAATTAGTGCAGAGTGAGTGGTGAGTCCCAATGAGTTTCGGCAGACTATTGTCCTGAAGGCAAGCAGGATGAAGAGTGCCTGTATGAATGAAATATGAGAGGTTTGTCCGTGGGAGTGCAGGGTGAAAAGGGGGAGTGCAGGGTGAGTGCTGTGCTTGTTTGAGTGATGCGAGTGCTGTGCCCATTTGCGTGAAGATGGGAGTGAAGGGTAAGCTGTGTGACAGACAGGAGTGCTAAGTGAGTGCACAGTGAGCGATGGGACTGTGCGAGTAGGTTGAGAGGAGTGACTGCACGTGAGTGATGTGAAATACGAGTTTGGGTGCGGGTGACAGTCCAGAGTGAGAGGAATTAATCCATGGAGTGTGATGTGCTTGCTTGAGTAAGATTGCAAAGTAAGCAGTGAGAGTGACAGGTGAGTGTAATGCCACATTATTGCAGGGTGAGTATGGTGCTTGTGTAAGTGGATGGTGAAAAGCGTGAGTGGTCTGAGTGCAGGGTGATCACTGAGTGCAGGGTGAGCAGTGTGCTCATGTGACCACATGTTAAGTGGAGGGAGAATGGTGCGAGTTCATGGCGATGGGAATGAGTGCAGTGTGGTCACCATGAGTGAACAGTTTGTGTGAGCACAGAGTAAGAGGAGGATGAACAGTGTGAGTGTAGGGTAACAGCGTGAGTGTAGTGTGATCGCTGTGAGTGGAGGGTGAGCGGGGAAAGTGACAAGTGTATGGAGTGTCATGTGCGTGCAAGGTGAGTGATGTGCTCATGCAAGTGGAGGGGAGGAGGGCCAATGGCGTGAGTTCATGGTGAGCAATGTGATCGCTGCGAGTGCAGGGAGAGCGTACAGGTAAAGGTTGAGTGATGGGAATGAGAAGCGAGCTGTCTGAATTCAGGATGTATACCCAGACAACTGGAGTAACTCAGTATTGTATTGACGGTTGGCATTGGGTATCAGATATGTTCAACTATTGCTATGATGGCATCAATCAGGGATGGAGGGTGGAGAAAATAAATAATGGGCTGATCCTGCAACAAACTTTCACTATCCTGACTGGGGTTGCCAGCTGATCGGATTTCTAACGGCACCACCAGTATTTTGATGTCCCAGTCAGTACAAAAATAAGCAAAATCACCTAAACCCGGTATTTTTAGCACTTATCTGTTCATACTTCAAACAGCAAATAGAAAGCTCTTTTAAATGTGTTCTGGGGCTACATTAATAATCCGATCCATGACTAATAATTACAGTTTAAGTTTAATGAAAAGGACACAAAAACAGAAAAGTCATGTTACAAATTAATACATACCATTTTATTTACAGCCCTATTTAGTTTCAAGGCGAGGCCTTTGCAGACTCTTTAAACAACCAATGGCTGGTATTTTTATTTTGGAAATGCGGCTTCACCTTCTTGTGGGATGCCTTTAAACTAAATGCATTCTCCGGCTGTGGCAGAAAAAATTAAATACAAATTTAAGGAATAGCGAATAGGCAGCTTGGGGACCCAACCCGGAACTAGTTATCGAAACATAGACTCGGATAGCCAGTTCGAAAGGGATGTAAATACTATTTTAAAGAACTGTAAAAAAACTTGGGTGTAGCGGTGATAAGTCTGCAGACACTGCCCATCCGAGCCTTCAGCCGCTCAAGCTGCCGCCCTCTTGGCCCAAAGGGCGTTGCGCCTAGGTCTCATACAGGGTGGTTAAGAAAAAGGTCCTGCCCGGTAAACTCATGCCTCCGAAGTTCGATGCTATGGAAAAATCAGTGTAGCAGCAGGATATGAATCACGCAACAGTCTCTTCACACGCTGAATATCCAGTGGCAATAATGCTACAAATGTCACATGATGTTTACTGGCCACCCCGTATCATGCGTTATCCCCTCTAGGTTCCAGACACGCCCCATAAGATTTCATGAGCAGAGCAGAGCCGTAGGAAGTAGATAGCAGCCCAGCCAAAACAGCATGCTCGGCAGCCAGATGTCAATAAAAAAGTGTGCGAGCTAAACCACAGCTCACTCTTAGCGCCAATGGAACGACAACGCCATGCAGTCCAACCCATCCACAGGTAGACGGTAAGAGCCCGGCTTAGCCTGTCCGACGCTTCTTTCCGTGAATAACTCACCACGCACAACGCACGTCTCAACCACATCCAACTGTTCTGGACTGGGATGCAATCTCCAACTATAGGGGGATTGCTCGGACAAAAGCACGTGCCGGCTCCACAGCCAATAAGCTCTTCGGACTTCTGGTTAGGGCACTAGGATTGGATAATGTGCCTGTTTGGTTTTATCCCTTGGTCGCCTTGCGCATTAGCAGTACCTCCAGCTCACATACGCCTTCCGGTAAAAGTTTTGCTGGGGGATTGGTTGTTATACGACCCGGAAGTGATATAATTACGCACAAATGACATCCGTCTAAAAGATCTATAGCGGATTGCCGAGTGCGGACATCAGACATCCTGAATTTACCGAAGATCTATGTAAGTAGTGAGCTATGGTCTGGTAATATATTGTAATTGTTAATCTACCAAATGCGTCTGCTAGAACACACTATGAATGCGTTTAAACTCATGGAAAAGTATGTTGAGATAACGGGCTATGTGGCATATTGGGTTGCAAATGATTTGTAACGACCCATTCTGCGTGTGCTCAAAAGGGAAATACATTGAAACCGAGCATACATAGCAGCTGCAATATACTGATGCTCGTAAGTAGTTAAGTCCGGGTTTGAGTGTTTCATTCCACTATTTGTAGTCTTGATCTACTATTTGTAGTCCTGAAATTATAATGACTCTATCTGGCATATAAGTACCAGAATTATTTCAGAAATTGGAATAGAATAGGGAAACCTGAGTATTATCAATTTGATTAAAACGAGTTAATAAGCAAATGTATGGTAACCTATTCAACTATGTTCGTGCACGAGCATCAGACGTTTGCAATAAAACCTCATGAAATAATTGTCATATGGCATGAGTATATCCATTGTAAAATGTGTGTATTAAGCGCTTTCCTGTGGCTTCTCTTCCGTTTAATGGCAACACATTTATTTTCATCGCTTGCCAGATTTCTGAAAACACTCAGTCGATTACCATCTATAACATTTTGATGTTCTTCCGAAATTTAATCAAATAAACCCAGCCTTCCCCGCGTTCTCTATGCAATCCTCTATAATTTTCTCTTTTCATAACGTTTGTGTATCCAGTCATCTACACATGTATAACTGCGGCATTCTGTTTAGGAGACATTTGTGTTTGGCAGCCACATATCGAAATATTTCTAATTATGACATAATGTGAAGTATTCCTTTCAATATTGGCTTTGATTTAAAAACTGATCAAGAGCTGTGAAAACCAATGGAGTCTGCAAAATGTAGCCAGCATTGGCAAAGCCTAAAAGCTTTGCCATTGCCCCTTAGCCAAGCTAGGTAGGATTACAGATGTTGTGCAGCATGGCTAAATAAGAAGAAAGAACCTGTTTTGTCATTTTATTGGCCCATGCACCGCCAAAATGATGCAGCTAAATATTTTTATTTTATCAATTTGCTAGTCCAATGTGGATCAGCAAATAAAATGAAAAGCGAGAAGCATATTATAGAGACCGCTAGAAAACGCACACAAGCTCAAGGAGTGCTTAAACAAAAAGAAAAAAGTAGTAACTGAAAAACCAAGCACTGTAAGGACACAGTAATACGTTAGCACTCTGGGGGGAAAAACACAAGAAAATGAAGGCAGGCCCACATAAGTTAAGGAGTAAGAAGCAAGCAAATCCTTTGCAATGAAGCTTCCCATTAGTAAGCCATCTGTGGGCTTTAAGCCCAATTTAAGCTAATAATATTTCTAGCAACAGAAAGCACATGTGCTGTGTAGTAGGCAGGGCCTAAAAAGAGCTGGATATAACTTGTTACAAAAAATAAAAACAATGAAAAGTACATAGTCATTTGTAATGGTCGGTTATCACATGGAGAAGAAGTCTGAACGTTGGCATATAATGTTGTTGTATAATAGTGACCAGGCTTTGCGTTTGGATGTGGCGATTGAACATTATAAATGGATAATGATTGATAAACAAATTACTACTCCTGTCACTGGTACGACAATGTGATATAGATAGATAGATCGATGGATTTTATTTGCATAGTTAATTAAAACCATTGCAGTACAAAATAATTTCAATTTAAAAACAAGAGTACATGCATGAAACTACTGTCATCAAATTTCTAGTATTTATAAATGATTGCTAAAAGTGATGCTCTACACCGGCGGGTGAAGCTAAAGGGTATTTAGTCGCTTTTTATAGCTGCAATTCCGGCATTTTCTGTTCGTATAACCTCAGATATTTTACTAAGCAACAGTTCAGTTGTGGATCAGTGAATGCGAAGCATGCCATTACCTCCTCGTCCAGTCTTCCTCGCCACAGTAATCACATATGAGCCTCTGGCTCCACACAGAACTCCAAGTAAAAACAAAACAGCGCTCTAGTCTCCCTACTCCAATATGGCCCCCAGTGGCTCCAGCAAATCCCATAAAGGGACACAGAAGCACCAACACGACCTGTTCTTTTTTTCTGCACTTCTCCGAGTGCTGTGTTCCCTGCTGGTCAGGTGAGTGGGGCTGGGTTCCTGCTTTAGCGGTTCCCTTAGTCCGTTGGTATCTAGTTGGGGGAAAGTAACCGGGATGCCTGGAAAGTGGACACACTTTCGTTCCTTTGGCCGAAGGGTCTGTTGAATGCATTTCCCCCTGTTCCCCTGATCCCTGCTGTGTTACGGAAGATCAAGAGGGAGGGGTCCTTTGTGCTTCTGGTTGCTCCTTGTTGGAGCCGTCGCCCTTAGTTTCCCCTTCTATTGGAATTGGCTGTGTCTCCGGGGTGGGCATTGCCCTTCGTTCCTTATCCTCTGCTGGGTCCTCTTCTTCCTCTGCCTGTGTTCCGTTCCCTGGGTCTGCGGGCCTGGCTCTTGAGAGGGATTCCCTGATTAGAGAGGGTTGTTCGGTGACTGTGGCTGGTGTCATTCAACAGTCCCGACGGCCTTCTACGCTTAAGTCCTACGCCAAGCACTGGGATAATTTTGCTTCTTGGTGTGTTGGTCGGGGGCTGTCGTTGGAGTCTTTGGATCCGGCTCGCATTCTGGATTTTCTGAATGATGGGTTTGTGTTGGGCTTGGCCATTTCAACTCTGCATGCTCAATGGGAAGCCATTCGGGCTTTTCATGTCCTCCCTTTGGTTTCTGTTTCTCTATTGGTTGCTAGACTGTTTAAGTCTCTTTCTTTCCAACGCCCCCGTCCTATCATGTGTCCACCTCCTTGGGACCTTCCTTTGGTTTTACGTTCCTTGCAGTTGGCTCCTTTCGAACCTTTGGAGTTGGTGGACTTGAAATTTTTGACACTCAAGGTGGTGTTTCTTGTGGCGATTGCTTCTGCCAGGCGTATGGGTGAGTTGGGTGCTTTCCTTCGTTCTGCACCTTTTTTGTTGGTTTTGTCGGACCGTGTGGTCTTGCGCCCTCATCCTACCTTTGTTCCTAAAGTGGATTCTTATTTTCACCGGTCTGCTGAGGTGGTTCTTCCGGTTCTTTGTCCTGATCCGTCCTCGGCTGAGGAATCCCTTTTGCACTTATTGGATGTTCGTCGTGCCTTATTGATTTATTTGTCACGCACGTCTTCCTTTTGTAAAGTGGACAACTTGTTTGTCAATTTTGGTTTGTCGCGTCAGGGCCTGAAACCCTCCCTCTCCACGATCAGTCGTTGGATTAAGGAGGCCATTATGTTGGCCTATGCTTCGGTTTCTGAGGTCCCCTCCCTTCCTGTTCAGGGTCGTTCCACCAGATCTGTTGCTGTATCCTGGGCTTCTTTCAAAGGGGTGTCCATGGAGGATGTTTGCAGGGCTGCTACGTGGTCTTCCCCGCATACCTTCATGTCCCATTACCGCCTCCAGGTTGGGGGTGGGGGTTCTGTTTCTTTTGCCTCTTCTGTTTTATCGGCGGGGGTTCCTTAGGAGGTTTCCTTTTTGTTGCTATACCTCTGTATATTAAAATATGTTTTCACTGCACTGCTGGTGTGGTCTATTTCCTTACATGAAGCTGATTGCTTTGGTATCGGCTCATATGTGATTACTGTGGCGAGGAAGACTGGACGAGGAGGTAATGCCCCGGTTACTTACCGGTAATCTTCATTACTCCGAGTCCATGTCTTCCTCGCCACAGTATAGTTTCCCTTCCCTCCCGGCCCTGGTGGTGGCTTCATGTCTGTGGCTTGGTTCTTCAGGTCGTGTTGGTGCTTCTGTGTCCCTTTATGGGATTGGCTGGAGCCACTGGGGGCCATATTGGAGGAGGGAGAGGGAGACTAGAGCGCTGTTTTGTTTTTACTTGGAGTTCTGTGTGGAGCCAGAGGCTCATATGTGATTACTGTGGCGAGGAAGACATGGACTCGGAGTAATGAAGATTACCGGTAAGTAACCGGGGCAGTACTGCTTGCCTCCTTGTGCGTCCCCCTTGTATGTTAAATTGTCGTTTTAACAGTTATTTCCGTTCCTTTAAAAGTTCTTTGCAGGAGCATAGAATATGCAGCAGGTCTTCTGTTGCTGATCCACATAAGCGGCATGTGGAACCTTCTTTCTCCCTTAGCCAAGGTGGTAAGTGCTGTATACATGGTAGCAAGCCAAGCCTATATTTCATGAAGCTGATATTTATGTTTTTTGTGTACCCCAGGTTAAAATAATTTTGTGATGTAGGCTTCACGTAGGAGTTTACAGTCATCCCTCCATCCATCCATCCAGAGGCTTGTACCCTTACCTATGGACGCCACATGCACCATGTTTATATATTTATATATATATATGTATCTGAGTGCTATGTGCAATGGATACATTGGCCGAATCTGTACATTAATTACCACAGATTGGTGACATTTATGCAGCATGCTAATTAGGTCTCACCCGGCGTTGCAGCATGCATGTGCTGCTTGCTCTGCGAGTGCTTCCTGGAATCAATATACTTTTAGAAGTTAAGTTTCGGCTCCGCCCGTAATTTCAATTGGTGTGCGTCATTTTGCGTCATTGGGTATTCTAAACAGTGTCTTATGATCGTAACTGAGTTTGTTTAGTCCCTCCTAGTTACCACCCTGTCCTCTTTTGGCCCGCCCACCCAGACTGGATTTTTTACTGGCGGCTTTACATGCTCTCCATTAAAAGACAGTAAGCACTCTTTTCTTTTCATTTTCAGCGCCATCCTTTTTGGTTGCGCTTGTTTGTTTGCGGTGCAGTTTTCAGCACAGTCTTCTTTGGCTGCACTTGTTTGTTTATGGTGCCGCTTTCAGCGCCGTTTGCTTTGGCTGAGCGTGTTTGTTTACTGCACCGCTTTCAGCCTTGTCCACTTTGGCTGCGATAGTTAGAACTGACGGTGCTGTGCATAGGCAGGAATCGACCTACTTAAAGCCCTGAGTGCATCCACGTAATCACGGGGGTGCTGTCTACCACAGAAGAGTTTAAAGTCACCAGTGAGGCTGGTACTGGCCTTCCACATGCGACTTTTATGAAGCGCAGAAACAGGCTCAGGATTGGATGTACAAATAAAAGCCTGCAGAATTGGGATTTGCACAATTGAAAAGCTTACAGATTACACGGCAAGAGATACTGAATGGAATCACAGGTCCTTTTCTGTTATTTGGAGATGGCTTTTATGGGAAATCCTTATTGTTGCGAGCGAAGTGAGAGAAGTTTTATCACGGAGAGCGGAACACCCGTAATTTCGTACCAAACGCAAGCTTAGTTACAGGGAAATCCATAAACTGTCCAACCCTCTTAGTTTTATTCCGCTCTCATTATAGTACTTTAAAGCTACAATGTAAAAATAACTATCGTAATACAGCAGTACATTACATACATCAAACATTTGCATTTTCAATGTATAATGTAAAGCTGTATTAAGACTTCTTGTAGTTGTCTAACAAAATTAAAAACAAGCATGCAATAGGTCTTGCATTTACGTGTGTTTAAGGTATTGGCATGGTAAATGACACAACCTTTTATTTATGTTTTAAAAAGGAAAACAAAAATAAAAAGCATTGTCATTTGCAATGTCAATAGCTCAACCTTGGGTAAATGCGAGAACTATTGCATTGCAAATGCTTGTTGATAAGGCAGCCTTGTCCTCCAGCCATGAAAGATGTTTCACTTTCTTCCATACCAGTTTTTTTAAAGGTGATGGCTGTTGTGGGTGTTTCCCAAAGCTGATTTAGCACCATGTTCTGTATACTGCTGTTGAGATACTCCGCAGCAGGGGTTGCAGTGTGTAATTGAATCTCCTTCCATAACTGTTCATTAAGAGTTCCCTGTTCGGCTTTCCGCACTTTTTCCCAGTTGATGATGTAAGCCCCTTGCCTTGCAATTGATTGTTTCTGCAGGCCAAACTCGAGTCTAATTTGTGCAGACGATGTATATTTAGGTAGTCCGAAGATGATCCGGTATGCAGTTGTTACTGTGGCATCAAGTGTTTTGGCATCTCTTCCTTTCTGTGCCTTGCTGCCATAGGTGATTTGTTGGTAGCAGCTTTCCGCGGACCACCTGTGCCAAAGGCAGGATTAAAGGGCTTTTTAGTTTTGTGTTTAACGTTTTTAAGAAGATGGTTAGCGCTATGCCTTTATGCCTAATGCTATGTTTCTGAGCCACAAATTAGCCACCTTTATCTAGCTTTACTCCCAGGTATTTATATTCTGTTGTGTCCTCGATTCTGGTCTCTCCCCAGAACCAAACAGGTGGCTGTCTTCTTTTTTTTCCCAACCATCATGGTTCTGGTTTTGTCCAGATTCATCAGTAAGTTGTTGGCTTTGGAGAAATTGTGTGTAGCATTTAAAAGGTGTTGAAGCCCTACTTTTGTTTGACTGATCAGGACAATGTTGTCCGCATATAGTAGACAGGGTAGCAATATGTCTTCTATTTTTGGGGCGTGTGAGTAACAGCTGATTAATTATGGGACTAGATCCGCTATAAACAGATTGAAAAGTGTGGGAGCCAGAACGCATCCTTGTTTCAGCCCCTTTTTTGTTGGAATCCGCATTGACAGAATGACAGAAAGGACCAGTTGCCTAGCTTTATCTGTACCCATGTGTCAGTATGCAGGTTTATCAGAAGATTTAGTAGGGACTGTGGCAGCCCCCACCTTTGCAGTTTAAACCAGTCTATTCCGGTTGACGTGGTCAAAGGTACCCTTATAATCGATGAAACATAGGTAGAGGGGCCTTCTTGCAGATTCTGCCTTATCCATAAGCATTGCCCTGCTGAGTATGTTTGTAGTTGTCCTAACTGATTTCGCTAAACCAGTCTGATGTAATGGTTTTGCAGATTTTTCTTTGGCCCATGCCCGGAGCTCCTCTAGCATTTTACCAGCAAAGAATTTAGCCTCATTATCTATTAGGGAAACTAGACGGTAATTTTGTTGTTTTGTGTATTGGTGAGATGATTGAACCCCTCCAAGAGGATGGTAGGATGTTAAGCTCCCTTATTTCTCCAAATAAGGGTTCCAGCGCTTCTGCCCAAAGAGCTGGCTCTTGTTTGTAGGGGACTGGACGGATGCTATTTGGGCCGCGAGCGCCTTCTCTCCTTCCGTTTCCTATTTGCCGTTTGATGGAATTAGTATGGTTTACGTACGGATCCTCTTTGAGTATATCTCTTCCTGATTTCCAAGGTGCCATAAGGTTGTTTACAGCCCAGACCGTAGTGGTGGTTTTGGATTCCAACGTTTTTTGTTGTTCAAGGACGTTAGCGCTATGTTCCGTGGCTTAATGGAAGTGAGACCTCAGCTAATTTGCCCAAACATCCTCTGAGATGTTTGAAGAGGTTCAGTCGTGATTGGGGTGGATGCATTTATTTATGGTGCTCCAAAATCTAGCACTATTGTTGTGCTAGGTGTCGTCATGCAATTTTACCCAAAGGCCATTCTCCGTGTCTCTAATTGCGTCCCTTTTCAGTTTTTTTTAGTTGCATTTTTGCCTCTTTAGTGATTGCAATTTTGTTTTGTCGTTTGGCTGGTGGCGGAGTTGTCTCAATAGACGATAAATGGAATTTTTAATGATCCTGATTTCTTGTTTCGCAGTTTGTGATGTGGGCTTCGTGACGCTGAATCTCTGCTGGGTCGGTGGTTTAATCTTGGTGCATATGCTTCCATGTTCGTGGTGAAGCATTCCCATTTCTCGACTTCTCCTTGTCCTCTCCTTAAGTCAAAGTGTTGTCTTTCAATTTCCTGCATGTTGTTTTCTGCAGCTGCCTTGAACTTGATTCTTTTGAGATTGATGGCGAGTTCTGATCCTTGAGGTGCCTGGCAGCGTTCAAATGTAGGCACAGTCGTTCTGAACTCTATTTCCTGGGGCTGGTGATCACTTTCACCTTTATCACCCAGCTGCTACGACAATGTGAACGTCATGAAGTTACATTTGAACTGTGAAATTTAAAATTATGATGCCTGAATTTAGCTCAGCAAATGGGGCATTGATTTAAGTGAGCCCTATATATGTCTTGTTACAGTTGAGACTTCCATGTTTAAGCCATAAGAAAGCTTTTGGGAGTATTGTTCCGAGTGAAATGGATTGATTATTGCTTTAACGATCTATATATTCCATTGGACAATTAAAGACCAAACTTTGTTGAATTAGTCTTTCACTGAGGAGTGTAATCTGTTTAATCCGTCAACCAATGAGTTTATAAGGTCTGCACCAAAAACTGCAATAAAGTATTCTAATTAACTGGTAATTTGATACCTCTGAGAGCAATATTTTAGGGGGGAGTAGTAAAGGTGTCAGGGCGGTCGCGAGTAGCAAAAAAAGATTGACCATACAATAGGCATTTAATTTGCAAAGCACATACCTGATAGCAGGCAGTCCTCTATCAGTTGTGGAAAAGTTAAAAGTAAACAATTTATCAGAAACTTAAAGAATCACTGGCCTCAAGCTCCCTCCCTACTGATGATGATTTTCAATAAATTGTTGCCAGAGCACATTTATGTCTATAGAAATTCACTCCACGTGTGGGTTGCTTTGTAAATCAATCAATTTAGCACAGGATTAAACAAAACAGTACACATGTTTTCCTATATATTTTGTTTGCTTATGGCACGCACAATGAGATGATGCCCCAGCGTCTCTGGACAGGATTAGAAAAACAATAGCATGTCCCACTAATTGCAGAAGAGTTCCCTACTTTTGCCTATGTGAGGTGAGAGAGGAGATAATAGGAGCAGTAAGAAGAGGAAACTCCACTCCACACACTATGTAGTGTGAATAGAGGACAGGTGGTGGGGAGAAGCAATATCAGTGAAGCATTAATGTGAGTAGATGACGGTCTATGGGCAAAAGGTGACCCAGTCCATGTACAGCAACTTGGTGAGTAGCAGGAGAGTGGTGGTGACAGGAATCTCTAGGTCGGTGCAGTAATAATCCCTACCTTTGGCAAAGCTTCTGGCTTTGAGACCAAGTTGGATGCATCCCACAACAGTCTCACTTGCCTCTTTGTTGTGGCTGACACCAGTTTAGTGCAGTACTCAGTCGAACTGGTTAGCCCCGATCCGGTGCTGATAGGGAGATTATAGGGCTTGCCTTGTAAAGAGATGACTGGCAGGTTGTGCTCCTTCCTATTATTTGAATCCACGTTGGTATTTTGAGTATTCCTGATGTATGCAGCTCAACTTAAAACTATAGTCTGCTCTTTGTTTTGTAGGTTGAATTTGCAATGGCAGCTGCAACTATAGTCCACGATACATCCGAAGCAGTTGAACTCTGTCCTGCAATGGGATTACATCTAAAACCCATCACAAAAATGACAATCAGTGTCTCGCTTCCCCAACTGAAGCAACCGGGAAAGTCCATCTCAAACTGGGAAGTCATGGAAAGGCTAAAAGCCATGGTGCAGAACCATCAGTTTTCCACCTTGAGGATTTCTAAAAGTACCATGGACTTCATCCGATTTGAAGGAGAAGTTGAAAAGAAGAGCTTGGTAAAGGCCTTCCTCACTGCCCTCGATGGCAAAACAATAAAACTCAGTGGTTTCTCTGATATCTTGAAAGTACGCGCTGCTGAATATAAAGTTGATTTCCCCACCCGTCACGACTGGGACTCCTTTTTCCGTGATGCAAAGGACATGAATGAAAATCTTCCAGGAGAGAGGCCAGACACTATTCACTTAGAAGGGTTGCCTTGTAAATGGTTTGCCGCAAAAGATTCACTTTCTGAAAAGCCAAGCGAAGAAGTGCTTATTCAAGTATTTCAAACCTTTGGGGAAATACGTAATGTGGATATACCTATGCTAGATCCTTACAGGGAAGAAATGACTGGTAGGAATTTCCACACCTTTAGTTTTGGAGGACACTTGAACTTCGAGGCATATGTTCAGTACAAGCAATATGCTGGGTTTATAAAAGCCATGAATGCTCTGCGAGGAATGAAGCTGATGTATAAAGGCGATGATGGGAAGGCGGTGGCATGCAACATCAAGGTAAGGTTATCCTGCTCTAGGAATAGTTATTTTCATCTTGCAATCTTTATTCTTAAGTTGCCCAAACAGCCACTAAGTTTATCTACTGTTTTTAAAGGTATTTAGTTAAAGTGCAAATCTTCTATCTTAAAAGCGTCTCCAAGTAAGTCCTACAAAGTTTGTGTTTTGATACTCTGTTGCAAAAGTGTGGAATCTAACAAAATATCTACTTGTCTGTGGGGTAGGGTGCTTTATAAATCTACTGGCCCTGTAACAAAATCTAATCTTCCATTTTGTGGCTCGTGGTGTGGTGAAAAATTATGGCAGCAATCTCATTATATAAGAGCTCTGATATAGCCTCTCTGATTATGCCAGGCCTCATACCATAGTAGGGTCTTGTTTGAATAATTGCAATCCCCTTTTGTTGCCACCTTTCCGAAGATCTACATACTGGGGCTGAAGGTAGTGCTAAGCAATAATTCCAGGATTGGAATGCCCTTTTGAGTGTTTGCAAACCCTCTAACTTTCATGTTTTAAGGGTTTTCACCAGCTCTTCTCTAATCTTTTCCCATACTGTGAAAGGATGGACATGTACTCCTGACAATGGCAGATGTAAAACTTCTTCCAGGGTTGGGGGAAAAAGTGGTTGGAGGGAAAGTGAACTTTCAGACGCTCAACAGATTTTCACATGAGCAAATCTACACATGCGGGTTTGTTCTTGTTAAAATGCAGTACGCAAATATTTGCTGGGACTTTGATTTCTTGACCTAATTCTGTAAATTTTTGTGAATTCCCGAAAGCCGTGAATCTGCACTAATGCAAGGACATGTACCAAGGGTACACTATTGAAATTTCTTTAATACATGTGCCTCTAATTAGGTCTGGTGTTAACCAAGAGGATTAGTGTTTATTAAAATTCTCTCCTGCTAATGATTGGATTCACTGTGAGTGACAGCATTCTACTCTTTTTGACAAGGAGCATATTGGCACACAAAGTAATTTTGTTCAGTGTCTGGAACTCATTTGGCAATTTGTGTTTTTAAGACCAACATTTTTTTTGCTTTTCGCCAATGCTTGTTATGAAGGGGAGGGCCCGGCAGCTCCCACACCAATAAGGTTTTACAATAACATGCCAAAACGAGACAGGCAATGACAAAACCAAAAGGATGACACCAATTTTAGATCTACTGACTTGACCAATGCTTGTTCATTTTTATGTTTCCCATAATCTTGTTGAAACTGGTTACACCAATTTTTTTCCATTAGGAATTTTTTTGGGAAATACTAGCATGCATTAAAACTTTTTATAAATGATGTTGCAAAGAATTAGTACCTACAATTTTACAGTAGTTTAGAAAAATGTTTTTTTTCCTAATTGCATTTTTGTGTGAACATTTTCTTTTTTTAATTTAATAGCAAAGAATCATCCATCTCGCTTACAAGCTTTTGCAAATATTTGCATCTAATCCGAGAGCATTCTGCGAGCATTATACATAGCTTCGTACTGCAAAACTTTAAAAACGTGTGTATACAGGTTTATACTGGAACCGCTGTCAGTAGTGCAGTCCGATCTTACATTTCCCTTACAACCCTCACCCTAATAATAAAGGTTTTGCATTAAAGAACCATAAATACAAGTTCAAACAGCATTATCGTATAAATACAAAAATTAACTTGACTTCAGACAATGCCCTTCCCTGATCCATAATGTGGTACTGTAAACTGGCAGCCAAAGGGTTTGTGTAGCAGAGGGTTGGGCCTGCTAGTCCGAAGGAAAAAATACACATGAAAACTTGCTGCCCTTGACCCCAAACAATAAGTCCTGGGCGTCAGGCTACAGAAGTTCCACACCCCTGCTGTTGGCGCTCCCTAACATAATCCGTAGCCAATAACTTAAGCAAGGCATTGAACTAATGACTATAGGCAGTGTTAGCTATATTGAAAATGGCCTCATGCTTCTGAAACGTTCTTTAGACACACTGCATTTTTAACAAGGAGAGACTACTGGAAGATCACAATTGAGAGTGTAGGTTTTTCAAACAGTACTTCATGAGCTATGGCATATATATATATATATATATATATATATATATATATATATATATATATATATATATATATATATATATATATATACATTCCAGTCTGGCTCCAAGTTTAGCGAGACCCCTGGCGCTTCTTTCTCCGGTGCGATATTCCTCGGCCGAGCCCAGCCTTAATTTATTGCACACATCTCTTCCAGCTAGAAGAATTAAATACGCACTCACAAAGTTCCTTGCGTATTCCCTCGTTTTATTTTATCTTAGCATCCAGTATTTCAGCACATAACACCAACACGTTTCGCTGTACACACACAGTTTGCTCACGGTTAATACGCAGATATTTCTGAGCCCCTCCTATTTCTAGAGGGGAACCGCCAAAAATTTTTACTTTTTACTATGTCACTTCCTGTTTACAGAGAGCGGAAGTGACATGGGAAATGTAATTTATTTACAAATTTGAACTACTATTTACGTGTGATCAAAACAAAAACATTTTAACATCGATTTTCACATTAAAGTTGAGGTCATTCAACTGATTATTATTCTCAAGCATTTTGTTGTCATATGTTCAAGTTATTATCTCATATGACCATTTATCCTGTCGATATCACTTGACCCATATTTATCAAGGATACATATGTGCCCTCTAGTGGGCTAATATTATCTTCTGTTACCACAATTTAGCCCACTGGAGGGCCAATAAGGGGTAAGCTGTTCTTTGGCTTCGACATAATGTATATTTGTACACTTCTGTACTATTTTTAGACCAGGTGTTTCCCAAACATACTTGTTCATTATATATGTATGATCCCAAATTTCTCTTTTGCATTTTTACATTTCCCATAACCTTGCATTGTATTACTGGTTGTTATTGTAAACTCTGTCTGATCTGAAGAAGAAAACCAAGTTAGTACCAAAAGGTCACCTCAAAGATGTACATAAAGTTCTTCACTTTGGTTAAGAACCATCGGGGTCATTGTCCTGAAATTTAATATCTGACGTGATTCTCGACATCTTAAAGTTTTTTCTCTATTCCCCCCCCCCCCTCTGTCATGTGGGAGGATTGTTTCCAAGGCATAGAACTTTAACAGTGTCCAGTCTCCATTGTGAAAGTTCTCCATGTGCTTAGCCACAGCATTATTTCTGTCTTTATTCACTGTTGCTCTTACATGTTCCAGAATTCTTTTTTTAAATTCATTTTTGGTGCTTCCGATATATTTCAATGCACACGGACATTCTATCACGTATACTACATGGGTACTTTGGCAGTTTATCAGTTCCTTTATTTTCCATGTCTTATTATCCGGCATTGTTACTTCTTTTTAGGTTTTGACTAGCCAATGCTTACGAAGTAAGCATTCCCTAGAAAAAACCTAATGAGAATAGTATATGGAGCTTGGAATCCGCCCCGTCTTCGATTGGCTAGCTCCATAAATGGAGGCTAGCCATTGGAAGACACGTCTGTCTGTCAATGCAGGACCAGATTCGGGGGCGTTCCCGAGAATTTTTGGCTTTTGGCGACGTCAGCCGAAAGCCAGTTCTCAGGAACGCCCCCGAGTCTGTTCCGGCATTGACGGCACCCGCCCCCCGTCCCTTGCCGATTTTTTTTTTTTTTTAGCCCCCTGGCAGGTGCCCACCCTGCCAGGGACATTGCCGCCTTTGAGCGAGTGCCACCTCGCTTTATATTTTAATTTAATTGAAGCCGGTGCCCACCCGGCATTGTCCCGTGTTTACACCGCCGCTGTCCGGCCTCCCGACCCCAGGGCCGCGCTGCGATTGGCCGCGACCTGGAAGTCAGGCAGGCCGGGGGCGGGACAAGCGGAAGTGCCGGAGAAGAAGAGCTCCAGCGCAAGGAGAAGCTGCCGCCTGCCGTGTCCTTTCCTGGGCTCCCAAGTGAAGGGGGAGCCCCGGAGTTCTTGCCAGTCTCGAGGGAGGAGCGGGAGTCCTCCAGCCCCTGGCCGCCCTGTGTTGCGTAGGTCCCGCCCCCCCAGCGCGGACAAAGAGAAGCAGCTGCACCCACCGGCAGGGCTCCATGGTCGAAGAGGAGCCCCGCCGCCGCCCGTGAGAGCACCCGGCCCCAAGGTGTCTGGGTCGATCAGAGGTTCACTGTTTCATTATGCTCTGCGCGTGGTGGTGGATTCTTTCAATGTGAGGATTGGGGGAGACTAAGGCCCGGGTGCAGTCTGATCTTTAGTTTGTGGCATGGGTGGGTAATAGTCACCCCCCCATGCTAAGTTTGTTGAATCTGGCTCCAGCTGACTGCCCCTGACCCGACATTTTTCCGTATACTTGGGAATTCGTGGTGTTACTGCACCTGCGTCTGCTTTCCGTTGCGCCCGCTTCATTGCGAGGTGAATACGTCAATTATCGGGGTGTTTGTGATCTGAAGGTGGACTTGGGCATTCCCAGCACTTACGGTGTTTAGCCGTGGTGGAATGTCGGACTCTCGCCCTTGCGCTTCCTGACTCGGGACCATTCTCCGTCACCGGCTCTTATTCACCCGGAATCCTGGTCTAAAGGGTGCGGACCGGTCCGGCCGGGCTATTGATTCACCCTCTGGCATGTCGAGAGGAGATGCGGGCTAATGGTTAAACTGCAGCGTGTGCAAATAACAAGATCCGATCCCGGCTTCCCCCACTTAAAAGCTCTATGGTCCTTGACAAATCGCTTTATAGCCCCGTGCCTCACTTCCTTTATCTAAAACAAATGAAGAGGTAATAACACCGCTCGCACCAGACACACGTGGGTAACACTCCTCCGGTGTTCTTAAAGGCAAGAGGGTGAACAATGTTCACAAATGTATAGTGTATCCGCACCAATGCACAGCGTGTCACGTGGGCTGGTGCAAGGAAGCAAATGCTGCTTGAACTGTAAAATATGCCAACAATTAGGGTTCAGTGCACTCCTCGGGGCCCAGCGCGACTCCTGCACAAAGGGAGGCTGCGCTGCTGGCTGACACCCCGCACGGGAAAATCATATTCAGTTCGTCAAACCAGTCCATAGCCCTAGAAAGTAGAGGGGTGGTCATCCAACGTTGTCACGTGTGACGAAATTTTGATAAAGTTTGATAAGCGTTGACTTATTGAATTGCTAGTTATGAATTCTCATGCTTATTTGAATGTTTATTGTAATACGCATGGCCTTTTTTCACCCACAACACTGGTTGTCGAATCACTGATTTGTGGGTCTGGATGGGAACGGGGGTGAGAGCAAACTGGGGAGCCCGGGTCCTATAATCTGATAAACTAATTGCTGATCTGTAGCATAACTGATGAGTACATTCAGGTAACGCATGACCTGGTAACCTAGTTACCTTTATTGAGGTAACTTGGGCGCATAGGCAATAAACCTTTTCGAGCAACCTGTAACCTGGCAACATCTTCATGTAATCTGTAGCCTGGTAACACAGCTAGCTTCCTAGTTCATGTGACCTGTAGTCTAAGTTATCAGACCAAGTATATCATGTAAACTCCATCCTGGTAACGTAGCTGGCACCTTCGTCAGACAACCTGTAGAGTGGTGACATAGCCGATTACTTTATGTAGGCAGCATATAGTCTGATGATATAACTGATGACCAGGTAACTTGTAGTCTCGTAATGTAGCTGGAGACCTGCTGAAGGTGGTAGCATTTTTCCTGGTAAGATAGCTGATCATGTTGAAGTAACCTTTGGCCGTAGAGCATAGTTGAGTGCCTTCTTCTGTCACATTTAGCTTGTAAAAAAAGCTCATGTTCAGCCTTTGATTACTTTAAGGTGAATATAGCATCTCTCAGTTCTTTGTAACCTATCTAGGCATAATTCGGTTGCTGTGCTGTAGAAGTATGCAGCAATGGGAGACCAGATTATATGGTAGAGTTGACTAAATTATGCATCAGAGAAAGCAAATTGTATGGCATGATGCAGCCCATCCTTTGGTAATAATATTCTGCCATATTTTGCCATTTTAAATCACATAGTCTTATTTTGCATCTTTGGTAACAATGTAACACCTAAATACAGCATTCAGTGGCAGAAAGGTGACCAGTTAACTTTTTAAATGGGTATCCCAGTGTGCAGCACCACATGAGGCATTTTAAAAATGTTTTTTTATCCACTTGAGCTACAAACAAAATAGGTTTCTTGTTAAAATATGCAAATTATGCAGCAGATGGCCGGTTATGTGGTAAACCCTTAGCTATGTTGATAAAACTGTGACCATAGAAACTCATAATCCCGGTGGGACTAGATATAAGAAACATACATGTTATTGATCCAGTCTACAATTGATTCACTTCCTACAAATAGTTTTGATATTTGGCCACAGTGGCATTGGAGCTCAGCTGAAATGGGATTGTAGGTCAAATGGTATGTGCTGCCGAACAGCATGATGGCACCGCTGCATACGTTCAGCTCTTTGAAAGTGTGATCTATAGGGAGCTTTCAGGAGACTTCTGGACCTCCTACAGAGAGACAACCCACATCAGGACAACGCTCTTATTTATAGTTTTTATTAGGGGTAGAGAAGGTGGCCAAGGAGTGCTTCGGAAGGGAGGTTTGCATTTTAAGAGACTGCTTAAACACACATTTTGCCTCCGATTTCTTTATTCAGGTAACTTTTGTAGTTTCCAAAGAGCTATGAGTGAGGTGGATATTGTGTGTGTGCTCAGCCAAATTGAAGAAGTCTACCCATGTTATAAATGCACACATGCTTGTGTATGCACACGTATGGATTAGTTAATATCATGGTTTTGTTGTAAAGTGAATTTTGCGTAATTTGCATGAAAAATACTGAATGGCAAATGCTATAGTTTAAAAAGAGTCCAGTGTTGAACTACAAGGGTTAGATCCATGCCAGATTTCAGTACATCCATAGACTGTGATTGATTCCAATTTAGGCTTATTGAATTGACAATTATCCTAAATGGATATACCTAGAATCTGGTATGGTTCCAGTGCTCATGGACCAACATTGGACACCCGTGTTCTCGTCCTATGTAATTCATAATGCATGCATACATTAGTATGTTTACTAGACCATTCACAACTAGGGGTACAAAGTGGTTGTACAATAAATACAGACTTAGCTCACCATTAGTAACCACACACTTCAAGCTTGGAGTGCTGTATACATTATCCAAAATGCATGCAGGGTGAATTTTGGGTAGAAAGCTGCTTTCCACCTAGAGGCAGGGTGATGTCCACATTTCGTTAACCAGTGTTTATAATATTGAAGTAAACTATTTAAAGTGTGAAAAAAATGCGTTGTGTGACATTAAAATTTGTTTTTTTCCCTCACATGGCCTTTGCAAATTATTGAAAAAGTCTTAGTAGAATCAGCCTAATAAAGATGTAAGTCACTGTAAATGGAGATATATAGTCAACTTTATACAATGGAATAAATGACATTGTTAACGATTAACGGATAGCTTGTTGACAGTTTAAACTATAACGGAGCTCTCATTGACCTGTTATTTGTCTAAGGTCAGAGGTTGTTGACTTAAAATGGAGAAGGCTAGTTGTTTTTAGGTTTTGACTAGCCAATGCTTACGAAGTAAGCATTCGCTAGAAAAAACCTAATGAGAATAGTATATGGAGCTTGGAATCCGCCCCGTCTTCGATTGGCTAGCTCCATAAATGGAGGCTAGCCATTGGAAGACCCGTCTGTCTGTCAATGCAGGACCAGATTCGGGGGCGTTCCCGAGAATTTTTGGCTTTTGGCGACGTCAGCCGAAAGCCAGTTCTCTGGAACGCCCCCGAGTCTGTTCCGGCATTGACGGCACCCGCCCCCCGTCCCTTGCCGATTTTTTTGAGCCCCCTGGCAGGTGCCTGCCCTGCCAGGGACATTGCCGCCTTTGAGCGAGTGCCACCTCGCTTTATATTTTAATTTAATTGAAGCCGGTGCCCAGCCGGCATTGTCCCGTGTTTACACCGCCGCTGTCCGGCCTCCCGACCCCAGGGCCGCGCTGCGATTGGCCGCGACCCGGAAGTCAGGCAGGCCGGGGGCGGGACAAGCGGAAGTGCCGGAGAAGAAGAGCTCCAGCGCAAGGAGAAGCTGCCGCCTGCCGTGTCCTTTCCTGGGCTCCCAAGTGAAGGGGGAGCCCCGGAGTTCTTGCCAGTCTCGAGGGAGGAGCGGGAGTCCTCCAGCCCCTGGCCGCCCTGTGTTGCGTAGGTCCCGCCCCCCCAGCGCGGACAAGGAGAAGCAGCTGCACCCACCGGCAGGGCTCCATGGTCGAAGAGGAGCCCCGCCGCCGCCCGTGAGGGCACCCGGCCCCAAGAAGCGGGACCGGGTGAGGAAGAGCTGCAGCAAAGTCCCCCCCCCCCCCCCCCCCCCCCCCCCAGTGCGTACAAGGAGAAGCAGATGCACCCACCGGCAGGGCTCCATGGTCGAAGAGGAGCCCCGCCGCCGCCCGTGAGAGCACCCGGCCCCAAGAAGCGGGACCGGGTGTTGTGGTGTTGCCTCCCACGGGGCTCTGGGTCGCACGCCCTTCCATGTGACCAGGTAAGCTTGCTGGCAGGAAATCCAATGTGCGTATGTGACGGCCTGACCCATCTGGTCCCACGTATTAGTTGCGCAAAGTCAAAACAATAAAGGACTACTATACTTCTGTGTGTACATACTTATGTGTGTATGTACTATGTGTATGCGCCTGTGTGTTTGTGCGGGTTTCTTCATGTGTGTACGTCTGTCTGCGCATTGTGTGGCTGAGTGAGTGTGCCTGTGCGTGTCAGCTCGTCCGTCTGCATGTCTCTCAGTCTCTGCATATGTGTCTACGTGTTGAGTATCAGTGTGAGAGTGTGTATTGTGTGTGTGTCCGCCTGAGTGTGAAAAAATGTGCAAGCAGTGGGGCGGGCACGTGACGCCGTCGTGCCCCGAGAGGAGTGCACTATCCCAGGACACATTCTGTGTGTGTGTATAAGTTGCTGGCGATGCCATTGCAGATTAAATGAATGAGGGTGAAAACCCTTTGAAACTGTTCACAATTGCCCGGTACGTCTGAGAAGAAATGGTGGTTGTCCTTTGGTTAAAAAATTTCAAAGACTCTCAGTGTATAATGGCTAACATCATAGTCTGATAATGTGGTGCAAGATAACTTGCTGTTCATAGTTTAATTTGCCTGTGCTTCGTTTTATAGTGGAAGTGCCTAGCTTAGCCCCTTGCGTGGAAAGGCGTTTGTCTTGTCCCTCTGATCTCTTTGGGCTAAGATACTCTTTTGGTTCTCAGATTGACTTGTTGACCATGCTTGTTGATGCATACTATGGCCTTCATTACAGTACCTTTGGCAGTGGCATTGGAAACCTGCAGTTTCTGTAATGGCGGGCAAAATAAAACTAGCTTAGAACGGGTTATTGTGCTTTGTAGTAAAGCCGTGTGATTACCCAGTCATCCCGGGCATGCGTGGTGTAAACTTGGCGGGGGGGTTGGGGGAGATGTAGAGGTAGAGGTACCTCCCGCCCCCTCTGATAACCCAGGCAGCCTGGCATGTCGGGGTTGGGTGGGGAGGGGGTTGATGTAGTGACCCCTCCCCGCCCTCTGATAGCTCTGCAGGTCTGGCCTGGTGTTTGTTTGCCTGCCAGGTGTGTGGCTCACATTACAGCCGCAGTGACTCGTCTCCCGCAGGCAGGCTGGGAGCCTGTCTCACACCCAAGGCCTATTCTGGGGGGAGGGGTGGGGTGGACGCTAATACCGACTGCCACAGGTCCCTACCTATGCAGCACCAAGCCACCCCCATTCCGTCCCGGCTGCCGCCACTCTCAGTCCTACTGCCCCACCCCCACTACCTTGTTTCCCCTGTCCCAATCTTATCTTACTGCCCACCCCCAGTCCTTCCCCCTTACTGCCCTGTCCTCTCGCAGCCTGCCCTCTCGCAGCCTGCCCTCTCGCAGCCTGCCCTCTCGCAGCCTGCCCTCTCGCAGCCTGCCCTCTCGCAGCCTGCCCTCTCGCAGCCTGCCCTCTCGCAGCCTGCCCTCTCGCAGCCTGCCCTCTCGCAGCCTGTCCTCTCGCAGCCTGTCCTCTCGCAGCCTGTCCTCTCGCAGCCTGTCCTCTCGCAGCCTGTCCTCTCGCAGCCTGTCCTCTCGCAGCCTGTCCTCTCGCAGCCTGTCCTCTCGCAGCCTGTCCTCTCGCAGCCTGCCCTCTCGCAGCCTGCCCTCTCGCAGCCTGCCCTCTCGCAGCCTGCCCTCTCCCAGCCTGCCCTCTCCCAGCCTGTCCCCTCCATGACCTTTCCCAGCCTGCCCTCTCCCAGCTTGTCCACTTCCAGCCTGCCCTCTCCCAGCCTGTCCCCTCCCTGCCTGCCCTCTCCCAGCCTGTCCCCTCCCTGCCTGCCCTCTCCAGCCTGTCCCCTCCCTGCCCTCTCCCAGCCTGTCCTCTCCCTGCCTGTTGTCGTGTCCCGGCGGCAGCAGGCAGCAGGCAAGAGCGTGCACTGCGTCCCCGAAGTAACAGCCCTAAAGCAAGCAAGAAGTACGCCCCCCTCCCACCAATCCCTGTTAGGTAGTGGAAACTGTCCAAACTGGGGTGCAGACAGCCCCTCTCACCTTTTGGCCTGGTACTACTGCACCAGCCGCACTACTTCCCTACTGACCGTTCTCCACTTCAGCCCCGTCTAAATTACAATTCCTGCTTGTGACCCTTTTGCCTGCTTGTGCTTGTTTTCGTGACCCTGTTGCCTGCGCCTCCGTGTGCCCCTGTTGCCTGCTTGTGCCTCCGTGTGCCCCTGTTGCCTGCTTGCGCCTCCTTTTTCGTGCCCCTGTCGCCTGCTTGTGCCTCCGTGTGCCCCTGTCGCCTGCTTGTGCCTCCGTGTGCCCCTGTCGCCTGCTTGTGCCTCCGTGTGCCCCTGTCGCCTGCTTGTGCCTCCGTGTGCCCCTGTCGCCTGCTTGTGCCTCCGTGTGCCCCTGTCGCCTGCTTGTGCCTCCGTTTTCGTGCCCCTGTTGCCTGCTTGTGCCTCCGTTTTCGTGCCCCTGTTGCCTGCTTGTGCCTCCGTGTGCCCCTGTTGCCTGCTTGTGCCTCCGTGTGCCCCTGGTCCTGACTGTATACCAGCGGACTTATTCCAACAGGACCATGACCTTTGGGTACCATACTTAGTGCAGCTGGCAAATGCACTGGCCATGGGTGCTAGGGTACCCGAATCCTGGGCAGGCGCAGAAATACTGCCTATTTTTAAGAAGGGTGATCGGTCGGTTCCATCCAACTACCGGCCGATCAGTCTCATTGACGCGGTACAGAAGATCATAACCCGTCTCGTTCTCACCAGGATTCAGGCATGGCTAGAGGAGTATATTATTCTTACTCCTCTTCAAGCTGGGTTTAGACCTCACGTGAGTACCCTAGATCAGGCATTCCGGTTTCATGCTTTTGTATTGGAAGACGGTTACTTTGGGCAAAGGCAACCTATATGCGGCCTTCGTGGACTTAAGGTCAGCATTTGACCTTGTCCCGAGGGCCGGGTTGTGGAAATGCTTACTAGACATGGGCATGCCCCCCCCTTTAGTACGACTTGTAGTGAATCTACATGCACATACCTATGCCTTTGTGCGCTGAGGTAAACCGGGGGAGGTGACGGAGAGTTTTTCAGTGGCCAAAGGTGTCAGGCAAGGATGCGTGCTGGCACCCACCATTTTTTCTTTATATATAAATAGAGTTACTAAGTACTACGATAATTTTCCCACGGATGCCCCAAGTCTGGCTGGAATGAAAATCCCCTTGCTCATGTTCGCTGATGACACTCTTTTGATCTCTCAGACCAGACAGGGTTTGCAGAAAGCTCTGTCAAGGTTTGAGTGTTTCTGCAGCGAACATGAGCTAGAGGTGAACGTGTCTAAAACCAAATTTATGGTTTTAAGAGGGCACAAACAAATTAATGCCAGGGTTACCATGGGGGAAACCCCCTTGGAGCAGACAAAGCACTTCACCTATTTGGGAGTTACCTTTAGTGAGACTTTAAGTTGGTCCCATCAGGTTGAGCTTATGACCTTGAAGCACCTGCAGCTGGGTGGGGCACTGATTAAAGAGCATAAAGGCTCTTTCACCAGGCCAATCTCTCCGCTTATTAAGAAAAAAGGCGGCAAGGTATTACCAGCAGTCCTATATGGGGCAGAACTTTGGGGTGGTAGCAATCTGGACCCACTAAGACATGCCCAAAATAAATTTTTAAGAATGGCAACAGGTCTGCCCCAGTCATCACCGCTGATTCCCCTTCTATATGATTTAGGGTGCCAACCGGTGGAGGACCTAGCAAGACTTCGCCCTATAACATTCTGGCGTCGTCTCTGGACAACGCCGGAACTTCACTACTATGCAAAAGCCTGTCTGGAGGTTAAAAATTGCCATGATGCCACTAATATAGGCTGGTTCAGAGACCTCAAGGCTACCCTAATAGCTCTGGGGTATGGAGACCTGTGGTCCTGCCCCGAGACAGCCATCTTTCCATCTAAAAAGGATTTGAAGCGGCACTATTGGGTTTGGGTGACTCACAATAGACATTCGAAAATGTGCTCTAGTAGTCTTACTGGTCTGTTTATTGTGTATAAGGACACGCCCAAGTTGGAAAGGTATTGGGACATTATAACAAAGCCCATGGATCGCAAACTATTCCACCAATTTAGATGCGGTTCACTTCCTCTTGGGGATTTTACTAAAAAGTGGAGAGCTGATGGGTCTGGCCACTATCCTAAGTGCCAAGGAGTAGGGGAAAGCTTGAATCATTTTTTGTATGTGTGTCCATTATATATTGCCCCTAGAGCCAAATGGCTAAGGCCGGTATGTAGAAATCTTGGTACTAGATCGGCTGGTGAAGCGAGCAGAATTTTAAAAACCAACCTGGCCCCTGTAATTGTTGTGGGGGTTGCTAAATTTTTGGGGTGGGCCTGGTTGCTTAGAATCAGGTTTATTACAAGCAACCAATCGGGGACTTAAAGAAGTGATTGTTTACCAGTTAGGCCCAGTTTATTTCTGCTATAGCATGTATGTATTTGAGTGTTATTGTAAATCCTGTAAATATGAAACAAGAAGCTGATTAGCTTGTCATTGATTTAATACTGGTTTTAAATGTTTTTATATGTATAAATTGTATTTTATGTCTTTTATGATGAACTAATCGAATAAAGACTTCTTGAATTGAATTGAAGGCAGATGTTGGTATATTTATACCTGGAAGGTGCCGAGTTTGACGTAAGGTTGGACATAAG